>NC_051068.1:47550952-48183452 GCF_004664715.2 Peromyscus leucopus
TTATTCCACAGTTCACTTGAGAATATTTAGAGTCATTCTCTCCTACTGCCACTCCATACGTACGTGGACACACACTCACGCAAGTGTGTACAAATCTACAGACACCTCCCTCTAATACATGGAGCAAAATCACATACACACATGTCATACACATCCACTCTTATGAGAAGAAGAACAAGAGAAATCCAAGTGTGTAAAAATACTTTATTTTACTTGAATTTATCATAAGGAATAGTAGAATATCTTAGAAATTTATGTTAGAAAAAACAGACATCTGAAATTCAGTTATATATCATTTTATTATTCATGGAATTATAGAATTAATATTAGTGATTAGTATTTAAGAGAACAATGCTTGTTGTATCCATATTTTTATCTTGCTAAAAATATTTAGTATGATATATTGGTAATATGAATATAAGTTTGGTGTTGAATTAAGTCCAATTTACAATGTTGAAGTGAGAGATTGATTTGTACTTGTAAATTTAAGTAGAAATTTTACTGTTTATATAAAATATTAGAATGCCTAAAAAGTCCTTGAGTTTTACCATATTCTTTAGATTAATTTAGTTCTTAAGAATGACTTTATATTTTTTATTTTTATTTTTTAGATTCTTTTTGTTGTTTTTATTCTTTTTTTAGGGTCTGTCTGATTTTTTTCCATTTTTATTTATTTATATTTCTATTATCAACTTGATACAGTATAAATTTTTATCTTAATAGTGAAATGTTTCATTGAGGCTTGCCCAGTGATTCAGTGAAACCAAAACTTATTATAAGCCACAGTCATCTTTCTGAATTTTTCTGATTTGTTAGGATATCAAACAATATAAGTGAACCTATAAGTAAAATAGAAGAAGGGACAATTTCTGAGACATTGGCTGTCTTTTATACAAAAGAGTTATAAGCCAATTACAAATGTAGAAAATCAACAGAGAATCACTGCAATTTACCACCACTCTACCAACCCCCTACAAATTCTTCATCACAGATTACTTGTAGTTCTCTTAATCTGTTACTGATTAAAGACATTGTATTTCAAAATAAATAAATAAAGGCGTGACACACAGAAAAATGAATAAACACACTAAAAAAATGACTTTATTACTTAAGAAGATTTTGTTATTCAGAAAATTTAGCTTAAAACACAACATTTTAATTAACTCAGTTTGAAAATGAAACCAGCTATTAATTGTAGGCCATTAAAAGTAACAGTTCACATTTACATTTCAAATTTACAGCTTATAAATGTGTCATTTCCTCAGAATTAGAATATTCCCTCTTACAGGGAGGAGGAAGGTCTATTATGCTCCAGAAGCTCAGATAACTTACCACAGTCTGGAAGCTTGAAACCTCTAAGTCTATGGAGGCTGCTCCCCAAGATTACACAGCAGCAGCCAATTGCTGGAGAAGCATCTTCCTTGGAGCCTCCTGCAAGTTGTGTGGGAGCTCGAGGGCTACAGGCTTCAGGATTCATCATTAACGCTGGGTGGGCTTTTCAGTGTCAAGGTTGCCTGTGAGTCATCTATACTTCTGTACGTAACCCTGGTCACTTAGTTGGTTCATCAAGATAGACGCGGGTAGAACTGCTTCTTTGGTTTGTCATTGACGCCCTAGATGTCATACAAGGGTATATTGAAATGTATAAGCTGAACTTAGGTTTTCAAGGAGGAAATGAACTAGAACCGTTGAACTGATAGATTGTGGTCTTCAGCCTCTGATTCCAGGAAAAGAGGAGAGTCACAGGAGGCTGGGAGGCTGGAGATCATGAGGAGCTGTGGACAAATAAGACATACTTTATTTATTGGCATACAGGCTAAGAAGCAGGTAGATGCCATCAGGCACCCAGGCACACATGGCCACACACAGATTGGCAGAGAGACAGGCGAGTGCACAGGCTGCACAGAGGTAGATCATGGTGAAGGCACAGATGCAGACCTCTGACCCCGCCCCTCAGGGCATGTTTATGCAGAACTCACACGAAAGTGACATTCCACCAGAAGTAGTTGTACAGCAGACTGCATTACTGTTTACTTCCGGTTTCCCCAGCATCTAGTGTCAGCCATTTTGTGCTCACTCTGAGCCCTGCAAGATGTCCAGTATTTAGCCATCTTGGCCCATATTGTATATCTTTATCAACACCATATTGTCTAAACATGATCCTTACAGCCCTCTGTGCACAACATAGTTCAACTGATTATTGATTATTCGTTTCTTTTATTATTGATCATTGATTTTTAAAGTACAGAACTATCTCTGAATTATCTTTTATGTGACCCTAAACCTACATCCATGTAAGAACTTTTTAAGAGCAAAACTCCAAAAGAGTAGTGGATTTTGGGTAAACTTTCTTTTCTATGGAGACATATCTTAGATCCCTTTAGATTAAGACAGAAGATTATGAGAACCATGAGGAGTTTGAAGTCTTTCTTAACAATTACGTCATGTCGGCACTAAATTTATACCAGCTGGTGCTGCCTCTCATCCTCTTCCACGTTTCACATGGCTTAAATTCTTTTCACATTCATAATTTGATTCTTCACCTTTTTGTTCATCAACGTTGTTCTCTGACAATTTCATACAGGTTTATAATGATTCTGGTTAGCCACTTTCTTGGCTTTCCCCTCCCGCCCCTACCGGCTCACCTTCTTCCTTACCCATTTCTCTCCCACAACCATACTTTTTGTTTTGTGTCCCACAGAGCTCAACCAGGGCCATCTGTGTAACCTTGGGTCTGGAACTATCGTGATGTGTTCACTAGTGGATTTACAACTGGTCAGTAGGCCTCTCCCTAGCATAATCTCCTGTTAGTTGCTAATAAATCAGCAGGAAGTGGTAGGGCCTTGTAAGCAACTTCCCCATCCACAGCTGACTGTTGGATGGACCTAACTTGTCGGGAGCCAGCGGCAGTAACTGGCACAGCCGTTTCTGTGAGTTCAGGATCGCCATGGCCGTGTGAGGTCTAGAGGGTGGCACCTCATGGCCCTTCTCCCTACTTTCTTTCTACCCCTCTTTTTAAAAAAGCCAGAACAAAACAAATTAAAGTCTCACTACGTATCCTTGGCTGACCTGGCAGTTGCTCCTGTAGACCAGGCTGGCCTTGAACTCACAGAAGTCTGCCTGCCTCTGCCTCTCACACCTGGTTCTTTCTACTCCTTCTTCCTGAGTTTCCTGAGCCTCCCAGGGTGGTATAAATGTCTTGTTTAGGGCTGAGCTCTCAACTCTCTTTCATCTTAGGTTTAAATCGAGACAAGGCTTACCACTTCCCCTTTTATTGTGGCCTTTTCAATGCTGAGACTTACAATCTTCATCTGTTTCTGGATTGACTAGGTTTCATGATCAAGAAGCTTTTTACAAAGAGTTTTTAGATATCTCCATTAGTCTAAGTTAGCTGTCATCTCACACATATGCACACTTACATACAGACACAACCCCATCACCACCATCACCGACACACACAGTCAGGGAACTCTGGGTAGTTTAAAAACAGAAATTTATTTTTTTCATAGTTCTGGAGATCAGAACCCAAGATCAAGGTGCCACCAAGGTTAGATTTGGGGGGAAAGCTCTCTTCCTTGCTTGCAAATGGCAATTGTCTTGCTTTGCTTTTCCACAGCCTACTTCTTCTATGCCTGTGTAGAAAGCAAGCTATAGCATCTCATGCTCATGTATGTGTGTGTGTGTGTGTAGTATATATGTGTATGGTCTATGCGTAGACGTGTATATAAGCGTGTGTGAGTCCATGTGTGTGTCGAGGTCAGAGGATGTTATATGTTCTGACCCATCATTCTCTAACCTTCCTCTGAGACAGTGTTTCACTGCTAGTCTGTGGCCAGCACACCGAAGCAATTCTTTTTAATCTCTGTGTGCATTTGATGTGATACACATGCCGAGGTTAGAAGACAGCATCAGCTGTCAGCCCTTCCCTCCCATCGTGTTTGAGGCAGGGTCTCTTTTTGTTTGCTGCTACATATGCCAGGTTAGCTGGCCCATTATCTTCCCAAGAGTCTTCTGCCCCTGTCTCTCATCTCCTCATAGGAGCACCAAGATTACAGACATGTGCTACCTGCCTGGTTTTATATGGGTTATGGCAATATAGACTCATATCATCTCACTTTTTCAGCAAGTGTTTTAAACCACTGAGCCATCTCTCAAGCCCTCTATTTAGTTTTTGAAATGCATTTCCTATTTTGATCCTTGAGATTTCCTCTGGGATATCAGCTATGCTTATTGTCTGTTGCTATAAAAAGACATCATAACCACGGAAACTCTTACAAAGAAAACATTTAATTGGGGAGGCTTGATTAAAGTTTCAGAGGTTCAGTCCATTCTCATCATGGTGGGGAGCATGGTGCCATGCAGGCAGACATGGTGTTGGAGGAATACCTGAGAGTCCTACTTCTTGCAGGCAACAGGAAGTTGACTCACTGGGCAATATTCCCAGCATAGGAAACCTCAAAGCCCACCCACACAGTGACACACTTCCTCCAACAAGGCCACACCTCCTAATAGTGCCACTCCCTTTCAGGGACATTTTCTTTTAAATCACCACATGTATGTTGGCTTATCTTCATCTGTTACTCATTTTACCAGCTTCTTTAAAGTGATTTGAACCTATCTGCCTTTCTTTACATTCATTATGACATCCTCAAGTATTTCTGTTCTCCGGCTAAGAGATAGTAGTAGTTGCCTTCTGGAATAAATTTCTCTTGTCTTCCTAATAGAATTCCATTTTGGATTTGATGGTGATGAATACAGCTTATAAACCTGACCTAGTTAAGATGGAGGGTGACACCTGACATAGCCCTGAATACAGAGAAAGAGATCTGTTATGTGGGAGGTTTAAGGAAGCTCTCAAAAAAACAACAATAACAAAACAAACAAAAAACCTCACCAAGTTAGTGCCTCCCTTTGGTCTCTTTTCCATATTGTTATTCTTCCCTGGAATACTGAAGCAAGGTAGGAGGAGAGGCATCTATTTGGGTAGCCTGAAGTGTTCATAAAGATGAAAACTCTATTTTACTAATGTTAGAGCAGAAAGCTATCTAATCTTTGATTACTTGTTGAAGAATCAAAAGAGACAGTAACTTTAGTTTGTTTCAAACATTGCTGTGGTTTGAATATGGAATGTCCTTGTGGTGGTTTGAATGAGAATGGACTCCATAGACTCAAATGTTTGAATGCTTGGTTTCCAATCAGGTTAGTGGAACGACTTGAGAAGAATTAGGTGTGGTCTTGTTGGAGTAGGAGTGGCCTGTTTGGAGGGAGGTGTGTCCCCGGATATGGGCTTAGGGGTTTCGAAAGCCCACACCAGGCCCAGTCGCTTGTGAATTTGATGTGAGCCCTCAGCTTTTCTCCAGCACCATGCTACTGCCACACTCCCTGGAATGATGATCATGGACTCACCTCTGAAACTATAAGCAAGCCCCCAATTAAATGCTTTCTTATATGAATTGCCTCGGTTGCCACAGCAATACTAACTATGTGACTAGGACAGTCCTGAATGTGCAATGTCTCCCCATAGGCTCATGCATTGGAACACGTGGTCCCCAGCTGGTGACGCAGTTCAGGAAGGCTTTAGAACCTTTAGGAGATGTGGAACCTTGGTAGAGGAGACAGGTCACTGAGGGTGGGATAAGAGGCTGTGTATCTCAGTTTCATCTTTAACCCTGCTTTCTGACTTCCGATGTGATGTGACCGCCAGCCTCTCACTCCTGCCACCTACGGAGCCTTCTCCACCACAATGGGATGAATGCTTTCGAACTGTAAACCAGAAAAACCCTTCCTTAAATTGCTTTTAGTTAGCTATTGTGTTGCAGAATCCAGAAACTAACCAATACAATGTAAATAATTATATCAATATGCATATCATTGAAAATAACTTGTACTGCTATATGTCATTCCTTTAATTTTTGGTAATGAAAAATGTGGAATCATTGGATGATTTTCGTATCATTTTGGGTTTATGGTGAAGATAATCCAGGATTTGCGATTTGCTCTACCATCAGCTTTTCTTACTGTGACAAAATACGTGACGTAAAAGCTTGAAAGAAAGAGTTCTTTTGACTTAAAAGTTACCGGTCGCAGTCGCTCTGAGCCTGTGGGAAGGCAGTAAGTGTGCTGGGTTAAAGGAGCAGGAAGAACAAAGCTCAGCTCATTGTTGGCAAGAAACAGCAATAGCTGGGCGGTGGTGGGGTGGCAGCGGGGTGGGGGGGGGGGTGGGGGGGGGGGGGGGGCGGTGGTGGAGCCCGCCTTTAATCCCAACACTCGGGAGGCAGAGCCAGGTGGATCTCTGTGGGTTCGGGTTTGAGGTCAGCCTGGGCTACCAAGTAAGTTCCAGGAAAAGGCGCAAAGCTACACAGAGCAACCCTGTCTCGAAAAACCAAAAAAAAAAAAAAAGAAAGAAAAGAAAAAGAAAAGAAAGAAAGAAAGAGCAATGACGTGACTGGGGACAAGACACAGCTTTCAAGTCACACATCTTGGTGAATCTAATTCCTCTGACTAGGCCCACCTCCTAGGATCATTGTTAAAGCATGAGTCCATAACTGGATAACACATTGATTAGCTAAAGGTCCCCATGGTCCAATCTCTTCCCAAATCCTAACCTCTGAGCATTGCCTTGGGAACCAAGGAGTTTTGAGAGCAGATTTCATATCTCAACTATAGCAGTGTGTGCTTTTGAAAGGGGCAGGAAGGAATGTTTTTCTTTATAGTGTATCAGAATGATTCAAAACAAGCAAAACCATATCACCAAAACTCGGCAAATACTGTCACCTTGGTGATAAGTACAAAAGTCTGTGTGGAGAACCATGGGAGGGGAAAGAGGTGGTGGCTGGCTACATTCCTCAGAAGCAACAAGAACTGGTGTTCTATTTTGCCTTTCTGGCTTTCAAATTTTTGATAATGAGATGTTTAAAAGAATTATTTGGATCCTCTCCCTTCTTATAGAGAGTCTAGAATCCAGATTTCAGGAATGATATTTAAATTGCCTTGCTATGTTATGCACATGTTGAGATAATACAGTTGATAAGGTGAGTAAATCAAGGGAACAGAAAATGGTTTAACTCAACTAAAAGGACCCCGCAGCATTGGCTAGAGATCACGAACAACTCTGCGCCTTTTGTTGTTTTATTGGATTGGTGTTTTCTGGTGGCTTTATCCAGCTGATAATTATGCACCAAGGCAACTCCAGTCATCAACTCTTTCAAATCCTCAGGATACCGATTTAGTGATTGTTTCCATTTACTGTACCAAGCCCACTAATGGCAATACCTTGAGAACACTACTCATGCTTCCTTCATAATACATTTTGTCTTCTATATGATTACATGGGAAAAGCAATTCTACTTTAGTTTCTCATTCATTTTAATTTGGGTGAGCAGATGTTTTATGTGTACTACAGCCAACTATTTAATTTGTAATATGGAAAAGCCTGTAATAGCAATTTATGTTTTGTTATATGGTGGTCTTAATTTCCTCCAAAATCTTAGCATAAAAATTGAATGCATTTTATTTTCCAATTCATCTAGGGCACCCCAAGAACACAACTGAGCTCATAAAATTTAAGTATTATTTTTAAGTGAATTTTTTTTTTCCTCAAGAGGGAATGAGGGAAACAAAAAAGGGAAGCGAAGAGGAGAGGGAAGTAATTGAACAATGAAGCTCTCAGCTGCCAAAGAACAAGACCCACTGTAAGAAAAGATTGTGATGCATGGGAGAATTAGTTCACATGGAAACCATTATTTTTTCTAGCATAGTGCTATTCATACCTTATATATATTACATTTTAATGCATATATTCATATGGTTTTTGCAGAAGATTTGGATAAATTGTAGGATATACATATATAATATATATTATATGTACTTTATGTATTTAAATTTTGTAATTGAGGCAGTGTACTGGATAGTTTTATATCAACTTAACATGAGCTAAAGTCATTTGAGGGGAGGGAAACTTAATTAGAAGATGCCTCCATAAGATTGGGCTGTAGGCAAGCCTGTAGGGCATTTTCTTAATTAGTGATTGATGTGGGAGGACCTAGTCCACTGTGGGTGGTGCCACCCCTGGGCTGGCAGTCTTGGGTTCTGTAAGAAATCAGGCTGACCGAGTAGGGGAAACAAGCCAGTAAGCAGCACCCCTCCATGGCCTCTGCATCAGCTCCTGCCTCCAGGTTCCACCCTGACTTCCTTCAGTGATGGACTGTGATTGTGGAAATGCAAGCCACGCAAACCCTTTCCTCCCAACTTGCTTTTAGTCACGGTGTTTTATCACAGCAATAGTAACCCTGACAAAGACAGGCATGGTGGGAAAATTCTGGAGGCAGGAGAAGAACAACAGGCCTCCCACCCTGAAAGTCTAGTTGAAATCTTTAATCAGATAAGAAGCAAGAATCCCAGCACAATCATCAATGGTTTAAGATCTTCTCCCTTTCCAGCTGTAAACATAATTTCCTAGGACTCTCATCAGGAACCACATTTACGAGGAAAGGACACACACTAAACCCCATATGCAATCCTAGTGGGATTATAATTCTACCCAAGGCATCTCTCTCTGGAGTCAGTATATAACCTATCAAAAGAGAAAAGGAACACACACACACACAAACACACACACACACACACACACACACACACACACACACACACACCGTTTCTTTGCGGTCTTTGAGGTGTAATTTGAGAGACACCGTATGATACTTATGGCCGATGGTAAGAAGATTGTGGTTCCCCTTTGAGAAGCCCTCATACTTTAGTGTATTTCTTTTCTAAGCACCTCTATTTTTCCTTAACCTTGGCGCCAAAAACCCTTATTAACTAAAATAAATAAATAAATAAATAAATAAATAAATAAATAAACTGCTACTCTCACTCAAGAGATGTGAGTAGGTACTTTTATTCTCTTCTGGAGCAACTTTCTTTCTATTTTTGATAATTTCCCAACTCTGCTTCATCCTGGCTGGTCCTGAAGTTCTTTGCTGTATGAATGAAGCCGTGAATCCTGAGTTGGCCTGGGAGGAGGTCCCTAAGAGATTAAGAGAACTCATCAAGGCTTCTGAGGGTTACAGCCTGGAGCTTTTCTCTTCACCGCTAACAGTCATCACAGAGATTTTCCCTGCATTGATTAAACACATTAGTGATTAACTCTGAGTTACCAACAGTACATTGGAGTCATGAAGGAAACTAATCAAAACACTTCCCCTTGGAGTCATTTAACCAAGAGCAAGTCCAGATTTGAATTCTCTCCTTCATGTTCCCTGTGTCTTCCCTCCTCTGTCTGTTGGTTATGTGAGTCTGAATCTGTCCCTGCATCTGTTCCTGTTTTTGTATGTTTTTATGTGTTATGTGACTATATGTCTCTGTGTCTGTCTGTCTGTCCCTCACAGAAGGCTTCTTCCTGCCTTTATTGAATAGCATAGAAAGCACAGGGAAGGAATGGGACATTCCTTTACAGAAATCTTTAACAGAGTTTTAAATGGATTAAGTCATTGACTCCAACCAACCTAGACAACAAATTGTACTACAAACATCATTGTTTATCAACCAACACCCATAAGTGGATATTCATTTTAGAAGATTGCTTTTAACCTCTGTATTTGCTGCTTTCAGCAAATGATACATTTGCATTTTCTGCATAAGGGGCATCCAAGAGTACATAATTAAAGATTATAGCTATATATAAGCTTAGGTTGTAAATGTTGATGGGACATCCAAGGCAAGTAAGGTTGATTGTTGCATTGTTCCCCTAAAGGCAGGTAAAACAGTCTGAGTACACAGTAGGAGAGCAGACCTCAAGGTGTATTATTAACTTTGGCTGTGAGGTCCATACCAAGTTCCAGTCTCTTAGAATGGACGAGACATTTTCATATTATTGTTTCGCCACATTCCCCATGTCTTATTTACAGTTAATTAGACACTATGGTCATTGCTTTGTACTATTAAACTTGGGGTAACTTCCTGTAAAATAAAAGATAGCTAAAATATAATCCACTCACAGGATTAAATGATTAAATGAGAGCAAATGACAGCTAAATAAAACCATTATTAGTTTTTGTCTACTAGATTTTTGCCCAACAAGTATATAGATTATTCTGTGGTTGAATTCAGTCTCTGATGTTTTGATAATTTTCGCCTCCTGTTTTGTTTCTCCATTTCCCCCCATTATTCTTCCTGTGAGAATTACATTTCAACTTTCAATTCACACTAGAAACGTGATTGACAAACGCAGTAATTTCCTAGATATTATAGTAAAAATAAATAATGTTTTAAAAATATGAACCCACGCAGTAAAGAAAAGATGAATATAGAATAATAATGGTTTATGGTGGAAAAGATAACAAGTTACTTTAGCAGAAGTACATGTATTCTCTGTAAGGGTTTGATTCTAGAGTTGTTACCCTTACAGTCCCTTATACATGAGCCTGACCTCCTGACCATCTCTGCAGTCTATAGTAACTTTACCTGGACATGTATTTGGTGAATAAAGTTCCCGTGGCACCTATGCCTCCCGCTAATGACTTTAGGGCAAGGCAGGTGGGGGACATGAAGGGACCCAGCTGTGCAGAAGCCAGATCTTTAACCACGCCCTCAGCCCAACCCCATGTGCTCAGACAGGAATTTGAATCCTGGGTTGATAGAGTTTTCAATTTTTTTAAAGAGAAGACTAGAAATGTGGACTTTTGTTTATATGTTTTTAAATTTGAGTGAACTTTTCATGTTTTACTTTGTTTGGAGACAGGAGCTCATGTATCCCAGGTTAGCCCCAACCTGTGATCTAGACCTTGAGCTTCTGGTCTTCCTGAGTGCTGTGTTGCGATAGAGGCCCATGAGACTGAGCACTCATGGTTTGTGTGTACTAGGGATCCAACCCCGGGATTCAGGAGCACTAGGCTAGCACGCTACCAACTAGGCTACACTGTCAGTTCTGCTTCAGTCTTTAAAATGAAACATTGCAGAGCAAATAAACTACATGTGTAGGTCACAATCATCTTCCAGGTTCCAACATAAGAAAGAAGCCGTGTATCTAAACTGAAGGCATTATTTTGTGAGAAATGTTGTGAGCTATTTGATTACACTGTGTAAAGATAGGTCACTGTGATTGGTTTAATAAAAATAAAAAGGCTAAACAGCCATGTGGCAACATGTAGATTAATAGAAGTGGGTTTATTTAAGTTATAAGAGGTAGTTAGATACAAGCCTAAGCTAAGGCTGAGCTTTCACAATTAATAAGTCTCTCTGTATCATCATTTGGGAGCTGGCTGGTGGGACAGAAAAAGACTAGCTACATATGGCTTCCAAAGTGGGGGCACATATTTCACATAGAACCTGAGAAAGCTTAAAAAGAAAAGTTACAAACACACAAACACGGAGCCAGACATGGGTTCCTAAGTCCACAGACTCTCAGGTGGGTTGCGCTGTACAGAGACATGGCTCCCTGCTGTTGCCTGTGAGCTGGAGCAGCTGCTTGCACCATGCCCTAAGATGAGCCATGCAGAGGCTGACATGGCAGTTTAAGATTTGTCTAATGCAGACAGAGAATGCTGCAGGTGCTTAGTAAAGCCAGGTCCAGACAGAGAAAACCTCTAAAAAGTTACAGTATGTTCAAAAATGTATTTAGATGCTGAAGAAAAAAAAATAAGATGGGTATAGACAGTCACAAGAAAAAATAAATAGTTTAAAAATAGTAAGTAAAGTCTTTAAAGAGAGAGTAAAGTAATATAAAAAGAAAGCCACATAAAGATGGGAAATCACAGGGTGTCTGGATCCTGCATGGTGCTTTGTTGACTTTGAATCTTTTTAATGCTAATGAACAGAGAATGGCACCTGCTGAGAGACACTGGATTGTGGAAGGGACTGCTGAATTAAACCTGCCTAGATACTTTTTGGATGTCTTGGCTTCAAAATGGAAGTCAGACAATGTGTTGCATTGGGGGAGAGGTTATGCTTTTGTTTCCACAGGGAACAAAAAGCTATGGATTCTTTCAAAGTTAATCGAGATCAGATTTGACCAGGGGAGACCTCCTGAGAATCTTGGCCACAGACATGAGAGAAAAAGCCAAGAAAGACCATAAGACAAGTGATATATAAGCTGATACCCTGACATGGGAACAGCTCTGAGACTGGATGAGACATGATAAATTTTGCTGGCAACAGAGTCCTCATGACTTATTATTACATGACATCCTTTCATGTGGATGGATAGAGATTTATAGTATAGTTTGATTATACAATCCAGCCAAGACATCAGATAAGCTCTACATTTTCCCATCATACAGAAACTAAACAAAAAATAATACAACTTGCTCTCCCAAAACTTGACCATTATCCCAATTTTCTCAGGGTCCCCTAAAGATGTTGTCATCCCCAGACAACAGGAATCAGTTTAGAGAACATGATGCCCAGATTCCCAAGAGGTTGGGTGGGTGGTTTTTGGTCATTTGGTGGGTTATGAATGTTTGCCTTCATTTAGGGAGGTTATTTTCAAGTTGTCATTGGTCATGGTTAGGAAAAAAGCTGAACAAAGCAGATTAGATTCATGGATCACTTTCTGAAGGAAAAAGGGAGCATATAGTATAAAAATGATGGCATAAAAGGGTGGATTGTTGAGTCTACTTTTGAACAACCACTAGTCTCAAATATTTTACATTGGTGTAAATTTTTGTATATTGATACAAATTTAAGGTTATTTTTGTTATACTGTATATATCTTTCTACTCTCAGTTAAGGTATTGTACCTATGCACCTCATTTAACAATGTAATGTAAAGTTCTATTCCTTGAAATCTATTTAGGATAATAAAGAAATACAGGATAGTAGCCAGTCCTCTATAACAATCAAACTTGTAGTCATGTTAGGTATGTTTTCAAGGTCATACAGAGATATATTTTAGATAGATAGGTGATCTTCAAACAATTCAAAGAGCTACAGAATATGACATTTTAATGTTTTAATAACATAAGGCTTTTCATGACAGTAAGACTCATCTGCTCCTGGCAGCACCAATCTACTTCAAAAAAGGATGATGGACATCAAAGAACCTCCATATGGAGTTTGCTTTCAATATGGCAAAGTTAACCATTTGGGCAAGAAACGCCCTTGCCTCAACTGCTGACAGTGTGCTGTCCAAACTGGATAAGCAGGACACAAAAGAAGGCAACTGCCAAACTTTGCTAAGACAAGGTAGGCCAGTCCTTCAAAATTCCTGCTTCAAAGCAAAGTCAGTCAGATATTTGAGGCCTGCAGGCCAAAGATGGATGCCCCAATATTATAGAGGAATCTTGGGTAACTATCCAGGTAGCCATCTATTTCTGTCATTTCTTTAGTTTTGGAAGTTGCTTGTTCTGCACTTCCTATATATTCAGGTAGTATTATATCCTTCTTTGATCTCTGATGGAGCTGAAGATGAGATAGTTTTCTTTGTTACCAAATTTGAAAAGAAACTAACAAAAGAGGTATAAAGTGTATAGAATTGGGAGACATAAGAGCTTAAATTGTTTATCTAAGAAAATATTTTGAGGTCTAAAAAGATAGTTTTGGGTTGGTAATACAAGTTATGATAAAAAATAGTTTAGGTATAAAACTTGGAACTCATCAAGATACAATAGATAATAGAGTAATTTCTCTAAATTTGCCAAATACAAATGGACTGGATACTGTAAATGTAATTCTTAACTGATAATTGTTCTTATTGTATATAGTTTTACTGTGTTAGAGTTAAAGCCCTTTACTTTTTATTTAGACAAAAGGGGGAAATATTGTGAGATATTTGATTACACTGTGTAAAGATATGTTACTGAGATTGGTATAATAAAAAGCTGATGGCCAATAGCTAGGCAGGAGGTATAACTGGGACTTCTGGACAAAGAAGAAAGGGGGAGTCACCAGACAGACTCAGAGGAAGCAGGACATGCAGGAGAGGTAAAAGCTACAAGCCATGTAGCAATACATAGATTAATAGAAATGAGTTACTTTAGGTTATAAGAGCTAGTAAGAAACAAGCCTAAGGTAAGGCCAAGCTTTCATAATTAATAAATCTCTGTGTGTCGTTATTTGGGAGCTGGCTGGCAGAACAGAGAGAGACTCATTTCAGGGAAAGCTTTGTCTCTGAGAAGAACAGATCAGAAGCTCATTATTTGCACATGTCCAGAGGTTCTATAAACCAGTGCATGGTACCTATAAAGAGGCTAGCATCATGAAACAAATGTCATGTTTGGGAAATAAAAATTACAGGAGGGCATTGTTTTGTATTAAGTTCCTTCCTGGGGCTCCAATAGACCAGGAGGCTAAATATCAAAGTGGAGTCACTCATGATAAAGTTGGAAACCACTAACTTGAATTAAATAGTTTATTTGGCAGTCTGAGGAAACAGGCCTCTAGGAAAACAGCCAGATTTCAATGATAGAACACTTTCTCTCAACTTGATAAATAAGTTTCCTGCTTTGTCCTTTTACAGAAAAGGTAACCAACCAGCCATTTTCCTATTGTGAGGTAATGAATCAGTCATTTTCCTAATGTACTCCATCTCTGGTCTTGCCTTCCAAGGAAATAACCTTTTCTGATTCTTCAATCCTTTTCCATTTATGAAACCAACTTCTGCTCAGCTTGTTGGAACACTCACTTCCTTCTTTCTTTCCTTCCTTCCTTTTTCTTTCTTTTTTCTCCTCCCACCATTATTATCATTATTATTTTGGTGCACGTCTTATATTTTATGGAATAAAGAATTTCCTGATTCTAGAATTGAAAAATCAAGACAATTTTGTACTTTGACATGCTTAAAATTTTATAATGTGGCTTCAGTCATACAGACAAAGCTACGTAAATATTTTGCTTGTTTTAGGTAGGGTGGGAGTGGGCATTGAAGCCAAGGCTGTGCACATTCAAGGCCTTATTCAACCACCTACTGACATTTCCAGCCTCTGTCGTTTAATTTCTCCAAGAAAAAATACTCCACTGGGGTTGTGATCACTTTTCTGTGGAAACCTAGTGGCTTACTTTATGACTTAGTGCTTAACCAGCTGAGAAAACAGTGAATGGAAGTCCATGTTGAAAGGGTTATCTGTCAGTAGGCTGGAACTCATAAGGGCCAGCAGGGCAGCTTAGCGTTACTAAGTCACTTCAGCTAGGTCAGCAAGGGGAGGATCCAGAAGCAATGTATTCTATGTTTAACCTTTTTTTTTTTTTTTTTTTTTATTTTGGCAACATTTATTACTTTATCCACTATGGCTGCTCATGGGGTATTTAAACCTATTGTTCTTAAACCATAATTCAGGAAAGTTTTTAAATGCAGAATTAGCATAGCAGGAAAGAAACACCCTTTTTATCGGTGTGAACTGTGAGAAAATGGCACATTTAGCCTCACCTAGGCTGCTCTCCCTACCATATGTATTGTTCTTACTGCTACTGTTTAGGACCCTGTTAATTTCTGGCCTTTGAAAAGTACAAAATATAAGACTATTTTGTGGTGGTATTCTAATTGTACTGAAATGTGATTTTGATTGTATGTTAATAAATAAAGTTGCCTGGGGGTCAGAGCTATTACAGCCATAGACAGAGTGTGGCGGTGGTGGCACACACCTTTAATCCCATAGATCTCTGTGTGTTCAGGGATACAGCCAGCATTGGAGACATATACCTTTAAGACCTAGGGGGTTGTACATTCAGACAGTGACGAGGCAGTCACGTGTTTGGGTTTACAACCAATGAGAAGGCAGAATGACTAGAAAAAAACGACTTACACACAGGAAATCTCTCTCTCTTTCGGGAAGCTGGGACAGCAGGAGGAAGGGTGAGATTTTAGCTCTGAGTTCTGACCTCTTGGCTTTCTCTTTTACATTGTTTCTGTGTTTCTTATTTAATAAGACGGTTGGTTACATCTACACTATTTTTCTTAAGGTCTGTAGTCCAAGTTTTGACCTGGAAAATATGCTTGCTCAAATGAAATAGCAAAGAAATTAACTGATTATAGGCTTTGTTCACTGCACCACCTTTCTTTTAGAAACTAACTCAGTGGTTGTATTTCCTCACATGGTGATTGATAACAAAATACTGGACAAGGCTCGAAATGCATCAGGTCAGCCCAGGCAGAACAGAACTGATTCCAAGTGCCATTTCATCTTACATACAAGAAAAACTGATACTTTGATCTGTTTTAGATATAAATCCACAGAAAAATTTTCACCAGCCTATTGAAAGTGAATACATTTTAGATTAGCAATTCTTCAAAGAAAAGAATTGGGGTGATTTGTTAAATTCAGTAGCTCTTTAGCTTTCAGATTGGGACCTCCACCATCCATACTTCCTGTTCTCAGACCTGTAGACTCAGGCTGAATTACCCCACCAGCTTTCCTGGTCTTTAGTTCATAGGTCTTTCATTGTATGGCTTCTTAGCCTCTGTAATATTATGAACTAAATCTCTATAATAAACTTATCTCAGTACTGTTGTCGTCTAGTTTCTGTGACTGACATGAGCTTGTTCCATTCATGGCTCTGGAGCTTGAGAAGTCCATAGTGGGTGAATTTCATCAGGGTCTTTTGGCTGGGAGAGCCTCTTAAAAAGTCTCAAAGTGGTATGTGAATTTATGAAGCGGGAAGGATTCATCTAAAAGACAGGACCAAACTGAAATTCATACCAGACTTGATATCATAGTGACCCAGTAACCTATTAACTCATTATTCTATGAATAGACTAATCTACTTACATAGGCAGAGTCCTCCTGACTCAGTCACATCCTAACTTTCTACCTGGTCTCAACTCCTAAAACCTCACCATGAGGATTAAGTAGCAACTATCACTGGTAGACAGATGGATGGATAGATTAGATGACAGATACATAGATGATAGGTTTACCTATTGGCTCTCTTTCTCTGGAGAACAGAGATGAGTCAGCACCCTATCTTATGCACAGGGAGTATTCATAGTGTTCACACGTTGGTGCCTCTTCCTCCAGTTTTATATAAATTACTTTTCTTACATTCTACAAAACCGTGTGTTGTCAGAGTTTACAAAAGTTAATAAAGGTCTTTGGGATGAAGGAGATAGTTCATAACAAATGCATATTAGCTTTCAATACATGCATGTTGTAGGCTGAATTTCCTCCCCCTCAAATTCATGTGTTAAAGCCCATCCTCTAGTACCTCAGAACAGTACTGTGTCTAGAGGATGCCTGAAGAGATGAGATACTAGAGTTGCTTGTAATTCAATATGGCTAATATCTTTAGAAGTAGGGGAGTGAGTCTAACAATGAGAAAGAGAGAAGAAAAGGGAAGGTGTGAAGGAGAAGGGGAAATGTGTGAGCACATACCAAGGACAACTGTGTGAACACATATTGAGGAAGTGGTCATCTACAAGCCCAGGAGAGACGTCTGTGCAGACTGAGCCTGGTGACTCCTTAACCTAGGGCTGCTATTCCTCAGAACTCTGAGGAAATCAAGTTCTTCTGCTTAAGTTCCCTCACCTGTGGGATTTTCCCAAGGCTGCCCCAGGAAATTAACGCAGCACAGCCACATAACCAACGCCTTTCTGTTCAGCATTGCAATTGAAATCTGAGTCCTGAACTTCCTCGTGGTTTTTTTTTTTTCCTCCATCAGAACACACATCTAACCCACTTTTAATTACATACTTTTCATTAGTTTAAATTCTTTTTTTTAAATTTTATTATTTTTTATTTTACAATGCTATTCAGTTCTACATAATAGCCACAGATTCCCTTGTTCTCTCCCTTCCTGCCCCCTCCCCTTCCCCCCAGCCCATCCCCCATTCCCACCTCCTCTAGATCAAGGTCTCCCTCAAGGACTGGGATCGACCTGATAGACTCAGTCCAGGCAGGTCCAGTCCCCTCCTCCCAGATTGAGCCAAGCTTCCCTGCATAAGTCCCAGGTTTCAAACAGCTAACTCATGCAACGAGCCCAGGACCTGGTACCACTGCCTAGATGTCTCCCAAACAGATCAAGCCAATCAACTGTCTCACCTATTCAGAGGGCCTGATCCAGTTGGGGGCCCCTCAGCCTTTGGTTCATAGTTCATGTGTTTCCATTGGTTTGGCTATTTGTCCCTGTGCTTTATCCAACCTTGGTTTCAACAATTCTCACTCATATAAACCCTCCTCTTTCTCACTAATTAGACTCCCAGTGCTCCACCCGGGGACTAGCTGTGGATGTCTGCATCCAGATTCCTCAGTCCTTGGATGGAGTTTCTGGCACAACTATTAGGGTATTTGGCCATCCCATCACGAGAGTAGGTCAGTCCTGGCTGTCTCTCGACCATTGCCAGCAGTCTTCTGTGGGGGTATCTTTGTGGATTTCTGTGGGCCTCTTTAGCTCTTTGTTTCTTCCTTTTCTCATGTGGTCTTCATTTACCATGGTCTCCTATTCCTTGTTCTCCCTCTCTTTTCTTGATCCAGCTAGGATCTCCCGCTTTCTTCCCCTCGACCCTTGAGAGGTACAGCATCACACAGATTCTGTGTCCTGTGGCATTGGCAAGAAGATTGTTTTGAAATTTGGCATGAACCATGCCACAGTTTTCATGGGCCTAAAATTATCTTTCTCTAGGTTCCTTTGGTTTGTCCAATTTACTACCAGGAGCTACGGTGTTGTGTGTGTGTGTGTGTGTGTGTGTGTGTGTGTGTGTGTGTGTGTGTAAGCATATATTTGTCCAAGTAGAATTTGGCTTCAGACATAAACACCTTTGATTTTAAGAAATGCAGTAGGCTCCCTTTGTCTCTGAACAGCCTGCTTTATAGCCAGTTAAAAATGGCCTTTCATCACACAGTCTTTCACACATACTTGTTTTTTAACTTTTTATTGTTGTTGTTTTGTTTTGTTTCTTGGGGCAGGGTTTCTCTATGTAGCCCTGGCTGTCCTGGAACTGGAACTGTAAACCAGGCAGGCCTTGAACTCAGAGACCCACCTCCTCTACCTCTTGAGTGCTGGGACTAAAGGTGTGCACCATCATGCCTGGCTTGTGCTTGCTTTTTAGGCATCCGGTTCTCGGGAGACCTTCGTAGGCTCCAAGGTGGCAGAAAAGGGAGGCATGTCCTTACATTTTGAATGCTAAGATCTCCCTGCAGATCATCATACAGACATGATGAGGAACAAATCATGTTCTCCTATAGGGATTTCTTTAGCAGCTGATATGGTTGGGAAATGGTTTGGATATGTCTTGGAAAGCTTGGCCCCTAGTCTGGCAGTGTTGACAGTAGAACCTGTAAGAGGCTGAACAAAATGGAAGGTAATTATGTTATGGGTATGCTGTTAGGTTTGGACAAAGGGCTACTCAGGCCTTGCTCAATTGTTCCTTCGTAACTGCCTCAGCAATTCCCACTGTTACTGGGTGTGGTGGTTTGATTAGGAATGGCCCCCATAGACTTATGTGTTTGAAAGTTTTGGCCACCAGGGAGTAGCACTATTAGGAGGTGTGGCCTTGTTGGAGTAGCTGTGGCCAGTTGGAGGAAGTGTGTCACTGGGGGTGGGATTTGAGGTTTCATATGCTCAAGCCAGGCCCAGTGTCTCTCTCTCTTCCTGCTGCCTGCTGATCCGGATGTAGAAGTCTCAGCTTCTTATCTAGTCTTATGTCTACCTGTGCACCACCCTGCTTCCCACCAGGAAGATAACAGACTAAACTTCTGAAACTGTAAGTGATTCCCCAAAACATGAAATATTGTCCTTTATAGGAGTTGCCATGGTCACTGTGTGTCTCTTCACAGTAACAGAAATCCTAACTGTGACCCTGGGAAATGACAGGTATTCTAATGAGAGCGTCTCCCTGTGAGTCTGTAATTCTCACTTCCTTAAAGGAAGTTTATCAAGATCCTAAACCATAGGGGTTACCGGTTGACACATCCAGAGGAATAGACACACATTTAACCAAAGGACCAAAAGTGTGTCCTCTTGCTGCAACACAGGAGTATGAGAGCTATGGGCTGCTCAAGAAGCGCCTTGCATGGGGCCTCTCCCCCTGCCTCTGAAACTGAAAATGGACCCCCACTCTGCGTCATGGGCCTGAGCTCTCTCAGAGGCCCTCTCATGCTACTGTCTATGGTGCCAGTAATTCTAGTAAACTGCTTACACAAAAGAGAATCTGCCTCACTGCCCCCTCGAACCCTTAACACGAGACCTCATGGAGTGAGCTGGCTTCCTCGGGAACAGAGTGAGACCACCCCATGACTTTGGCTCCGTGGGCATGTAGCCTAGGCCCTTGGTACTTTGCTGAGCGGCCATGCAGCCAGGGGCCCCTCAACAGTATGAGGGTGTCATTTTCTTAGACCTTCAGGAATATAAACTAAGTAAATGTTATTTCTTTTTTTTTTTGGTTTTCGAGACAGGGTTTCTCTGTGTAGCTTTGTGCCTTTTTCCTGGAACTCACTTGGTAGCCAAGGCTGGCCTCGAACTCACAGAGATCCACCTGGCTCTGCCTCCCGAGTGCTGGGATTAAAGGCGTGCGCCACCACCGCCCGGCCAAATGTTATTTCTTTATGACGTCCCCAACCTCAGATAATTTGTTGTAGCAGCAACAAAACAAGAACAGAAGACTTTAAACAGACAGTTGTAGACAGCTTATCAAGAAAATTGTTCTGTTTCTTGTTTCTTATTCTGTGGGTTTTACTGTATTCCTGAACTAAAGTCCATTTTGAAGGATGACAAAAAAGCTCTTAAAATTAAGAAGTTTATGACAGAATGGTCAAGGTCTAGTGATAGTGTCCCATGAGCCATGAATGACTCAGAACCAACCTCTCCTGGCCTGGAAAACTCTATAATCTATTTTTACAGAGAGGGGAAGGAATCTGATAATTGTGTAGTATTTGGGCAGCATCTTCTGGTAGCATTTGTACTTATGGTAATAACAACAAGAGTGACAGCTTCTGTATGTGCTTCTGCTTGTGGTGCCTAATATTTACTTCCTGAAGCACACCTGGGCTTCCTCCAACTCTATCTCTGCACTCCTCGGGTACAAGATTTTTGGTAATAACAAGAAAATTAGGACCCCACGTTCAAGTGAAAGCTCAACCTTGAATGTGCTTCTCAAGGCCCATTTAAAACGCAGCGAGCTACAGACAGTGCATTTCAATGCCTCTGGCTACATGGTGCTAACCCCCATGGTAACCTCTAATGTAACAGTGTTCTTACCACTTGCTCATATCTTGATTTTCAGTTAAAGTATAAACAAAAATAGATATCCGAGAAAAAGGTTTAAAAATGGAGAAGAAAAAAAATCCCAAGATCGTCCCCAAACTGACTGTAACCCCTTCTGCTTCCTAAGGGGGTACAGAGGGCAGGTGGGTACAGCTCCCATTAGTGACATGACTGAATCTCTCTACCTTCTCCACATGCGGTGCTGGGGAAGAAAGAGGGGGCACAGGACTCAAATTCCAAAGCCTTTTCTTTTTGGGGAAAGAGTGGGATCTGGAATCATGGCCATAATTCTAGAACAGCTCTGAAAGGGCTGGGGGCAGGACTGTGTCTGTGGCCCGAGAACCTGGGGACTGAAAGTGCTCTGAACAGTCAGTAGTTCAAGGGAGGAAACGTGGGGATCCTGGAGTCAGAAAGATAACAAGAAACCATCGCAGAAGCCAGAACCTGATCTGAGAGTGGTGTCCTGTGGGAAATCCATCCCATGCGTCACAGCAAGACTTTAGCAACCAGGCTATTGAAAGCTCAGCTTTGGTTGTTTGCCAGGCAATGTTATTGCATAGTCCCACCCTTCACATCCATCACCCCTACAACCAGGAAAGTTGAGGCACATGCTGCTGCCAATAGAGGGAAATTGTCAGGGAGTTAGAAAACAGTGAGGGACAACCCGAACTCTATCAAGTTGTCATTTTTATTTTTAGCTGCTGCTGTCCTCAGTTCCCAGGGCCCAACTTGGAACTGAGGCCCAGATAAAGAGGGAAGGTTGCTTTTTAAAGGCAAAGGCCACAGTTTATTCTTGCATAAGTGTGCTTAAGTGCATAAGTGCGAGTGCATAAGAGAATATCCAGGCCTTCTGCATTCCTGGAATTCCTGATATTGTCTTAACAGTCTCAGGTTGGTCACAGGGCTGGCATCATACCTAAGATGAAGTCCTCAGCTGCTACAAAATGTCTGTCCCTTTCCTTTTGAAAGGTCCCCCTGAGGCTCCTTTGGAAATAGAAATGAGCCGAGTCTATATGAATCTCACGGAGCCTAGGTAAGACCCATTTTTTTTTTCTTCATCTGTTTTCCTTAAAATATCAACGAACATCTTCTTTCTTGGGCTGTGAGTCTAATCATGTATCCCATAATGATGTTTCAGTCCACAATAGACTATGTATCTAACTGTGGTCACCTGGTGATGTAGCCATCTTAATCAGATAAGTACAGCCTGCAGATTTCACAACGATGATGAAATAACCCACTTACTACATGTTTGGGGCCAGAGGGAAAAAAGAGAAATGTTATCATTTCCCCACCTCCAACACACAGAGCTTAACCTAAGTGATTGGGCCTGGCGTATAACTGCCAGGTAATTAACAGAAGCAAAGACAAGGATTTGTGTATGTGCCTGGAAGTTCGCAGCAGACAGCAGACAGCAGACAGTTGGGAGCAAGGCTGTCATTTATAGGGCTCCAGTGGGCAAGTCTGGCAAGTTCGAATGGGTTCTTAGAGACTGATGGGGATGTGTCGTTTCCCATCCTGTTTGGAAACTCCCTTAGAGGTCTACAGCAGCTGAATTTGTGCGTCCCCGAAGAAATCAGGAAACGCTCTTTGAGGAAGCCGTATCATGGGACATTTGGCTTTAGCGGCATGGCTAGCTGCAGCCAGCTGAAGGTCAGATTCGATTTCCTTCTGCATCTCTGCAACTCAGAAGCTTTCAGTTTAAAGTAACCCGGCCTCTGAAGCTCCAGCCATTTGAGCAGAAGCCCATAAAATGAAAGTACAATCAACAATTACCAGGAAAAGAGGCACACAGGTTTATTCATTTGCCATTGTACAAGAGTCAAACAGTGTGACGCTCAAAGACGGCCCAGGTGGTTGAAGTATCAACGTACAGGGAGCAGAGAAGTGAGCTTTGCAGGCAACTGGAGACAATGGCTGGCCTTTGAAGGTGGTAGATGGAACTGAGGAATTGGCAATGATCTTAGACCAAGTTCACCTAGGTCCTAGGCAGTGTGTTGTCAAGTCCCCTCTCCTTGTAAATGAATCTTGTAGGAGATACAGCATTTAAGTAGCTGGGGGACATCAGAGAAAGCACCTTCTTGTGGTTCAGGAAAGGAACAGAGGCAAGAGGTATGGTCGGGATAGGAGAAGGTCGCGGCAAGCATTGTCCTCTCAGGCATCATGCTCTGAGCCTCAGTAGCTGTCCGTCTCTTCTGCTGCTCCTCTCTCTCTACTGTGCACCTTCACTTCAGACCCAGCCCTGCTTAGCTTCCAAGATCAGACGAGACGGGGCATGCTCCGGGGAGTATATCTAGACTCTTTCTTTATATACCTGGAGAACACACAAGTGTTTTGTGAACCGTTTTCTATTCCCACCATATTTATTCTTAATCATTTTAGTTTGTATTTATTAAGAACAGGGTTGAGTCTTTCACACAAACACTGTGCAGTTCAACGTTATTAGACTTGCCAGTGATCCTATTCTTTTTTCTACTCTAGCATCCATTTTCCAACTTTGTTAATTGGTCCAATGATATATATTCTATAGTTTTGCCCTCCTCCCCTTCCCAGCACAAGATCCTGCCTACAATCAAGTAGTGTATTATCTTTAGTTATCATGTCTCTTTTGTTTGAATATGAAATTTTTCCTTGACTTATATTGACTTTTATGACATACATTTTTGAAAAATTAACATTTTTTTTTTTTTTTTTACAAAGTTAGAGCAGTCTTTACCTTGCCTTTGTCTGATATCTTCTCACGACGGCTTTCAGATCGTTCGTCCTGACCAGACGAGTTCACACTGCATGTTCTGGCCTCAAGGGATCACACCCAGAGGCATGCAGCCTGTGTTCCATCTGTTTCTCAATTGAGACTCTAGTTTTGTTTCCATGGTCAAGGGGTTGTCTGAATTGGTCACACTGTAGTTGCTAGGGCTTTGTTGTTGTTGATTTGTTTCTAGCTAGCATATACAGTAATAGGCTTCCTCATGGAATTTTCATACAGACTTGTTCTGTTTGACCCATCGCCCGTCCCCCTGCCCTCCATCCCCGTTTTCGTTCTTCCACCTGCAGTGTCCCCTTCCACTTTAATGTCCTATGTGTCCTGGTATCCTCCTGCCCTTATTCCTGAAAGCGCTTTCCTTTCCTCTCATGGGCTCCTTTCTAGTTTCATGACTTCATTCCTTCCCACATAAACACACCCATAAAAAATTAGAAACTGGGATGGGCATGTGGGAAAGAATGTATAATATTTGTTTTTCTGAGTCTGAGTTATGTCACTGCCTCTATTTCTGAGTTCCATCCAGGTGTAGTTAAAAGGTAAAATGACTCTAAAGAAAAAACCGTTTTTTTTTTCCCCAGAGACCAAATGGTGTAAAGACGCCCCCTTGTGGAAGGTTGGGTTCTCTTCACAATTGAATTAGAAGAACGAGACTCTGTTCCTTGTTTGATAAAGCAGCTGTGATGCGAAACTGTCGCCTTTGCTATGAAAATTCAAAAAAGAAACTTACATAAGAAATGTAAAATGGATACTGTTGAGAGACATTAAAGCTTAAGTTGCTTATCTAAGAAAATGTTTTTAGGTCTAAAAAGATGTTTTTAGCATGGTAATACAAGTTATGATAGAAAATGGTTTAGGTATAGAACTTTGAACTCACTAAGATAGGATAGATAATATAGTATTTTCTCTGAATATGCCAAGTACAAATGGACTAGACATTATGAATATAATAATTATCTGATAATTTTTCTTATTGTATATAGTTTTTTATGTTAGAGTTCAAACCTTTCCTTTTTATTTAGACAAAAAGGGGAAATGTGGGATGTTTATATACTGTGTGAAGATGTATTGCTGTGGTTGGTGTAATAGAGAGCTGGATGGCCAGTAGCCAGGAAGGAAGAGATTAGGTGGGACTTCCAGGGACAGAGAGGAGTCTGGGAAGAAGAAAGGCCAATTTGCCAATGAGACACAGAGAGGAAACAGGGGGGTACAAGATGGAGAGAGGTAATGCCACATGGAAGAATGTAGATTAATATAAGTGGGATAATTTAAGTTATGAGTTAGTTGAGACAAGCCTAAGCTATAGTCCAAGCTTTCATAATTAATAATAAATCTCTATGCCATTATTTTTGGGCTGGCAGTTCTACAAAGGAAAGTTTGACTACACCTCCCAGATAAATATATTTAATTTAAAAATTAAAAAAGAAAAAATATTAAATTTTTAAATGCTATAATTAAAAAATAGTATTTATCACTCAATATACTCTTTCTGGTATGCTTACACAAGTAAATATTGCTGTATCATGGATAATTGGAATCTAGTGTTTTCAGAATCTACTTGAAAAATTTTTTAAAAATATTTTTAGATTTATTTATTGTTTTACTTGCCTAAGTGCCTGAATGTATGTATTTATATCATGTCCACCGTGTGCCTGTTTGGTGCCCATGGAGGCCAGAAGAGGTTATCAGATACCCTTGGATCGGAGTTACAGACAATTGTGAGCTGCCTTATGTGTTCTGGGAATCATCCCCAAGCCCTCTGCAAGAGTAGCAAGTGTTCTTACCATTGGTCCCAATAACTAACCCCAGATCTACTTTTATGAATGAAATTGCTTTAACGTTAAGAAATATTTTGCAAAGCCGTGAGGAGATCTGATGGTATATGTCTTTAAAGGAAGATTGAAATGTTTACTTTATGACTTCTAGGTTCAGTGTGCTCAAGAAAGACTGTCTACAGTTGATGAGGGGTGTGTACCCTCAGGGACCCAGAGTCTTGTGTACAATGAAAAACAATGGGAATCAATAAGCATTGCAAATATGAGGTGAAACTTGTTATTCTCTAACCGTTGGAAAGAAAATCCCCTTTGGATGAAATATTGAGATAATTAGGGTGGCAAGTATCTGTAAAATGCTGAAAATCCTATGCTTTATTGGTTATAAGTAGTCCTGCAAGACTCAGCATGCTCCTTGGGTTGTGACAAAGTATGCACAAGAGCAAAAGTGTTTCTTTTCCAAAAAGTGGCTCTGAGTCAATTGAATAGCCCCATAGACACAAAGGCAAAAAAAAAAAAAAAAAAAAAAAAATCTTGGTTTTTAATCCTGCCTCTTCCCTCCAGCAAGATTGCAGATCTAAATATCAAAGAAGTTGCAATAATATGTTGTTTGGAGAGATTCTCTGAACTATGGGCTACTGACGTGGGAAGAACGTTGCAATGGAGGTACGAGTGCCATAGCAAATGACCCTTGTCTTTGTCATTGAGGATGAGGCAAGACGTTTCTGTAGCCATAAATGAAGAACTGCTGTGCATAAGCTACTTGGGTACCACATTTATTTACTGGTCTTGAGGATCTGAGCAGTACTTGAAACTTTCCGGGATGTAAAATAGCAAGCTTTGAGAGAAAAACAGCAATCTAGAGGTCAGCAAATGTTTCTCAAATAGGAAACAGAGAGCACGGAGCACAACGGAGAACACTGGACAAGTCAAAACTAGGAGCTTCTCTAATACTCAGCTTGGCCAGCAAGCCTGACAACCTGAGTTCAACTCCCCAAAGTTGTCACCTGGTCACCCCCACCTCCACCCCCACCCCCTCCATGGTGTTGTGCACCCCTTCCCCCATGCCTGAGTGCCCTGAGTGAGTGAAGTCCTGAGTGTGAGTGTGTACTGTTCACCTGGGCGCAGCCATGGGAGAACTCCAAGGCCTCGGCCCCACAGGGCATTGACAAAGCTGGCTCCCCATATGGGCCAGGCCCAAGAGACATGGCAGGCAGAGCTCTCCTCAGAAGTCGGAGTCTGAGTGTTGGTGAATGACTTGAGCAGTGTGGGCAATGACTAGCAACTGCTGCTTCCTCTGCTGGGATGTTTACAGACTAAAATTCCTACTCCAACTGAGACCCCTCCTGTGGGAGCCCACAACTGACTCAGTTTCCCAGTTTGATTCTGAAGTCTATTCTGAATCAACACAGTTTAAGCTTGCTTGCTCCAAGGCTGTGAGAAAGTCCTGGTTAGCCCGCAGAGTCTCCTTGAAGGGCTGTGAGAAAGTCCTGATTAGCCCACGGGAAGGAACATACTATCTGTCTAGACACACGCTGCTGACATCAGCTGGAGGTACATCAAGACAGAAAATGAAACAGCCTGCTTCTTGACTCAAGGACAGGGTAGATAGTGGTTGAATGCCTGTGATGTGCATTGTTCTACCTCTGTCCTTCAAGATTGTACATAAGCTGGCTGTGAAATAAACTCGGGACTGTCCGGCATTGACCGGCAGACCTCTCAACTCTTTTCTGTCTTCTTCATTGTCTCTTCGATCCGCATGCCTCTACCCAGCTCCCCAGCTGACTGTGGCAGGCTCTGACACCGTCCTCCTATGCTGAACCTAACAAACATGCTGAGGTTCCAGGTTGCAGTGGGTTGGAAAACTCCAGCCTGATCTCTTGTGTCTGTCCTTTCTTCACGCCCTTGATGCCCTGGTCAGGGTTCCAGGACCCAAGCCACATATCCTCTCCCTCAATACATGGCTGGTACAGAGAATCACTATGTCACTACAGCTAGACATGTTGGTAAATAGACTTTTCAGAAGCGAAAGAAAAGGGATGTTCAAATGACCACTCAGGCACAGGCATGAAGCACAAGCATATAAATAATACTATTTTTAGTTATTTTAATACACACTACTCTTTATTGTGACTCTCCAACACCTCATTGACTGTTCTAGAATGTTTGTGTTGATTTTGTTAAACCCGTGTATCCATATCTAAAAGTAGCAGTTCAAACAAGCTTTGTAATTTTTGTTATTCCCAACATCTGATAAATAAGGCATGTTGTTTGAGTTTAGTGTGCATTATTGACATATTCTCCAACACTTGAAGTCCATGTAACCCAACAAAGCAGCTAGCTGAGCCCTGATCAGTAGCATTTCCCAGTTCCCATGCATAAATATCATCTTTAACCATTTTACATTATCTCCATGGTACACCTGAGGAGATGCACAGTGATCAATTATTGTATTGCATTTCTACCACCCAGGGAAGAACACAGATAGTAGGTGAATGTTGCAAGGAGGCAGTGTGTATTTGAGTATTTATTGCCTCTGTTTTCACTTAATGTATTAATTAATATTTTTTTTTAAAAAAATGGCTGTGTTCAACTGCCAATTTTCAAAATTCTTGAGAGGTATCATGGCACAATTCCAGCATACCACTGAACCTGCCAGGAGAAAAAGGGATCAATAGTGAGAAAATCCCATGAATGAATGATTCCTTTCCTAGATCTCTGCATAACAGAAATGTGCATGTATATTCACCAAAGACATTACATGAGTGTTCATAGTAGCACTGTTCATAACAGCCCAATATGGAAACAAGTGTGAAATTCATTAATAATAAAAGAAAACAAACCATGATGAATTTAATGAAAATGATCAAACTATCATTACACTTACCCACATAGATCAGCTTCATAAATGAAATATTGAATGAAAAAAGCCAGATCTTTGAGTTTATATGTTTATATTTACATAAAATTCAAAACAGGCAACAATGCTCTCTAATGTAAAGTCCCAGAAGTGGTGACCTCCTGAGGGTGGGACAAAGGGGAAATCTAGTATCTTGGCCATGTGTTTTTTTTTTCTTGCTTGATTGGGGCATGTGGTATTCCACTTAGAAAAAATTCATCCAAGTTTACAAGATCTGTGTACTCTTTGGTGGGTATTGAGTTTTAATAATTTACTTTGCAACACTCATTCCTTAGATTTTAAAAGCAAATTGAGCCAAATGATGATTGTAAAATAATAACACATTAGTTTCTTTAATTGTTTCTGAAGGGGCCGGGACATAGACGCCAGTAGGTTGAGTAATAGAGGCCCATCATCTCAACCACAGGATCTTGCACAAAGAGTTTTATTCCTTTTGTGAGTCAGTCCTTCCTACTACAAAACAGCATTGCTGGTGGGCTACACAAATGAGCAAAGGATTGAAATAAAAACCTTACCAAGTATCTGTACCAACCTTAAACAGCTAAATCTTTCATGAAACTAAATTATATCAATTGCATTATATCCAAATAGAGTTCTGTATTGTCGCCATATGACTTAGTAAGAAAGAAGTGGTCCTATTAAAAGTTTTAAAGAGACAGAGACTAGAGAGAAGGGACAAGGACAGAGGTTAAGAGCACCTGCCGCTCTTGCAGAGGACCTGTTTAGTTCCCAGCACCCACATGATGGCCTACCATCACCCGGTGACTCTAATTTGTGGTATCTGGAACCCTCTATTGACCTCCAAGGGTATGAAGCACTTATGTGGTGTACTTACATGCAGGTCCATTCACTCATGCATGTAAAATGAAAATAGGGTAAGCATTTTGTAAGTTGTCAAGGACAAAACATCATCTCTGTCCACTTTTATCTTTTGCCTTGGAGCCCTAGAGAAAGGAGAAATCAGTTGCCAGCTAACAAAACAGAGAGGGAAGAAGGGAGTCTCAGTAGAAAGATCTGGATAAATGGTCAAGTGAGTGGTTGAAAAAGTGGAGGATCCATCAGCCATATATGTGTTTACTGGACAGAAAGGGCTTTCTGCTGAGTAAAAGTTAACTGAACATTATATGCTGCAGATAAAAATGTTTCCCAGGGATGATTAATTCTCGTGCATCTATACCCAAGCCTTCAAATCAGCACCACAGTACTTCCAAAGGGATTTCCCCTCCATATACCACATATTAAACTATTTCACCCAAACGTTAGTTGCTATGGCTACATCGTGAGCCCCTCTAGGAGCTTTATTCCTCCAGCACATTTCATAAATTTTAATGCCTGTTTTGTCCTAGACTTTCCATCCATGTGAGTTGCGAACTTAAAGACTGTGTGAAAATGGGGCTGAAGAGGTGGCTCAGCGGCTAAGAGATGATTTTACTCTTCCAGAGGACCGAGTTCAGTTCCTAGCACCCATGCCCGCTGGTACGCAACTGCCTGTGTTCATGTGTGTATGTGTGTGGTGGGTGCACACTTGTGTGAGAGTGCCTGTGCATGTATGCACACATGAGCGTGGAGGCTGGAAGTCAATGTCAGGTATCCTTGTTATTCACTGTCCATCTCATTCTTTTGGGGATGGAGTCACTCACTCAGGTGGCTCACCAATTTGTCTAGACTGGTTGGCTAGGAAGCTCCCCTCCTGCTGTCTCTGCCTCCTCAGTACTGGAACAACAGGAGTGCATGTGTCCAGCTTTGACATGGGTGCTGGGCGTGGAACTCAGGTCCTCATGCTTGCACATGACTGAGCCAGCTTCTCAGCCTTTTGTTAATTACTCTTTTAGAGTTTTTATTACACACGTGTATGTATGTATGAACGTATGTACATATGTATGTACATGTATTGCGTGTGCGTGTGGGTGTGTAGGAGGTCAGAGAAAACTTGTAAGAATCAGCTCTCTCTTTCTGTCATATGGGCCCCTGTAGTTGGAACTTTTCTCCAGTCCTGCCTGGGCCCTGCGGCAGGGAAGAATCTCTCCCACCCGCGTCCTGCAGCCGCTTGGTCCAAAATAAACACACATTATTTACAAACTGTATGTTCTATGGCAGACCTCGTACTAGCTAGCTCTTTTATCCTAAATTAACCCATAACTATTAATCTATGTATTGCCACATGTTCCATGGCTTTACCTGCATCCCATTACATGCTACTTCCTGGACGGCGGGATGGCATCTCTCTGCCTCTCCTTTCTCTTCCTCCTATCTCTCTTGAATTTTCCCACCTGGCTCCATACTGCTCTGCCATAGGCCAATGCAGCTTTATTTATCGACCAGTCAAAGCAACACATATTCACAGCATACAGAAAGACATCCCACAGCAGGCCCCAGAGACTGAACTCAAGTTGCCAGGTTAGTGACAGGTGTCTTTACCCATGAAGGTGGCCCTTTGTTTCTTATTCTTAAACATTTCAAGCTAACAGAGCTTGGACCAGACATCATCTTGAATTTCATGTTGTGGAACTAGAGCAAGGGTCTGTCAGCTCTGGAGGTCACCCTTGGGACAGCTGTAAATTTAATCCACAGGTCAAGACTTAGAGTTTGAGGATAATCCAGTCCCCATATGAGACTATAATTAAAGACTAAAAAAGAAAAAAAAAGAGGAAAAAAAGGGAAAGGGGAGGAAAAACAGAAGAATCCAGTATACCACAGTGCAATCTACTGGAGAGAGGGGTCTTGACAGTTGTAACACAGCTGGATTACTGCAATTTGAGTCAGAAGGAGAAAGCTATTATATAATGGTTCGATTTCATCTAAGCCTCTTTACTTGGTTGATCTCAAGCTAACATCAAGGATGAAGGCAAATTACCAAGGCTGATGGTAAAATCCTGTTCATACAGCTCTGGACTACTGTAAGGGTTTTTCATGTTTTTAGTGTGGTGATGACACTATGTGGGGGGAAACAGACCAAGGTTACTCAGAGGCTCTTATGAGGCAGCTGTAACTCAAAATGACAGCACACTATCTAATCCCTATATACTTAAGATGGCGAGGAGTGCATTAGAAAGAATAAAATAATGTCTTCTTTAGTCATTGATTATCTAATTCCACAGTAACAACACGACCCATAGTAATTGATTATTTAATTATATAGTAACAAGACAACCATTCTCCATACTATATTCCAAAAGATGAAATCTGCCAAGTTTAAATGGAGTTGTTACTTATTGAACAGTGACCTGTTTCAAGCACTGTTCCAGGCAAGTACAAACATTGTCTTAGCAGTTACAGCTACAAATATTTTCTTCCCTGCCATCACCAATGTTACAAATATTATCTGTGCTGTGACTATTTATTCCCATTTTATTGATGAGGAAGGCAAAGCTCAGAGTAAATGGGACTTCACAGAGAGAACAGATTCATGTTCTCAGCGTCTAAAGTATGTGAATGTTCAGTCAACATCAATGGAGTATAAATTTGGTAGATTTAATCCTTTGGAATATAGTATGTGCAAAAATTATTTATGCTCTGCCACCCTCCCTTCCATGAATGAGTCTTAGTCTCAAAGAAGCAGAAAACTGAATCTCGGTGATAAATGAATTGTTAAGATTCCAGAATAAGTCAAGTCTGTTATGCCATGAATTAGGGACAAACAATTCTTGCAGCTAAAAGCATTTCTTTGTATATGAAATCAAAGCTGTGACTACATGCCAAGCCACTGACAAATAAACCTCAAATTCTAGGCTGCCGCTTATCCCCTTAGAAGCTTTTGGAGAAAATTAATGAGTTTACCCAAGAATTGGTTCAACGAAGTCAATTTTCCCTGAGCTGTTTGATTGCTCACTGTTGTAGGGATTATAGGTTACTGGAGAGGGGTCACAGTCGGCTGTGCAGCTGATGGACCAGCAAACACAGAGAGCTCATAATAAAGTAGGAAAGGAAAATCACTCCACATACAGGATTAAGGCTTTAATTGGTTTTCTCAAGGCACTTGCAGGCTCTATTCAGGAGCTAATTTTGAATTTTAAAGAAATATTTGATGAGAGTAGTCATGGCCATTTAGGGTTCTCTATTTTACATTCATAAATATTTATTAGACACATTGCCAGGATCTAAAAGGAAGACTAATAAATATTTACCAAGAACAGTCGGCTATTAGACTTCTTAACTTAGTGCTTCCAACTGCGTTAATTTTGGCTGTGAATGTGCCAATTTCTATGCTTGCTTAGGGACTTGAAACTTGAAAGGGGAAGAAGTGTCGGAGTAGCAGGAGTTGTTTAAAAATCAACAAGGAAAGGGCAGGAAGAAAAGGACAGGCTAGTAGGAAGTGGTGACTCAACTCACCCTCTTCTGGCCAACCTCCTTCCTCTGCTCAGAGTCTCCCCTCTGCAGATTAGATCTGTCTGCCCTGAATGAGTGGGGAAAAAATGATGCAAAGAAGCAGCGACTGTAAAGAACCCTTGGCTGGCTCCATAGCTGAGTGCTGTTGGCCCCGAGTGGGGTTGCCACACTGCCTGTTTTCTATAGAAAGCCCCATCACCCTTGCATTACACAAGCACAGTGTCTCAGTTGGGCTTTCTATTGCTGTGTAGAGACATCATGACCATGGCAGCTCTTAGGAAGGAAAACATTTAATTGGGGCTGCCTTACAATTTCCACAGTTTAGTCAGTCCCTTGTCATCATGGCAGGACTGGCAGCATGCAGGCAAACATGGTGTTGGTGAAGGAGCTGAGAGTTCTACATCTTGATCTGCCAGCATCAGCAGAGATCTGTGTCCCATACTAGGTGTAACTTGAGCATATGAGGTCGCAAAGCCCGCCCCCACAGTGACATACTTCCTCCAACAAGGCCACACCCACTCCAACAAGGCCACACCCACTCCAACAAGGCCACACCTCCTAACAGTGCCACTCTCTATGGGCCAAGCATGCAAACACATGAGTCCATGGGGGCCATACCTATTCAAACCACCACACATGTTAACTGTGAGCTGGGTGTGGGGAGTTGGCTAGCTGCATGATTTTGGCTAGTGTTCCTGGTTGCAGGATCCTAAGCCTGGTCCTCCACTCCCATTCCTTCTTTGGATTCTGGGATCTACTAAAAGTATATTCATAATTTGTTTTGTTTTGGTTTTCTGCTAAATAAACCAGGGTCCATTTCTATTGCTTATAAATAAGAGCATTAGATGATGGAATAACTGATTGAAGTTTTAAGAAGCCTTGTTGTTTTACCTTTGGCAGAGTGGCTGCACATTAGTCTATTGCTATCTCAGCCAGCAATTGTAACTTCACAGTACCGGCCTGTGTCTCTAGCAGTGGCCTGGCTGCTCAGGTTGCAGCCTGGTGGGAATTCTGCTCTCCCAGGCGCCGGACCTGTTACTGCTGCTAAAGGTAGCTTTAACTAAATCTCTATCATTCTACTTATGAATAAGACTCGAGATTCAAAGGCTGGGGTGAAAACTTGAGAGCTCAGAGAGGCTGAATAGCAACTAGCTAACCCTCTCTCCTCGCTGGTGTCAATGGAAGACTTGTGCTTTGGCTTCGCTAAACTACAGAAAGCTGCGCCACTCCAAGCCCCACCCTACTACTTCCTCTCTCTCTCTCTCTCTCTCTCTCTCTCTCTCTCTCTCTCTCTCTCTCTCTCTCTTTCTCTCTCTCTCTCTATCTATCTCCTGCGTGCCCTCTGATGCACTATGATTACTTCCTGTCAACTGGTTGCTAACTCAGCCTCCTGATCCAAGGTTAATTTTATTTAACTAACACAAAAGCAAACTTGGGGTTCACAGTGCGATCGAATATCCCCAACAAAGCCTATGTTAGGTCTAACCAAGAAAAATCTCATGAGCTAGATTTGGTATGTTGTATATCTGTTTGAGACCCGTGTGATAAATTAATAAAGCTGGGGAAGAAAAAACACAACTGGAGCCCATTCCAGCTATATCCTACCTCCCTACCTCCCCACCCCCGACTAGTTATTGAAGCAATGTCTTTTGGAAGTGGCATTTTATTTTTGTCATTATGTTTTACAGATGCTCTATAGTTCAGGAAGAAAGCAGGGGTTAGGTAGTCCACAGACCACATCTAGTTTAAGGCCTTTTCCCCAACTTTGGTTTTAGACCAGGTTCACCTCAACCTTGTGATGTAGCTCAGAATGCCCCTGAATTTCTGATTCTCTTACCTCCACTTCTCAAGTGCCTGTCTTATAGGCATATAGTCCACTCTAAACTCTAGTTTAAGATCTTGTAAATTTCACAACACAGCACCTGTGACAAACTGGCAGGAAAATACTTATTCCATAATGCTGAGAATAATAGTGCAGCCTGGGGGAGGGGAGGGGAGGGAAGGTGCTTAAAGGAAGAGAAAGAAACTGTGGTAGATTGAATGTAATTGACCCCCATAAATTATTAGGAGGCGTGGCCTTGTTGGAGGAAGTGTGTCACTGTGGGGTGGGCTTTGAGGACTCCTATGCTCAAGCTACACTCAGTGTAGTATGGAGTTCACTTCCTATTGCCTATGGGTCAAGATGTACAACTCTCAGCTCCTTCTCTAGCACCATGTCCTGCCATTATAATAATGGATCAAACCTCTGAACTATAAGACACCCCAATTAAATGTTTTCCTTTATAAGAGTGGCCAGAGGTTTAATTATGCATTAGTTTATATACCTATCCTAATTGTCACACCCTTGGAGTTACTATTTTATTGGAATTCACTTTATTATCTCAAGTCTAGAGAAATAAGCAGTGTACAATCAGGATGTTATAAATAAACAGATTAGGGAATGATATGCTCCCCAGGATGACAGTTGCAGGTACATTAATTAGAAGAATGTAATTAAAATTATGACCCAATTGTTTTTAAAGTGAGAAGTGTAAAATTATGCCTTTAATCATAAAGAGATTATTTATATACTTAAAGAAGAAAATACAATCTCCTAACCAGAATGGCTTTCATCAAGAAAACAGAATAATGTGCTGGCAAAGATGTGAAGAAAAAGGAACCCAAAACACTACTTCTGGGATTGTAAAGTAGCATGGACACTGTGGAAGTCATTTGGAGGTCCCTCAAAAAACCAGGAAATAGATCTATCACCCAGAGTATGTACCTTCTGAAGGAATCAAAGTTGACATGCCTTTTTGATACCTGCATTTCCATGTTTATTTTGTAGCACTATCCACAAATTAAGTGATAGAATCAGTCTAGATGCCCATGTATGGCTGAACGGATAGAGCAAATATATGTATAAACAATAGAACATTACTTAGTCATTTAGAAGAAAACAATGTGATTTGTAGGGAAATGGGTGAAAACTAGAGATTATCATGTTAAGTGAAATAAGCTGGACCCAGAATAACAAGTATGTAATGCTTTCTCATATGTGGAGGCTTATTAGGGATAACAAGGGACCAGTTGGAAGAGGAAGGGTGTGTAATGGAAATAGATATGATCAAAGTACATTATATGCATGAATGAAAATGTCATAATAAAACCCATTATTTGGTGGTTTGGATGAGAATGATCTCCATAGGCTCATATATGATGTCTGAGTTATTTCAGTTCTGAATGTTGGTTATTCCACATGAGAAGCATCACCGGCCAGCACATGCTGAATTGGCAATGGGTACGTGCAGAGAGTAAGTGTTGCCGAGATTGAAGAGGCGTGGGCTGCAATTGTTTGTAAAGATCATTTTTTAAAAGCCTGATTCAATTAGGGCAGTGTCTTGGGGTTTCTATTGCTGTGATGAAGCACCATGGGCAAAGGAACTTGAGGAGGAACTCAAGTAGGAGGCAGGAGCTGATGCAGATGCAATGGACGGGGGAGGGGTGGTGGGGAACACTGATGACTGGCTTGCTCCTCATGGCTTATTCAACTGGCTTTCTTATAAATAATCCAGGACCACCAACCAGGGATGGCACAACCCACAATGGACTGGGCCCTCCCCCATTGATCACTAAGAAAATGCCTTACAGCAGATCTTATGGAGGTATTTTCTTAATTAAGGTTTCCCTCTTTCAGATAACTCCGGCTTGTGTCAAGTCGACATAAAACCAGCAGGACAGAGAGTGACTGATGCAAGTCTGATTATAAAAAATCATTTTTTCGATTAAAAAAGTTGAAATTGAATGTTTTGCCTGCATTTGTGTTTCTTGTCTCCTTGAGTGTTTTGAATTTTTATTAGAGAATCTGAAGAGATGACTCGATGGTTTTTAGGAGCACCTGCTATTCTTTGCAGGAGACAGTCTGATTCCCAGCACCCACATGGTGGCTCACAACTATCTGTAACTCCAGTTCCAGGGGATCTAATGTCTTCCTCTGACCACTAAGGGCCATAGGTCTGTACATGGTACACATAACTTACATACAGACAAAGCACTTATATACATAAAATAAAAAACAAACACATTTTTTAAAAAAGGGAAGAAAAACACAAAATAATGGCTTGCGAGGACCTAAAGGAAAAACCAGTATTTGAAATTTTGTTTCTGAAACACACAAAGAATATTGGGCAAGTATAATGTGATTTATCCCTATGACAAATGTAATATAGGCAAAGCACAGTAACTCTTCTGAGAAGCCCCCATGAGTGTCCAAATCTGTTAGAAATATATTTGGTGGGGAAGTAAAAAGACTGGCCACAGTGGCTTAAGGAAATAAAGTCTTCTATCCCCTGACATAGAGATAATGTGAATGTGGGGAGCCCAGGACTTGTGCCTGGGAATAACGACACTACTAAGACATCAGTTCTCAGGCTGTATGTCTTAGCATGCAGGTGTTCACTGCTTCTTGTCTTTATAGATGTCTCATGGCTGCTGCTCCTCTGGATATTACATTTGTATTTCAGACTTCAAAAGAGTCAGAAGGACATGGAGTAGTCTAGGCAAAACTCAGTAATTCTAAGCCTTTTGGGTGAGAATGGTAAAGCTGTCCTGGAAGACTGGCACAATGATTTTTTCTAGCCATTTTCTGCTGATCACCATGTCTCAGTGAGAGAAAACATCTCAGATTTGTCTTTCTGCAATTGGCTCAGTTGGCTTAATACGATTGCCTTCAGGTGCATCCATTTTGTTACAAATAACTTCATTGTCTTTGTGGCCGAAAAGCATTTCCACTGTGCACATAAACCAAATTTTTCTTATCCACTTCTCTGCTGTTGGGCACTTGAATTGGTTTTATAACTTAGCTATTGTGAGTAGACCTGCAGAAAACGGTGGTGTGCTTTGTGGTGTGTTGACTTCAAGCAAATACCAAGGGGTGGTACAGGTGGGTCACTTGGTAGACCTAGTTTTTTGAGAACGCTTTGTACTGATTTCTGTAGGAGTTGGAAGAGTTCACATGCTCACCAGCAGTGTATTTAGGGTCCCTTTTGTTCCAGGTCCTAGCCAGCACTTCTTGCTTGTTTTCTTAATGACTGACATTCTGACTAGGGTGAAATGGAATCTCAATGGAGTTTTGATTCACTTTTCTCTGATTGCTAGTGAGATTGAACATTCTTTTTTTTCATATTGGGCATTTTTATTTCATTTTTTTGTTAAGTATCGGTTCATTTCATTAGACTATTTATTGAATTTTTGTTTTCTTGTTTTTGTTTCTTGTGTGTTATTGTTATTAATCTGTCAGATTCACAGCTGGCAAAGAATTTCTCCTATTCTGCAGGCTGTGTCTTCATATGACCAATTGTCTCCTTTGCAGTATGGAAACTTTAGTTTTATGGAGTCCTATTTGTTGACTGCTCATCTTATATTCTGAGCAGTTGGACTCTCATTCCTAAAGTCCTTACCCATGCCTATAATCTCCTCATGTACTCACTACATTTTCCTCTGTTTCATGTTTTACATTAAGGTCTTTAAACCACTTGGAGTTGATTTTTGTGCTGGATACAGCATAGGAATCTAGCTTCATTCTTCTACATGTGATATTCAATTTCTCCAGCACCATTGTTAAAGAGTTGGTCTCTTATTAATGTGTATCTTGGGCATCTCTGTAAAAAGATGTATTTTGGCTGCCATTGTGTAGGTTTAAATCTGGATCTTCTCCTGAAAGATCAGGGTCAAGACCATGGACACTGAAATAAGGAAAAGCAAAGGACTCAGCTTATTTGGGACTCAGAGTGCAGAGTTCTTAACCATGTTATACTGTTGCAGATTTGATTACAAAACACATAGTACCTAAGATACCAATCTGTAATGTTGGCTAAAATTTTTCTTACTGGACAAAGACCAGCTTTTTATATGTTTCTAATTGAACCTTTCTTCCAGGAGATGAATGTGAGGAACATGACACCTGGCCAAGGAAATACTTGTTGGGGTGTGAAGGCACCCTTCTGCCCAAACTCTGCAAACATCCTTTTGTAGCTGGAGGGCTTCTCTCCAGGTTCCCCAAGCCCCTTAGTCCCACAATCCACTTATAAAATAATCACTCAGACGCTTATATCACTTATAAACTGTATGGCCATGGCAGGCTTCCTGCTAACTGTTCTTTTATCTTAAATTAACCCATTTCTATAAATCTATACCTTGCCACGTGGCTGGTGGCTTCCCGGCGTCTTCACATGCTGTTTCTCCTGGCGGTGGCTGCAGTGTCTCCCCCTCAGCTTCCGCTTCCCAGAATTCTCCTCTCTCCTTGTCCACCTACCTCCTGCTGGTCATTGGCCATCAGTGTTTTATTTACATAGAGTGATATCCACAGCACTTCCCCTTCTTCTTTTTTTAAAAAGGAAGGTTTTAACTTTAACATGGTAAAATTACATATAACAAAACAATTACCGAGCAAGAATTATAGTTACAATATTAAAGAAGATGTCCTATCTATCTTATATTTGTGAGTTTAAGGTTTTATATCTAACTTATCTTTTATCATAACTGAGGAAATTACAACTATCTAGTTTTCAACCACATCAAAGACCTGAGAAGGAACATAATGGTACCTGAGAAATGGTAGACGGATGCAAGCAACTTCGGGAATCTTGCGAGAGTAGACCAAGACAGCTGCAGCCTGGACAGTCACCTGATGTTTCTCAGCATTGTTGGTGCATTCAAATTGGCTACAGGCCTAGAGTATCTGACAGACCATTTTCAGAAGCAGGAATTCTGAGAGACCATCTTACCCTGTCTTGGCAGAGTACAGTGGTCGCTTTCCTTGTGTCCCGCTTGTCCAGAAAGGACAGCATTGCATTTGTACTGTCAGCCATCAAGGCAAGGGCAGTTCTTTGCCCAGTAGGCCATTTTGTGCCAAAAAGACAAACTTCCAAATGGAAATGTCTTAGAAGCCCAACATTCTCTCGGGATCAAATTGGTGCAGCCAGGAGCAATTGTGTCTCACGTCAACAGAATTCTAAGTTATTTAAATGCCATATTCTCCAGGTCTATGAAGTGTTTGAAGATTACCTATCTATCTGAAATATATCTATGTATACCTAGAAGACTTAACTAACATGGCTACAAATATGATTATCATAGATGGCTGATTATTAATCTATTTTTAATCATCCATTACAATTTTAAATGAGTTAAACATAATACCTCAAACAAGAATAGAAATATATATATACAGTATAACAAAATTAACTTTAAGTTTGTATTAATAAACTAAAATTTTTACCAATGTAAAACATTTTAAACATAAACTAAAATCTATACCAATGTAAAACATTTTAAACAAGTTGTTCTTTAAAAGTAGGTTCATTAATCTACCCTTTATCTTATCATCTCCATATCCTCCTATATATCTATATTATATCCCTTTTCTTTTTTAGAAAGAGATCACATTTATAATCAACCTGTTTTAAATAAAAATATTGGTTTTTCTCTGTCCCACACCAGAGGCTCTTCTGATTTGGGACACAAGAATCTTTTAACCATTTTTTTTTTTAAAGCAATATGTCTGGGTTTAGAGGGGGAGTGAGCCAATTCCACCTCTAAAGCCAGCTTGGTATATTTGGGAATTTGGCGTAGCATCTCTTACTACTTCCTGCTGGAGGGGGCGCTGTATCTTATGGGATACAAAGAAAATTTTAGACCTATGGGGTAGTCCGTGAGGCTGTATTGTGTGAACCAGTTGCCTTGAAACCGGTCTGGATGTTGGATCATCTGGGCCATGGTGTCATCGGAGACCTTTCAGGGGGTCTTGGCTGGTGAAACCTGATGTATCTTAATCTGGAACAAGTCCACAGCCTCTGGCTTTCTGTGGAGACAAAAGCAGAACTTCTTTTCCAAAGTAACATATCCTTATATCCAAATTTTGAAGTCAAGGTACTTTTAAAATATACATTTGGCATAACTCAACAGCTTTTGTAATCAAATGTTTTTCTTCAGTTACGAATATCAAAGACAACATAATCCAGATTCTCTGTGTGGTAGCCATCGTTACGTGGCTTATTTTTTATATTACCTTGAGCCTTGAGCCTATTGCTTTAAACTGTACCATTGTAAGCCTGAAACGGCGCTGTGGCTGCTGGCTCCGCCCATTTCAGCTTCCAACATGGCAGTGGTACGTTTTCCGCCAGCTCTGGGAGTCATCAAGTCTCAGAAATAGTGGGTCTAAGCTTTTATCAAAGCAGCATGTAGCCAGAAACCTCTTTTTTTTTTTTTTTTTTTAAATACTAGTAAAGACTAAATCTACCACACAACTTAATGTGCCGCTGGCAGATGCCTCATTTCCGCCATACTGCCGGTCAAACGCACCCGCCAGGAACCCGCCAGTGTTCAAACGTGCGTTTTGCGGCGTCTAGCTGCTCATATGAGACAAGAAGCAGGAACCTGGTTTTGGCTCTGTTTAGAATTGATTATTAAATATTCTCAGGTTTAAGGTGGAAACTCGAGCCGTTGGGCGCCATTTGTAGCTGGAGGGCTTCTCTCCAGGTTCCCCAAGCCCTTAGTCCCACAATCCACTTATAAAATAATCACTCAGACGCTTATATCACTTATAAACTGTATGGCCATGGCAGGCTTCCTGCTAACTGTTCTTTTATCTTAAATTAACCCATTTCTATAAATCTATACCTTGCCACGTGGCTGGTGGCTTCCCGGCGTCTTCACATGCTGTTTCTCCTGGCGGTGGCTGCAGTGTCTCCCCCCTCAGCCTTCCGCTTCCCAGAATTCTCCTCTCTCCTTGTCCCACCTACCTCCTGCCTGGTCATTGGCCATCAGTGTTTTATTTACATAGAGTGATATCCACAGCATCCTTTTGCTCTCAAGGGATGTCTGGCAAGTGCATTATTCTGGCCTGACATCAGATCAGCAGCCCTCCTTCATTCCCCCCTCTTTGTTTAGCCATATTTTGTGACATAATGTTGAATACAGCTGCTCAATGTTGTCATTTCTTCATGTTGAGAGGTTTTTTGTCCCCCAGACCATTAAAAATGCCAAAGCCAAGCAAACAATCATTATAAATATACATCATAAGAGGATCTTGCAATCTTAAATTGATTAAAATGAATTTAAGTTGTCCAAGCCATCAGCAATACCCTCCAATAATCTGTCACCAGATAGTCCACGCAATTGTTCTGCAAACATGTGATTAGTACCAGACTGTAATTTCAATATTTCTTGAGTCATGTTACCATGATTTAATAATTGTTTTCTAACCTTATTCTAAGGGAACAAGGTCTGATTCCAGTGCATGGAATTGAGTCACATTCTAATTATATCTTAATGGTATTTGTCTTTGTAAGATAACAACTTAATCACCTAACATAACCACAGCTGATTCTAAATCAGTGATTCCAACATGCAACCTGCTATCCATATGTCTTTGAGTGTTCCATAATTTTTCTGAATCAGAATTCCATTTTTAACTAAAATGTACATTCTGAATGCTTTGATGCAGGACCACTCCAGGAGTAGTGGCAGTGGTAGTGATGGTAATAATTGGTCTAACCATTCTGTTAGTCCTTTCCTCATTTAGTCTGATTTATGATAAAGCATAGACATGGAGAGAGATCCTTCCCAGGCTTGATCTATCTGTACAGGTTTCTAAAGTCCAAATTGGGCTCAAAGTACCTAAATGCTCTGGGAACTCAAATTAATAGGAATAAAGAACAATTGGAACAAGATACATAGCCTTCAGACTGAGTCCAAATAGTTTTTCCAGTCATAAAGAAATAAGGAAGATGAACACATACCATAATATTATGAGATACATTTTTAAATAAAAGATAACGTAATCTCATTATTACAAATATTTTTCTAGATATTCCCTTTCTGGGCCCAAATGTTACCCAAAGCTGATAGGAGGAGATAGATGTTGCAGGAGATTGGTTTGCACTGCCACTCTGAGACTGACAATAAAGTTAAACCTTGAATCAGAGGGTGGAGTCCATGTACAGCTGGCCATGGAGTTTTTGTTGGAGCTAGATTTGGATAGAGAGACACAGGAAAGAATAGGGAGGGGCTTAGAAAGATTCATGAGCCTTTTTGATCTGAGAAGATGGAGAGGCAGGATCGGTTGATTGTTTCTCCATTGCTCTGCGGATCTATCAGGTTTTGACCCTACTATCTGACTCTCGAGTTTTTATTGATAAAAGAGTAATTAATATAACACTGCATCTGGCATCCAATGCTTGGCATTATTAGATCACACCAAGGTGCTCCTGAAAAAACACAAAGAGGAGATTCTATTACTTACTTAGGATATAAGACAGGTTTACAAAAAATTCAACCACAGGAAGCACAAATCAAGAGAGGTCAATTATGAACTCTTAATGATTTTCAGAAATTCCCAGGAGATATTAACTGGCTACGGCTCACAATTGGATTAACAATTCAAGAACTAAGTAATTTATTTCAAACCTTAGAAGGTGATAAGGACTTAAATAGTCCAAAAAATTATCAGCTGAGACTGAAAGAATATTGGTGCTGGTAGAAAAGAAGCTACAGGATGCACATGTGGATGGTTTGGATCCAGAGCTTGCTTGTATTCAGGTTATTTTACCTTCTAGGTATTCTCCCATAGGAATTCTTATGCAGAGAAAAAACATATTTTAGAATGGGCATTTTGCCACACAGAGTAAATAATTTAAGACCTATGAAGGAAAGGTATAAATATTATCTAAAAATTTATAAGATTAACATACACACACACACACACACACACATTTAAACTTTTTGTCATGATATTAATGGCCATATAAACTACTAACTTATTCTAGAAATAGGCTTCATCTAGCTTCCTGTATGCGATTTTGGGCTTGAGTCTGAAGCAGGTAACTAGAAATTAAGCTTGTGTACCCCAGGTGTATTTAGTAGATTGTGGTCCATTAACCTCTCTGAGATCTGCTACACATGGCATTTAAAATGTTTAAGTTTTCTGCACTGAATAAATGACCATTCCTGACAGTGACCTGTGAAGTCTCCAAAAGGATGATGGGGCCTATATAGTCATTTTCACAGTATTGATTCTTTCAGTCTGTGAGAATGAGGTATCTCCCCATCAATTTCTTTCTTGAGTATTTTTAAGTTTTCATTGTAGAGGTCTTTTGTGGCGATATATTTGTAATCTAAGAAATAAAGCTTGCCTGAAGATCAGAGGACAGAGCTAGCCATAGAGTTAGCCATAGAGGACAGGCAGTGGTGGCATACACCTTTAATCCTATCACTCAGGAGGCAGAGATCTGTCTGGATCTCTGTGAGTTCAAAACCACCCTGGACTACACAAGATTAATCCAATTTAAAAGAGAAATAGAACCAGGCAGTGGTGGTACATACCTTTAATCCCAGTACTTAGGAGACATAACTTTAATCCCAACACTAGGCAAGTTGAAACAGAAAGTGATATGGCTGGGCAGAGAAAGGAATATAAGGCAGGAGGAGACAGAAATTTGGGCCTTTCGGCTGAGGACTCAGGCATTCAGTCTGAGGATTTATGGAGACAGGATCTTCTCTTTTCGGCTGAGGAGCTGGTGAGGTGAGAAGTGGCTGTGACTTGTTTCCTCTGATCTTTCAGCTTTAACCCTGATATCTGGCTCTGGGTTTTTAATTATAAGACCATTTAGGATTCCTGCAACAGCCTTTCATGTCTTTAGATAGGTTTATTCCAAGGCATTTTTTTTTTTTTTTTTTTTTTTTTTTTTTTGGTTTTACGAGACAGGGTTTCTCTGTGTAGCTTTGTGCCTTTCCTGGAACTCACTTGGTAGCCCAGGCTGGCCTCGAACTCACAGAGATCTGCCTGCCTCTGCCTCCCGAGTGCTGGGATTAAAGGCGTGTGCCACCACCGCCCGGCTCCAAGGCATTTTTTTAAAAAAAAGGTAATTGTGAATTTATATGTATAGATTGATTACAGAAGTCCCTCATCAATATGAAACTTTGCCAGTTGCTTATATATCTCCTTCTGAACCTGTTCCAAAACATTACAGATGTCAATTTTTTGTTCTTTGATGGAGTCTCTTTCAGCCATGTAATTGCTACAATGGCCTGGTGATAATTTCCAGAAACTGTCTCTGTTTTCCTTTTTCTTAGTTTATTTTCTTTAGTAACATCTTCAGAAGGATGTAACTTTGTGTCCTTGTTGGGGTTACCATTGCTGTGATGAAACACCATGACCAAAAGCAAGTTGGGGAGGAAAGGGTTTATTCTGCTTACACTTCCACATCACAGCTTATCATCAAAGGAAGTCAGGACAGGAACTCAAGCGGGGCAGGAACTTGGAGGCAGGAGCTGATGCAGAGCCCATGGAGGAGTGCTGTTTACTGGCTTGTTCACCATGGCTTGTTTAGCCTATTTTCTTGTAGAACCCAGAACCACCAGATGCTCAGGGAGGGCACCATCCACAGTGGGTTGGGCCCTCCTCCATCAGTCACTAAGAAAATGCCCCACAGGCCCGCCTACACCTGTATTTATTTATTTATTTATTTTTAATTTTTTTTATTCATTTTACATACCAACCACATCCCTCTCCTGCTCCCCCCTTCCCCTCCCCAACCTACCCCTCATCTCCTCCTCCAAAAGGGTAAGTTCTCCCATAGGGTGACAGCTAAGCCTGGTACATTGAGTTGAGGCAGGACCAAGCCCCTCCCCGCTGCATCAAGAAGTGAGCCAAGTGTCCAACCACAAGTAATGGGCTCCAGAAAGCCAGCTCATGCACCGGAGATAGATCCTGATCACACTGCCAGGGGCCCCTCAAACAGGGCTATACAACCCAGCCATACAACTGTCTCGCTCATGCAGAGGGTCAAGTCTGGTCCCATGCAGATTCCACAGCTGTTGGTCTAAAGTTCGTGAGTTCCTAGGAGCTTAGTTCAGTCGTCTCTGTAGATTTTGCCATCATGATCTTGACCCCCCCTTGCTCATATAATACCTCTTCCCTCTGTTCGACTGGACTCTTGGTGCGTGGCTGTGGATCTCTGCATCTGCTTCCATCAGTTACTGGAGGAAGGCTCTATGATGACAGTTACAGTATTCACCAATCTGCTTACCAGGGTCGGCCATTTCAGGCCCCCTCACCAATATCCTAGTAGTCTAATCTTGGGTCATCCTGTGGATTCCTGGGAATTTCCCTAGCACCAGGTTTCTTCCCTACCCCATAATGTCTTCCTCTATCAAGATATTCTTTCATTGTTCTTCCACTCCGTCCCTCCCCTAGCTCGACCATTCCATTCCCTCATGTTCTCATCCCCCATTCCTTGATCGATGGCTTCTGTCGTATACTCCATCGTTTGGGACCTATTGAGGGAAGGGAAGGAGTGGGGAGATTTCAATCCGAGCAGGTGGGGTCCCAGGGACTCCGGAGGTGTCCCGCACCCACGACCCTGACAAGAGAGCATCCCTATGTCCCTCTTAGGGGCCTCCTTGTTTCCTAGCTTCTCTGGAGCCTACAGCTCAGTCTTAAGGAAACATTTTCTTAACTGAGGTTCCCTCCTCTCAGACGACTTTGGCACTTGTCAAATTGACATAAAACTATCCAGAACACTGTGCTTAAATGAAAATGTCTTTACTGGGACTTGAGAGATGGCTCAGAGGTTAAGAGTACTTATGCTTACAGAAGACATGGCTTCAGTTCCCAGCACCCACAAAGCGGCTCCCAACCAGTTGCCGCCTTCTGATCTCCTCTGGCATCAGGCATGCATTTAGTACAGACACACATGCAGGCGAAACACTCAAAGGAGAATAAACCTAAAAAAAAAATTTGTAAAAATGTTAGGATCTTCCTTTTGACCCCAGTTTCTGGAACCACACTAACAGTTGCTGATATATCTATTTCCATCTATTTCGTGAATTCACTTCTCAGAAAACTAAGTCTGGATTATTTCTTTAAGAAGAATTTCTTTAATGAAGAACTTTTTTTTTCTGCTTATCATGTAAGAAAGTACAATGTTTGTAATACAGGAGAAAGTTTTCAGGGTTTTTTGTGTATATCAATTGTTTAGTAAACAGTGATTTGATAGTCTTAGGCTGTCCATGGTGATATTTATTTATTGGGCATTTTAAAGAAATGTTTATCCATTTTATGTATATGAGTTTTTGGGCCGCAGGAATGTATGTGCACCACGTTTGTGGCTGAGTTAAGAACAGGGCGTCAGAGCCTGTATCTAGAACGGGAACTGCAGATGGCTGAGCTGATCGCATGGGTGCTGCAAATGGAACCCATGTCCTCCGTAAGAACAACTGCTTTTAACCAGTGGGCCATCTCTCCAGGCCCTAGGTCGAGCATTTTAAGGGTACGGGACGGGTGAAAACCGGAGGGAGGACTACATCCGCTAAGGGGCGGTAACCAGCATTCCCCGCCTGCACACCTCGCCCCGCCTCCCCAGCCCCTCCCTCCGTAGGCCCCGCCCTTGACTACACGTGCGTCCTTTGACCCGCCCACCCGCCCCTTTTCCCCGGAGTCCTTCTGCACGCGGGATTTCCGGTCCTCCTATCGCGAGATCCTCCTAGTGGCGTTGGGCCGCTGAGGCCACTGGAAGCGCGCCGGAGTGCGGCGTGGGCTTGGATTCCGGTTCGTCGCGCAGGAGCTGGTAGGGCCTGGGGTCGGGGTCCGGCTCCTGGCGCTGGCCAGCCGTGGCCGGAGTGGGGAGCGGGCCGGGCGGTGCACCCCGGCCGCGAGCGGACCGCGTGGGCTCTGGGCCGCGGGGCGGAGGCCGGCCCCACGCGGGGCCGCGGCGCTGGGGCGGGCGGAAGGGCAGCGCGGGGCGGCAGCTGGCGTGGGGCCGGGTCGTGGGTGCGGGACACCTCCGGAGTCCCCGGGGCCTGACCTGCTCGGGGCGGGGGGGGGGGGGACTCCACGGGATTGAGATCTCCCCGCTCCTCCCCTTCCTTCGGTAGGTCCCGAACGATGGAGTACATGACAGAAGCCGTGGACCGCAGCCCGGGACACATGTGAGTCGCGATCCCCCCCACCCCCTTTGGTTCCTTAGTTTACAGATCGTAAGATGAGTCTTCTAAAACTCCCGAGAAAACTTTTAGTGGCAGAAGCCCATCTCTCAATTGAAAAGAAAAAATTGTCTCAATCCCCTAGGAAGTGTAATTCGTGTTAATTTATTCGGTTCATTTTAAATTCGATCTAGAAAATGCATGCTTTGAGAAGGATTTTTACTAGACATCTTGCTAGGAGAGGCACCGCACTGTGTAGTCTTTAGCCACACGTGGATAAAAAAGTTTATAACTCAGTTCCTCCATAGAGCTAGTGGCTACCACTGGGAGTTTGGTATATTTTTCTTTTGGGCGACATTGAGCAACATTGTCAGTGGTTCACAACCTTTTTTTTTTTTTTTAATCTGCTTCAGATAGAGGCCTGCTATGTAGCCCCAGCTGGTCTGAAATTCACTCTGTAGGCAAGACTGATCTTGAGGGCCTGTTCCTCCAGCCTTAGCCGTCCAGCCCATTTTGGTCTATTTTTCTTTTTAAAGTTAATTTTTAACATAAAAATTACAGTGTTTCATTATGACATTTTTGTGTGGTTTGTTTGTTTTTCGAGACAGAGTTTCTCTGTGTAACAGGCCTGGCTGGCCTGGAACTCACTCTGTAGACCAGGCTGGCCTCTGCCTCCCGATTGCTGGGTCATTAGGACATTTTTATGCATATGAGTATCCGTAGATTTAACGTTGTACAGTGCTCATATTTACCCTACTGCTGTGCTTCCCTGCCCCCCTTCACTGATCCCCTTCCTGCCCCTAGGAATCTCCTTTTTGTTTTCATGTTATATGTACTTTGTCCTTTCCTGTGAGTCCCAGTAAATGAACTGTTCCTAATGTGGAGACAGTGCTCAGAACAGAGAGAGGCATCTGGTCAGATGTGTCCTAAACCTGTCAGTGTTTAGATGAAAGAGAAACTGCTCTTAAATGTTTTGTTTGTTTGTTTTTGGTTGTTTCTTTGTTTAGTTTTGCTTTTGAGACAGTTTCCCCACATGAAATTCAGCTGTCCTGGAACTCAGAGATCTGCCTGCCTCTGTCTCCTAAAGTGCTGGGACTAAAGGTGTGTACCACCTTGTTCATGTGGAATGTGCTTCAGGATTTTTTGGTTTTTTTTTTTTTTTTTTGAGGAAGGGTTTCTCTGTGTAGCTTTGGTGCCTGTCCTGGATCTCGCTCTGTAGCCCAGGCTGGCCTCGAACTCACAGAAATCTTCCTGCCTCTGCCTCCCCAGTGTTGGGATTAAAGGTGTGCGTCACCATCGCCTGGCTGTGCTTCAGTTTTTGCCATTGATCTTATACTATTTGCATTGTTTATCTCTTTTTTTTCTTAGTTTTCCGATTTTAAAGAAGGGATGATGAAGGGCTAGAACATTGCTATCATTGTATGAAGTCCTATTGCACAGTGCACAGAATTGTAGCCCTTCTTGGTTTTTGATCAGTGTTCCAAAACTCTTCTTCACTCTCTTTTTAAGATTGCTTTTTTCTGCCTTAGAATTCTGTCCTGTTCCTGTCCACCCCCCACTCTACCCCCTACTATTTGAGACAGGGTCTCATTATGTAGTCCTGGCTGGCCCGGGACTCAAAAGAAACATGTTCCCTGCTTCCTGATTGTTAGGATTAAAGGGGTTTTCTACCATGCTCAGCTTGTCTTATGTATGGTCTGTGAGAGTATGTGTGTGTACCGTGTGCATGCAGGAGCCCATGGAGATGAATGGTTGATTCAAACATTGATCTCCTGGAACTGGAGTTACAGATGGTTGTGAGCTGCCACTTAGGTGCTAGAAACAGATCCTGGGTCTCTGGTTTGGTAGAGTTTTGTTTTTTTATATTATTTTTTTTGACTAGTGAACTTATAAAATCTAATTGGAAAATTTTTATACTTTATTTTCTCAAGTTTGTGCTGTGAGTGTGGTGTCCCAATTAGTCCAAATCCTGCCAATGTTTGTGTGGCCTGTTTACGAAGTAAAGTTGACATCAGCCAAGGTGTTCCAAAGCAGGTCTCCATTTCTTTCTGCAAACAATGTCAAAGGTACAGTATGGTCCATTACTTGTTTAGCTTTCTTACGGTGATAATCATTCAGAGAGCCACTGTGGTGTGCTAAGATTATACCAGTACACAGAAGGAAGCATGTGCAATTGAGACTTAATTTTTACTTAGGTTGATGGTACCAAGGATTTAATAATTTGCCATTTTATAGTGTGCTTTCTACTGTTCTACTAATCTGGTCAAGATAGTAAACGTATTTGTAGAAATAGTTTGAATTTGACAGTAGAAGATGCCTTCTGAGAGCTGATGTTTCATTTTTTCTTTAGTTTTGTTCTTTCAGTTGTTGACACATGCTATTTACATCAGGTAGTCCATTGAGAGACATAACTTGCCAGTGAATATAAAAATTATATGCCTGTAATTTCCCAAGTAGGTTTAGCACTTGGCTTTGTGTATGTGGGAGGTTGTCTGGACCTCCCCAAGAATTCAAACGGTGTCTCCCCAGAATAATATCTCTGTGTGCACATATACAAATCCATGTACTTAATGTTCTATTTTGGGGAGTTTACATTGTGTGTCCTGGTGAGTATGAGGCTTTTGATCTGTTATAAATATTTATTATTATACACACGGTGGGGGTTTTACAAGACAAAGAATTGGGACACCCAGTTTATCTTGGATTTCTTATCAACTGGTTATCTGTAATGCTTAGATATGGTTGGAGTCTGAATTTTCTTATGAGAATGAAGGAATTTTATTAGATGATAGGTAATATTTGAAACACCATTTGAAAATACTTAATAAACAAATGATTTTTATTGAACCTTGAAGGATGAAAATCAAAGTTGTTTAACCATTTAATAACTATGGCAAGAAAGCATTTACATAACTCATTTGAGAGTATTTAACAAGAATTATTAATAAATACCTACTATGTACTAGTCCTTGGAAGACCGGGTTAAAATTTTTTAATATACAGAAAAGATTTATACTTTAATGATGTTTAATTAATTAATTTTGACTTTTCAAGACAGAGTTTCTCTGTAGCCCTAGCTGTTTTGGAACTTGCTCTGTAGACCAGGCTGTCCTCGAACTCACTGATTGCTTGTCTCTGCCTCCTGCGTAGAGTACTGGGATCAAAGGCATGCACCACCAATGCTTGGCTTAATAAGGCTTATTTTGAAAATTGTGTTTTTCAGCTTAAAAATTGAAACAGAACTTGATGGCAAACTGTTGGTTATACATAGTATTGTGATGTACTAAGTTTCTATTTGTGTGTGTGTGTGTGTGTGTGTGTGTGTGTGAAAAATAAACATTTCTCAAACATTTTAGAAGTATAAAATAAATAATTTGAGTGTCATTTTGTGATGATTCTAACTGTTTTTTGTCAGTATAGCTTCAAGGAAATTTTGGGCATATTGCCATTTTTACTGGAATTTTATAAAAACTTGTTTTTATTTTATTTATGTGTATGTGGGTATGTACACATGAGTGCAGTGCCCTTGTAGGCCAGGGGCATTGAATCCCCTTAGAGCTAGAGTTACAGGCATTTGTGAGCTGCCAATAGTGAGTGCTGGAAACCCAAGTAGAGTCCTCTTAACTAGTGAGCTGTCTCTCCAGCCTCCTCACTGGAATTTTGTTTTATTTATTTTTTAATAATTTTGGATTGATTTTGTATGTATGTGCACTTTACCATGCTATACATGTGGAAGTCAGAGGATGACTTGTAGGGGCTGGTTCTCTTCCTGTACTGTGTGAGCTCAGGTTGTCAGGCCTGGCAGCAAGCTCTGACCCTCTGAGCTATTGTCAGTGTCTCTTAACGGGAATTTTTACTAAATTAAGTGATAAAATATATAATAGCTCAGGTGGGCTTTTTCAGAATTTTAGTTTTGAGCTAAAGACAGTGGTCTCATAGGTCATGTAATCTTTTTTGGGTTAAGGTTTCAGAGTAGCTTCGGGTTACTCCTGGTTAATAATCAGTATAATTTCTGCATATCCAATAGGAATTGCTATTTCTTTATTTGTTTGTTTTTTTCCTGAGAAGTGGCAGATTTAGTGTGTTATCTTCTTTCAGATATTTTCAGCCACCAGCATCTTGGGTACAGTGCGCTTTAGAATCCAGGGAGCTTCTTGCTTTGTGCTTGAAAAAAATTAAAGCTCCTCTGAGTAAGGTAGGTGGAATAGTTAAAACACTCATTTTCAGACAGTCCTTCCATGTGGGGTTTGTTTTGTTTGGGTGACTATTGTTTGTTTTTTTTTTCCTATTTTCTTTTCCTTCTGTTTTTTTTTTTTTTTTTTTTTTTTTTTTCTGGTGCTGGAGATTGAACCAAGGGCCTTGCCCATATTTGCCAGGTACTCTACCACTGAGCTGTTTTGCTAGTCCCATTGCAAATGTTTTGATTCTCTCTCTCTCTCTCTCTCTCTCTCTCCTTAATTTTTACATTGACCTTTGCTCAGCAGTATTTTTTTTTTATTTATTAGAAAAATGGGGGGAGATTTATTTTATTTTATGTATATGGTGCTTTGCCTTCATGTATGTCTGTGCCTTACATGTGTACAGTGCTTTTGGAAGCCAGAAGAAGTTGTTGGATCCCCTGGAACTGGAGTTGCAGATGGTTGTGATCTGATTTGTGGGTGTTGGAAATCAAACTCAGGTTCTCTGGAAGAACAGCAAGTGCTCTTAACCACTGAGCCATTGTTCAGTTCTAGCAGTAATATTTTTAAGTTCTGGAATCTTTCAAGTTCTTGACTCATTTTGTTCTTGGGTTTTTTTTAATTGTCTGAAGGGAAGCAATATAATCAGGATAACTAGAAGGAGAAAGGGATGCTCCCTTGATTTTTTTTTAAGGTTTTGTTGTGATAGAGAGCATAGTAAAAGGATTTTAGGATTTGAAAGAGTGTTAGATGGGGGCAGAAGAGACATGGAAATTGATTGTAGGAAATAAGAGGATGACTGAGGTGTCTGTAATTATGGTAAAGGACAAAGGACTCAATAAAGTTGGCAATTGCCTGTCTAAGGAGAAGTGTGGAGAGCCTCCGAATGCTGAAGTGGATGTCAAGGTCTGGCCATTCCTGCAGATGGAGATTAGAGGCTTTAGGAAGAGCAGACAGACTTACATAATGCTGTGTACATTTCCTCCTAACTCCTGCAGTTGGAAACTGGGAGGAGGTGGTGGAGAGGACTATGAGGCTTAGAGGGGAAGGGGTTCTGATTAGGAAGCTGCTTATCACTTTATCTGACCTGATTTCTTGACTACTGGGATTTGTTGTAGCTTACCAGTCATGTTAGGTGAGTTTTAGTCTTCAGTACTGCATCTGCCTTGGCTAGTCTTGTTCTTAGCAGACAATATTTGATAGAATTGTAATCTGCTTGCTCACATTTCAGTCTGTGAACAGATTTCTCCATGCACCTCTAGACCAGTGTCATACTGTCCACTTCTGTATGTCATAGATGTCATGAAGAGATCTTTCTCCATTCATTACATCTGCTGCTTATTTGTGTCAAAAAAATTGGTATTACCTAGCCACTTGGGCTTTGTACTAGTGTATGTTCTCTTCCTCTTTCTAATATATAGGTATTCAATCCTGGAGAAGTCTCTCCTAGGAAGCTGCTCTGGCTTTTCTTATTCCTGGTACCTCTTGTTGAGGTTTCTCCCCTGATTATTACAAACCTCCATTCTTGTTCTCAGTCTTTTGTTCCAAAGCTCTCATTCTAGCCTTCTGTGTTGTAGTCAGTTCATCAAGAAGAGCAGACTCTTTTTGTTCTTATCTATCAGTGAGTGTTACAGGTATGTAGTGAGTGTTACAGGTATGTAGCTTGGACATGAATAGTTCTCAAATGAATATCCGTTCTTTTTTTTTTTTTAATTTATTTTTATTTTATGTCTTGGTATTTTGCCAGTATATATGTCTGTGTGAGGGTGTCAGAAGCCCTGGAACTGGAGTTACAGACGTGTGAGCTGCCTGTGGGTGCTGGGAATTGACCTTGGGTCCTCTGGAAGAGCAGTCAGTGCTCCCAACCATTGAGCCATCTCTCCAGCCCCGAATGTCCATTGTTAAAGGAAAAAATAAATAAAAAAAGAAGCTACAGACCAATACAGAAAGATAATAACTTGAGTAGTTTTATTTGTGCGGTTTCTTTTGGATAATGAAGTCACCAGTTCATTTTCTTATTAAAAAAGTATGTTTTTTGCTTGAAGAGCAGTAACTTTTCCCCTTCGAATAACTTTTTCACCTGTGAAAATCTTGAACTCTTCCTTGGTTCACTGGTGCAGTCACTGGCTTGCCCTTCCATTGCTGCTTTTGTTGGCATGGCTTTAGTGATAATGTTTTTCTCTTTGTAGTGAATGGTATGTAATGGTGTTCATCACATGTCCCTTCAACGATCTTAGGAGTCTGTTTATTAGTGAGGTATTCATTCATCTTTCCATCCCTCAGCTGGGGACTTAGGTTTCCCTTTTCTTTCTTTAATATTTTATTGAAGGTTCGCCTTGTCGATGCAGGCTTTGTTTGGACTGAGCCCCATTCCAAGAGACTGAAAGTCAAATTGACAGTTCAGAAAGAGGTAAGCTGTTCAGTTTCCCCCCCTAAACCTGGTTAAAATACAAGTAGTGGGAATGAGGGACTAGTGTTAATTATTTTATGGACTGAATGGCCTAAAAGGAAGAGTACAGTCTAAATCTTGTTGTTTTTTTATCATCTGATGTGTGATTAGGTCACTAGTAGCTACCATTGCTCACAATTAGTGGATTCAGTCGTCCCTTTAAAGATTTTGTTTTTGTTTTAAGGTAGGTTCTCACTAGGTAGCCCTTGGTTGCCTAGAGCTTACTGAGTAGACCAGGCTAGCCTGGAACTCACAGAGATCTTCCTGCCTTTGCCTCTGAGTGCTGGCATTAAAGGTGTGTGCATCACCCTGCCCACCCAACCCTCGTTTTTTTCTCAGTCATATGTTGTTGGTGCCTGTAATACACAACATGTACATGTGTATAAACTTAGAAAAAATTACTTTTTTTTTTTTTTTTTTCTCGAGACAGGGTTTCTCTGTGTAGCTTTGCGCCTTTCCTGGAGCTCACTTGGTAGCCCAGGCTGGCCTCGAACTCACAGAGATCCACCTGGCTCTGCCTCCCGAGTGCTGGGATTAAAGGCGTGCGCCACCAACGCCCGGCTGAAAAATTTACTTTTTGATTGAGTTCTCAAATTCAGTATATAGCCATGAAAGACCTTGAACTTTTGACCACCCTGCTCTGCTTCCCAAGTGCTGGGATTATAGGTGTGTTCCAGCGTGCCTGGCTTTTTGTGGCAATGGGAATCAAACCCAAGGCTTCAGGTGTGACAGACAAGCTCTCTCCCAGTCAGGCCACTCCCTACCTCCCAATTTTTAAAAGGCTATGTTGACAGCCACTTTTTCTAGAGGTAAACTTAAAATAGTAATCTGTGGAATTCAACTTGTGTGCCTTTCTGTAAACAGTGTAACTTACACTGGGGTGAGTAGCTCGGTGAGAGTGCTTGGCCAGCATGCATGAGGCTCCATAGTCGTCCTTATTTGTGCCCCCCCCCAAGAGGTAGTGTAACTTAGTCTTGTAATTTTAACTTCCTCTTACTGCTGTCCCTAATGCATTCATAGAACTGAGTTTTAAATCCTTATTACAATTCCTTGTTTTAATCAAGAAGCACTCACTGTTGAACAGAACTGTGAGAGTGAAGGAGTGCAATTGCTCTCTTCCCCAGGTGATGAATGGTGCCATCCTTCAGCAGGTGTTTGTGGTGGATTATGTTGTTCAGTCCCAGATGTGTGGAGATTGCCATAGAGTAGAAGCCAAGGACTTCTGGAAGGCTGTGATTCAAGTCAGGCAGAAGGTACTGAAAACATAATGAGTGAATCCTGCATCTTGAACTTATTGTCCATTATAAGTAACTGATAAAACCTTCTCTGTTCCCTAAGTTCTTTATGTATAACCAGAATCTAGGTTCTGGAACATTTGTCTTTGGAAATACATCACTATTTTATGTTTTAGTTAATTTTTAAAGAATGTTTTTGTTTGAAAAAAAAATCAATATGCTGTGTCTGTAGATGATATATGTGTACTATATTTATTAATGCTTTTTTGGCATGTAATTTATTGATTGTATAATGCATGGATATTTAGACTCTGCACAAGAAAACTTTCTACTATCTGGAACAGTTGATTCTGAAATATGGAATGCATCAGAATACACTGCGTATCAAAGAGATTCATGGTGAGTTCAAATTTAAAAGAATTTCAAACAATATCAAATTTTTCTTTCTGTTATCCTAAATAACCTATCTTTCTCAGAAGTTGAAGCAGTTGCAAAAATTCTTTAAAAAATTCATGTGCATATATGTGCATGTGTAAAAAGAAGACAACCTTAATTTTCTGTCTACATTGTCCAGTATGGTAATGACTGTCCACATGTGGCTAGTATTGAATGTGACTACTATAATTTTGGAATTGAATTTTGAATTTTCTTCTGTTAGCTGATAGTAAACTCACATGTCGTTTGTGGCTACTCTGGATAGTACAAATCTAGAACTGTTTTTTGTTTTTTTGTTTTTTGTGATGTCTGTCTGTCCTAGTTCATTTGTTAACCATTTAGCTTATGATTGATGCCATTCTTTGTGCTTGGAATAGAATGGTATATTAATATTAGTTCTTGTCCTCTATGTGTTGCTCATCTTGAAGACTAAGCCAGTGACTCCATTAATGCAGTGTAAAGTGCTGTAATAAGAAACTCATAAAACCTTGTTTGCTATGGGAAAGATTGCTGGGATTGGAAGATCTCTAAATTCTTCTGTATTTTATGTACTGAGAGGTATTTGTGATGAGTAGAATTCAGTGTAAACTCAAAAATAAAGAGGGATGAATAAATAATGTCTGAATAGAGTTTTAAAACTTTAAAAGTTTCATAGTAGTCTATACGTCTGCCTCAGAGTTTGCTGTTTTTTGTTTGGTTGGTTTCTTTGATGGTGGTAGGGATTGGCATCAATCTGGGCTCTACCTGATTCTGCGGCTGAGGGACACTGCAGGCCCGTAGCATTCGCTGTGGAGGCTGCATACTTACATGTATTTGATGGAGATGCCATCATTCTGAGATTAATAATCTAAAATATAAATGTTTTGAAGCAAACACAAGACTCCTGCTAGTAATAGGTTTTGGTTGGTGCTTGTTATTTTTAGACGAATTGCTTTCCTAAGTCACTTTTTAAAGTACAGATTTACTTGGTGGTGACTGTTCTTGAAACAATGGCCGAATTCCTTAAATGAGAAAATATCAGTTACGTGAAAACTTAATCTATGCCTCTAGGTTGAGTGTATTACTGGTAGGCATAGGGTGGTCTGTATCATTGAACAGTTTAGTGATGCATTGTTAGGGTTTCTATTGCTGTGAAGAGACACTGTGACCATGGCAACTCTTTTTTTTAAAAAAAGCATTTAATTGGGGCTAGTTTACAGTTCAGAGTTTAGTCCATTGTTATGGTGGGAGACATGGTGCTGGAGAGATAGCTGGGATTTCTTTTCTTTTCTTTCTTTTTTTTTTCCTTAGAGCTGAGGACCAAACCCTTGGCCTTTAGGCAAGCACTCTACCACTGAGCTAAATCCCCAACCCCCTGGGATTTCTCGATCTGGATTGGCAGGCAGGAGGAAGAGAGTGACACTGGGCCTGGCTTGAACATCTGAGACCTCAAAGACCTCCCCCAGTGATACACTTCTTCCAACAAGGGCACGGCTCCTAGTAGTGCCACTCCCTGTGAGCCTGTGGGGGCCATTTTCATCCAGACCACCACACTGGTGTATAAAGTTCCTTTATTGGCTAATCCCTAGGCAAAAGTGTGCTGAGTAAGGCCTGATAGAGAAACTCAAAGCTGGGTGTGCTGTAATCTCAGTACTTGGGAGTTGGAGGTAGGAGGAGTGAGTTTGAAGGTTGTCCTCTATATAAGCCTGCCTGGGCAGCATGAGAGTCTGCTTTGTTTGTTTGTTTGTTTGTTATTGTTGTTGTTTTAAGTTGTATGAGGCAAGGAACACATATTCTAGCTAAGGACTGTGGAAGAAATTATCTGCACAGAATGTTTTGTTGCCAAAAGAGTGGATACATTTTAAAATTACTGCCAAATCCCCAATGCTGCATATTTAACAACGCTTCTTCCAGCTAAAGTCTTTTTCATTACTAATTTTTGATTTAGATGAGTGTTTTCCGTAGCTTGTATATTAGTAATTTAAACAGAAATGTATTTGGAGCTGGAGTGATGACTCAGCAGCTAAGAGTGCTAGTTGCTCTTTAGAGGACCCATTTCAGTGGTTCAAAATCACCTGTAATTCCAGCTCCAGGGAATCCAATGCCTTCTTTGTCCTATAGGCACCTTGTGCACATAAACACACACACTTTAATAAAAATAAACTATGTATTTAAAAAATTCTACAAATTCAAACCATGTATAAGGGCCTCTCCCCCACTTTCCCTTTATCTGTCTGTCATCTCTAGAGATGGTATAGTTCCTTAAGACAAAATATACTCTGTATGTGTCAGTAGTTGCTTTCATGGAGTGCTCCATGACTCTGATACACCTTTAACACGTTTGGAAGACTTTGAGCAACAGTGCATGTGTATGTAGTTTCATTTAATTCTTTTTAATTGCTGTCTGATAGACCTTAGTTAGTGGATATATATATATTGATTTCTTTATTAGTGGACTTACATTTTATTTTTTGCTGCTGAAAACAGCACTAAGTAATTATCCTTATGTTCACCTTTGTGCATATGTAGTATTTTTTCTTGGGAATCGATTTAAAGAATTGGAATTACTGGACAAGAGAATCCAAATACAAATTTTGATGTCCCACAATAGTGCTAGTATACTTTCCCAGCACTAGTAAGCTTTCATTTTTCCAGACACTTGCTGGTAATGGTTAAAAACTGTATTGGCCTTTCTAAGTTTTAGACACGACAATGGCATGTTGTTTTAATCTGTACTTGATTAGTGATAAGGGCTAACAGTTTTGTTATGCATCTTAATCATTTTCTTTCTATTGTGAGTCATCTGTGGTTAGTTATCCTTCACTCATGTATCTATTTTTCTAGTTTTGTATGTGTTTTTAGGATGGTGGTTACCTTCCAGTGCTAAGAATGGTATTTGTTGAAGTTAACATTTCCTTTTCCCTTTCTCATGTTTTTTAAATTTTTAAAAAATTTTCATATAATACATTTTATTCATATTCTTCCCCTCTCCCAACTCCTGTCAGATACTGCCTTCCAACTTCATGTTCTTTCTCTCAGAAAAAAACAAAAAACACCAATCTCCCCAATCCCCAACCCTCTCAAAACACATACAAATACGGAGACCAGTTTGTGTTGAACGACAGGGTCTCTCTCTGTAGCCCAGGTTGTCTGGACTCTCAGAGCTCCTGTTTCATTCTCTGTAGTTCTGGGATTTTATGTGTGAGCAGTGGTTGAGGTTTCTAATTGATCCATGTGCTGGTGTGTGTATGTACATACATATATAAACGTGTTTCTGCGCTTAGACCAATTTTGCTGTCAGTTACGTTACCACTGGAGAAAGTTACAAAGTTTGCCTTCATTTTCTTCATTGTTTATTAACTGTGCTTTTGAAGAACTTGTCCATTAAGCCATTTAGTGAGGTATCTCCTGGGCATAAGCAATATCATTTCCCTTTAAGACATCGATCTCTTTCAGCTAGTTCTCCTTGTGAACCATTTCACTACATTATTTATGTATTTAATTTTGTTTGTTGGGGCATATGCCATGCCACGTGTGGAAGTTAGGGAACGTCTGTTGTCTTTAGCCATCTCTTGAGCTCTGTACTTAAAGACCGAAGGGCTGAGTTATGGGAAATTTAGGTTGGTGTTTATGTTTGAGAAACAGCCACAGTGTATGTGGCTGTGGTCTTCACTTTCCTGACAGAGTGTTGAAAGGTTCCAGTTCTCTGCTGCAGTTGCTGATCATCTTTGTAGAGGGACGTCTGTGCTGGTGTCTCACTGTGGGTTTAATTTCCATCTTACTAAGGACTAATGATAAGGAGCCATGTTCGACATATAAATCTCTTACTGCCTGTATGATTTGCAATGTCTTCTCCTGGACTATAGCCTGTCTTCCTTTTCTCAATGTTGTTCTTTCTTTTTTTTTTTTAACTTTTAAAAATTTATTTATTTTCTATGTATGAATGCCTTGCCTGCATGTTTATAAGTACACCATATGTATGCAGTGCCCCTGGAGACCAGAAGACATTAGACCCCCTCCCCCAGAACTGGAGTTACAGACAGTTGTGAGCTGCCATGTTCGTGCTAGAATTGAACTCAGGTCCTCTAAAAGAGCCTCTTAACTGCTTAGACATCTCTCCAGCCCCAACTTTTAAAGTCTGATAAAGTCCAGCTATTGGGTGACAGAGGTTTTCCTGGGGGGGTATTGCAGCACACACATGTCTACTTACCCCATATAGGGAGGGATCTCACTACAGACCAAAGGTACGGACACCACCAAAGTCCAACTTGATAAACCAGTGTATTTGATTGGGGTTACTACAGGAGTGTGGGTGAGAGGTTGCTTACAGGAGCAGGAATAACTCAAAGACAGCTGCATCACCCAAGCCCACCTCAAGTGGGCAACAGCTCACAAAGCTGGGAACCAGGAACAGACTGCACACAGCCTGCAGGCAGCTCAACAGGTTGGAGAGTGTCCTTTTTAAGTGACTCATTTGGTCCAAACCTCTTCCAGGCACCTGGTCTGATCTTGGAGTCTTATTTGCAGCTTACCTCTGCTAACTGTGGCAGTCAGGGCTCTAGTGAATCTGGTTAGTTTTAGGAACTTCCTGAAGCTATTTTGAGTTGTTTTCCTTCCTGCAGGATGGAATGTATCAATCTTGAGGAAACTGTACACAGCACCATCTAATCAATTTTTTTCATTTGTCAATCATACGTTTCTTATGCTTGAGAACTGTTTAAGGTCACAAAAAATCCTATTTTTTTTATATGCTTTATAATGTAATTCATAGTTAGGTCTTAACTCTGTAATTGGTGTGAAGTGCCTAAATTCATCTTTTATCTGTTAAATGCCATTGACTCTGTTAAGTTCTTTTGATTAAATGTAGTAGCCTATTTCTGCAATCTCAAGTTTATATGAACTTATAATTTTATGCTAGTCTCATAATGTCTTAATTTCATGTAAGTCCTGTGAATTTTCTCATTTCCCTCAATACTGTCTTGGCTATAATGGGTAAATTTAATTTTTATTAGGTATCTCATAAATATTTCTTAGCAGTAGATTTGCTTTTGGCTATTTGTTGATAGTGTTAAATGATACTGGCAGATAATGGTGTCTAGTGACTATGTTCAGTCTCGGCATGTAATTTTTTCATGTGTGTTAACTACATGGACTCTTGCCGTCATCTTGGTAGATTGTTCTATCTATTACATCAAATCTTCTTTTCCTTTCCTCTCTTGGCTTTGAATTTTGTTCTTGTGAATTAATGTGAAGCTTGTTTTCATTATTTTTTGTCTGCCTTTTTGCCAAACAGGTCTTAATTGATATCCCCAACCTTTTTTGGCTGTAATTCCTAATAATATGTTTTGCTTATGGGTTGAATTTGTGATGTGGTCGTTTTTATTATTATTTTTAGATGGTCTGGATTTCTACTATTCTTCCAAACAACATGCTCAGAAGATGGTGGAATTTCTTCAGGGGACGGTTCCCTGTAGGTACGTTGTGAACCTAAATGTGTTAAGGCCATGGATCTGGGAATAGGATATCCAAATATAGGTCACATCTGGTCTTCAGGCTTAGATAACTTAACTTTGTTAAAATTAAAATTTTAGTATGAATATTTAAACAGTCATGAAACATTGACCTACCCATTTTATATTAGCCTAAGAGTGCTGAAGAATCTTTTGATAGCTAAACCTAACTCCATAACAATAAGCACTGTAATGATGAGCCATAGAAGATGGGTAGAAGAACTAGGACTTCAAGATGGGAGAAATTTTCATAAGCTGAGTTTATATTGAAAGAGGAGATTAGCAGGAACAAAGACCCGGGAGGTACATTAGTGCGGCTTAGAGTTTAGTCATTCTGATGAAGGTTTGAAATAAAAGTGGATAATATTAGACATTGCCCTATGTTCTAGTTTCATGTCTGTTGCTGTGATAAAGCACTGTGACAGAAAGCAGCTTAGGAGAAAGGGTTTATTGGGCTTACAATTGTTACAGTACATCTTCATTGATAAATCAAATCAGTAAATCACATCACATCAAGAGCAGAGAGAAATGGATGTGGACATGCCTGTCCACTTGCTTGCTTGTCTCAGCTAGGTTTCTCTATTCTAAAACAGTTCAGGACCCTCTGCCTAGGGCAGTGGTTCTCAACCTTCCTAATGCTGTGGACCCTTTAATATAGTTCCTCATGGTGATGACCCCATGGTGGATGACCCCAACCATAAAATTTCATTGCTACTTCATAACTGTTAATTTTGCTATTGTTATGAATCGTAATGTAAATGTCTGATATGCAGGATCCACAGACTGAGTACTGCTGGCCTAGAGAATGTGCTACTTACTGTGGGGCTGGGTCTTCCCACATCAATTTACTTAATTAAGACAGTCCACCACAGACATGTTCATAGAACCCAGTCCTTCTCAGTCCTAAGACAGTTCTTTTAGGTTATGTCAAGTTGACAAAGCTAATCACACCATCAGGAAGCTGTTTGAAGACACTGGACTTGGATTTGATAAAAATTGGTGTCCCCAACTTTATATAAGGAAGGACCTGTCCCTTTCTGTTAATACTAATTTTTTTTCTTAATAGATATAAAGCATCACAGAAATTGATCTCTCAAGATATCCATAGTAACACATACAATTACAAGAGCACTTTTTCTGTGGAAATTGTTCCAATATGCAAGGTACCTCTTTTCATTGTAATTAATTCATGTCTGTAAGAGAATAGGAATTAATTGTTGTATATAATATTGCTCCTGGTTTCCTACTCCTACTGGCTAGAAATTAAGAATAACTTTTTTCAATGATTTCTGACACGCTCAGCTTTGTTAAAAAGATTTAAAATATGTGTTTAAAACTGTGAATTGGAATGCCCTTCCTTTTGGTGTGTTGTGATGAAAAGATTGGGCTGGTGAGATGGCTCAGCCTTTTTACAGTGCTGGCCATGCAAGCTCTATAACTTGAGTTGGATTCCTGGAGCCCATAAGGTAGGAGAGAACCAGTTGCACACAGCTGTCCTCTGATATCCACATGTACACTTAAACACGTACACCTGCATGAACGTGTACACACATGTCCACGCATATAAACAATAAAATTAGAACAAATTGATAGTGAAATTTTATAATCCAATTTTATTAAAAATTGGAATCTTAGTGGACATATAATAATTTCATGAAACTTTCATTTATAAGAAATGGTAGTTAAAAAGATGAGTGAGCCACTTTAGAATATGTGTGGGTAAGTGTTTTGTGTATGCACATGTGAGTGCATATATGCATAGATGTGTACATGTGGAGGCCAGAAGTCAGTATTAGGTGTCTTCATCAATGGCTGTCCGCTTTATGAGAGAGTTTTTCACTATACCTGGAGCCAACTGATTAGGCTGGCTTAGCTGGCTAATGAGCCCCTGGGATCCGCCTGTCTCTCTGCTTCCCCACTTCTAGGTTTACAAGCTTTTTCACCTGAGTGCTCAGAATTTGTACTCGGCTTGTGCTGTCTCTCTAGCCTGGCCAACAGGATTTTGACTACATTATTAATGGAAATGAGATCACAGAGTCATCTTTACTTGTGAACATAATGTCAATAAAACATTTAAAGCATGCATTATCATTTCATTTACATGTACTAAGATAAAACAAAAAAAAAAAAACCATATGAGTAAAATCCAACAAATAGCTAGGTGTAGTGGCGCATGCCTTTATAACCATATGAAATCAGATGTGTTAGCACATACCTACAGTTCCAGCACTGGGGAGTTAGAGGAAGATCAGAAGTTGAAGGTCAATTTCAGCTACAAATAAAGTTTCATGCTACATGAGACTATCTCAAAAAAGAAAGAAAAGGTCTTACTAATGAATATGTAACTAGAGCTCTTGACCATGTAGAAACTTGTGTTCATATTGAATCATTAAAAGTTATCACTATCATAATTTATTATGGCTCTTCTACATTAAGCTGATATCTGTATATTTCACTATTTTCCCTTAGATTTATGTCTTATTAATAGAGATGAGTATATCATTTTAAAGATGATGATATTGAAGCTTAGAAAGTTTAGATAGATGACTTATCCAAAGTTAATGTAACCACAAAGTGATAAGCTGCTCTTTGTACCTAGGTCGGTGACTACAGCTTTTGAAGTTGTCAGCAGTGAATTATATAATAGTACAGTACCAGGGATGAAAGGACAGCCTAAAATATGGCCGGCAGGCTTCCTGTAACAGTATTTCTGTTAGTAAATATTTTGTGCTTTCAGTCCATCTCTTTAGTGTAACTGTTCGACTCTAGTGTTGACAAGGATAGCCATGGATGGTAATATGAAAACAAATGACCATAGCTATGTTCTAGCTAAAAGTAGTTCTTTTGAGTACCACTTTTGCCAGTCCTCATTAAATACAGTAAAAGCCTGGGTAATATAAATTTAGATATGATGACATAATTAGGCCTTGTGTATTAAATACAATGAAGGGCTGTAGTTGTCTTGTGGTATCTATAGGTAATTAAGGATTCCCTGTAGACACCAAACTCCAGAGATGTACAAATCCCTCATAAGACTGTATAGTATATGTTACTCCTTTATAAATTACTTTAACCTAATATGGTGTGTATGCTATGTAAATGTTTGTTAATTAAACTGAATTTTTAGGGAAGGAAAAAGACTCTACCTGTCCACTAAAGGCATAGTGCTTAAAAAAATATTTCCGAGCCACAATTGTATGAACTAGAGGGTATGAGACACATGGATATAGAAGGCTGATTATATTTTTGTTTGTCTTTGGGAGCTCCTGAGTTCAAAACCAAAAGTTGGAGTAAGTGCTCATGAATAGTGTCCACCTCAGTGAAAAATTCTGTGACTGTGCTCAGGTACAGCTTTATGTATGACCCAGAATCTTTTTTTTTATTTTAACTTTATTTTTAAATTTTATTAGTTATTTATTTTTTGAGGTAAAGTCTTAACCTTAAATCCTGGATGGACCGGAACTCAGAGATTCTCTGTCTTTGCCTCCCAAGTGTGGGATTAGAGGTATACACCACCATGCTCAGTCATTTCTATCTTTTAGTACAGTTAACAAACATACGAGTACCATGGTTGGTTAATATAGCATCTTCCATGTAGGTGTGACTTTTTTAGTCATTTAGTATTGGATTACACACTCAAACATTTAGCTATTTTAGAGAAATGCATTTCCCATTGAAATTTGGTTTTATGACAATCAAAAGAAATCACAAGGAGATTTAGAAAGTTACTCTCTTCTTGGTTTATACTTGGATTAGAATATATACCATATTAACATACAGAATGATAAGTATTCATGTTATAATTAAATTGAAACGAATTTAGCAAACATAGGTGTGGAGGGCTGGTTATAAAAAAGATTCTTAAAAAACGTTTCAATTATGACAAATAAACCCTTCTTAAAAGGTATGGAGTGTTCGGTTTCTCTAAGGTGTGACTCTTATCTGCAGGTCCTTTATTGGCCCAAGAAAGAAAAACAATGTTGTGGAGCCAGGCATGGTAGCATCCTATAGGTTGAATCATGAGGTTTGATAATTCTAGACCAGTCCATAGACACATTCAGACAGACAGGCAGACAGTTTTGCTTGGGAAAGAATGGTTTAGTCGGGTTTATTAATGAGTGTTTATCAAAGGTTGCTAACTTAGAATTTGCCTTGTTTTAGATGTTATTTGTTTTTGTCTAGGATAATGTTGTCTGCCTGTCACCAAAACTGGCGCAGAGTCTTGGAAATATGAACCAGATATGTATTTGTATTCGAGTAACTAGTGCCATCCATCTCATAGACCCAAATACCCTACAAGGTAAGCTTTGGAACTACATTTGTTTTAACAATTTTGTCCTCTGTGGTAAACAGTAATCACTCTTGCCTTTATATTATTTATTCCCCCACTCTCATTTTCTTTCTTTCAGTTTTTTTGAGACAGGGTCTCATGTAGCCTAGGCTGGCCTTGAACTCTGCATGAGGTCAAGGATGACCTTCAGTTCCTGACCCTCTTCCCTCCACTTCCCCAGTACTGGGATCATAGAGGTGTGCCATGAAACCGAGTTAGATGCTGTTGGAGATTGAACCTGAGGCCTAGTGGATGCTAGGCAAACATTCTTCTAAGTGAGCTACATCCCCAGCCCCAAATGTCATTCTTGATAATATTTTGAAAGACTAATAGTTTAGTACTTTAAAAATACAGGAATTAGAAAGCTTTTTGTTATTCTCTTTCTTTTTTAAAGAAACCATTCCATTCATTTTTCTGAAAATTTTCTGACTCATACAATTTTGGTGACTAAGTCTTTTGCCAAATGTGTGTGTGGTCAAGTGTGAGGATTGGACATAGAGCCCTGTGCCTACTAGACAGAGATTCTGATGCTAAACTATATGTTTTTTTTTTTTTTTTTTTTTTTTGGTTTTTCGAGACAGGGTTTCTCTGTGTAGCTTTGCGCCTTTCCTGGAACTCGCTTTGGAGACCAGGCTGGCCTCGAACTCACAGAGGCCTGCCTCTGCCTCCCGAGTGCTGGGATTAAAGGCGTGCGCCACCACTGCCCGGCAAACTATATGTTTTTTAAACAAGTATTTTACATTTTGGGATATCTGAGCTGTGATCCAGTGGAACAACTAATTTAAGTAAGAATTTTTAACTTTTTATCATTATTATGGGTCATTTTTAGCATATCTTTATATAAATCATTTTTTATAAAAGGAATACTGAATAGTGATAGAAGTCTTGTTATTTGTCTCCTCAATCTTTTTCTTAAGTTTCTAATAAGCTTTCTGTTATTTTGATACTTTTCAGATAAAAGTAGGTTTTATGGCTTATAACTTTTAAGTAGCTATGATGACCAATAGGTTTCTACCATAAAATGTCAGCATGTGACATAAAACTGGTTGAATTTGTTCTGTGGCATTCTGCTTAACAATAACTAAATAAGATGTAAATATTTTTGATACTGGATATTTCCCTTATTCCAGTTGGAGGTTTGGGGTCGTGTATGGGGCTCAGAAGTGATGACTTCCTGCTTGTTATCTGCATCTTTCTGGTCAACACGTTATCTTGTTTTTTTGTGCTTATTCTTAGTTGCAGATATTGATGGAAACACTTTCTGGAGTCACCCTTTCAATAGTTTATGCCATCCTAAACAGCTCGAAGAGTTTATCGTGATGGAATGCAGCATAGTCCGAGATCTGAAACGAAGTGCAGGGGCTGGAGTCATATCAAAAAAGGTAAGCAGCATCTACCCATTCTTCCTGTTTAAAATGTTTTGGTTTTCAATTGTTGGTAATTATAAAATGTGGAGTCCAAAAAAAAAAAAGAGAAAAAAAGAAAAACACAGGTTAGCTGTGAGGGCCAGAGACATCACTCGGCAGGTAAAAGTGAAGTCTGATGACTTGAGTTGGATCCCTGGAATCCATACTACAAAGTTTTCCTCTGACCTCTAGATATGTGCTGTGGCATGTGCCGCCACCCCCTGTCTGTCTGTCTGTCTGTCTGTCTCTCTTTCTCTCTCTCTCTCACACACACACACACACACACACACACACACACACACTACAATTCTTTTAAAATTGAGTTGTCATGGCTGGCTGTGGCAGTGCATCCCTTTAATCCTAGCACTCAGGAGGCAGAAGCCTGGTTTACATGTCAAGTACCAAGTACCAGGGCTGCACACTGAGACTCTGTCTCAGACAATAAAGTTGAGTGAAGTCATCGTGATGAAGGTTGCAGGACAGTAGTCTGGTAAGTCAATTGTCTTCGTTTTGTGTTGGGAAAAGAAAGGCTTTTTTGTTTTGTTTTAATTTGCTCTATTTTTAAAAAGTCATTTTCCCCCTTTATTTTGGTGGAAGAGAACCAGTGGACATTAAATTTCAGAATCATTATTGAATATGAAATCATATATTTTTATATAACATAGGAATCCTTTGAGTCAGTCTTTTTATCACTAGGAGAACTACATTTGGTCCACATTCAGATTCCTTCCTTTGTCTCAGAAGTGTCTTGGAGCTTGCTCAGACAGGTATCGAGGTGGAGAACACACATTAAATTATGTGAATATTGTATTCTTAAATCTTTTCTTTAGTGGTAACGCCTTCCTGTGTTGTTGTGATACCAACTTCCTAAACTGAAAGGGCACAGGCCTTGTAGAATATGCTGCCTTCTGGATCTCTGTTACTGTGTGCTTCTAGTGCCATTTAACTTGATTTAATGTCTTTCCTCTAAATTAGAAGAGCACCTACATTTTGGCAAACAATTATTTTTTTATGAAAATATTTAAGAGATGATGTGTATTTTTTTTTTTTTTGAGACAGGGTTTCTCTGTAGTTTTGGTGCCTATCTTGGGTCTTGCTCTGTAGACCAGGCTGGCCTCGAACTCAGAGAGATCCGCCTGGCTCTGCCTCCCAAGTACTGGGATTGAAGGCATGCACCACCACCGCCTGGTGATGATGTGTATTTTTAAATTTTATTTGGGGAGGGGAAAGCTGTGCCATATGCACATGTGTACATGTAGAAATCAGAGGACACCTTGAAGGAGTTGAATCTGAGGAGCAAACTCAGGTCGTTAGACTTGGGGGCAGTTGTCTCTATCCACTGAGCTATCCTTCCAGTCCAGGGCGGGCTGTGTGCTTTCAGTATTAGTGTGCTGGGGTAATTTGTCCATTTTTCTGAACTCTTGGTTTTTTTTTGTTTTTGTTTTCTTAAGTCTTAGGTCTCACAGGCATTTGCTTGGACTGTTTTCTTGCTCTAAGATCCTTTTACTCCTCCGGTCACTTTTGTGCTCCCCCTGAGTTAACCAGTCTCTACGAAGACATTTCCTTTGAAAACGCTAGATGTATATGTTGTGAGTTTGTTTTTTCAGGGGGCAGTAATGTTTCATACAAGTTTTAGATTGTTTTTATGGTTTCCTTTGAAGTCATTTTGTGTATTTCTGATTTGGTAATTCATTAGTTTTGACAGTGTTTTAGAATTTTGGAAAGTAGAAGCAGTTCTAAATGCATATTAAATGAGAAAAAAGTCAGTATTGTATTTAATTTTTTCATGAAATGATTCTTGAATTGTTTTGTTCCTGAATCTTTTTTTCATTTCTGTTAAAGCACACCCTTGGGGAAGTCTGGGTCCAGAAGACATCTGAAATGAATACAGATAAACAGTATTTTTGTCGGACTCACTTGGGACATCTTTTAAATCCTGGAGACCTGGTGCTGGGGTTTGTTTCATTTTGTTGTGTTTTGACTTGCCAGATAGCATTGCAAGTTTTCTTCAGGAGTCAATAAATATTTAAAATACTAAACTTGTTAATTTCAAAAAAGATTTCAGAGTTCTTACGAGCCTTCTAGCTTATTTTATTTTTGATAACTATAAGCCCATGTATTGTACAGAAGCTAATAGTTGTTCCATTTGGCCATCATCTGAAAGAGTCATTCATTTATTCAAAGCTTTTGGTAATTGAACACTGAATTATATAGTTTGAATATTTATAGCTTTTTAGTGGGAGTGGGTTGTTTAATGGCTGTGATAATACTTCACCTTTTGGAAAGAGCGGGGCTGAAGAGATGGCTCACAGGTTGTGTGCATTGCTGTTATAGAGAACCTAGGCTCAGTTCCCCGTCCTCCTATCAGGCAGCTCACAACTCTTAGTAGCTCCAGTTTCAAGGGATTTGACACTTCTGACCCCACTTGCATGCATACAGTGTTCATAAATGTGTGTAGGCACATACACATAATTAATTAAAAAAATTAGAAAGAAAACAGCTCTATGTGCCAGACAGCGCCCATAAAAGTAACAGTCTCTATACCTGCGCTCATTAGTGTGCTCCAGGCATGGGCTTTGTTTCCAGAGTCTTGAGTTCCATGTATAAGAGAATGAAAGGTGTTGCTCATTTTATAAACTGTGCAGACTCATTCAGTTGCCTTCTGAAATTAAGGCTGCTGTGTCAGTCTGCCTTTTGAGAAGAGGGTCCGCAGTGGACAGTGAAAACTTAGAGTGCAGTGTGTTCCTGTTTGCAGAGGCATGTGCACCATATAGCGTATTTCAGAACCTATAATTATTTATTTTGATTTTTAAAAATTTCAAACTTTATGTATATCTTTTGCCTGCATGAGTGTATGTGCCTGGTGCCCACAGAGCCTGGGAGAGGACGTTGGATCCCCTTGAACTGCACAGAATGGTCATGAGCTGTCGTGTGAGTGCTGAGAATTGAACCTAAGTCTTTTGGAAGAGCAATCAGTGCTCTTAACCACTGAGCCATCTTTCCAGCCCCAAATTTCAAAACTTAAAATGGGGAGCATATGAAATTTTTTACTTAGAAAGGTAGGGGTGTGTGTGTGTGTACACATGTATAGGGATGCTGTATATAAAATAGAATTATACAAAAAGGATACTCATTAAACTTTTCACTGTTTACATTTCAGATTTGATTTGGCCAACTGTAATTTAAACGATGAGCATGTCAACAAAATGAACTCAGATAGAGTTCCAGATGTGGTAAGGCTCTAAGGTTTTTGTTGTTGTTTTTCCTGTTACAATAAAGGGTTGGTGTGATTCTGAGGATTTATTCAGGGCACCCCCACCTCCAATAATCAAATTTTCATATTCTTAGCAAAACCCTTGATAGTGCCTGACCTGATGGTACATACACATAATTAATCTCAGGTATGCAGGAGACTGAGCTGGACGATCACAAGTTTAAGACCTACCTGGGCTAGAGAGTGAGTGTAAGTGAATTTAAGACCAGATTGGGAAACTTAATGAGAGCCTGTCTCAATAAAGCAAACATGGACGAGAGGACTGAGGATGTTTCTCAGTGACGAAGTGCTTGCCTAGCGTGCATAAAGCCTAGCTCCAGTACTGCCAAACAAAACTCACAGTACTGTTGATAGAGTGGAGCCAAGTTTAGTACCTGGAAATGATGACTTCACATTTATTCAGACTCACTCTCAGGTTAGCCTCAGCTTATTTTATATATTTTCTCCACTTCACAGGCCCTTTAGAAGTAAGACCATATTTCAGTATTAGATACAAATTAGAATCGAAAGTAATCTTCATAGTATCACCTCTTGGAGAAAGACTGACTTTTGAAAAGCTTGTAGAGTTGTACCATGATGAATTTAAAGTTCATAAACAGCAGTGAATGAAGATAATACTCTACTTTCACTTGCTTAATCTTTTTAGAATAAACATGAATTGCTTTAACTGTGAACAGAAATGAAGTCCTGGTAATAGAGGCTCCTATTTCATCTGGTTGGTCTTCAGTTGATAAAGTAGCAAAAAAAATTGGATATGAGTCAGAATGGGTATTTTTTCGATTTCTTTCTTTAATGTGTGTCTTGCTGGCCTGTATCTGTGTGCACCATGTGTGTACAGTGCGGGTGGTGTCACATCCCCTGGAACTGGAGTTACGAATGGTTGTGAGCCACCATGTCGGTGCTGGGAACTGAATCCAGGTCATCTCAAGAGCACCAAGTGCTTTTAACTGCTGAGCCATCTCTCCAGCTGCAGGATGGGTATTTATTAAAAGGTCACACAAGATAACTAGTCATCTTGAAATTTTTCTCTTTTCTAAAAATTTCACTACATAATTATTAAATGTTATAAAATTCATATACATTTTCTAAGTGCTTATTACTGTGAAAAACTAAGTATTTGTAATGTTTCAAAATGTGCTGTATGAATGGTAAGTGAAAATTAGAATTTAGGAAAAAGTGCAAGTTTTGGGGATTAAAAATTTAACATTTAGTAATTTGAAATTTTCACAGCTAGATACATAATGCTCTAGTGCATCCTAATGAGTACATGGTAAAAGTTTAAAGTCCTCTTGACACTGCCTTTTGATCTCTACACCCTTCTGAAGAGTAACTGCTGCCCTCAGTTGGACTCCCTGGCATGCCTGAGGTTTGAATTTTTTCCTCCTGTGTGTGTCTGACATGCTGTAACTGCAGATACTTCTGTAACAGGTGTTAATTAAGAAGAGCTATGATCGGACGAAACGCCAGCGCCGTAGAAACTGGAAACTGAAAGAGCTTGCGAGGGACAGAGAAGACATGGACACAGATGATGAAAGGTCCTGCTTTCCTTAAGCCTTAAAGTTGTTTCAAGGGAAACCCTTAGGAATCAGCCTTCTATTGTAAAGAAGTTACTGTTACCCAGTAGATTGTTACATTCAAAATTAACTTTGGATTAGGAATTTATGAATGGAATCTGTATAAGAGAATCCATGAAAGAATGTAATGACATATAAGCAATTATTATACAGTAATTGTTGCCTGGGTTATTGTCTTTATAATTACAGTGTTGATGTAAATAATTTCATTAAAAAGTTCAAATATAATGAATAATTACCATGTGGATATCATGGATGATTGCTTATGTCTTAAGCTTAACAAAATTAGTTTAAATTGACATTAGATGTTACTCAGATAACTTAAGCAGAAGTGAAAATAATGTTTTCCAAAATGTATTGAATGAATTAAGATGTGACCTTAATTCTTTTTTTTTTGATATTTTTATTTACCTTTATTTTATGTGTATGAGTGTTTGTGTGAATTTATGTCTGTACCATGTGCATCCAGTCCCTGTGAGGCCAGAAGAAGGTGTCAGCTCCTCTAGGACTAGAATTACAGATGGTTTTGAGCCATGATGTGAGTGTTGGGGAATGAACCTGGGTCCTCTGAAGGACCCAGTGCCCTTAACTGCTGAGCTATCTCTTCAGTCTGTGGCCTTAATTCTTGATGATGGTAAAAAAAAAAAAAAAAAAATGAAAAAAAAAATTGAAAAAAAATGAAGAATTTACATTATTGGGAAGCAATAGCATTTCATAGTGTGATTTTAAAAAATATATACATATGTAACCTGTTAAACTGTTTAGAAGTACATACTTGACTATTTCAGCAAGGTTTGTGACCAGAATTCCAGCCCCTAGAACCAACATAGAGTCTGAAGGAGAGAACTGACTCAACAGCATTATCTTTTGGGTTGCAAAGATGGCTCTTGTAATTAAGAAATGCTTCCTGCTCTTTCAGAGAACTCAGGTTCAGTTCCCAGCACCCATACGGTGTGGCTCCATTTCTAGAGCATACAATGCCCTCTTCTGTCCTCTTGGGTACCCTCACATTCTTGGCACATACTCAGATGCACGCACGCACGCATTCACACATTCACACACATAGAGATGAATAAAAGTAAATCATTAAAACACAAAACAGAATAACCCAAATTAACCGTAGTCTTAAAAGGCTTGTTTCACTTGCCTATAAGAATTGGCTTGTGTGGATAAAATGGAGGTGAGAGGTATCTTTTCATTGTCTTGCATTTAACATCATCACCTTAATATTTAGTGGTTATGTACTATTGCAAGGAAATTTGTTTTCCAGCCTGCCTAATTAAGTAGCATCCATATTTGACCTTTGTGAATAGTATAATACTTGAGAGAGTGCTCAAAGTTTCTTTTTCTTGCAGGCAATATCAAGATTTCCTTGAAGATCTTGAAGAAGATGAGGCAATTAGAAAAAATGTCAACATTTACAGAGGTTGGTGTTTTGGGTGTATTGAAGTCATGTTGTAGATAGTATCTTTGAGGATATTTGGTATTTACTTTTTGTAAGTGACTTGTTTGTCTTATAAACTATTGTAGTCAGGCTTTTACCTACAGATAAATAAGGAGCAGTAAAATTTACTAAATATCGTTTTCTATATATATATGATGTGGTTGTTATCTGAGTCTGATTCCTTAAGTAGCTAGCTCTTGCATATTTAATTTACGAATTTATTCTGTAAGTATCTGGAAGCCTGCTGTATATAGGATCTGAGAGCTTTACTACAGCATAGTTACTTAGTACTGCTGATGGTAAGGGTGGTGATTGTGCATTTCCATTTGTGTATGTGAACTCTCTGGGTTTCCTTAGATTCCACCATCCCTGTGGAAAGTGACACAGATGATGAGGGAGCACCTCGAATTAGTCTGGCTGAGATGATTGAAGACCTTCACATTTCTCAGGATGCCACTGGTGAAGAGGGTGCGTCAATGATGTCCTGATGAGTCACGTTAGATGTGTTTGCACATCTGAGACCTCAGGAAGTCCACCAAAGAGCCTTTATTGAACAGTGCATGTATTCCCTTATATTGAGAGAGGAGAAATTTGGTCTTAAACTTGAATAAATGACTATTTTGATTGTTCACTTAAAGTATTGAAAGGTTTCATGATTTGATAGTAAGAAATAAGAGATTAGATGGAATGTAATTGTTACTGATATCTAGGGCATTTTATGCAATTTTATCAGAGGAACTGGAGTAGTTTTACTACTTTAGTTCTGGATTCAAATGAAAAAGTTAGGATTCTTTGTCTATTAACCAAATATTAGAATATAAACCAACCTCTTACATTTGTTTTATATTGATTGCTTTATGAACATATAAAAATACATATGAAGCACTTTTAATGTAAATCCAAGCACTTTGATCCACTTTAAATCACTTTTATATCTTTGGGGTTGGGAAATGAAGGTTCAGGACAATTGAGAAGTTAATTTTATTTCTACATAGAATTAGTATACTTACCCCTATTCTCCCTTCTTGGGATTAAACCCAAGGCCTTGTGCTTGTAAAGTTGGTGTCCTATCTTTGAGCTACAACTTTAGCTCTACAAAACTTGTAACTGAGGGTTATTTTAATTTTTATTTCAGTAGAATGAAATGTATTTAAAATGTATATAGATTTGAAGGGAACACAGACTTGCTTTATAGGTTAAATAAAAATTGTTCTGTATTGATTCTACCTTGGACAGCAGCTTAGGGTGATAGCTTGCTTATATTATAAAAATGTTGCCCCTTGTATCAAGGATATAGTTTTTAAATTTGGAAGACTTACTTTTTTGTAAGTTTGTATCATTGAACATAACACACTACCATCAGCAAGAATATGATTGTAGATGATGGAATAGGAAAATCTTTTATAAAACCAAGAATAATGCCTTCCATATTCTGAAAGAAGAGAGTTGGCTTGGGTTTAAGCATTTTGAAAATGAAGTTTTGTGACCTTGTTCCTATAAGCAAGATTTGCTAAACACCTTACTGAATACTCTTTAGTCATTGTATACCATTAAATATGTAGATGGAGCCAAATGCTCAGTGCAACAACACTGTCTTTTAAGACTTGACTCCTCAGTTTTTGAAGTTAGGAATAAAGGCCCAAATATCCTGCAGTCTTCCATTTCTGTATGTGTATTCATTGTCCCAGTTTTTGAAGTTAGGAATAAAGGCTCACATATCCTCCATTTCTGTGTGTGTGTTCATCGTACTGGTGGACAGATGGGGATGGTTGTTCTTCAGAGATGAGCATGACCATAGCAAGTTCTCACTTGTACCTCTGGTTGGTTTATCAAGATTTTAAGGCAGTATCTTACGAAGTTTTCTCAAGTGGAGTTGTTAATTTAAATACTGAAGTGATTTTCCCAGTTAAAAATTTAGTTTCCCTCTAACCTTGGTCATTCTTGAATAAAGGTATCCGAGAGCTTGCAGGGTGAAGCAGCTTGCTAAGTCTACGATTCCAGTGAGTCCCATGGTGCTCCGAGTGCTGTTCCAGGGTTGATAGTGGTTGGGAAGCTACTCTTAGTCCAATTCCCAAGAAGTTGTTTATAGTCAGCTTTGAAAGTCTGATGATCATTGTATGTAATGGGATACACACTTGAAAGCTCCTGGCTTGTAGTCAGAAGTCTAATGAGCAAGGAAGAAGGTGAGGGAGAGTCAGTCGCTTTAGCAATTGAGATACTTAGAAGATTCAAGCCAATACCTTGCCACGATAGAATGCGGGAGTCTAGGGACTCGAGGGTGTGCTTCCTTAGCTGGGGTGAGTCAGGGTTCTTAATTTTAACAAGTGTATGCATGTTGACTCCTATTCTTAGATTGCTTGGTATTTTGTTGTTGTTGTTGGTTTTCCCTAGCTTTCTTGGTCTGTTACTTCCAGCCCAAGGGACATTTTTAAAAATAACATTTTCCCCTAATTTCAGACTTATAGAAAGGTACAAGAATAGTTCAGAGATTTCCTGGATAACCTTTACCTGGATTTGACCAACTGAGACATTGACCTTGTTGGCTTTGTCTTTCCTTTCTTCCTTACTAGTTTTTAGTTCAGCCATTTCAGAGAATGGCTGGGATTTGAGGGAGCACTGGCTTAGCATGGTCAAAGCCTAAATGCCCAGCACCACCACTCCTCTCCACTACCACCCTGCACCCCCCCCCCCAAAAAAAAAGACTAGGTTGATGTTTTGTTTTTTTTTTTTTTTTAAAGCATTGGGCATGCCCAGCCGGCATCCAGGTGCTGTGTGTGTCCCATGATAGCTGTGTGGCCCAACAGCATTGTGTTGCAGTATCTAAAGGTTGGACAGCCCTGTGAGAGATTAATATTTTCATCCTGAAACAAATAATTCTTTAATAATAATTAATGTACCATTCAGAAATTAATACTGATTGTTAACTTTTACCCAGTCAGTAGAATACTGAGGTCTTGCCATTTGTCTCTGTGAACTCCTTTACAGAACATGTAAGAGTCTGTGTTACATTAGCATCTCATGCCTCTTTGATCTGGGCCAGTCCTTTAAGAGTAGGTTTTATTTAGTTGACATTTTTAAAGAGTCCAAGACAGTTATTTTATAAAATGACCTCAGTTTAGCTTTGTCTTCTTTTCCTGTGACTAGATTTAGGTTATGTCCTTTTGGTGGGACTGACCTGAAGAGATGTCAGACTTGGTGCGGTGTCATAGGATGCATGTGCTGCCCATGAGTTCAGATGCTCCCAAACCTGGCATTGGGTTTTTGCCTTCCTGTTCTGAGGAAGAGCTCTCATTACCTGTATTTGTTTATTCATTTGTTTTTTATATCATTATAGACTAGGTTTTTTTTCTCCCCCTTGATTCTAGTATGATCTAATTGTGTACAATCATTATTTTTACTTGTTCTTTTTTTTTTGTTTTGTTTTTTAGAGACAGGGTTTCTCTATGTAGTTTTGGTGCTTGTCCTGGGTCTCACTATGTAGACCAGGCTGGCCTCAAACTCACAGAGATCCGCCTGCCTCTGACTCCCGAGTACTGGGATTAAAGGCGTGCACCACCACTGCCCAGCTTACTTGTTCTTTTAAAAGTTCATTTTCAACATGTAGACAAATTCACTCAGATATATAGGTCTGAAGTTTTACATGTGCAGGTTATGTAATTGCAATCAAGGTGTAGGTCAGTACATGCAAGCATGCTCGAGTGCACACGCACTACACCCACACAAACACACACACACACACACACATTAAATACCCCCTCATTCTTTGTTTTTATGCTGTACCTGTATTCCCTTGGTAATATCTAATCTGGATTCTGAACCTAGTTTGCTTCTTCTAAAGTAAATGAATGACATCACATAGTGTATGTGTGTGTAGTCACATATTCACTTTAGTTTCTCAAGTTATTTATGTCCAGAGTTTCCATGTATTTCTGATACTATACTGTAAAGATGGATTTATCTATTCCTCTGTCAAGGCACATTTGTTTTTAGCTTTAGATTCTTAAGTGAAACTGGTATGAACATTTCTGTACAGGTTTTTGTCTTTAGTTTTTTCATTTTACCTTAGTAAAGGACTACAAGTTGGGGGTAAGAGGAATCTGTGGTTATAGTTCAGTGGTAGAGTACCTGCTTAGCATGTGTGAGGCCCTGGCTTTGGGTCCCAACACTAGAGAAAAACAACAGCAAGTGAGAATGGGATTGTGGCATCCTATAGTGAATGTAAGCTTATAAAAATCTGCCGGGCTTTACCAAAGTGGCTGTGCCATTGAGTTTTCAGACCTGCAGTGGATGAGAGCTTCATTACTCTGATCCTTGTCAGTGTTTTTAAGGACAGCCTGGTAGGTGATATGGTATCTTTTGTGACTTGGTGTGTGTGTGTGTGTGTGTGTGTGTATGATGCTGAGGACTGGTCCAGGCCTGTGCACTTTAGAGAAGTAGTCCAGCTTTGAGCTGTATCTCCAGGCCTCTAGTTGTGATTTTATAGGCACTTTCATAGCACTATCTTTTCATGTGCTAGTTACTTGTGTCTCCTGGATAAAATGGTCATTTACTTCTTTAACCTTTTTTTTTTTTTTTAAAGATTATAATTAGAACATTTCTCCCTTTCCTCCTTCCAAACCTTCTCATATACTCTCCCCACTCTCCTTTAAATACTTGGCTTCTTTTTTTGCTAATTGTTATTGCATGCATATATGTATAATTTATACACACATATATTCCTATACAGCCTGCTCTGTCCATATAATGTTACTTGCATGTATGTTTTCAGGGCTGGCTGTTTGGCACTGGACAAACGATTGATGTGTTGTTCTCTGGGGAATACCACATCTCCAGCTCCCAGTTTTGCCCAGTTGTCTGTAGTTCCTTTTGTCTATTTTTTAAAACATGGTTTTTAATCTTAGTGTGGGGTGCTATGAATAATATTATAGACTGGGCTACATAAACACTATAAACTTGGATGTTTCTGGAGGCTAGAAAGTCAAGTTTAGGGTTCCATTATGGTTAGGAGGGCCTTACAGTTTTCAAAGACCCTGAGCCCTCAGAGGCCAGAGCAAGCTCTCTCTGAGTCACCTCCTGGGAGCACTAATCCCTTGGCAAGGGTGCTACCCTCACAACCTAATTACTTCCCTAAGGCCTTGCCTAATGTTAACATTAGGATTAGATTTTATCATGTACATTTGGGGACCATACATTCCAGCCCATAGAAGGTTGTTTGCTCTTATCGCTGAGCAGTTAATTTTTAAATTTAATGCTGACATACCAGAACCAACCAGTGGATGCCTCTTCAAGTTAGATTCTGTCTTTGATACCTGCGTTTTCGCTACATAAAATCTTGTTCAAGGGTGGTGTACTCTTTTGGATTTCCTTTGATCAGGTCCTACATTATATCATTGCTTTTTTTTAAAAAAGATTTATTTATTTTGTATACATTGTTCTGTCAGCATATATTCCTGCATGCCAGAAGAGGGCGCCAGATCTCATTACAGATGGTTGTGAGCCACCATGTGGTTGCTGGGAATTGAACTCAGGACCTCTGGAAGAGCTGCCTGCTGGTGCTCTTAACCTCTGAGCCGTCTCTCCAGCCCTCATTGCTTTATTTTGCTTCATGAGGCTGTGCTGTTAGTTAGAAATAGGGCAGTGCTCTGTTGAGCCATCTGTTTTAAGGAATCATGAAAGAGTTTCTCATAAAAAGTCAGATATATGTAAGAGTTTTGTCACATGTTGGGTTTTTGTTGGCTTGTGACAAGGTCTCACTGTGTACTTGGCTGGACTAGAGCTTATTGTATAGACCAGGCTGGCCTCAGATGCAGACCCACATTTGCAAACCTCCCAGGCTGGGATTAAAGGTGTCTACTGTCATGCCTGGCTTTCTGTCACATGTTCAAATAACTCGACCAGTTTCAGGAAGGCAAGAGATCTGTCTAGGTATCTCTTCTTCCTGCAGAGTGGTGTGATGAAAATACTCAGCTTTAATCGTTTGACTTGAATTCTTGTAATGATGTTGACTTTGAATGAACTGCATGTTTCCAGGGGGGAAGGCTTAAGTCTCCATGCCTGTTCTCTGAGGAGTGGTTTGGGTAGAAGTCTCCATGCCTGTTCTCTGAGGAGTAGTTGGGGTAGAAGTCTCCATGCCTGTTCTCTGAGGAGTGGTTTGGATAGAAGTCTCCATGCCTGTTCTCTGAGGAGTGGTTTGGGTAGAAGTCTCCATGCCTGTTCTCTGAGGAGTAGTTGGGGTAGAAGTCTCCATGCCTGTTCTCTGAGGAGTAGTTTGGGTAGACGTCTCCATGCCTGTTCTCTGAGGAGTAGTTGGGGTAGACGTCTCCATGCCTGTTCTCTGAGGAGTGGTTTGGGTAGAAGTCTCCATGCCTGTTCTCTGAGGAGTAGTTGGGGTAGAAGTCTCCACGCCTGTTCTCTGAGGAGTGGTTGGGGTAGACGTCTCCATGCCTGTTCTCTGAGGAGTGGTTTGGGTAGAAGTCTCCATGCCTGTTCTCTGAGGAGTAGTTGGGGTAGAAGTCTCCATGCCTGTTCTCTGAGGAGTGGTTTGGGTAGACGTCTCCATGCCTGTTCTCTGAGGAGTGGTTTGAGTAGAAGTCTCCATGCCTGTTCTCTGAGGAGTAGTTGGGGTAGAAGTCTCCACGCCTGTTCTCTGAGGAGTGGTTGGGGTAGACGTCTCCATGCCTGTTCTCTGAGGAGCAGTTGGGGTAGCCACACATTTCTCTAGCTGTGCAGCTTGCATTTGATCTGCTGGGGTTAGCACTGCAGTTAGGATTCTGTCAGTGTCCTGTGAGTTGGTACTTAGAGCATTCTTGGGAAATATTTTGAGATAACATTCATTAGCATTAGTTCGTGAAGTGCTAAATAAGCAATTCCTCTAGGCAGGCCTTGTGATGCAGATAGAGAAATAATGGCCTATTTGGGGTGTGGGAGTTGGATGTAGCTCAGTGGTGTAGCCCCTGTCTGACATGCTTGAAGCTCTGCTTCAGTCCCCACTTCCGCAAGACAGAAAAAGAAACAGTTTGGAGTCCTCTTACCTTCTTCCACCTAATAGCCAGCTACTTTGAGTATCTGGTTCCTGTGTGTGTGTGTGTGTGTGTGTGTGTATGTGTGTGTGTATTTTGCTAGGGATAGCATCTAGAACCTCAAGCATGCTAGATGAAATTCTTATTGATCTACGTTTATCCTGTAAAGTAACTCCTTCCCCCTCCCCTTCCTTCAGAAGAAAATCATTGTGTACAGCGTACAACCCATAGCTAAGAGGTAGTGAGTTTTTCTCCTCAACCCTGAGGGTGAGGTACCTAAACTCTTTGATTCATTTGCATGGGAGAATTATCCTGTTTACTCTTCAGTCACTTAACTCATTATGGATTCATGGGTATTTATTTTATACTTTGTATTACCATCTTACACTGTTTCACCTTAGAATTATCCTAGCTTCAGTCATTGAGAACTCGTTCAGTTACCACTTGTGCCCTTTTGATTGGCATAATGTATTTGCACTGAGCATCTGTTTTCATTTTGGAATTGCTAAATGTCTGTGCTCTTCTTGTGTTTTACCTCCCTTGAGTTGGCCATTTTCCACAGATCTTATTCTACTTACTGGAAAGTAGTTCAATGATGCTTACTACAGTAATCGCTTGGCTTGGGTATGCACACACCCCTCTTGTAGTAACACACCTGGCATTCTAAGACTATTATCTGTGTGTAACACGCACACACACAAACACATACATTCTGTCTTTGTCTCTGTCTCTGTCTCTCCCAAATAATTTACCTTGCAACCTGTTAGCAACCTAGGACCCCTTACCCTCATTGAGGTACACGCTCCATTCTAAATAATGGGATAAATTTCTCCAACCCTTAACAACCATTAAACGTAGACATCCTCTTCAGTCACAGTCCATGTATGTCCTGCTATAAGAGGGTCATAACTGGCCTAACTTGATTTCTGAGGCTTTACACAGCATTTGACCCTTCCTAAGATTGCAACCCCAACTAACCGCAAACTGCAGTCTTTACACTTGAAGACACTCAAGCAAGACATGTCTGGGCACAGGAGCTAAGATGACAAGTGTTATTTTAATCATTACATCTGTGGGGGTGGTGGTGCATTATCTGCTGGCTAACAATAGGTAACTATTATATGTACCCTCGAGGTCTACAGTGTTCTTTTTTCACTGTCATTATACAAGGGTTTCTCTTTCCTGACTTTCCCACACACTAGACTTTTCCATTTTAATTTTTTTTGTAAGCCTGGTAGGTGGTAACAGTGGTATTCATTTTAATTACATTTACTTGATTACATATTGAATAGCATTTCATATTACTTAACTAGATACTTGAGATTCCATTTCTGAGTGTTCATATTTATTTTTCTGTCTTGTTGATTTGAAGATATTTCGTACATAAGTGGCTCTTCATGGTTTTGGATATTGAAAATGCCCTGAGGTGTGCTTGTTTGCTGTCCTTTGCCAAACAAGTTTCACGTTGATGTAGTTATAGTCACATTCATTTTGTTTAAGATTTGTGTCTTACTAGGCAGGACAACTGACAGTATTGGTGAGCGTGTGGCTGGAGAGATGGCTCAGTGGTTGGGAGAATTGGCTGTATTCCCAGCTCACAACTCTAACAATGGAACTCCAGATCCAGAGGATCTGCTGCATTCTTCTGGCCTCTGAGGGCACCAGGCACCCATGTGGCACACAAAAGTTATGTGCAAGCTAAACACCCATATACATAAAATAAAAAAACTTAAGTTGTTTAGAAGCAAGATTCAGTGGTGCATGCCTTTAAATCCACCCTGGAGAGGCAGGGGGCAGGCAAGTCTCTGGGTTCCAGGATAGTCAACAGTCCATATAGCTAGTTTGGGCCAGCTGGGGCTACATGGTAAGACCCTGTCTCAAAACAAACCAAAAAGGGGGGCGGGATGGTGTGATATCTCAGCGGGTGTAAAGGCTCCTGCCATCAAGCTTAATGTCCTGAATTTGATTACTGGGACCCACATGTTGGAAAGGGAACTCTGATCATGCAAATATGAATAATAAATAAAATTGTTGAATGACTTGTGTGGTCGATTATTTTGTCTGTTGAACTTTCATGTGTAGACATACCACCCCGAACAATCCCTGTCTTGGCTGAATTTTCAACACCCCTGCCCAGTGCTTTATAAGTAATGTAATTTGATCCAGTCACGGTCTGGATTAAAATGAGGATTAGCCTTTGGGTAGAGTGGTTGGCATGGGTTTTGGTCTTCTGAAACTAAGTTTCTGAAGCGAAGATAATGAAGTATGTTACCAGATAATAGAAAGGTTTTCTACCTTTTGTTTTTAAGTGAAGTTTTAAGATTAGGCAGTAGTTTTAGGGTTAGTTCAAATGTCCACCAGGTGGCACTAATGCCTGACAAATCCTGAAAGGCATGGTGCCACTCTTCAAGAACCTCCATGTGAGGCTCTTGGGTGGGGGAGAGTCTTTGCTCTGGTTTTGTGGTTAACACCACTCACTGATTTCTCTATTTACATGAGTCTCCACCACTTGAGGTAAGGATCAGAACATGTTCAGTTTCACTAGTTTAGGCTTTGAACAGTGAGACATTTTAGATTTTTTCTTTAAGTGACTTTTGGGTTATGATTTAAAGCTAGGCTTAGAAGAAAAAAATCTAAAGTGTAGATTTTCCCAGTTTGTGTTTGAGGGAACTGGAGAGATGGCTCAGCAGTTACAGGCACTGGCTGCTGTTTCTAGAGGTCCTGAGTTCAATCCCCAGCAACCACATGATGGCTCACAACCATCCATAATGAGGTCTGGTGCCCTCTTCCGGCATGCAGCCATACCTACAGGCAGAACACTACAAAATCTAAAAAAAAAAAAAAAAAAGTGTGTTGGAACTCATAAATTGTACAGGTTCACAGAAAAATTGGAATTAAACTGCTTAATTTTATAAGTTGAACTGATGATAATATTGCTTACCTTATTTACTAGACTGACCTAGAAATCCTCTTTTCTCGTGGGAAAGGACCATAAAGATTAGGCTCTTGAAAAGATAAGTTCATTATGAATTAATACGTCTAAGGAACATAACCTTCAACTTCCTGGACTCCAAATAATAGTCAAAAGGCCATGGAGCGTCCATGGCACCAATGGGAGCCAGGCTGTCTGTGTGATTGCCCTAGGAAGGTTCCCATCAGCTCCCACAGCCTCCTAACTAGTTCATCTTTATTACTGGTGCACTGGGAGGCACAGGTGACTAATGGCTTCCCACTCATGGAAAAGAAATCTCCAGATCCTTCTGGTTGGTACTCTGTATAATTTCATTGTTGACTACACTTTGAGAAGTTATACCCACATCTTCCAAGTGTGACCAGTGAAGCAATAGTCCCCCAAGAAGCTGCTTTGGGGGAGTGTAGGAATTTGGGTTAAGAAAAGGTGGTTTTGTCTTTGCCTCTGTCCAGCTTACATTATCCTATTAAAGGCAGTGGTTCTCAATGACTGGCATTACTCCCTGAGGGACATTTTATGGGAGTTGTTGTCACAGTGTTTGTCCTGGAAACCACAGGTGGATGCTGGGTAGCATGTTGTCTCCGAAAGAGGCTCATAAAGCAAGTGTCCCTCCTCTCTCCCTTGGATTTTAGCTCATCTTGTTAAGTCTTGTGGCAGTATATAATTAAGACTGCTGCCTAAGTCTGTTTACATTGGAATACGGAGTGAGATTTTTATATAAACACTGAGTAGCTTAAGAATATAATGACTATGTAAATCAAGTACAGATTTACTTTGCATGGAACTTTCCTGAAATTGCTCACCACCGTCAACACTGCTGTTGGCATTTGAATGACTGCTTGAGCGTAGCTGTGTAGCCTAGCTTACATTGGTAGCTGTCGCCTTTGTGGTGATAATACAGATGAAATGATCTAACTAAACTGTTGTTGCCTCTTTTGGAAGTTAGGCTGATGCAGAGTTTATTTGAATTTTATTTCAGGGTAGTAATTAAGGTGTTAAAAATGGCTTACTACAAGAATGCTTTGTCTGGTAAATCTGGGAGCTACTATATTTAAAAGTCTAGAGAGTTATCCCTTAGCTAAACTTATTTCATAATAGAACATTTTTATTTGATGCCTGCTGCCACGTTTTGTTAAGCTATTTGCTGGGTTTTCATTTGTCTTTTTGACTATAATACAAATTTATTACCCATCCAACATGGAGGCCTGCCTATGCTTTCAAACTTGGACTGAAGAATAGTAGAGACTAGGTGGAATAGTAGAGACTTTCTGGAATAGTAGAGACTAGGTGGAATAGTAGAGACTTTCTGGAATAGTAGAGACAGACGAGGTGGAATAGTAGAGACAGACGAGGTGGAATAGTAGAGATGAGGTGGAATTTGGACAAAGCACCCTACAGCTGAAGCACCTAGCGGGGAAGGGTGGCACATGCCTGTCTTGAGGTACAGTATGAGTGCTTGGAGTAGCTAGGGACCAGTGGACAAACACTGGACAAGCATGGCCTTTTTGCCCACATCTTTCTCTTCCTCATCCTCTCCTCCCTTCCCCTTCTCCCTAGGGGTGTCTTACTAGCCCAGGCTGGTCTCAAACTTTGAATGCAACACTACCTTTAGCTCCTTCCTCTACATAACTAATACACTGTTTAGGGAAGTAGATACCCTTTTTCTACAAATTGACCTTCTGGCTTCCTTGTGTCCCCATAGCTTCTTCCTGGTCGTGCATGGAGAGACTTATTGTCATACAGGCTTTATCTCAGTCTGTAGCTTACAGATTGCTTAAATGACTGCATGTCAGAGAATCCTGTTTATATCTACCACCCATGTGTGCAGACCAGCCTGGCTATTCATAGAACCTTTGTTCTTGGTCACCTAAGAACTTCAGGGAATGCTGCAGGAGACTCTGGTCACTCTAGAAGCTCAGATAGTTCTAGGCCCTCCCTGAGGTTCCAGACTCCAGGATTCTAAATCAGAAAGCCAGAGTAAGTTCCCAGGGCTCACTCAGAGCAGCTTGAGAATCCCTAGAGGTGCCCCAAGAATAAGGAGACACATTTCAGCTGAGCTGTGTGTCATCAGCAGACCCTGAGGAAAAGCTGATCATAAGGCTACTTGCTTCCCATCACTGTCCCTTGGGTTCTGCTGGGGCTTCTCCGATGGATCTTAGACCTTTTGTGGTAGAAGACTGCGGTCAGCAACTGGATCTGAGCAGCACTAGGTGCTCTTGCTGAATCTAGGGCTGGCCTCAGTCCTAGTAATGAGGTCAGTTTTGAAATACTGCCTATTTCAAGTCCCAGCTCAGCTGTCACATTTTTTTCTATAGGTTCTCAATAGAATAAATTATATTGTCTGTGTGTCATAACATTTTATATATATATTGCTGATCAAGCAAGCCACAAGCATCTAAAATATGTCTGTCTATGCTTTAAAGTTGCTATAGGCTTATCAAGAGCAAGAGTTGCTTTTCTCTTCTGAGTGGGGTGTGTGTGTGTGTGTGTGTGTGTGTGTGTGTGTGTGTGTGTGTGTGTGTGTAAGACAGAGATCAACTTTCAGTGTCTTTTGTCAGGCACCATCGTCTTGTTTTTTGGAACAGGGTTGATCTCTCATTGCCCGGGAGTCTGCCAAGTAGGCTAAGCTGCTGGCCAGCAAGCCTCAGGGTCTGTCTGTCTGTCTGTCTAGCACTGGGATTACAAGCCAGGGTCACCATGCCTGACTTTAAATTTTCTGTTCTGTGGATGGAACCCAGGTACTTGTGCTTGAGTGGCAAGCACTCTATGGACTGAAGTCTCCGCAGCTCCAGTGTGCCCTGTCCACCCGTTCCCATGTTTGCAGGCTCTCTGTTGTGAATAGAATAACGAGCTTATTAACTTCCCTCAGAGGTCAGCAAGATGAAGGCCAAAGACTGCTACTTTCCTAATTCGTTATTTCAACTAGTATCTCAGGGGCCACCTATCCAGACACCTGTCTGCCCTAAGTATGAAGTATGAATAAGACATGTTTCTTACCTTCAGGGAACCTACGGGCCTATCCAATTTATACTTTGTTTCCTCAGTTCATTTCACTGTCCCTGATAAAAACAGCTGTCACCTCAGGGATGGTGAGCTGAGCCGGAACCTTCATCGTTGCTCACCTGACAGGTGCCTACTCTGACACCCTCAACATGGCTGTAGTACATCCAGCTCTCCCCGATGGCTTGGAATTGTGAGGAGCCCAGTGGTGGGTCCTGGGATCCAACATAGGCTGGATCTCCTGGAGTAAGTGCCCAGGGTGGGCAGAGCAAGGGTGAAGGGGATCGTAAAGCTGGTTTTATTTCTAACCCAGTGGGATAGGAAATGAGGGGCAGTTTTCAAAGCTCAGGGATGGAGTTACAGTTGGAGGGATGGAGCCAAAGCCTGGGTAGAGAGCGGGAGAGAAACAGAGAGAGGAAGGGAGACAGACACGCACGCAGGGTGGTGAGATCTAGGCTAAGATGGGCTCTTACTGTGGAGCTCACACTGGCCTCTAACTGGTGATCCTCCTGCCTCCGACTCCGGGTGCTGGAATTGCATGCTGTGCCATCATGCCCATCTCAGCTCTCTTTGGGAGTGGCTCAGCTTGTTTATTAAAGATACAGTGGTGTCTATTTCTGTGGATACTAACCCTCCCCGCAAACACACACGCACACACACACACACACACACACACACACACACGAACACACACACACACACACACACACACACACACACACACACTACCACCACCACCACCAAAAACCCAACTTCTTAAATGTATATTTCTGCTTGTAAGAACGTGTAGCCTAGCTATGAGAGAGGAATCCCACCTTTTAAAAGAAGAGTAGGCTGAACGTGGGTTTAATTAGAAACTAGAAGACTGGAATGAAGGCTTCTGTGGGAAAGGGCTGAGTCCGTGAGAACTAAAAGGGCGTGAAGGCTTTGGGGCTTTGCAGCAGGCAGAGTTCAGAAATCCCCGCTGACTCCCAGCCAGCAGTCCCTAGTGCACAGACACCACAGGGATCCCTGTGTTCTGGCCACAGTTCACGCAAAGGTGACGGTGCTAGACCATTTTGTTGAAGGCAGCTTCATACTTGATTACATTTTCTCCTTCTGAGTATCTTAAAAATAGTATTTATCTGGGGAATATTCCAGGCTCGAATACTACACATGGGAAAGCACACGGCTCCTCAAACCCTGCTATTTGGTAAGGGAGGGGGAGGCACAATGGTGGCTGCTTCTGAGAGGGCCACGGTTCACCACATGGACTGGCCTTCGGAGTGACGGGGCAAGTCTCTCAGCTCCACCTGCAGTCTGACTCACTCTGAATGCCTTTGATGCTCTTTCTGGAGCACGTTTTCTGTTCTGCTAGGTTGCCTCTCACTGGCTGAAAAGATGACCTCTCGCCGGTGGCCTGTGCAGGCATGTACCTCTCCTTGATAAACAGAGCCCTACCTCTCCTGCCGCCTTTCCAGAACACGCACCTTCCCGAGTTCCTGCATTTCACACCAAGGACCCTGGGATTCTGAGTGTCTCCAAGGTGCGGAGTACAGAAGGTGCCAGGGACCTGCTGTCCTGCCTCTGTCTGGTGCCATGACAGAGCTGCAAACCAGAGCGTGTGATCACTCAGACCAGCTGCATAAAGAATTGGCAGCTCTTCATGAATACCCACAGTTTTCTTGCCTTTCTGTATTTGTTAAAACAATACAGTTAAGCAGGGCATGGTGGCATATGCCTTTAACCTCAGCACTCAGGAGTCTGAGGTAGGTGGATGTTTGTGAGTTGGAGGCCAGCCTAGTCTATAGAGCGAGTTCCAGGACAGCCAGAACTACATAAGAGAAAAGTCCTTTCTCAAAAAGTAAAATAATAATAAAATAAAAAAGTAAAGCACTTAAGAACACTTTCTGCTTTTGCAGAGGACCCAGCACACATGTTGAACAGCTCACAACTACCTGTCTGATGCCCTCCTCTGATCTCTGAGGGCAAGAGCACACATACACACACCACACACATACACATGCACACACACACACACACACACACACACACACACACACACACACAGAGCAAAGTTTAAATTTAAAAACATGAATTGGCATAATTGTTGCCAGGAGTGGTTTGATTCTGGTGTTTCCTCTTCATTCTGAGTAATTCTTACAGCCTTGCCCTTGCAGGAAGTGACGTCTAATCACTAATTCTAAGCTCGCCGGAAAACGGTAAAATGATAGCTGCCACCAGAAATCTCAACATCATGATTTTTGCCACCATTCCATTCTCTGAGACTTCCAAAGCCTTTTGGAATTGTTACTACAGGTTGGAAAGGTCTAGAAACTTCCTGGATCACCTTCTGAGTAACTGAATCCTGTAAGTATGTGTAGGGAATCCTGTAGAAAGCTGTAAAGTAAAAAGTTCATGAGGTCTCTACTCTGCCCTGCTGTTCTGGCTGTTAGGAATAGAGCAGTATATAAGACAGAGATATCTCTCATTTAATGGAGGGAGGTAGATGGTGGTGTGGGGTATTCACCAGAGAAGACTTCTCGGACATGGAGTTAAGCCAATAGAAAATTTTTTATTGTCTAGGCTACTACTACACTGGATGTTCAGGATCTCAGTGTAACCCTGAGCCTTTCTCAGGGTGAGCTTTTAAGCACAAAAACCATGCCCTGGGTTGACATTCTGCAGTTAACAAGAACAGTTAGCCAGAAGCAGAACTACAGAAGCCCAACAAGCAAGGTTATAGTGCATTTAGGGACTTTCCCAGAACTATGGACTTTGATGGACTAGGTCTTTGTTTTCATTTTGGAAGGTGGTGCAGTGTAATGTGCTGAGTATTATGGCCTGAAGGGTACTTCCGTCATGGAGTCGGTTGTACTTAGATCTGGGGGCCTACTCAGGTCAGGGGCCTTGTTACAGATAAAGAAAGCCGAGCAGTTACTTGCTGGGGTATGTCAAATGCTGCTGAGAAAAGTGAGCCAGGGCAGGGGAGGTTCACTGCCGCTTTGGACAGGTGAGTGGGAAAAGACATCTGTCCTTTTATCTTTTTGACGGTACTGAGGATTGAACTGAGAGGTTCACATATGCTAGATAAGAACTCTAGTACTGACCCATCACCCACCCCAGCCCCAAAGCAGTTTGGTTTCAAATGTCCTGTAGAAAAACCATGATGAGAAAGGAGGAGTCAGACGGGCATATCATGGAGAGAGCATACCAGGCCAGGAGAGTGGGATGCTAGATACAGAAGCCAGAGGCAGGAGGTGCCTGGCTGGTTCAGAAGCAAGCTAGTGACAGCATCAGTACCTGCGTGTGCAGGGTCCTCCTGCTGGCCAGACACTGTGAGAAAGGCCCTCCATTATCTCATAAAACCCTCCAGGGTTGCTCATTTCTCATTCACAGAAGAAGAAACTGAGGCCAGACAGGTTGTACTAGGTGTGGAGACAGCCTGGCTCCACCGTCTGCTGCCATCTCAGCCGATGAAGATTGCTCATCCTGTTACAGGCCGCCGCTTTGCTTTTAGAGGAAAATGCTGGTCTGATCCTCAGGTTGGATAGTAGTTGGGTTTGCCTTGAGCAGCTGGTTTATTTCAACCTAATAAATTTTGGATTGTGGACAATGATTGCAGAGCTTGACTTTAGGTTGGTCATTGGGTATTTAAAGATTCATCTCTTCTCTTAAACATTATTTTATGTGTATGGGCATTTTGCCTGCATCTATGTCTGTGTACCACATGAGTGTCTGGTTGTAACTTCAGAGGCCAGAGAGGGAACTGAAATTATAGACGGTTGTGAGCTGCCACATGGGTGCTGGGAATTGAACCTAGGTCTTCTGAAAGACCGTCCAGTGCTCTTAAATTGTATGCGTCTCTCCAGCCCCTTTCATTTTTTAAATATGATTGTGCTTGGTAGGTCAGGATAACTCCCTCATATTCTTCTAGAAATAGGGAGAGATGAATGAATAGAAATCCACTTTATTTTTATAGACTGGCTTTCATTGTATAATTCTGGCTGACCTGGAACTCACAAAGTTCTGCCTGCCTCTGCCTCCTGAGATTAAAAGTATGTGCTACGACACCTAGCTAGAAATACACTTTAAAAGAAAATGCAGAGCACTTAGTGGTTTAGAACTAAGAGACTATTTGTCCCGGTTCTGGGGAAAGCTATGGGTCAGCCCAACTGAGCAGGACAAGGATTTCTATTTCTCCATTCTCTCGGCCACAGCATAGCACAGCCCTTCAAGTTCAGATTTTCCTTTGGCACTGGGGAGGAGAGAAGAAATCACCAAGTAAGGTAGGTTCCTGAGTCTCACCTGGGTCGCTGTGGCTTTTGATCCGGTGTGCTGCTGCGTCCTGGGAGTGGGTTTCAGGATCAGAAGTCCGACCTGCCTCAGGACCTTCCTGTTGTCTCCTCAGTGCTGTCTGCTGTGTGCTTATCTCCTCCTCTCACCTCCTATACCTCTCTGCTCATATATTTACTCATTTGTGATTTTCCAATTCTATCCATTTATTGACTAAACCAATCCTGGGTAAAGAGAAAGGAGTCTTTGGGGCAGGTGCCTGGAGAAGTGTGACGGTGTGTATGTGAGAGGGTCACTTGTGAAATGCCTGTTCCTGCTCATCCTTCCATGCTGACTTCAAGTCCTTGACCGGGACAATGCAGAGTTCTCTGGGATGGTCAGCATTCCACTCTCCTGAAAGATGGAGTTGAAACCAACCCCTAAAGTCTTACAGGACTGGCCATGCCATCTAGACCAACCTTCTCAGGGAGGTTCATCTTGCTGCTGGTGGTGGAAGAAATCGCCTTCTGGAAATGGCCAGGGGGTGGGAGAATGTTCTTTATTTGTTAATTCTTTCCTGAGTAGTTACAATATGAATAACTCCCTGCTTTTGACACATATCCAAAAATTTTATCTCCCTTTTCCATGTTTTATTTTCCCTTAAATTGCTTATTGTCCGTCTAACATGGTACATATTCACTTGCTCACACTGACAGGCACACTCCACAAGAACATGTTTTCTTTTCTGATCTTGCTCTGTCCCAGATATAGCACTACTGGCCCTAGAAGCACTTGACAAGTGTTTATAGATTATATATGTTACAAGTAAATGCGCGCGCGCGCGCACACACACACACACACACGCACGTACTGGGGATCAAATCCAGGGCTTTGTGAATGCTAAGTAAGCACACTACCACTGAACTACACCCTGTGCTTACTTTTAATTTTGAGACCAGGTCTTACCAAATTTCCCAGGAGGAATTTGCATTTGCTTTGTAGCCCAAGCAAGCCTTGAAACCATGATCTTCCTGCTTCGGCCATTTGAATATCTGGGGGTTACAGGCCTGAGTCACCAGGCTCAGCTTTCACACACTTTCAAGTTTTGAATTGGGAGCATTTCAATGGGGCTCTATGGCAGCATGGGCTGAGCGACTTGACTTTGAGCTCTGAGTTCCTTCACTCATTCATCAATTTGCTTTTTATTATCCTTGCATCCTTTAGTACTGCTTGAAAACACACGCGCTCTTGTGAGTGCACACACACACACACACACACACACACACACACACACACACACAGGATCATTGTCTCTCCCTTTTCTTGTTGTGTTATAAGCTCCAAGAGGGCAGAGACTTTGCGATATTAGTGATTGCTGGGCCTTCATACTGAGAGCAGTGTCTGGTGGCGTAAAGGTTCAACAAACTTCTTAGAAAATAAATAATTAATAATTGCATTATTAAAAAAAAACCAACATTGGAGCATCTGCCGTATTCCTGACATAATCTTCGTCTTTAGTCTTATGGGAAAGAAGATGAGTCGACAGCACATGTGAGATTCGCCATGCAAAGAGCGGGAGGGGGTGGGGCTTGTCTTGAAAGGTAAGTATCCCGCAAGGGTGGGAGACAGGGCCCTGGGGCTGGAGAAGGGAGCCTAGGAAGCTACAAGCCAGGGGCTCACCGGCTGTGGGGCCGTATCCCGGGGCCGCTGGATACAAGGGCTCCAAGCTGGAGTTTGACGTGAGCAGATCCTCTCATCTGCCCACTGTCAGCGTTTGAGTGGAAGGACAGGGCAGCAAAAATCAATCCTCACGTCAGATCCGTGACGTCAGCGAATTGATGGTGTGATGCTCGAAGCTCTTGAGGTAGATAACGGCTATGAGGGGAGGCTGTCCTCCCCAGCTAGCCTCCAGCCTGTCGAGTGAAGAAAGCAAACCACAGGCACAGCCTTCTGTGTCCTGCAGATGTGAGCTGCAGATGTGTGCTGCAGATGTGTGCGGCAGATCTGCAGAGGCAACATGGTGAGCGTTCATGCAGGTCTTGGTAATAATGCCTTCCGGAAGTTTCCTCCTCACTGTCAAAACTGGAAGGAAGGGAAGCTGTGAAACCCTAATCAGAACAGCTCTAGAAAGCCAGGGGAAGATGAAAAGCTCTCCTCTCCCACTTGTTTCAGGCGTACAGTTTGATGATATTATTATTATTATTATTATTATTATTAATTATTATTATTATTATACAGTCTCACTATGTAGTCTTGGCTGGCCTGGAACTCACACAGGTCTGCCTGTCTCTATCTCCCGAGTGCTGCGATTAAAGGCATGTGCCACCACACCCAGCCCCTATGGATACAGTTTTAAATAATGCAAACAGTACCTTTAGTATTTGGAGGAGATTTTTTTTTTTTTTTTTTTTTTTTGAAACAGGGCCCCTCTCCCTCAGGGGTTCTCAACCTTCCTAATGCTACAACCCTTTAATACAGTTCCTCATGTTGTGGTGACCCCCAACCATAAAATGATTTTGGTGGTACTTCGTAACTGTAATTTTGTTACTGTTATGAACCATAATGTAAGTATCTGTGTTTTCCAATGGTCTTCTTAGGTTATAAGGGCATTCAGCCCCCAAAGGAGTCACAACCCACATGTTGAGAATCACTGCTCTACATAGCCCTGTCTGCCCTGAAACTCACCACGTAGACCAGGTTAGCCTTGAACTCACAGAGATCCATCTGTTTTTGCCTCTTGAGTGCTGGGATTAAAGGCAGGCACCACTATGCCAGGCCATGGAGCAAATTTTTTAACAGTAAGGTGGGCAAAAGAAAACTGAAAAGTGATCAAAGGAACTGACTTTGGCCAAATCTGTAGTTTCCTGAGAGCCAGTTATTGGACATTATCGTCCTCCTGTCGGTGGGATGACAGCGGTACACCATAGTGTCAGTCCAGCCAACCCCACCAGAGTGTTACAGGGGCTCGGGAATGTGTGTTGGTGTCAGGGATCTGGGCCTCAGATAAAATTGCCCATACAGGAAGTACACAGTGAAGTGTAAGTTCACCCCCACTCAGCTCTCCTTTGTGGGCTTCCTGAGTGTGAAGAGGGCAATGGTAACAGCATGCCTACCACCCTGAAGACCCTGTCACTCCCTGCACATTTACTCAAATGGTTTTTTAAAAACAGAAGGAAAATTCACATGGAATGAAATTTGCTCAAATTTAACAATCCAGTGGCCCTTACTGCACTCACAGTGCTGTGAGCGTCTCTAGTTCCAATTTTCATCATCCAGGAGGAAGTCTGGAGGCTGCTTCCGGCCCCACTGGACCGCAGTCTTCGTCCTGTCTCCATGGAGCTGTGTCTCGTGGACACTCCACATAAACGGAATTGGACAACCTGTCACCTTTTGTGTCTGATTCCTTCTCACTAAGCATAGATTTCCGGGGGTCATGTGTCAATACTGTCTTCCTTTTTACGGTCACGTGACACCGCATCATTTCATCTCTTCCTTCCTGGGCCTCCAGAGCGGTGCACAGGAGTGTTCGTTCTCTGTTGATGGGCGTTTGGGCCGGTCTCACCTTTTGGCTACTGTGAACTTCAGTGCGCATGTGCCTGCTGGAGTATCTGCTTCACCTCGGACCGGTAGAACTGCCCTCCTGACGTCAGATGAAGGGCCCGAGCAGTTCAGTGGCGGAAAAGGACTGTTCTCAACAAATGCACTGGGGCAGAGCAGCGCCCGGAGCCCAGCGAGCGACCGAGCCAGCCTCGCATGATCTGACCCCGAAATCTTAATTCCTCAAAGACAGATCGCCAATAAAAACTGAAGGGCTGACGAGATGGCTCAGTGGGTAAAGGCTCTGCAGCCAAGTCTGAGGGCCCGAGTTTGAGTCCTCAGACCCACGGGGTAGGAGAGAGGCAACTCTGCTGTCCTCTGCTTTCCCCATGCCCGCCGTGCACAAGAATGCAAGAACAGCATCTCCCAGGAGAAAAACGGAAGGAAGACTTGTTTGCACTGAGGGCGCCGTGAAGAGTTCACCAATGACGACACCAATGACGTCATTCATCGGAAAGCTGACGAGTGGCTCTGCATCAAACTGCAAATCTGTGCTGCGAAGACCTCATTAAGAACATGACAGGCCGGGCGGTGGTGGTGCACGCCTTTAATCCCAGCACTCGGGAGGCAGAGCCAGGCGGATCTCTGTGAGTTCAAGGCCAGCCTGGTCTACAGAGTGAGTTCCAGGAAAGGCGTAAAGCTATACAGAGAAACCCTGTCTCGAAAAAAAACAAAAAAACAAAAAAACAAAAACAAAACAAAACAAAACAAAAAAAGAACATGACAGACAAGCCTCAGACTGACTGACAAAGATCTTTCAAAGTCAACAGTGGAAAACTAGGCTGCTCAATTCGAAAAACGGGCAAGAGACATGGAAGGCTATTTCACCAGAGCTACAGATGGCAAAGGAAGGCAGGAAAAGATGCTTATTAACCGTCATTAAGAAAGTGCTAATTAAAGTCACACTAAATAAGAGTCTACTTACCAGTCAGGTGAGCTCGGGTGGTGGATGCCTAATGCCAGGGAGAATGCAGAGAAACTGGATTGCTCAGGTCCTCCCGGGAAGGCAGGAGCACAGCCGCTTTAGGGCGACAGCTTGGAAAGTTCTTATGTAACTAAATTTGTACGCAGCAGAGAGAGCCAACAGTTTTACACCTCAGCATTTCTTCCAGAAAAATAAAAACTCATGCTCTCGCAAACACCTGTAAATGGATATTGAAATCAGCTTTACTGTTACAGCCCCAAACAGAATAGGCAGAACTCTGGCACAGCTATACCATAAGCTACTATTTAGCATTAAAAAGGAATGACTTGTTGACATGGGCAACAACCTGTATGGCTCTCCAGGGCGTTATACCGAGGGGAATACAAGATCTCAAAAGGTGATATGTTGTATCATTCAATTATGTGGCGTTCTTGAGATGAAGATGGCGCCGTTAATGGTTCCAAAGAGGCAGAGGCAAGCAAGGAGAGTGTGAATACACAGAGAGCATGTGGAGGTTCCAGTGTGGTCCAGCACCGAGAGTGTGCTGATGGGAGCAATACACACACGCACGCACGCATGCACGCACGCACGCACGCACGCACGCGCGCGCGCGCGCGCGCACGTGAAGAGCTACTGTTTGGATTCTGAATGTCTCCCATTCAAGGGGTTAGTCCCTCCCGGGGCACTAGTGAAGGGCAGTAGAACTTGAAGAGATAAACTCTCAGGAAATCTTCCAGCCATTGAGAGGGTGGCCTTGAAGGCAACTGTGAGACCCAGATTCTTCCCCTCTCCGTGAGGTGTGCAACTTTGCTCACACATGCTCTTCCTACAGGCTCCAAAGCAGCAGGGCCAACTAGGCGGGGACTGAGCCCCTGAGTCAAAATAAACCTCAGTTGGAGAGCTGATTGCTTCATCTGCTTTGTTATGGGAACAGGAAGGAGAACTGTACACGCAAGATAAAACCACACAAAACTACAAATACACAGATACATGAGTGCCTGTGAAAACCCTCAAACCGAGTAAGGCCAAGGGTCATGATAACAGCATTATTCAATATCACTTTCCTATTTGGGTATAGTAATATTACCATTGAGGAAGGGCTGTGTGATGTGTATAATAAATTTGGATAGTTTGCGATTTCCTGGAATCTATAATTATTTCAAAATGAAAAAGGTTTTTTAAAAAAAATCAATACGGGGACTGAAAATGTTTGTTAAGAATATCTAGAAGTTTGGAAGGCTGAAACAGCAAGATTGCTAAGTTCAGGGCCAGCATGGGCTGCCCAGTGATATCCTTTCTCAAAAACATAGTATTTATCATTTAGCAACAGTATGCATGGAGCAATAATGACTTTGAAAAACAAAAGTGTGATATTAGGCTTTACCGAGTATTCTTTTTGTTTGTTTGTTTGTTTTTGTCTTTCCAGAAAGAATTTCTCTGTGTAGCCCTAGCTGCCCTGGAAACTTGCTCTGTAGACCAGACTGACCTTGAACTCAGAGATGTCTACCTCTGCCAGTGCTGGGATTAAAGGCATGGGCCATCACTGCCTAGCTTTGATTGAGTAGTCTAGTAAGTAAGAAGGACTCAGTTTCTCTGTGTTTTGGGGTTGTAGGAAAGGTGGTTTGCCCCCAGGAGGTAAGTGTATCTAAACAACAACTTGCGAAATCTAAGGATATGCATGCACGTAGAAGGGAATTTTAAGGTGGCTGGGGTAGCTAGATTGTGCAAGTATAGGGGAGCGTCAGGGAAATTTCCACAAATGCTTTGGGGTTCATTTTTGTTAGTATCTTCTTAATCAGAGTTCCACATTTTCCCAAAGCTCATTGTTTCGTGCCATTAGTCTCTGAAGCCAGTGTGTTTACATATGGTAAAATGGACCACAGGCCTGGTTTGGAACAAGCCTGTTATGGATCTCAAAAGAGAGCCTAAGAGTCCCTTCATTTTCAAGATCTTCAAAGGCAGTCTCTCACTGGGGGAGGAGGGTTCTGCTGTACAGCCAGAGTCCTGCAGCCTTTTGCTAGGACCCAGTGAGCTGAACTCATGTGGCTGTGAGCTCTGCCCAAATCAAGAGTATTTCTTCTGCCCTTTTACTTTGGGGCCAGGAAGAAATGGGAAAAATGAAAGGAAACTGAAAATCATGTACTGTTGACAGTAAAGAATATTGCCTCAAGTAGGAACACAACGAACCATTTGAAGTGAACTGTCTCTTTTCTGTTTTCTTGCATTTGCTTTTGGCGCTCTGACTCGGAAGAGACAAATAAAAGAAAAACTAAATGCCAGCTATAAATAAACCCTGCACCCAGGCCATTCGCGCCGAGGTTTGCTGTAGCAAGTGAATTCTATCTTTTCCTTTATTGTGCCTTACTTTATTGGCAAGGTTCGACTGTATGACTAATGAAGTCTCACCCCATCCTTGGAGACACTAATTGATACTTCAGCAGAAGGCTCAAATAGCCCTAAGTACCTGTGTGGAAAGGATTCCCTGACTGAGCCAACTATTAGAGGGCGTATTCAATTACAGACTGAAGGGAGCCCTAGAGATTGCTTATGTTATGGCCTCAGATCACAGGGGAGAAACCTGGGAGCAGAAGAAAATGTTCCTTTCCAGGAAACAGGTGGATTCTGTGGAGTTCATTTATTCATGTGGTTGTCAATTGCCTGGTCCTTTGGGAGGGAGCAGGATGTTGTTCTGAGTGCTGGAAATCATGCATCTGCTCTCAGGAGCCTTACCTAAGTACACGTGTGGAGGTGGTACTGGATAATAGAAAGAAGACAGATGGACTAGCTATGGCATCGTAGAGATACAGGAGAGAAGAGGAGACCAGGGAAGGGAGCCGGCTGGGAGGGAAGGAGGTTTACGAAAAGGAAACAACTATGTTAAGGTTTGGAGGAAGGCTGTCTCAAAGCCCTGGGTCAGGAAGGCAACAGGCAGGTCTCACACACAGCGGAGAAGGAGTGCTATTGGGTGGTCAGCTAACCCTGAAGGTCCTGAGGGTGGAGGGGAAGATTTCTAAAACTAGCCAGCAACAGGATATAGGAAAAAAATTTGATTTTTTTCCCTACTTAAAACTGACCTGATTATTCTCATAGTAGCTGAGAAAGAAGGAACCAGTCTTTAAACTTGCCAATGAATTAATAATTTCCCATAATTACATCTTTATTGTAACTGTGGTTTCTTTGGAATATCCCTCACAACTCTTTTTTTTTTTTTTAATTTTAATGGTATTTTGAGACAGGTTCTTACTGTGCAACTCAAGATGAGCTCAAACCCATGGCAATCCTCCCGCCTTAGCTTCCTAAGTACTAGGATTGGAGGTATGCATCACCATGCCGGACTCAGACATTATCTTAAATGTCAACTCTGATCAAGGTGTTTACTAGTCTATTAAATTGGCTTTGCTCCTATTTTTCCCTGGTCTGAAGGTCATTTATTTCTCTGATGAATGTTTCCTTACCCCCCTTTGCCTGCCCAACCCATGCTCTGTAGACTTTCCTGGATAGAATATGTTCTACTTCATTTTTAGGCCCCCTTCCTTTGTCTTCTGATCCTTAGAGCATGTTCAGATTTATTTCTCTTCCACTCCTCTCTACAATGGTTCTGGGGAGCTCACCTGACCTCAGGGGGGTGGGAAGAACAGACACTCAGCTGTCCAACTGTTTTCTAGCTCCATGGTCATGCTCCCCAGTCTAGCAGGCTCTGGGACTCCAGGCACTTGGCCATCCTGCCTCTAGGATACAGTCAGTTCTCTGGGTTCAATTGGTCCAGAGGTCCCTCCTAGAGACTCAGCCTCCCTCAGTTTCCTATATTGCTACTGTTCTTCCTCCTGAGTCTGGGGGATTCTGATACCTTCATCTTCAGGTTCTTCAGGATGACCTCACCAGTGCTGTGTGCCCGCCCCTGCCCCTCCCAGGAAAAACACTTCCTTCTCATGTCCTTCATGGTGCAAGTGGGAACTGCTACATCCATTCTATGCCTCCTGATAACCAGGCACAGTTCTATGGAAGGAGGCCCTCTGACTGACCACCCACCACTCTGTGCTGCCCACTTTCAGTTTCCTGTGGTCATGCATTAGTCACCCCAACATCAAAGGACGACAGCCGTTTTGGCTGTAACTGCCATCTTAGCTACCAGATGACCTGGTACCCATTGCAGACCCTATAGATAAATGAAGTGGTTAAGATGGTGAGCTGAGCCTGTCTTGCTGGCCACTGGTGTCCAGACTGTTTGGTACATTAATAGTCTTTATTTGTGTGTGTGTGTGTGTGTGTGTGTGTGTGTGTGTGTGTGTGTGTGTATGTGTGTGCAGGTGCATGCCATGGTTCATTCTCAGGAGTTAATTCTTTCTTACTACTTCCTGGGGATGAAATTCAGGTCAGGAGTTCTATAATGGCTTTCCATCCTATCATCCATGGAAGAGCATGCTATTTCCATGCTCTATCATCTGACTATATTGTCTTTAAAAAAAAAAGATTTATTTTATTTGTGTGTGTGTGTGTTTATGTGCATGAGTCTGTGTGTATGTGGGTGAACACATATACTGTATGTTTGTGGGTGTCTGAGGAGGCCAGAGAGGGTGTTTGATTCCTTGGGCTTGGAGTTGTAGGTAGTTATAAGCTGCCTGATGTGGGTGTTGGGAGCCGCACTTGGTCCTCTGGAAGAGCAGCCAGTGCTCCTAACTTCGGAGCCATCTTACCTGCTTATATTAACAGTTTTGGGCAGAGCCCAGTCACACTCTGGTGAGCTTAGCATCTCTTCCTGCTGCCACTGGGTGTGGGAGTCACTGTCCAGCTGCTGTCCAAGGTGTGCTTCCGTCTGAAGGCTGTTACTGAAGTGCACTTGGTTCAGTTTTGGGTCTGTCTGTCTTTGGCCTTCGGGCACCTTCTGCCGTTGGCACCCAGTTGTTACACAAAAGGGTTTTATGAAATACCACCCTAAGTTATGACATTTTCCCAGAAGGGACAACAGCTTCTCACGTTTTGGAGCCTAACCTGTCTGGTACCAGCGCCTGAGATCGTTTTGGCTTAGGGAAGTTTGGCGGTAATCAATAACACATTTTCTTCTGAAAATTCACTTTCCTTCTTTCTTTTCTTTTTCTGTAAAACTCCTTGAGCTTCATCTTTGTGGTGGTTTTCAAATAAGCCTGTAAATTCTGTTACACTCTTTCCATTTCCCTTGCCCATCAGCAAAGCTTTGTGATTACTCAATGGAAACCGTATGGTGCAGGGATGCTGCGTGAGGAAACCTGGCCTAGGCAAGGCTGCATCGACTCTGCGGTGTTTGAAAAAGGCCCTCCCTTCAAGAACCTTCGTAGCTGCAGGCAAATCAGGGCGTTGGTCACACAACTTAGAGGTGTGATGATGAGCCTGGGTGTCACCATAACTGATGGGTCGGGGTGGTCGGTCTCACTCATGGTGTCTCCAGAGGCTGTAGTCAGGCAGTAGCCGAAGCTGACCCTGCCCTGAATGCCTCATCGTTTATGTCGCCACATGGGCTAAGCACCCCTGAACAGCTCACAACACGTACAACTGGGAAAGCTGTGGGCACATTGCGATTTCTATGAAAAGGTAGATGAAATATTTTCGACTCCAACCTTATTGCTTTAGTGCGGAGCTTTAAAAGAGGCGTTGTGGGCTGGGGATGTAGCCTCATTGGTAGAGGGCTTGCCTCGTATGCATGAAGCCCCGGGTTTAATCTGTCCTGCTGTGTAAAAGTGACAGTGGTGGTACATGCTTGTAATCCCAACACCGGGGAGGTGGGGGCAGGATGATAAGAAATTCAAGAGCATCACTGACTACATAGGGAGTTTATAGACCAGCCCAGGATACATGAGAACCTGCCTTAAAAACAAAACAAAATAGAACACAACAGCTAATCTGATTTTTTTTAAGAGAGAGAGGCATTTTGGGGGAGGAGCTTGGAAAGTGGATACAGTCAATGGTCACTGACTTGTCCAAGGGAAAACAGTAAATGGGTCTTGATTTAGAGAGTAGATATTAGCACTTTTATCCAGGAAATTTTTATCAGTATTATATCATATTATACCAGGTGAGTGATGTAATATTGTGACCTGAGGCATATTTAGACAGAGGGGTGGGCATCTTTGCTAGCAGGAGATCACCATCTTCCTCCTTGGGTAGCACAGGGTAGATGACAATCTAATCTCAGTCATGACTGAGCAAACTAACAACAAGAAAATGAATCTCACTTAAATAGAATGCTCAGCCATTTTGCCAGTAACATTTGTACCAAGTTATAGGCTCTGGTGTTGCTGTCCTAGAGGCCCTGTTAATTCTATGTTCAGATTTTAAGATTCTTTTTAGGAAGGTGAAGGCTGAGGAAGATCCTCCTGCAGGTGAAAGGGCTGGTGTAACTGGATATGGGCAAACAGTCCTTCCCATGTGTGTCTTTTCACTAAGAAACTCTGAAGGTTTTAGCTAATGAGTTGGAAGGAGGCTGCCAATTGCTGGGAGGGAAGAAAGGGTGGAGAATGGCAAGTTTGTAGGAGACCTGATTTGGCAGGAAACTGTTAAAGTTAAAACCTTCCTTTTTAATTAGACAAAAATGGGGAAATGCTGTGGAGTAGCCCTCTTATACACTGTAAAGATTTGTCACTCGAACTGGTTTAATAAAATGTTGATTGGCCAGTAGCCAAGCAGGAAGTATAGGTAGGATGACCAAATTAAGAATGCTGGGAAGAGAAAAGGCAGTCAGGAGTCACCATCCAGATGCAGAGGAAGCAAGATAAGAATGTTGTACTGAGAAAAGGTACCAAGCCATGTGGCTAAACATAGATAAGAATTATGGGTTAAGGAAATGCCTACAACTGTTAAACACATTCAGTAAGGTGACAGGATACAAGATTAACTCAAAAAAAAAAATCAGTAGCCCTCCTATATACAAATGATAAATGGAACAAGAAAGAAATCAGAGAAACATCACTGTTTACAATAACCACAAATAATTATAAAATACTCTGGGGTAACTTTAACCAAGCAAGTGAAAAATCTGTATGACAAGAACTTTAAGTCCTTGAAGAAAAATGGAAAAATCTCTCATGCTCATGGATAGGTAGAACTAACATAATAAAAATGGTAATCTTACCAAAAGCAATCTACAGATTCAATGCAATCCCCATCAAAATCACAACACAATTATTCACAGATCTCCAAAGAACAATACTCAATTTCATATGAAAAAACAAAAAACCCAGGAAAGCTAAAACAATCCTTTATAATAAAGCAACATCTGGAGGCATACCATCCCTGACTTCAAGCTTTACTATAGAGCTATAGTAATAAAAACAGCTTGGTATTGGCATAAAACCCCAACATGTGGACCAATGGAATTGAATTGAAGACCCTGACATTAATCCACACCTATGAACACTTGATTTTTGACAAAGAAGCCAAAACTGTACAATGAAAAAAAAATAAAGCATCTTCAACAAACTGTGCTGGCAAAACTGGATGTCAATATGTGGAAGATTGCAAATAGATCCATATCTGTCACCATGCACAAAACTCAAGTCCAAGTGGATCAAAGACCTCAACATAAATCCAGCTACACTGAACCTGATAAAAAGAGAAAGTAGGAAGTAGCCTAGAACATATTGGCACAGGAGACCACTTCCTAAATAAAACACCAGTAGCACAGACACTGAGAGCAACAATTAATAAATGGGACCTCCAGAAACTGAGAAGCTTCTGTAAGGCAAAGGACATGGTAAATAAGACAAAATGACAGTCTACAGAATGGGAAAAGAGTTTCATCAACCCCACATCTGACAGAGGGCTGATCTCCAAAATATATAAAGAACTCAAGAAACCAGACATCAAAATACCAAATAATCCAATTTAAAAATGGACTACAGAGCTAAACAGAGAATTCTCAACAGAAGAATCTCAAATGTCTGAGAGACATTTAGAGAATTGCTCAACATCCTTAGTCATCAGGGAAGTGCAAATTGAAAACACCTGTCAGAATGGCTCAGATCAAAAACACTGACGACAGCTTATGTTGGAAAGGATGTGGAGCAAGGGGAATACTCCTCCACTGTTGGTGGGAGTGCAAACTTGTACAGCCACTTTGGAAATCAGTATGGTGACTTCTTAGAAAATTGGGGATCAATCTACCTCAAGATCCAATGAAACCACTCTTGGGCATGTACCCAAGGGATGCTCAATCATATCACAAGGACACTTGCTCAACTATGTTCACAGCAGCATTATTCATAATAGCCAGAACCTGGAAACAACCTAGATGCCCCTCAACCCAAGAATGGATAAAGAAAATGTGGTACATATATACAATGGGGTATTACTTAGCTATAAAATACAATGACATCATGAAATTTGCAGGCAAATGAATGGAACTAGAAAATATTATCCTGAGTGAGGTAACCCAGACTCAGAAAGACAAACATGGTATGTACTCACACATAAGTGGATACTAGATATAAAGCAAAGGATAATCAGATGACAAGCCACAGGCTCCAGAGAAGCTAGGTAACAAGGAGGATGCTAAGTAGGATGCATGGATTGCCTTGGGAAGGGGAAATAGATGAGATCTCCATGAGTAAATGGGGAATGAGAGGGGGGCAATAGAGGGGAGGGGATAGGGAATGAGAACATGAGGAAATGGCATGGTCGAGGTGGGGAGGGATGGAGTGGGAGAGCAATGAAAGAGATAACTTGATAGAGGGAGACATGGGATTAGGGAGAGACCTGGTGCTAGGGGAATTCCTAGGAATCCACAGGGATGACCCCAGATTAGACTACTAGCCATAGTGGAGAGGTTGTGCCTTAACTGGTCTACCCTGGTAATCAGATTGGTGAGTACCCTAACTGTCAGCATGAAGAGAGGGAAGAGGGAGTATGAGAGGGAAGATCATGATGGGGAAATCTACAGAGAGAACTGAACCAAGCACGTATGAACTCACCAACTTTAGATCTAAAGATGTGGAACCTGCATGGGACCAGGCCCTCTGCACAAGGGAGACAGTTGTGTAGCTTGGCCTGTTTGTCGGGCTCCTGGCAGTGGGATCAGGATCTATCCCTGGTGCATGAGCTGGCTTTCTGGAGCCCATTAGCTATGGTGAGATGCAGGGGGAGGGGCTTGGTCCTGCCTCAACTGAATGTACCAGGCTTTGCTGACTCCCCATGGAAGTCCCTACCCATTTGGGGGAGTGGGAGGAGGGATGAGAAGGAGATCTGTGGTTGGTATGTAAAATAAATAAAAATTTTTCTTAAATAAAAAAGAATTATGGGTTAATTTAAGTGTAAGAGCTAGTTAGTAATAAGCCTGAACCACAGGATGAGCATTTATAAGTAATATTAAACCTCTAAGTCAACTATTTGTGAAGTGGCTGCTGGGTATTTAGGAGTTGCTAGAGGGACAGAAACTTCCACCTACAGGAAACACTTCCAAGACCTGTTTGTCCCACTTCTTTTCAGAAATTGGGTGTGGTATGCCTGGATGTGGGCTGTTACAGAACAATAGCAGAGCCCTTATCAAAGGCAAATGTCTCATGGAGAGGACCCCAGTGACATGGCCAGGCCCATCCTTTCTAAGGGAGCCAGGAGGAAACTGACTAGCATAGCCAATATGATGGCAGGGTCATTAGTCACAGGTTTATTAGATTCAGTTGACAGGTGAGCAGAGGTGAGCTGCCTTTCATATTATGATTAAGAGAAAAATATTCATAATTCTGTACAATTATAGCATTCATTTGTACAAACTTAGAAACTTAAAATTCTAATAATAATGAGCTGAAGCTCTAGGGGTGATGGGATAATATCTTGAGATTTTTGTCTATAGTGTATGTGTGTGTGTGTTTGTGTGTATGTGTGTAGGCCAGAGGTTGACATGAGTCTTCCTCAGTTACTCTCCACCTCATTTTTGAGACAGGGGTCTCTTATTCAACCTGGAGTTCACTGGCTAGTCTGGCTGGCCAGTGAGCTGTAGGAATCCACCTGTCTCTGCCTCCATAGTGCTGGGATTATATATAGGTTTGCTCCACTGTGGTCATACCTAGCTTTATACCTTACCCAAATCCTGGTTTTTATGCCTGTGCAACAACTACTTAATTCACTGACTCATTTCCCCAACCTCTATTTTGAGATTTTTCCCCCTAAACATTTGCTTTCCTTCTCTATTTCCTCCCTTCTGTCCATTCAAGCAGATAAAAGTAGGTTTTTGTTGTTGTTTTTGTTGTTGGTTTGTTTGTTTTACTTCTATGAGGTGATTTGGTTGGGAGAATAGGCAGAAATGGGCTCCACGTCTTCCTGGCTTTGGGAGCATTGGTGATGGGTATGGAGCAGAAAGCACACCAATAACATGTTGGCCAGAAACCCAAAGAGAAAAGACTCTTTTGTAATCAGAGAGAGTGCCCAGAGCCAGAAGGTGGGGACATAAATAGAGCTCCAAAGTCTCAGGGCAGAGAGAAAACACTCCCTGAATCTTTCAACACTCTTTGACTCCCTTTCCACCAGGCTTTAAGTGAGGCGAACAAAGAGACAAAAATCCTCCCTCCACGGAAGGTTTCGTGACAGCAATGTGAAACTCTTGAGTGCAGACGCCGTTCTAAGAATACCATGTGTATTTCTTCACAATAGCCTCTGGAGTTAGATGCTCTATTGCTAGCTCACAAGTGAAGAAAGTAAGCCATAGACAGGCCCCACAAGTTTCTGATCCCACAGGTAGTAAACAGCAGAACTAAAGTGCAGACCCAAACAGAATGGCTCTATGTCTCTTAACTGCTGTACTATGTGGTGCTGCATTTCTAGTTCGGACTTTGGGAAGGTGGCAGACACCAGGTTGAAAGGATGGTGGGGGCAGGCATCCAGAGACTGCCATGTAGATTGCATGAGCAGTGGCAGACCCTCAAGTTCCAGGTACCTTCACCTGAGTTGACGGGTGTCTCGGGAGCTATCTAGCCTCGACACTTTCCTTTGCCTGAGATGATGAGACCACGGACTCAATGAAAGGGCAAAGCCCATGGTTGTTTTTATTTGTCCAGGAGCATGGAATCTCAAAATAGAAATTAAGTTAAATTAAAGGGATAGAGAAGAAGGGAGAGATGGCTTAGTTAATGAGCTTTGCTGCTCAGGCTTGAGGACCAAATTCAGATCCCCGGTACCCACAGAAACAGTCAAGCTTAATGGTGTATGTCTGTGTCTTAGTTACTTTTTGATTGCCGTGACGGAGCACCATGACCAAGGCAACTTAGAGAAGAAAGGATTTATTGGAGGCTTACAGTTCCAGACGGTGAAGACATGACCATCTTGGCAGAGAGCACATCATCAGGCAGGCAGGCACACACGCAAGCACGCACGCACGCACGCACGCACGCACGCACGCACGGTGCTGGAGCAGTAGCTGAGAGCTTCCACCCTTATCCACAAGTAGGAAGCAGGGCAAGAGGGGACCCCTGGGAATGGCGCAGGCTTTTGAAACCTCAAAGCCCATCCTTAGTGACGTGATACCTCCAACAAGGCCACAGCTCCCAGTCCCCCCTAACAGTTCCACTGACCGGGGACCATGCATTCAAATATGTGAACCTCTGGGGCCATTCTCATTCAAACCACCACGGTGTGTAATTCCAGTGCTGGGGTGATGGATGGAGGCGGATGGATCCTTGGGGCTTCTGGCCAGTCTAGCCTAGTTGGCAAGCTCCCAGTTCAGAGGTACCTTATCTCAAAAAATTAGGTGGAGAGTAACTGAGCAGTCTAGTCTGGTTTCTGTTGCTGTGATAGAACCTTCTGACCAAACACAACTTGGGAAGGAATGGCTTGCTTTGGCTTGCAGATTACAGTGCATCATCAAGGGGAATCAAGGCAGGAACTGACGCAGAGCCCAAGTAGGAATGCTGCTCACTGGCTTGCTGCCCCTGGTTTGTTCATATATCTTTCTTATCCAGGCCAGGCCTATCTGCCTGGGGGTGGCACCACCTACAGTGAGCCGAGTCCTCCCACACCAATCATTAATCAAGAAAATGCTTGACAGACTTGCCACCGGCCAATCTGATGGGTACAATTGACCAGTTGAGGCTCCCTCCTTCTGGGTATGTCTAGGTTTGTGTTATGTGGACAAAATCTTAACAGTAGCATTGAGGAAGACAGATTACTGTATACACACACACACACACACACACACACACACACACACAGAATAAAGACTGTAACACAAAAAATTAAAAACCACATAGAGATGAACTATTTTATGCAACTGAGTTGCGGACTGAGATCTAGCTGGATACTCAGGGAAGTGAGGCTAGAAAGAACTCTATGTGGCTGGTGGCCGAGGTTAAAGCCCCAATGGTCACCATTCATTTCTGCCCCTAGTTTTAGATCATTGTAAAAGGAGAACCTTGGATGTGGTGATATTTTATCTGTGCTCTAATAAATAAAGCTTATCTGAGGATCAGAGGAAAAAGCCAGCCACGATATTAAAAATAGAGGTCAGGCAGTGATAGCACATGCCTTTAATCCTAGCATTCAGGAGGCAGAGATTCATATCTGGGAGTTCAAGGCCAACTGGGAACAGAGCCAGGTGTGGTGTCACATACCTTTAATCCCAACACTAGTTAACCATAGAGGTCTGGATGTCTGTACAGACAGACAGGAAGTGATAGAGCTGGGCAGAAAGAGGAAGTGATGTAGCTGGGCGGAGAGAGGAAGTGAGATGGCAGGGCACAGAAAGGATATAGGCGTGAGTACACAGGAAGTGGCTCTCTCTGGAGGCTGAGGAGTTGGTAAGGTGAGGTTGGCTGTGGCTTGTTCTGTTCCTCTGATCTCAGTTTTCACTCCAGTATCTGGTTTCAGGTTTTTTAAAAAAATTATTATTATTAATAAGACTGTCTATCAATTTGTCTTATACTTGGATGTTAAGGCTGCTAAAGATGGAGACCTGGACAGATCAGAATTCTCTTCCATTTTTGTAGAGAAGCAAGCTGCTGTAATTCTTTGTGGGTATAGACAAATGCATGGTTGCAATGTATCATTTTAGAAATTAATAAATGGTATGAAAATATAATTACTCACTGATTAATGCAAACAAACCAGAAAACCCAGTCCCCTCACTAAACATAGTGGTATCTATAGTAGAGTAAATTCTGTAAAGTGAAGTTTGCACTGACTGCCAAGAGACTTTTCAAATCTTTTGGTTATGCTCAAGAGATTGACTACTTAGGGTTACAAATCCAGACACAAGAGGGTGTTGTGGTGTATACTGCTAACCTCAGCACTGAGGTGGAGTCAGGAGGATTGCTTTCAGGCTACTTTGGGCTACAGAAATTACGATAAAAACACTAAACTACGTGCCCACTGCAAGATGTTAGTACTAATGCAATGGCTTTTATTTTTATTTTTTGGTTTTCTGAGACAGGGTTTCTCTGTGTAGCTTTGCGCCTTTCCTGGAACTCACTTGGTAGCCCAGGCTGGCCTCGAACTCACAGAGATCCACCTGGCTCTGCCTCCCGAGTGCTGGGATTAAAGGCATGCGCCACCACTGCCTTTTAAAGTTAACTTTTAAAGTTAACTTTTCTTTTCAGCTTTTTTAAATTAAAAAGAATGTCATATAAGGTATGAATATATATATTATATTATAGATATAGATATATCTCATATTTTCTAGCTCTGCCCCATTTCCCACTGCTCTCCTTTGCATGTATATCCTTCTCTTCCCTCAGTAACCTTTGTTCCTCTTGAAAGTTTCATATCTGCTTCTATCAAACATAACCGTACATTATTTTATGTGGCTATGTAAAATCTAGGAACTACAAATAAGAGAAAATATACAGTGTTTGTCTTTGTGTGTGTGTCTGTGACTTTGTGTGTGTGTGTGTGTGTGTGTGTGTGTGTGTGTGTGTGTGTGTGTAGGCCAGAGGACAGCTTTGGGTCCCATTTCATGGGTATTGTCTACTTTTACTGGAGACAGGCTCTCTCACTAGCCCGGAGCTGGGCTTACCAGCCAGCAAATGCCAGGGGAAACACCGCTGTCTGCCTCCCCGAGACTGGAACTACAAAGGAGCACTGCCATTCCTGTGTCCGTATGGGTCCTGAGAAAAAATAAAACGCAGGTCCTTGTGCAATGTAAGGCAAGTGTTTTCTGACTGAGCTATCTCCCAAGAGTGGCTTTTGTCATTCTGAGATATAAAGCCATTGTTTCTTCAGGTGGGAGTCTGGGGTCTGTGAATCAGTTTTGGTAATTCATCCAGGCTCTATACATGCTCTGATTAAGTTGGATGACCACAAATAGCACATTCTGCGGCAGCTTGCTTTGCTCTTACATAAGTTGTCGTCTCTGGGTTGTGATGGCATGGTGCACCCTCCTCTTTCCTTGGGGTTGGAGGAGGATCTCTGAGACCGATGCTCTTCGAAAGCGTCCTGCTGGCAGGACTCTCCCATACTATGGGAATCCAATTGCTTTGTTCCTTCTAGAATGAAGGGCAGACTAATTGATTTCCTTTGGAGGCTAGCAGTGTGAATTTGTGCTCCACACTCACGCTCTGTCCCATGCCTTCTTGATCACAGAATGAAGCCCTGGATAGGAGGCTCTCTGCTCTGAGCACTGATGTGGCTCGGGGGACCCAGCTGCCTTCAGCCTGTATTCCCAGCTCAGCTCTTAGCACAGGTGCACAATAGCTGTTTTGTTCCCAGACAGAATGCCACACCCACAGGCTTGCCTGTCCTTTATCCCACGAGACATATGGTGGTCCAGAGTGAGATGGCGGTGGTGGTGGTGGGGTGACAACAAGAAGCTGTGTACACTCTTCACTGTTGCTATAATAAAGCTCCACAAACACAGCAGCGTGAAACAATACAAATTTATCTTAAGGTCAAAATCCCCAGGGGGAATCACGGAGCTAAAGCCAGGTGTTGGCAGCACTGGCTTTTCCCGGGGTCCCTGAGGAGGAACTATATATAGTCGTGTGGTCCTTCTCTCGTCTTTAAAGCACACCGCTCCAATCTCTGCTTCTGACATCCCTTTGCTCTCTCTTCACCCTCGTCCCCCTCTGTGTCCTCTTAGAGGTGTCGCTGTGATTGCACTGGACATCCATGGATAATCTAGAATTATCCCTTATTTCAACACCCATGGCTTATGGGAGGATTAAGTGACTTATTCACAGGGATTAGAGACTGAAGAGTAACTGAGCGAACTAGAGATGCCCCTGGCTCTCAGCTCATTCAAGGCTGTTGTCTTGGGCAGTTTGCCTTGCCAGAACAGAGTCCCTTGAAATAGGTGATCTATATGCATCAGAAATGCATCGCTGACAGCTGGGAAATTTAAGATCATCATGCCAACAGATTTGGTGTCTTCCTACTATGTCCTCATGTGGTGGAAGCGGCCACCAGGATCCTCTTAATTGTCTCTTTATTGGGCATGGATTCACCCTCGTTAGCAGAGTTCTTAGGTAATCATGTTTAAGGGTCCCCACCTCTTAACCAACACTTTAATGATCAGACTCCAGTGCTTGAATTTTGGAGGGAGAAATATTCAGCACACGGTGGCCAGGGATGTTTGGCAGGCTTCCCTTGAGGAGAGTACCACTCCGTGTCCAGGAGTGCTCAGCAGTTTCTGGTCACCCGGGAGCAACAAGTATACACTTGGCTATCTCAGTTTCCCTTGAAAATTGCTGGCTGTCATCAGTGGCTCCCACCAGCAATCCCAGTACGTGGCAGGCTGAGGCAGGATTGCTGAGAGTTCAAGACCAGCCTGAGCTACTTGGCAAGATCCTGTTTCAAAACTCAGCAACAGGACTAGAGAGATGGCTCGGGGCTTAAGAGCCTCCCCTGCTCTGGCAGAGGACCTACGTTTGGTTTCCAGCCCTACGCTGGGTGGCTCTTAATCACCTGTAACTCCAGCCCCAGAGGATCTGACGGACCTCTTCCGACTTCTGTGGGAAACTGCACTCACGGATATTTTACCTCCATACAGACAGACATACTTAAACATATAAATGAATCTTTAAAACACGTCATCAAGACAAAATAAAGCAAACACCCTGCCCAAAGGGAACAAAACAAAACAAAATCCAGCACAGAATTGGGCAAGAGACTCCCTGGTACTTTTTCTGTGTGGGTTAACGCTTACCCTTCTCAAGGTGCTGAGATGGATTTGTACTACCTAAGGGACTCCTTCCTAGGCTCGCTGAGTTCTCCTGAGTAACTGCCCGATTATGTGAGATTAAAACAAACATTAAGCCATGATCTATTTTCAAACCACGGTTCTCAAGAACTGTGCAGCAGAGCAGAGCGGGGCCACTGAAGAAGCTATCTTTCTTGTTGATGTGACACAACCCCTGAAAAGCAGCCTAAGGAAGGGCGGGCTTGTTTGGGCTGGAAGTTTGAGGGCGCAGTCCATCGCGGTGGGGCAGGCATGTCAGGGGGTGGGCATGTCAGCAGGAGCGTGAGCGGCTGGTCACATTGAACTCACAGTCAGCCAGCACAGACGAATGCTGGTCGGGGCTCAGCTTGCTTTCTGCTTCTGCTTTTTATTCCATCTGGGATTCCAGGGCTCTAAGTGTCGCTAGTCACATTCAGGGTGTGTGTTGCCGTCTCTGTTCGATCCACCCAGGAAACTCCCAGAGGCACCCAAGGTTTGCCTCCTAGGTGATTCTAAATCTGCTGAGCTGACAATCAAAATTAACTACCATAGTTATAATATTAAAAATTATTTTAATTTTAACTATGTGTATATATCTTTGGGCTTGGCAACACAAGTCAAGGTCTGGTAGAGGCCTGGGTCCCCTAGAGCTGGAGATCCAGCTGCCTGTGAGTTGCCTGAAATGGGGGCTAGAAGAACAGCAAGCGATCACAGGTAGCTGTGAGCTGCCTGAAATGGGGGCTAGAAGAACAGCAAGCGATCACAGGTAGCTGTGAGCTGCCTGAAACGGGGGCTAGAAGAAGAGCAAGCCATCACTACTGCTGACTCTGGCTCCACCTCCATGATCTGTGACATCACCTGGAATATATTTTTATGCTCGGTATTTGTCATCCGTTTTGAATTCAGTGGATTCTAGCACATGCGATCTTCCAAATAGAACGCCACTTCCCAAATTGGACATAATTAACATTTTATGCAAATAGAAGTTGTTTGTTTAATTCTAAAACACCCAAACCCCCAAGTATTCTGGCTATGTGGTGTGCTCCAGCTGGAGCATCTGGTGCGTGGGGACCTCAGGTGGGAGTTCAGTCTGCACAGCCATCACTTCTAGAGAGGTCCCTGCTCCTCCTGACTCCAGAGAAGTTTCTCAGGGTACACTGTGCAGATTGCAATTATTGAACCAAACCCATGCCGTAGTCATCATTTAAAAAATGTGTTTATTATTTATTTGCTTTTAATGCTTTTAAAGCATATATAAAGTCTACAAAAGAATAGGTTTCATCATGACTTTTCATATGTGTACATAATGTAGTTTGATCATATTCACCCATTATTTTCTTCTCCCTTCTCCCCACCCACATTCCTGATATACTTCCTCTTCATGGTCATTGCTGGTGTGCCTGCCCACTCTACTGGTCCTTCTGCATTTTGAGTCATTTTCATAGCTGCTGTCTTTGTGTCTACAAACAAATGTGTGTTCTGTGGCATTGTGAGTCCTTCACAGTTAAGTAGATTCAATTGCTCATTTACTGCAAGAAGAACTCAGATGATTTTCGTACGCACACATCATAATAGCTTTGTACTGTTCTTCACCCCCATCCAGCATGTCAGAAAACATCAAAGCCAAAGACGATGCTCTGTGACAATAGCTGTCTGATTCCATTCTATATTTGTTTCTGTCTTATTTTTCCTTTGAATTAACCTGAATATATATCCTCACTGTAAATGATCTCAAACGCTTTTTGGAAATACCATGGGGATAAATTACAAATACAATTGGCAACATTTAGCTCATCCTTGACTCATGTAGAGAAAAGACCCAATCAGTGCCTTTCACCATGGTGAATGTAACCCTATGATAAGAAAAATCGAGACACAACAGCATTACAAGGAAGCAATATGTATGTGGTTATGAACAGAAAAGGCAAATAAGGATTATTCAGAATGAACCGTGCTTACTATAGATGAATGCGTTCATATGGGGAAAGTGGATACAGTTGATGCTTACAGATGAATAATATGAAGTGGGGAAACTGAGTGTGGGCAAAACTCCTCTTACATCTGGTCATTTGTTGTTGTTGTTGTTGTTTTGATACACTGGAGAAAGAAAAAAGGACAAGAAAATCCAAAGGCTTCCTGAGGGTGGTGGGAAATATTATAAACCTGGTGAGAAAGATGCACAGTGGCCCAGTGAAAAGCAAGATGAGAGAGCTGGGTAGCAATGAGGTTTTATAGCGAGTCGAAGGGTGAAGGGTACGGCTCTCTCATGGCGGCAGCGGGCGGGGGTCTGAGCGCGGCCAGTGCTGCTGGGTCTGGGCCAGTGCTGCTGGGTCTGGGCCAGTGCTGCTTTGGGTAGTTGCAGTGGCAGAGACCACCAGGGACACTGTTCTACAAAGCGAGAGCTTTGTTTTGTTTTAGATTTATTTATTTATTATGTATACAGCATGTATGACTGCAGGCCAGAAGAGGGTACCAGATCTCATTACAGATGGTTGTGAGCCTCCATGTGGTTTGCTGGGAATTGAACTCAGGAAGAGCAGTCAGTGCTCTTAACCTCTGAGCCATCTCGCGAGAGCTTTTTTACCAAATTATTTATTGACTTTGCTCTGGACTTACCTGAAGGCCAAAAGCTAGGGAGAAGTGAGAAAAGGGGAGACAAGAGAAGAGAAAGCAAAACTCCAGCTGCTTGGCGGCAGCACAGAGCACTGTGTGCTGAGGTCTTCCTTTGAGGTAACTGAGAAAGTAACAAGTTCAGCTTGTTCCTGAGCTGAAAAGACCTTGTGAAACAAACCATCCTTTCCAGATGAAAAGGCACCATGAACAGGTGGATAAAGAAATGGGTGTGCCTGAAGTCAGTAACCAGCAAAACCTGATTTTGTTTATTTCCATCTCAGTGGTACTTATGGTAGTGATGAAATATTATTTAACCTTTAGGAAAGCTAAAGGACAGAAAGAATCTCCAAACAGAAGCTTGCTCTTACAGTGATCACCAACTTTAGAATGTAAAATGTCCTCATGACAAATGTGTTTGTTTGTTCGCCAAGACTGATAGGAATATATAGGATCTCAGAAAGCAGGACAGGGACATGGTGTGAAAGATGCTGTGATCTGCAGAGGGGACGCTGCTTGGTCTATGGTAAAAGTTTTGGGCTTGGTAGGAACAGTCAGAGGCAAGGGAACTCAGACACACTCAGCCCTCAGGTGGAGGCTGGAGAACAACGTATGTGAGCAGATTCTCCGCTCCTACCCGGTGGATCTGAGGATTGCACTCAGGTTATCAGACAGGAACTTTTCCCAGGAAGCCATGTTGTCCTTCCTCTTCAACATCGTAAGGGTCCCAAACTGACTACTGACATTTAATGATGAGATGTCACAAAAATAGGTCCTTGTTTCTGATATCTCTTGACAAGTCTGTTGACATTCCACCATAGCAAGTAGCAGTAGGAACGAAATAGAAGCTGCTCATTTCTAGCAAAGCTAATTTATCGCTGTCCCTGCCCTCACCGCATGGTCCCACTTTCTTCAGACAGAAGCTAGGTGACAAGGTGTTTGTATTATAGTGTTAAAATATATTGGAATATTTCTTATTCCTGCTTTATGTATGTCAACAATATAATAAAAAGTGTGGAAGATGCTGCATTGTGGGCAGGGGAGTTGACTCAGAAGTTGAGAGCACTTGCCTTGCAGAGGACTTGGGTGCATTTCCCAACGCCCACACAGCAGCTCACAAACATCTGTGACTCCAGTTCCGGGAGATGCAAGGCCCTCTTCTGACCTTTACCAGCACCAGAATTGATCTCGGGCACATACCAGACATCCGTGCAGTCAAAACATTCATACATGTAAGATAATAAAATACTTGTAAAGGAAGATGCTCCACCATTCAGGAACAATGGAAGAAGGTGTATTTCTCCACTGGGGGGACGGGGCAACGGGTATTCAGTGCTTTATACCCATATCAAACATTTCAGTACAGAATTCATCTGCCTGCTTTACTCATTTATTTCTTGCAGACTTTAGATTTTAGATCTCTAGTTTGATTTTTTACTTAGATCTCATCTTTAGACAAAGATCCCCCTGAGGCTGAGATAATTTGTACCCTAAAATCCCAACTTCTATGTGAAGATTCCTATTGTTCAAAGCTGTCCCGAGCCAGGCTGTGCCAACATTTTTCGGCTTTCCTCATTTCTCATCAGGTACCCAAGGAGATGTCAGCAGCGCATACAGATGACTTGAGGAATTCCTATTGTACAATTGGGTTGGCCCTTGGCTGTTCTACCTGTATTCATGCCTTGGAGTCAACAAGTTACCCGGAAGTGCAATAGCCATTGGGTGCCACCAAGAGACAGCCACAAGGGCAAGAGCCAACTTGTGAAATTCACTGAGCAGAAATACATTAAGAATCTGGACCCTTAGGTGTGGTTGGGGAGCTAAATCAGTTGACAGAAATGACTAGGTTTGTGTATGTGTGAAGAAACCCTTTATTGTATTAATAAAAGCCGTAGCTACTCAGCTTTTCTGTTGCTTAAAGCTAAAAGCATCTCTGAGATGTTTCCCTTCCCGAACCGCCACTCATACGAGTGCAATGCTTCTCTCTATTTCTGTATTCACATCTGCTGAATTATGCCATGAATCTAATTCAGTTCATGTTGGGCAACATTTGCAAGCATTTTGCTAACATTGCACTGGGAATCCCACGAAGATGAATAAGACACATTTTAAAAATCTTTAAGTTTCTGACTGGGTGGTAGTGGCACACTCCTTTAATCTCAGCACTTGGGAGACAGAGGCAGGCAGATCTCTGTGAGTTCAAGGCCAGCCTGGTCTACAGAGCTAGTTTCAGGACAGCCAAGGCTACACAGAGAAACCCTGTCTCAAGAAAAAAAAAAAAGAAAGAAAGAAAAAAAAAACAAAACAAACAAAAACAACAACAAAAATCTGTGAGTTTCTTGTTATTGATGGTATTAGCTATATGTATGGATGGTCACAACACAAAGTAGAATAAAGGTAATGTCACACAAGAAGTGAGGTCACTCAGGGATCTTTGTATGGACATGAAGTAAGTAGGCACTATTGTGCCTAGCTCATGACTGGAGTCCACAAAAGAAATTCTGTGAGAGGATGCCAACTTGGGATGAAGTTTGAAGGCTGGGTGAACTTTTTTAAGGCTTTCCTTCCAGGAAGAGGGCTTGGTAGGAAAAAAGACATAGGGCCAGAAATGAGTAGAACATTGACTTGCTGTTCTCATGCTCCATACCCTCCTTTCTTCAGTGAGCCAAGCCCATCCCAGTCCCATGCTCCCTTTCATTAGTCACTGGATGAGGGTTCTGTCATGACAGTTAGGGTGTTCGGCCATCCGATCACCAGAGTAGGTCAGCTCAGGCACCCTCTTGACCATTGCCAGTAGTCTATAGTGGAGTTATCTTTGTGGATTTCTGGGGACCTCTCTAGCACTCTGCTTCTTTCTATTCCACTGGGGTCTTTGATTATCATGATATCTCTTTCCTTGTTCTCCCATTCTGTTCCTGATCCAGCTAGGACCTCCTGCTCCCCTAAGCTCTCTTTCCCCCAACCCTTGCCCTCCATTACCCCCCTCCCCCAGTTTACTCATGTAGATCTCATCCATTTCTCTGTCGTTGGGTGATCCCTGTGTCTTTTCTAGGATCCTCTTTACTAGCCTTCCTGGAGTGGTGAATTGCAGTCTGGTTATCCTATCCACTTATGACTGAGTACATACCATGTTTGTCTTTCTGAATCTGGGTTACCTCACTCAGGATGATATTTTCTAGTTCCATCCATTTACCTGCAAACCTCATGATGTCATTGTTTTTCTCTGCTGAGTAGTACTCACAATTTATACTTTTTAAGATTGTATTTATTTTTTTAGAGTATATGTGTGTCTGTGTGTGGGTTTGTGCGCAGGAGTGGTGCAGTGCCTGTGGAGACCAGAAGAGGGCGTCAGTTCCCTTGGAGCTGGCATCACATGTGCTTGTGAGTGGTCTGGCATGCCAGCTGGGAACTGAACCCTGCTCCCTTGTGAGAGCAGTGTGTACGTTTAATACCAAAGCCGCCTCTCCAGCCCCTAAATAAGAATTACAGTAAAACAGTCAAGTTACTTGCTCATAAGGGACAGAAAATAATCAAGTACAATAATTTCCTATTGTGTTGATCCTTGGAAGAAAATAAGCATTCCTGTGTAGAGAACATACAAGCAAGAGAGGAGAGACAAGCTTGTAACAGTGCCTACCTCGGAAGATGTTGTAAAGACCATGAATGTGAAGAGCTCTGTGCAGTGAACGGCATACATTTGGCACTCAGAATCATTTGATTCTAAAATTTAAAATTAGAAGACTCTGTAGTTTCTACATAAGCTTTTACTTTAAATAGGAGAAGACACACATCAAAAGTTTATGTCTGGCTGGAGAGATGGATTAGAGGTTAAGAGCACTTATTGCTCTTGCAGAGGACCCAGGTTCAATTCTCAGCACCCATATAGCAGCTCATAACTGTATGTTACTTAGGTTCCAGAGGACCTAATGCCTTCTTTTGACCTTGCAAGGCAAACACTCATAAAATAAATTAAAAAAAAAATAAAGTATGGCTTGATTTTGTGTGTGTGTGTGTGTGTGTGTGTGTGTGTGTGTGTGTGTGTGTGTTGGGGATCAAGCCTGGGCCCTATACTTGCTGGGTTAGTGCTCTACCACATCCCTTGATGAGTTTTGAGAAATGACACATTTTCCTGTAACTGGCACCCAGTTCAACAACAGAGCATCACCAGGACCCTCAAAGACTTATGCTCTCTCCTCATCATTTTCCACAAAAATTTTGCTCGTTTGCGGAACTAAAGAGTGAAACCTGAATGTACTGTGTATCCCTTTATGCTTAAGGTTTTTTTTTTTTTTTGTTTTTTTTTTTTTTTTTTTTTTTTTTGGTTTTTTGAGACAGGGTTTCTCTGTGTAGCTTTGCGCCTTTCCTGGTACTCACTTGGTAGTCCAGGCTGGCCTCGAACTCACAGAGATCCGCCTGCCTCTGCCTCCCGAGTGCTGGGATTAAAGGCGTGCGCCACCACCGCCCGGCCTTATGCTTAAGGTTTTTTCTTTTTGAAAACCAGTATAGTTAACAGGGTATTTTTGTAGGTGTGCAGGTTCAAAGAAAAGTTTGGGGAGTGTTCTAAATATTTAGATTTTTCTCTATTAAACTCAGAACAGAGTCAGGAGAGACGACTCAGTGGGTCAAGGTGCTTGCCGCCAAGCCTGACCACCCGACTTCACTCTCTGGTACCCACACAGTGGGCAGAGAGAGCAGACTCACAAGGTTTGATGTGCTGGTTATGTTTTGGTCAACTCGACACACGCTAAGGTCGTCAGGGAAGTGGAGACCTCAGTTGAGAAAATACTGCCATCAGACTGGTTTGTAGGCAAGTCTGTGGAGCATTGTCTTGATCAATTTAAAAGGACTCAGCCCACATGGTGGGTGGTGCTACGCCTTGGCAGGTAGCCTGGGGTGGTATAAGAAATCAGGCTAGAGGCTAGGGAGAGGATTCAGTGGTTAATCGTCAGCACTGGCTGTTCTTAACCAGATGACCCAGGTTCAGTTCCCAGCACCCACATGATGGCTCAGAACCATCCATAACTACAGTTCCTGGGGGATCCAATGCCTTCTTCTGACCTCCGTGTACTGCACACATGCATTGCGTAGACATACATGCAGGCTAAGCACCCATACTCATGAAATAAGATCAAATCTTTAAAGGAAAACATTTTAAGAAGAAAGCTGAGCAATCCACGGAGAGCAAGCCAGGCAGCAGCGTTCCTCCATGGTTTTGGTTTCGACTCCCGCCTCCAGGTTCCTCCACTGACTTCCCTCAGTAAAGGTCTGTAACATGGAAGTGTAGCATGAACTAAACCATGTTCTCTCCATGTTGTTTTCTTCTCAGAAGTTTCCTCCCAGGATTAGAAGGCAAACTAGGACAGTTGAACTCTGACCCCTACATGTGCTCAGGGCTGTGCACACACAAGATACATAACAGGTAAAAAATAAATCAGAATGGGGCTTGTTATTAGAAACTTGACATCGTTTAGGTCTTAACGGAAAACGTCTCTTGATAGTGTTATATTTTATCTTATGTTCCTTTATCCACGTGTACACACTCATGCAAGCGCACACTCATTCAGGGGATAACTTTCAGGAGTCACTCCTCTGCTTCTGTCATGAGCGTCCTGGGGATGTTGGCAAGCTGTGTACCCGCTTAGCCATCTTGTTCGGCCTCCAGACTTACTTTCTATATGTTATTTTTCAACTAGAAAAAGCCTCGAATGTAAACAGGCGCCCAGCAGGAAACCAAATGGACATACACAGTTATCCTGTGCCAGTTCGTGAGGCTTACTGTGTCCTCCAGGCAGGACAGGCTGTGGAATGCCCACATCTGTTGTAGTGTGCTTTAGGAAGACGCAGGGCGTCACTGTGTGCTTCATTCGCTACTGTAGGCTTTGCCTCTTTAAACGGACCTACCTTTCTGCTGTTTTCATCCCAGGAGAAATGCACGTGGCTCAAGGGAGCAAGCGGCACACTTGAATGTGTGGAGAGGTAGTAATGGGCCACACAATCGAGTAAAGCCACGGGGACACTGGACCCCCTCCCCGTGGGGGGTGGTCTAAAGCAGTCTTAGATAATTTGCACTGTTATGGATTCTTGTACATTGATACAAATGTAAACTATTTTTATATTCCTGTTTAAGATAATTTGTATATTGATACAAATACAGAACTCTATTTGTTGTAATGTACATATATTTCTACTCTTATTTGAAATATTTCGTATATTGATACAAATGTAAATTTATATCTGTCATACTGTATGTATGTTCTACCTCTGTTTAGGATATTTTGTGTATTGATATATACTTAGGATTATTGTCATATTGCATATTGCAGTATACATTCCTACCTCTGTTAAAGGTATTTTGTGTATTGTCACAATTTTGAAGTTATTGTCCTTTTACCATATATTTGCTTACAGATTGTTTACCTTGTTTACATGAAACCTTAGTCCTTAGGTTATTTAGGTAGATAAGACTTACAGATTTATAGTCACCTGTGCTTGTCATCTCGATAAAAAAATAAACATCTTGCTATGGGTTACATAGCAAGGTCTTTTCTCACAAACAGCCGCAAAAACAAACAAACAAACACAAAACCACTTGGTTTATGCACCAGACATGCCTCTGAAGATGGGCATTACACATTCTTTTTTTTTAAAATTTTCACAGCTAATATCATGACTGTTTTTTGTTTGAAAAATTGAGGTGTGAGAACGTGATGTGTCCACAGTTCCATAGCTCATAAGAAGCCTTGGCCTCAGAGTCTAGTCTTGAGTTTCTAGAAGGCAAAATGTCGTTTTCACCACTTCAGCAATCTACTGATTTTCTTTCTTTCTTTCTTTCTTTCTTTCTTTCTTTCTTTCTTTCTTTCTTTCTTTCTTTCTTTCTTTCTTTCTTTCTTTCTTTCTTCCTTCCTTCCTTCCTTCCTTCCTTCCTTCCTTCCTTCCTTCCTTCCTTCCTTTCTTTCTGCTGAGGATTGAACCCAGGGCCATTCAAGCCCTAAGAGACTGCTCGACAACTGAGCCACATACAGCCTCACCTCCATGATCTTTTTATTTACACAATCTCCTTCATATTTCGCTTTATTAGGTGAGTATATTTGCATGAAGAGTCATGTTGTGGAGTATAAAGTTCCGCTCAGTCCTTTCTGCCTTTGTCTTCCAGCACTCCATTCCTCAGGGGTGGGCTGTGGATCTCCCGACAGCCTGCAGGCTAGCTTGAGCGGAGGACTCAGCACTCTGTAGTGGCATGAGCCTTCCAGCTTGCTCTTCTCTCTGCATTTGCAGACTGGAATGTAGAGATGTCCACAGCTCCATCTCCTTACGGAACAGTAAAACTGAGGCTCTCAGAAGGTGATTGGCGCACAAGGTCTGTTTCTGCTGGACATTCATTGAGAGTGGGGCCATTCAGTTTAGGATTTTCTTTAACTTCCTTTCCTTGTAATTTTTCTTTCACTTCATGTAAGAGCTTGCACATTTTATGATACACTGGTTTAAGTACATGTATAATACTTCCCTGTTCCTTTCAGACGGCATACAGCCCTAAAACTAAAGTAAGTTATGGGCCATAAAGCATCAGAAGGAAAGCATAACTTGCTGGTCCTAATGAAATACAGTTGAATGTTAGTGAAATAAAATTATTGAACGTTTGATTTAATGAAAAGAAAACATTTTAGTTTTCACTTGTTGATTTGGTCATTTCCAGTTGGAGGACAACAGACCCTCTTTAAAAAAGTGTTATTATTATTATTCTCTAATAATATGCTCTTTTGGGGGCCTATGGTCAATTAATGTAATATGAAACTGTATGCCTAAATCATACTGAAACAAAAAAACCCAAAAACCAAAACGAAAAACCCCAAAAACCCCAAACCAAAAACCCCCACCCCTCTTTCCATATATCTTTGTAATTGTAGTAACATTCTAGTAATGAACTTTTACAGGCTGATTAGTGCATAGGTGGATACACATCACACATCCACATTTTTCCTGGATGGTACTATTATATCGTTATATCTGAATTACCATATAGTATAATGACTCATGTCTCTCACAGTCATTTCCTGTTTCCAACTACTGTTAAACTTTTGTTTGAATAGCACAAGATGAATTAATTTGTCCTCCAGGTGACTTTGGTGCCTCCTTGCTGTCTGAAGTCTGCCCCAATCTTTTCTTCTTCCCCTATTTGAGTTAGAATATATTATCACACACTGGTAACATCGTAATTCCATTTCTAGACTTCTTGGTTTATTCAGCAAATTAAGAAGCTACAGATTTAGTCCATGAAAATGCTTTTCTATCCTATCATTGCAAATCATAATATTTGTTATCATGGTTGGCTATACTACACTACACTATACTAATGTGTATCCATACATATCATGTCAAAGATATCTAGCTACAAGGATATATAAGCAGAAAGGAAGAAATATGCAGTTATTCATCTCCAAGGTGCCTATGACACAGCTGTGCATCAGGACATCATTAAGGGTCATGTAACTGGATATGGGGTTCATGAAAAATTTGGCAAGAGGGAAGGGTTTCTGAATGTGCAACAACCAAAAATTATTTCAAGATCAAGTTCATAATGAGTCTAAGGTGTTCTTGGTATGCCAGCCCATGTTGCATCTTCTGACTTCACTGAGGCTTTGGTTCTGAGTAAGCAGTGGGCACAGTTTGCAGGGTGTGTACTGGCTCCCTCACAGCACCACCAAGTCCTGCCTGAAAGACCTCGGCTCAGACTTGGACTACGACATCATGAACTGTAGCCATTTTTATTTCCTCCATACACAAAGCTTCTACTCTTATTGAAACATAACCGTTTAATAATGAAGACAAGCACTTTTAATAACTCCCTATGGTCAGTCTTTAGTATGTGAGTATCAAATTAATATATTTTTGGATTCTATGGTGGTAGAATGATTAATTTCAAAAATTGCATTTCAAGAAGCTAACTTGAGTTTCATTAAAAAAAAAAAAAAAACAAACCCTGTTAAATGAATTTTAGCTTGGGATTAGGATAGAGTTGCCAATGATTTCTGAAACGGCCCCAAACACACTTCTGTTATTTTGTACTATATATTTATGTAGAGTGGCACTGTTGGCATTAACAGTTGCAGAATCAAGACATCCATCAACGCTGAAAAATGTTGAGGATGCTGTGTGCCTGCCCTGCAGTGTGGAATGCTGAGCCAGTGCTTCATTCTTTGTAGAAAATAAACAATGTCTATTTCACTGGCATACAAATTTGTTTCCTCTTTAATAAATGACAAGATTATATCTACACTAAAAAATTGTTTCAAAAGACATTTCTTTATGATGTATTGTCAGTAGATGTTTGGTTTGCAGCCCTATTATCTATTTGAGGTAGAGCAGAGATTAATTGGCCACAGGCGGGAAGGGTTCAAGAAACCAAGCCCTTGCTGTGAGGTGCGCAGGGTTTCTCATTCTCACAGCCCTAATGGCTCCGTCTATCTACTTAACTGAATTATTGTGTCATGATCATGTACTCAAGCTGCAAGTGAAAAGCCCCACGAAGCTCAGCAGGGGCAGGCTGAGTGTGTGGTACAGCTTCGTGCCTGTAAGCATAAATTGTGTTGTTTTATTACTCTTAAAGGACCTGCGATGAAATGATTGAAGACATCATTATGTGGAACATAAATAATGCAGTAAGAGTGTGATGCCAACAGTGCAGGCCTTCAGGGTTTTGGGGAGTGTGAAGAGCACCTCGACCCAACAACAGCTGGCAACTTACGGGGTCTGGGGGAAGCTTCATGCCCTGTGTAGGGCAAGGCCAATTAAAATTTTAAGTGAATATATACATTCACTTAAAAGAAATATAATATATGAATATTATATATTTGTATAAATGTACGACTATATGTATTTAAGTGAAATGAACATTACAGAAAATATTTGAATATATATTTAAATATATATATATATTTAGGAGGCTTATAAAGTAGTAGTTTTCCATATGGCTTTTTCAAACATTCTTAGTTATCCCTTCCCCCCATCTCTTCCCTTTTAAAAGAAAAAACCCATGATTTTAAACAGCAAAGTAAAGAATCTGAAATGAATCTCTTAATTAGTAGGATTTCTGGCAAAATAATAGGAGCCAAGAAGTAATGATCAAGTTGTTGGTACATATTGGGTATGGTGAAGTGTTTCCAGGCTGTTAATATTGAGTGCATATATATCTCTGATGTATATGTCATTTCTGCTTTCCATGGCTTTCCCCCAACTTTCGATGAGAATGTGACAGGGACCCCAGAAGACAAAGAATGGATAAACTCTTGGGCCTTATTCCACAGCCTATTTCCTACTAAAAGTATGACATCGTCTTTCCCTCCTCTTCCACTTTTCAGAAATGAGTGGTGTCTTCCCTTCTCATGACAATATATGTGTCTTTCCTTATTTCCTACTCTTATAACAGGCACTAGATCAACCATAAAGACCAGGTTTACTAGTGTACCTTGAGAACCACAGTGGCACCACAGGGTCCTGAAGGATAAATTGCCCCCCCAATCCACATCCAATGCAAGGCAACAGCTTCTTACAAAATACCATACTTATGACCAGTGGGAAATTACCATTTTCTACTCTACCCTGCAATCCTCATACAGCTTCCTCTTCCATACACATTCATAACTATATGTGTTGGCCTTCATTAGGGTTTACTATTGCTCTGAAGAGACACCATGACCATTTCTACTCTTATAAAGAAAACATTTAATTGGGTTGGCTTGCTTATAGTTTCAGAGGTTCAGCCTATTATGATCATGAAAGGGAGTATGGCAGTGTACAGGCAGATGTGGTGCTGGAGCTGAGAGTGTTATATCTTGCAGAAAAGAAGAAGTTGACTGACTGTCACATTGAGGGAAGCTTGAGAAAAAGAGACCTCAAAGCCAGTTCCCACAGTGACACACTTCCTCCAACAATGTCACACCTCCTGATAGTGCCACTTACTTTGGGGGCCATTTTCTTTCAAACCATCACAGTGTGGGACACTAACAATTCCAGTACAGCTTCCTCTTCCACATGCATTTAATAACTCTATCTATCTATCTATCTATCTATCTATCTATCTATCTATCTATCTATCTATCTATCTATCTATCTATCTATCTACCTATCTATCCTATCTATCTCTATATCTACATGTCCATAGAAACAGAAATATACTCTCTCTCTCTCTCTCTCTCTCTCTCTCTCTCTCTCTCTCTCTCTCTCTCTGAGTTCAGTCAGTAGGGGGAGCAGACCCCAGAAGCCTCAGAGAGTCCTGAGTCGCCACTGGCCCCAGTCACCACCACCACCGCAACCACGAGTAGTGAGGCCCCGATCCAGCAGCCTCAAGCCTCCCCTGTGCTGACGCTGTCCTCAGTTTCTGTATCATCAAGCCCGGCTCCTGCTCCACAAACAGCAGCAAATCCACCAGCTACCTGGGCAGCCTCACGGACACGGTGCCCCATCCCACTGCAGGGACAAGAAGGTCATAGCAGAGAAGGGGTGGAAGCATTCCAATGGTTCAATGTAAGGAATGGGACAGAGTCAGCTTCATCAACAGGAATGGCAAGAAGACGTATTTGTACAACAGGCAGTATCTTCATGGTGTACAGGATGGAGAGATTGTTGGGTCTGATGTCGAAGGAGAAAAGGGTGCGGAGGCAGCAGATGTTATAAGTCCTTGTGGAGTGCAAGTAAAAGCCAGTATACATGTAGCAGACCATAACCATTATAGACGCTATCCAAGCAGTAGGGGTTCTCCCTGCAGTCACCGGCAAATTACCAGAGCAGTGAGAGTGGGGAAAAGAATGAGGTGTCAGAGAGTGTTCCTGATGGCCAGGCCCAATGCTGTCGTCTACCACAGGCAAAGGGAACCTTGCTGTGGAAACCCTATGGGCATTGACTATATAGTATTCCAACCATCCGTGCAAGAAGTGATGGAGGGTGCTTGTTGTGGGATGGTCTTTCTGTACGCTGTGAATATGTGTTGCTGCCAATGGTTAATAAAGAAGCTGCTGTGGCCTATGGCAAGGCAGAATAGTGCCAGGAAAAGATACAGGAGAAGAAGGCAGAGTTAGAGGAGACACTGAGCACTGCCAGGGGAGCAAGATGTAATGGAACACAGGTAACACCACGAAGCCACATGACAATACACAGATTAATAGAAATGGGTTAAATTAAGTTGTAAAAGCTAGTTAATGATAAGCCTGAGTCATAAAGCAAACAGTTTGTAATTAATATAAGCCTCTGTGTGTTTATTTGGGACTGAATGGCTACAGGACCAGGAGGGACAGAAACTTGCATCTACAGGTGCTGACACCAGAGTGCAGGAGAGCAAGGCAGACCAGTGAGCCGGAATACATATGAGGTTAAAGTCAACGATTCCGCAGGGGCCCTCCTCCTAGAGAGGACTGCAAGAAAGAGGATAAGGAAAATCAAGAAGACGAGACCCAACATCAGCATCCTCCTTAACATAACATCAGTATCGTCCCAACTTCATCACCAGTGCAGACGCCCTGAGAACCCTAAACCAGAAGACGGCAAAGAGACAAAAGCAGCTGATCCACGAGCTGAGAATTCATCTGCTCCAAAGGCTGAGCAGGGCAGGGCTGAGTCAACGCCGGCTTACCATCTCTACCACCATCTGGTTTGGTCATCCAACAAGAAGAAATACGAAATTTCCAGCAATAGGAAATGAACAAAGCCGGGCGGTGGTGGCGCACACCTTTAATCCCAGCACTCAGGAGGCAGAGGCAGGCGGATCTCCGTGAGTTCGAGGCCAGCCTGGTTTCCAAAGCAAGTTCCAGGAAAGGAGCAAAGCTACACAGAGAAACCCTATCTCCAAAAAACAAAACAAAACAAAACAACAAAAACAACAACAACAACAAAAAAAAACTAAAAAGAAAAAGAAAAGAAAGAAAGAAAGAAATGAACAAAGATTGGAGCTGAAGAACTTTTGCCCCTTGACCAGCTACACTAGAACTATCTGCATTGTTTATACAGCGTAGGGTTTTTATTATTTGCTTAAAAAAAAAAAAAACCTTTAAAGGTTTTTAAATTGTGTCATATCTGGTCAAATTGAGATTTTTTTTTAAGAGCTTCATTTTTAATTTGAAATAAAAGTTTACAACTTGATGTTTTCAAAACAGTCAACAAACTGTAAGCACTTGTTAATAGTCTTAAATTAAAAAAAAAAAGTGTCACATGTTATGCGGTGATTTGAATAAGAATGATCTGTGCCGGGCGGTGGTGATGCACGCCTTTAATCCCAGTACTCAGAGGCAGGCGGATCTTTGTGAGTTCGAGGCCAGCCTGATCTACAGAGCGAGATCCAGGAAAGGCGCAAAGCTACACAGAGAAATCCTGTCTCGAAAAACCAAAAAAAAAAAAAAAAGAGAGAGAGAGATCTATAGGCTCATATTTAAATATATTTGAATAGTTGATTCCCAGTTGGTAGAATGTTTGGGATGGATTTAGGAGGTGCGGGCTTGTTGGAGGTGTGTCACTGGGGGTGGATTTTGAGGTTTCAGAAACATAAATCAATCCCAGTTAGCTCTTTCTGCCTGTGGCTGTGTCTCAAGACATGTGAGCTCTCAGCTACTGCTCCAGCCCCATGCCTGCCTGCCTGGTGCCATGCTCCCTGCCATGATGGTTATGGACTTTAACCCTCTGAAAACGTAAGCCCCAAATAAACACTTTCCTTTATAAGTTGACTTGATAGTGATATCTCATCACAGCAGTAGAAAAGCGACAAAGATGTTATAAAAATATACAATAATCTGGGTGTGGGAGTATATGCCAGAACTTTAGAGGCTGAGGCAGGACCGCCCAAGCTACAGAGTAGCTGTTGTAGGCAAGGTTACAGTGTGAGAGCCTGTCTCATATCCACCCTCCTCAAAAACCTCCAAACAAACAGACAAACAAACAGTAGACCCTTATAAGAAAACTGAACAGATCGAAGTGGGACAATTCTCTTTAGAGAACAGAGTACAACAAGAAAGCAGCAGTTGCTGTCATGAATTGCTTTTCATTAGCTTTGATTTTCCTCCTCATCTCTTATGTTCTTGGCAGATTCTTTAACCACTCCACAGTCCTGGTGAGTAGTTGCTTAGGTCTTGCTTCTGCATAAAATCCTTCTGAACATTGACCCCAAAGTATCCTGAGAGAGAGCTTACGTTCTGTTTTAGTTAGGGTTTCTATTGCTCGAATGAAACACCACGATCAAAGCAACTCAGGGAGGAAAGAGTTGATTTTGCTCTCACTTCCATATCATAGTTCATCATCGAAGGGTATCAGGGCCGGAACTCAAGCAGGGCAGGGACCTAGAGGCCAGAGCTGATACAGAGACCATAGAGGGATGCAGCTTATGGGCTTGCTCCTCATGGTCTGTTCATCCTGCTTTCTTAGTGCACCCAGGACCACCAGCTCAGGGATGCCACCACTCACAATAGGTTGGGCCCTTGCATATCAATCATTAAGAAAATACCTCAAAGGTTTGCCTACAGCCTGGTCTTAGAGAGGCATTTTTTTTTTTTTCCAATTGAGGCTCTCTCCTCAAATGACTCAAGTTAACATAAAACTAGCCAACACACTTTCTTTAGCTTGAGAGCACTGAGCATTTTCATAGATGATTTATAAAGGTCATCTGATACTAGGTATGTCCTCTTCAGAACCAGAGCCAACGAAGGTCCCACTGCTCCCAATTCAGTTGTGGCATTCTGTAACCAGAGCTCTTCATCAGCAGCTCCTAGTTTACACAGTAAGCATTCCCATTCAGTGCAGCGAAGAGAGAATATACTCTAGCCAGCCAGCTGGACCTGTGCTACTGTGCAGCCTCTGAAGAATTTGTAGTCTTTTTATGCTCTTCTGTGACATCAAAATCACCACTGACAAGTGCTTAACAACGAGTTTTGTTCCCCTAGGGCCTTTACCATTCTTATTATCTCTTAGAGACAAGGTTCTCAATACTCAGCTCAGTCATATTCAGCACATAGTCGTCACACTTTCGACATATTATAGGCTATTTGGCAGCTTCTTCTTGTGGAAGCCTAACATGAATAAAGACCAATTTGACTTCTCTGAAAAGAGCCCTGGTGGCATCTGGTCCTCGAATGGTCTTGTAGTGCCTTCTTCTCAGACAGCCCGTGGGCTTCTCTGAGTGACCTTGCATCACTTCCCTTTGCAGCCCCACTTAGGAAGGTGGCACTCACAATGTTTTCATCTCTGGTTCTCTGTTTTCATCTCTGGTTCTCTCTTCTCAGTCTCTTGGCACTTGATGCTTGGGGCTTTAGGACTCAATCCGAAGAGTCTATTGATGCAGAAACCCCAGGTGAATGCATGTGTGCCATGCTCTTAATAGCCAAGAGCCTTCTTTTTAAAACTTTGACAGTGTCATACACACACACACACACACACACACACACACACACACACACACGTACACACACACACACTACCCCCCACTCTGCCCATATAATATCTACCAGCACACCCCTTCCTCACCTTCATATTGTCTGTCTGTCTGTCTGTCTCTGTCTGTCTCTGTCTGTCTCTCTGTCTCTCTGTCTCTCTCTCTCTCTATATATATATGTATATATATATATATGTATATATATATATATATTCTTATATATATCCAGTTGGTGCAGCCTGTTGGAACTAACTAATCTAACTGGCTAATCTTGTCGTCTTGATTATGTCCAAGTAATCACAGCTACAGTGAGCTCATTAGTGCGGTGGCCACGTCAGTCTGAAGACAACATTTCACAGTTCTCTTCCCCACCGTCCAACCATCCAGTTCTTACAGGAAGGAGTTGATTTAAAAAAAAAAAAAAAAAAAAAAAAAACAAAAAAAAAAAAAAAAAAAACGACAGGTCTTCTTTGGGTGTAACACTCAGGAGTTCCTTATTCTCAGCACTTTGACCAGTTATAAGTCTCTGCACTAAGTTGCTCATTGCAGAAAAAGATGTAGTCTAAGAGCAACGAGGTTCCCTGTCCTCTCAGAGACACCTCCCTATCTCCTAGTCTGCCATGGCCCTGCTCATTGATTGGTGCAAACGAAGGCTCCAGAGAAAGACAATAGATGACCCTGGAGGGTACATGCAGGAGCAGACTAAGTGATGACAGAGGACAGAGGTTCAAAGGACAGGGGAGGGTGCACAGTAGAGATGTCACTGAAATGCAGGTGGCCCACTCCAGATACTATTCCCATCAACCTTTTGCTTTTTCTCATCTTACTACCTCAGAAGAACTGATTGTCCAGTCTGGAATTTTTGTATTTATCTGTTGTCATCTATGACCACTTTACACCCCCTTCCCAGTGCAATCGTCGTGCCAGGGTCATGAGATGCCCCAGCATTTCAGGGAAAGGCCAGTGTCCTGCCAACGACTAGGACAGCTGGCTGCAGAAGGCTAAATGTTAAGAGTCACTATAATTTAAATAATTACACCATTTCAAATAATACCGATTCTTTACCTTGGAAGAGCATCTGAAATTAACTTGGCAAATGGAACTATTTTTCCAGATGAGGTTGTTGAGACTCTAGAATAAGATAGAGTGAAGTGGAGGGAACCTTACTAGACAAGCCAATGGAGAACGCAGGTATCAGCTCTCTGCTTATTTTGATTTATTGGAATTTTTGGGGAACACAAATTATTTTAGCAAAAGGAATTGAAATATTAATGTGAACAAGGAAGTAAGACATCTAGTTATGGCTTATGTTAGGGAAAATACCCTGGATCAGGGGAATTCTTGGGAGAATGAGTTCAGAGAGCTGCAGTGTGCTTAGGTGAAATACATCCATGGGAAGCTACTGTTCGGGGCCAAGCTCCCTCTGAAGACATCTACAGGCCGAGCCGACCAGGATGGCATCATTTCTGCTAGGTGCCATGAACCAAAATGCACTTTAAAATGGGACAGTTTCGGGGGTAGGGTAAGAGTGAAGAACCAAAGCCAGAGTTCACAGGAACCAACTGGAAGGGGTCCAGCTTGCCTGACCCGGCTCGGCTGGTCAGAGAAGTCTCTTCTCTGTTGTCCTTTAAGGGAAATTACTTTAAACAGCCAGGCTGCTTTTTGTTCTTAGTTATGATTTTTTTTTCTTCAGTCCTTTTCTGCCCCGAAGCTAACTCCCTCTTTCCAATTCAGTGTTACAGAGTAAGATGCTGTTCGGTTCTGGATTCCCTAATAAATATCAGTTAGAGTTCTCAGCTAAATCTGCTATGATGTGTGTCTTTTGAAACCCACAAGACCTTCCCATTTTGAATGTGGAAATGAAAAAGAAAGGGTTCCTTTCCTTTTTCTTTTCATCCTCCTTTATTCCATTTCTCACCTCCTTCTCTTGCCTGCCCCTCTTCTCATCTCTTGCCCATCTTCTCTCCTCCCCCACGCCCCTTACACAGAGTCTAAGCCATTTGAACAAGGATGCATGGGACACATGAGCACGCTGTGACACGTAGCTCTTTCCAGCAGTTCCATCCCTAACCATCAGGATCATGGTATCTGGGGAATTTACCTGCCTCAGGTGTGGTTGGGTGTTCCAGACTGAGTGTGTGTGTGTGGGGGGGGCGGTGGAGGGGCGGAACATGTTTGGTCCTACGTTAATGCTCCTTCAGACTCCTGGATCAAAATGTTGGCCCAGTTATCACTTTCTATTAGCAAGATGCTGAAATGTAATGTTGAAAGAAGCAATGTGAATTCTGAACCCACATAAAGGGAGTTAGAAGTGTGATTATTGTCGATGGGATACATCTTTATTGCATACAAAGACTCCCAAGAAAGATCTGGACATCAGCTCTGCCATTGCAGTAAGGGGAGAGCCTGCTTCCTGTTTTCTGGTTACTTCTGAGCAATGATTGGAAGTAGAGAGTGGGTGGCCATACCTGCCTGCAGGCCCACCACAAAACTGTCTCCCAGTGGATGCTTCCACTATCATCTGCCCAGTGAAGCAGGGAGGGGTCTAAGGAGGCCCCACCTGACAGTTGATCTTCCAGACTATTCAACTCTCTGTGGGGTACCAACCTGATTACATTCTTCTCACGCTTCCTTGCATGTGTGCGCATGTACCCACTTGTGCAGCGGCCAGGGACAATCTGTGGGAGCTGGTTGTCTTCTTCTACTCTGCGGTCTGCAGGAATGGACCTCAAGTCATCAGGCTATCTTAGGGGCTCTAGTGCCAGAATACTTGAGGCCCAGGAGCGACCATGCTATTGATCTGTTAGTCAGTTTGATAATGCACAGTGCCTAGACAATGACTCCATTTCATGATGCAAAGTCTGCATCTTTTCTTCTAACCGGACAAAGCTTTAAAAACTAAAAAAGTAGGAAGAAAAGTCTCATCTCCCCCCCTCCATCTTTAGAAAAGATCCCTATCCTCTTTTCACAGCCAGCTCTAGAAGTAACTTCCCAGAATGAAGAACTTTCCTTCGGTTGGGCTAGAAGTTTTACTTTTTGTTTGTGTTTTAGAATATCTTATAATTAAAGACAAAATTACAGTCTTTTAGTTATAATTTTATTTTGTTATAATAACGGTCTTGCTTTGCATCCTCGGGCCCTCAGTTCTCCTGCTTCCTTCTCTTTAAAACTTTTAAAAATTATTTTATGGGTATGGGTATTTTTCCCCTATGCATGTTGGTCATCTATAACCACTGAGCCATCTCCGCAGTCCCTGCTTCCATTTCCTGAGGGCTGGGATTACAGGCCTGTGACACTGTGCCTTGATGATACATACACTAATTGGGGTGGCTCACAGTTTCAGAGGTTCAGTCCATTATCATCACAATGAGGAGCATGGCAGTGTGCAGGCAGATGTGCAGCTGGAGCTGAGAGTGCTCCATCTTGCGGGCAACAGGGAGTCAACTAACTGTCACAATGAGGGAAACTTGAGCAAAAGAGATCCCAAAGCCCGCCCCCACAGTGACATACTTCCTCCAACAAGGCCACACCTCCTAAGAGTGCCACTTCCTTTGGGGGCCGTTTTCTTTCAAACCACTACAGGCGTGGGCGTGGGGTAATATTTAATGGAGTCATTGCGTCAGCGAGCAGCCTCAACTTGGTAGCTTCCTTTGTAAGTCTCAGACCACCTGCTGTTCTGACTCCGGCCACCACCTCCATCCAGCCCCTGTCTTCATGGGCTGTGTGTTGTGCTGCTCCGACCCATCAGCCCCCACTGCTCCCACTGTCTTTTGTTAAGTCTGTCCTCACTGTCCTCGCACTGGCATTGGTGCCTGGCTCTGAGTCTCGTGTAGTCACAAGAGATGCGCTGGCTGCCCTCACCCCATGTTCTGTCCATCTCCAACTTTCTGCCACTTCCTCCTTAGACCCCTGCTGGTTTTTCACGAGCTCTGATCAAAATTTGTGATATTTGTTAAATATTTTTGTTTGTTTTGTATCTTGCCAACCATCAAACTTATTTGTGCATAAATGCAGAGATTTTTTTTTAAAAAAAATATTTTATGAGAAAAAAAAAATTCCTGAAAAGGAGCTCTGTGGACAGAGGCGAATGGGCCCACTAAAACATTAACGACTGTGGGGAGGTTGGAATGCTGTTATTTCAGAGCCCACTTGCTGTTTATCTTGAGTGGTATTCAGCCTACCAAACAGCCATTCCTTGGCCACCTAGAGCCAGACCTAACATCCTGATAAGCAGATTAGAAACCTCACAATGTGTTATCTTAAAACCAGATTCTCCAAGAATTAAAGGGCTAAGAATACTATCAGGTAAGGTCTGCGGCTCATCTGCCTGGCTTTTCTCATGCCCTCCCCAGTGCGTTTTCACATTGCTTTGATTTATGACTTTCTTTGTTCTCCTATTATAGAACCACTTTCAGTTTGGAAGACACGGAAGTGGGGTAACCTAAATCTGTGCTTTTCCAGGCCATGGTCACCCAAACTTGGTTGCAGGATAAGCTATTTTTCATTCCCTTTCTGCTGAGAGCTGTGGCGTTTTGTGTGTGTGTTGACAATTCCAATTTTTGTCTCATTGGGTTTTTTTTTTCCTTATCAAATTCAACAGCTGGCATACAGTAGGCTAAAATTTTTTCAAATATTCGAAGATAAGAGGATTTCACAATGAACACCGGGTGTGTGTCACCTTGTCCGTTATCATTTTTTTCATCGGGCTATTTATTTGTCTCTCAACTCCTTTTATCTGTGCATCGATGCCTGGTTAACTTTTAATGAATCTGTCGTGTGAATGGAGGTTATTTAGGTCCATAATCGGAAGCTGTTCATGTGGAGGTGCCTGATACACAGGCTGAGCTTCCTTGTGCGGAGTTTGGGGAGCTCTCTGTGGTGGGCACCTGTTAATCCCTGTACCAACCACCTGGCATTCAGAAACAAGGTGACCGTCCTCTAGGAGCTCGCTAGTTACAGGACCCAGATGAGTTAGCAATACAAAAGGAACAAGTCGAGAATGTGCTAGCCATTTACTTATTGATTTTTTACATGTAATGTAGACTAATCAATGATGTTATGTTGCAACTGTCTGGTTTCTTGGCATTTTGTGTGTTGCGGGTTTGTGTTGTTGTTATACAAGTAGGTAAAACAGGTTTGGGTATTTATTTATTTATTTATTTATTTATTTATTTATTTATTTATTGCCTTGGCCAATACTGAGGAAAGAACATTTTATGAGTCCTAGTTTCATGAGTGACAAGTACTAGTCCTCTGGAACCTTAGATCCTTTGGGTTTTCTTGTTTTAAGTTGTAAGCATACCACTGCAATATCTATAGAGTGGAAGAAAAGGGAGAGCACACTGTTCCCAGTCCAGGCTGACTGTGGTCAGAGTTAAAAACCAGCTCCGCCAAGTCTGGAGCAGCAGCAGCAGCAGCAGGCAGCAGGCAGGTGCGGCTTTCTCCCCCACCACACACCCCTAGCTTTGAAACAAACAAAAAACCAGAAACCTGTATGAGTATACTTTGTGGACCCTGTATTGACTATCTTTGATTGTTCAGAGACAATGCTTGCCTTGGATGTGCCATCCCAGGACGGTGTTTTGTAATAATCCTTTATTAACGTCTCCTCTGTCTATTGGCATCTATTTTAACTCTTATTTTTAGAAGGTAGATTTGAAGGTCAAAGCGGTATCTTTGTGACTGAATTCTAAAAGTGCTTAGCAGGAAGCCACCTACAGAAGGGTGCTGAATCACTGTGAACTGGGAATGCATTCAAGTCCATCCATCCTTAACTGTTAACTAAAAGTGAGAGCAATCTTTCCAAGATGGCAAGGGAACTGGGTGAACTTGGCCCCCCAAACACAGCAGCAAAGGTGACAGCTGGGACTCCAAACTCTTCACGCTGTCGCTTTTCTCACATGGTGGACTTTGCTTTCTAATGTGTCAGCAATGCTCATCACTCACGTCATTCGCCCATGGATGTCCGTGTGGTCCTTACCCTGCGACGCTGCTGGTCGTTAACTGACTTTGAACAAGTAATTTGAGTTTCCTAAGCTCCAGGCTCCTTTCCTGTGACCAGAAGACCTGGGTACTGATTCAGCATGTAACTGAAGTCATGTAAGGTTATATGCCATAAAAGGCATATCAGGCGTGGAGAAGTTCCTTAGTATGAGGATTGATCTTCAGTTGTCAACTTAATTTGATTTAGAATCACAATGGAAACATATCTGGGTTTGTCTACGAGGATGCTTCTAGAAAGGTTTAACAGAAGTTGAAAGGCCCGCCTTGATTCCTTGGACTAAGGTCTTGCATTGAATAAAGAGTAGAAAACAGACTGAGCACCAGCACTCACTCAGACTGAGCACCAGCACTCATCGCTCTCTGCTTCTTGGCTGTGGCTGCAGTCTGAGCAGCTGCCTCATGTTCCTGCCGTCGCCATGCCTTCTCCACCACCAAGTGCTGTCCCTCCAACAGTGAGCCCGGCAAGACCCTTCCTTCCCGCAGCTGCTCCTCCAAGTGTTCAATCACAGCAATAAGAAAAGGAACCAGCAACTCGGCAATGTTAGCTTTATTCTACCATTCGAGATCAGCTTCATGTCAGATTAGTAGAGGTCATCTGAGGAGTGCAATATAAGTGTATTGTGAAGAAAGGGAAGGCAAGCCCAAACTGGGCATTTTTTTTTTTCCAATCAAAGTAAACTTAACTTTATTTTGCAAAAATCAACAAGCATATATTCATATCTGGTCTCTCTTCAAAATGTATTCTTTGTTTTATTTTTAAACAGTTGTGCAAGTTGATTTTGCATGCCAAATATCTTGCTTTTTAGTTCTCCTTGGAATATTTCCCCCCTAAAACAAAGGTGCCAGTGTTGTCCAAAATCTGTTTGTTTTTTTCCTTCCAGAATTACTAACGGTAATATTTATGGGGGGAAAGAAAAACTGCAAGGTTCAGTCTTCAGCTTTCATGTTTGGCTCAGCACTATAATTAAAATCTTACATTTGCTTTGAAGATAAACATTTCGAGAGAAATTTAATAAATCTTGTTTCTGCTGCGCAAAGGAGCCACTATATCAAAGCGTTTAACTGGAGCTGTCGACTTCCTGCTGGTAGACTATTACTTCCAGCCTATTTATTAGCTTCTTCCTGTAGCCCAGGACATGCTGTTTTTCTTCCACTAGTGAAGGGACAGGAAAACAACCGTTTCTCTTCTCTTGCCTTCAGAGTCATTCAAGGCAGGGCATGGTCAAAAGTCACAAGATTGGAATTTGCCTTGATTATATTTATTTTTGAAACTTAAATTGTTCTCTAGTACAATATTTACTTGTTTATTTAAGACCATAATTCATTTACAGCTAGGATAAAACAGACTTCAGAGGCATTTGAAACAATGCCTGAACCATATCTAGAAGAAAATAATTGTCTCTGACCTATTCTTTTGCATTTGAAGTAAAAGAATTTTAGGTAAAGCAAAGAGAATGAAAATTTTAAAAAGAAGAAAAGAATTTTTGGTATTAGCTATTCACCAGAAAAAAAAATACTCTAAAGGTTTGTTTATTTTATTCACATCTTTTAATAGATTGTAAACAAGAACAGGGTACTTTTGACAGTAGCCTATGAAGAATACTTTTTGTAACATATCCTTTAATATAGAATAATATGAAGAGAGTATTTTAAATATGACTGTCGGGTTTCTTATAAGCCTATTTTCCAGAAGAGTTTTATTTGAAAGCATCCTGATTTCAAAAGAAATCTAAAGCCATGGAATTGAGTTTTGAGCGAATGTGGGATACAGGGTAAAGTCATGGCATTTCCTATCGTCAGAGACACACAATGCTGCCTGGACAAAAGCGACTGGAAGGGCACCTAGCTCAGACTCCAGGCAGGATGCCAGTGCATAGAAAGAGTGCTGGTCAGGTCAGAGGTGAAAGACGACACAGTCCCCAAGTCAACAAGTCGTAAGCAACATCAACACATCATGCCATTTCACAGGATTCCGATGAGGTCAGTTAGAAACTGAACTGTGATAGCCACATATTTTGGAGAAAAATTCCCAAGCCAGGCGGATGTGGATGGGGATGAAGACATAGGCAGTGTACACTACCATAGCAACAATGGTCAGTAAGATGGTATTGAACATAGACTGTTCCCAGGGCTCCAGGACGGCACAGCAGCTGATGATTTGGTATTGATAGTAGAGCCAAGCAAAATACTCCTTCACACTCTTGAAATCCATGGTCCTTCTTCAAGCTGTGGACAGTCTTCCTGTTAAGGGAAATAACATCACCAAAGAAAATTAAAATAAGAAACAGAGCACACAATCTTCTGGGAATACACAGCAAATGCATACTGTTAATATTCCCATAACCTGAAATTTTGGTTATTTTCAGGCAAAGGGTGTCCATGTCACTAGTCCTAATATAAACCTTAGGTGTTGTCCTGTAGTAGGTTTCCTGGGGCTTTAAAAGTATTTTATATACAGATCCTCTTCAGCTTATAATGGAGATACATCCCCAAAAGCACAGTATAAGTTTAAATATTCTAGAGAAAACAAAAACAAACCACACTTAGCCTATTGAACATCAGGGCTTAGCCATGCAGTGCATGGTATAGAGTACCATTTATTTGCCTTTGTGATTCCCAAGGCTGACTGGAAGCTGTGGCTCATTGCTGTTGCGCAGCATCACCAGATTATTGCATGATATAGTAAATGCCAGGAAAGGATCAAAATTCAAAATACGAAGTATGGTGTTTTCTACTGGTCATGTACCACAATTAACACTGAAATACCACATTGGGACTTCAGTCAGTTGGAGACTGTAGATACATTACTGCATGTTTTAATGGTAGGGTAGAGAGCCTCAGAAGCCCTCAAATGGACTGATCTAGATATCTCTGTATCTTCATTCCCTACCAATCCTGTTCTATACAGTTTTGATGTAATATATCCAGACTTTGATCACAAATATATGTTGAGTCTCATGAGACCTTCAAGTGAATCACTAGGGATGTGGGTAGTTTGGGGGAACATCCAAGACAAATGAGAGGCCCAGACCAGCCTCTTAGCCTTTCCATTCTTTCCACCATGTAAGGAAATGGTCTTCAAGGCATGTACCATTTTGGATGTGGAGATAGACTCTCAAAAGCTACCAATCTGATAGCACCTTCATCTTGGATTTCTCAACAACAGAACTGTGCAAAAAAATTATTATTTATGTTAGCTAGTCTTCAGTACTTTGTTATAACAATCCAAATGAACCAAGGAATACTCCTGCCAAAATCCAACATCCATTCATGATAAAAGTCCTGGCGAGACAAGGGATACATGGGATATATCTCAACATAATAAAGGCAAGCTACAGGTAGCCTGTAGTCAACATCACCCTAAATATTGTATTTCCAAGGTATTCCCACTAAAATCAAGAACAAAACAGAATGTCCATTCTTTCCCTTCCTGTTCAACATAGTACTTGAACTCTTAGCTAGAGCAATAAGTCAAGTGAAGGAGAATAAGAAGATATAGATAGGAAAGAAAGAGGTCAAAGTAGCTGCTGTGGGATGGTCTGTATGTCAAATTACTCTGATTAGTCAATAAATAAAACACTGATTGGCCAGTGGCTAGGCAGGAAGTATAGGCAGGACTAACAGAGAGGAGAAAAGAAAGAACAGGAAGGCAGAAGGAGTCTGCCAGCCACCACCATGACAAGTAGCATGTGAAGATGCCGGTAAGCCATGAGCCATGTGGCAAGGTATAGATTTATGGAAATGGATTAATTTAAGCTATAAGAACAGTTAGCAAGAAGCCTGCCACGGCCATACAGTTTGTAAGCAATATAAGTCTCTGTGTTTACTTGGTTGGGTCTGAGTGGCTGTGGGACTGGCAGTAGATAGAGATTTGTCCTGACTGTGGGCAAGGCAGGAAAACTCTAGCTACAAGTAGCTTTGTTTGCAGATGATATGATTGTATGCATAAAAGCTTTGTTTGCAGATGATATGATTGTATGCATAAAAGACCCTAATGCCACCAGAAAATGGCTACTGCTGATAAACATACTCAGCAAAGTGGCAGGAGAGAAAATGAACTCAAAGATCAGCATCCTCCACACAAATGACAAATACACCAAGAACTAAGGAAAACAGTATGAGTCACAGTAACCTCAACGATGACAACCTACAATTCACACTGTGTGTGTGTGAGAGAGAGAATAAATTTCACACGTATGTGAAAAACTTGTGCAATGAGAATCTTGAGACACTGAAAAAAGAAACTGAAGAAGATTTCCCATGCTCATAGTTTGGCAAGGCTAACACTGTGAAATGTTATCTGCCTTCCTACCAAAAGCAATTTACAGATTCAATATTTTCCATATCAAAACTCTAGCACAGTTCTCTGTAGAAATTGAAAACAGTAATCATAAATTTCATACAGAAATACAAAAGACCTGGGATATACAAAACAATCCTCCACAGTAACAATGAAATTGCTGGAGGCACCAACACCCTGGATTTCAAATTATACTACAGAGCTACAGTAATAAAAACAGCATGGTACTGACATTAAAAGCACGAAAATAAAGTAAAAATGTAATTCTTCAAGAACTCATAAGCTATTAAAGAGAAAAAGAATCTCAGTTCCATTCAGGAGAGGAACCTACATAATCAACTCACCTTGTTTTCAAGGCAGCCTATGCTATTTCTGTGGAGCTAGCTGGCTTGTGAGCTCCCAGGAGTCTCCTATCTGCATCCCCCATATTGCCATAGAAGTGTTGAGATTTCAGACGCCATAATCGCATCTGACTCTACAGGTGGATTCCAGGGACCAAGCTGAGGTCTTCAGGCTTGTAGCGTAAGCCCTTTTATCCACTCACCCGTCCCTAACTGAACTTTTAGTACTGCTACACTGGAGATTAGGTTTGACATGGAGTTTAGAAGGGATGGAAGCTGGCAAACCACAGCACAGTGACAATTTCAATGGGCAAGATTATCCTAGAAACCAAGATTTTCCAAGAATGGAAACAATGAAAGTGATGAGGACCAGTACTTGAGGTCTGGCCGTCCTGCTAAACAACGTAACTTTAAAACATCTTATTCATAACAAGCTACAGTTGCTTCCCTGTAATTACTTAGAGTGTGAGATAGGGTCAGGTAACTGGTGGAGGAGCCTGGGGTCTCTTTATTAGGTATCTAGTACCAGGTGGCACTGGACGAAGGTGACGTCTTTATGGCTAAGACGGACACATTTGTTCTCCTTAAGGAGTGTAGACTAGTTGGAAAGACAGATCTTAAACAGTTAGTAGAAATGAATACATGATGATCAACTATGTTACGTGCCTATGTTATGTTCCCATTCTCAGCACCCGTATCAAGCAACTCCCAACTACCTATAACTCTAACTTCAGGGCATTGGACACCTTCTTCTGGCCTCCACAGGTACCCTCATGCACATACATGAAAATAAGTAAATCTATAAAAGCACTTTTCACGGGTCCAAACTGGCGATTTAGAGGGCTTAGAAATGAGATGTTACGAGCCCTGTATTCCTAAGGGAAAGTTGAGTGTTCAAGGAGGTTTTGTAAACTTTATCCAGTCTGAACACAGTCTAAGGAAAAGATAAAATAAGAGGGATGATTAAATAGATTGAAAGGGAAATGGAGAAGGAGAATGGGGAGGTATGGGAGAGGACAAGTGGAAAGGCGAGAGGTGGGAGGGAGCTTGGGAGGAGGTCAAGGGTCCAGCAAAGGGAATGGTGTAAAACCAAAGCAGCTAGAGCTATGCCTTATGCCAGCAGGAGGCCAGGAGTGGGAGAATAGAGTTGAATATGCTAATGCATTCAGTCTTTCTCTCCTTCTTTTCTTTCTTTCTTTCTTTCTTTCTTTCTTTCTTTCTTTCTTTCTTTCTTCCTTCCTTCCTTCCTTCCTTCCTTCCTTCCTTCCTTCCTTCCTTCCTTCCTTCCTTTCTTTCTTTCTTTCTTTCTTTCTTTCTTTCTTCCTTTTTTTTTTAGATGAGGTTTCTCTATGCAGCCTCTGCCTCTCAAGTGCTGGGATTAAAGACATGCACTACCATCACCCAGCACTAATTATTTTTCTTTAACCTATGATTCCGAGGGTCCGAGAGGTTATTGACTGGAGGGGGGTTGTAGTGTTAGGGAGGAGGGACTAAACTCATAGGGTACAGTACCAGGGTGAAATGGATTTGCACACCACTCATTTGGGGAGCTCTATTCTTCTGCTCTTCCCATGGGTATTGCTTGTTCAGAATCAACCATGTATTGAAGATTTATAAAAATTTGCAATATTCTTTTCAGTTTTATTAATGAGATAATATTGCATTGAAGAATATCATTGACTTTTCTTCTCACTATTGTGTTTATTTTTAATGCACTAATTAATCTCTTGGCTGATGTTTTCTACTTTAAAATTAACTTCTTGCTTGGGCAGCCCTAGCAGACAAGTATGGCAGTCTATTGAGAAACCCAGAGGCACCCAGCTAAGCTGTGGAAACTGTGGAAGAATAGGTATCCATTATTCAAATCTGCTGAAAGTCACCCACTAGTCAAAGAAATAGCAGATAAAAAGCCTAGGAGCATATGTTACATCAAAGACAGGCATTTTGGCCACAAATGCCACAATGCTTTGGGAGTGGACATTTTCAATACACTCGCATACTAAGAACAAAAACGTTAAGATGTGTCGACTGCTTCCACATCTCACTTCTCAGCCCTCAAAATCGCCAGTTTGGACCTGTGAAAAATGCTTTTACAAATTTACTTATTTTTGTGTATGTACATGAGGGTATCTGTGGAGGCCAGAAGAAGGTGTCCAACACCCTGAAGTTAGACTCATAGGTAGTTGTGAGTTGCTTGATATGGGAGCTGAGAATAGAAACTGGGTCCTCCTCAAGAGCAGCAAATGCTCTTAACCACCGAGTCGTCTCTCCAGCCCCGGGCAAATGTGTTTTTATTATCTCTTTTTCATCTCATGAGGTCTAACAGTTAGCTCACAGAAGGCATTGATTTTCCTATTTGATTCTTCTTTTCGTTTATTGATGAGAAGAAAATTTTAAGATTGTTTGTTCCCCATTTCCTATTATGAGAAGGTGAGAAGAGAGAGCTGGTTATTATTGGAAAGCCATCTGCTACAATCTATTGTAGAATATGCACTACTTTTAGGTTCTAGATTTACTTAGGTAATTTATTTCTCCTTTCTTTCGAGTCCATTTTGTATCTCCTATTAGACAATATGTACAATTAGAAAAAAAAAAACCACTGTAGACAAAGTAATGAGTCATAGGGGTGGGAGAGTTCATTAATTCATTGAACAAATTTATTGTGAGTACAATTATGTAGCTGCTGAATAGCAATGGCCTCAGAAGGACACACCCTCCCAACGGGCATTGCAAGCCTGAAGGAGAAGCTCTTTTGGACAATGTAGCAGTCATGCAGTTCATGAGGGACTGGGAAGGAACACTAGGTGGAGGCTGGAGCCGTGTGGAAAAAGTACCAAGAAGGATTCTGGAACAGATACTGAACTTTGGAAAAACCATGACAAAAATACAGTGAAATTAGTTATCTGTAGTCACCTAGAGATAGATGATAGCCTCCCCCTCCGGTGTGTGTGTGTGTGTGTGTGTGTGTGTGTGTGTGTGTGTGTGTGTGTGCTGTGTGATGGCCAGAGGCTGATGCTGGGTAGCTTTTTCAAGTTACTCTCCATGTTATTTTTTGAGGCAGGATCTCTCACCAAATCTGAAGCTCATTGATTTGGCTAGGGTGGCTGGCCAGTGAGCGCCAGGGATCTGCTTGCCTCTGCTTGCTCAGCATGGGGGTTGTAGGTGTGTGTTTCCATGCCTAGCTCCCACATGGAGACAAGGGATCTGAACTCCAGTCCTTATGCTTTTGTGGCGTGTATTTGACTGACTGTGCCATCTCCCAAGCCTCTCTGGGAAATGTCTTAAATCCTTAAATGTTTACAATAAAATACAAAATTAATATAGTCACTTCTTTAAATTCCGAATGCCATATTCTAGAGATGATGAATAAAGGACTTGGAATGTTCACTTTATTCAAGCCTTCTATGAGTCTCCTTGTTTCTAGTTATATACTTTTAAAATGATGATTGCTCATAAGTGGGAAAAGGGAGAGTTCTTTGTTTTTATTTTTAAAAAATGTTTCCCCTAAGCTTGACTTTTGAAATCCACTTATATCTATAGGCTGTGTATTGCCAAGTGGACCTATATGGCCGGACTGTGGCCTGTCTTCTAGGGTACCCAGAGGCCACTCTACCGCTGTGCGATGCTGCCTGCTACAAACTGGATGTTAGGACAGTGTCAGGAGGTTAAGAGCTCTACGAGGTGACTAGGTCATGAAGTCATAGCCCAGGGAATGGTGCCCTTATAAGAGAGACCCCAGAGACTCAGCCTTGGACTACCCAGCCTTGAGACCTGAGAGGAAGGAAAACCCCAGTCCACAGTAGTATTACGGTAGCCTGAGCCAAGACATGTTCTCAAGTGGAGGGAAGGACAGAGCTTCTTTAAAACCCTGCATGTCTATGATTATGCTCCTCAAGAGGCCTTGGTGAAACATAAGGCAGCCGAGGTTCCCTGTAAGAAGGGAGCTTGGGATGAAGGTCAGGATTGCTACCTGAAGAAATGGAAGCTCACAGGAAAAGCGTTCTCTGAGCCACTATTTTAAACACATGATAAAGTCTCCCTTGTGAGGACCACAATAGTAGCATATGCTAACATACCTACTGTCCTGAAAGGACAAGGGGGCCCTGTGAGGTTACCTGGCCTCAGCACCACTCCATTTTCCTGACCCCATTCACCCCCTAACATAAGAAATTTCCCTGGCAGTCTGTAGTTCAGATTCTTGCCTAGCAACTGTAGGTTTCAATGTACTTTTCTTACAAGTCTTGCTGGGAATTGGTAAAATCTAAGGTTCTTATTTGTAATGTGCTCCTTGGAATGGTTGAAAACCCCAACACGGTGCTTTGCCAGGTTAAGGAGGTTTATTTGGGAACCAGGGGGAAACACTACATCCTAACCTGAATCCAGTGAATGAAAAGGGTCACCAGGACAGTGGCTTAGATGTCTCCAGGAGGCTATTGCATAATTGAATGGAGAGTGAGTTGTCATTTTCTATTTCTCAACGCCATGGCTTTTCAGCCAACAGGTGAAGATTGCACACTAGATTTATGGGCAGTGGGAAAGGAATAAAAGTTTCTTCTCCCAGACTAAGGGAGAAGATCGACACTTGTGACCCACATCAGTCAAGGATGGGACTTCATTGTGGCTTAAGTAGATAACCAAGTGAGTAAGTGAATACGTGTGGCAATTATAAAAATGCATGTCCTAACGTGAGCCTGTGCGTTTGAGTCAGGAAGAGGATACTGTGAGAAGAGCAGCAAGGAGTGGCTGGGCTTGCTGAGGATTGGTATCGTTGTTTTTAATTCTACAGAATAGGAGTGGTAGGGAGTTAGGCAATGGCAACCCAAGATAATTCCCAGGTGATTTGGGATTGCGACGTTTGTGAAACGGAACAGCGACATGAACAGCAAAAGGCCCCTCTTAATAAGGAATTTCCTATTCTAAAACTTAGCTGCTCTCTTGGTTAAGAGCCAATGTTTTGAACTCCATTTCCTCTTTGAACCTCAGAATCAAGGACTGAAAGGTCAAATGGGCTCCAGTTGATTCTGACTAGCTCCTTCCTGACTCATTTTGGAAATCTATAGCAGTCGTTCAGCGTGTGTGTGTGTGTGTGTGTGTGTGTGTGTGTGTGTGTGTGTGTGTTCAAGTGTGTTTGAGTACACACATGCTTCATATTCAGAACCTGAGATCTGAGGAGAGATAAAAGCATCCTGCCTGTGGCAGAGAAAGATGCTGTATTTAAGGCAGCTGTACCTTTAAAAGGGCCCAATGTGACTTACTCAAACATAAGCCTTCCTCCGAGTGATTCATTTACTAAATGAATTGGGAGTGCAATGATTTCCTTCCAAATGGCACGCCACAGAAAGGAAAGGTGGGGGAGAGAATGCATTCACAGTGGCTAAGATTGCTGGTCAACACCAACAGTAGCCAATGGTGACGATGGATGCCTGTTACACAATGTCAAGACAATGGGACTTTATCTCTGCAGTCATCTTCTCAATGACTCCAAAGTCAAACAATTAAACAAAACATTAGACAAACTCTACTACATGGGGCGCGCTACAAGAGACGCAACTTGTTTTCCTCAAGCCTCTTAAAATTGCCAAAAAACAAAACAAAACAAAAAAAGCAAGCAAAGTGTACAAAGTGGTCACAGCCAAGAGCTTACAGAGACGTGATGACCAATTGTGATGTGACAGCCCAGGTAGACTCCTGGGTCAGAAAAAGAATAGTAGGTATGAGAATGAAGGAAATGTGAATAAAGTAAGGATTTTTCTCAAGAGTATATCAATATTGTTTCATTAATTACAATGAATATGTCATACCTATGTAAGATTTTAGTAAGGTAAATAAGACAAAAGGTTCATGGGACCTCTGTACTGCCTTCTTGATTTCTATGCAAATCAAAAAACTTGTTACAAAAAATATAAAGTCCATTTAAAAATTTCTAAGGAAAAATAATGATCAGTGAACTGCTTGAAAATCTAGCTGACTTTTTTTTAAAAAGTTGTGTATTTATTCCATGTGTATGAATGCTTTGCCTGCATGCCTGTCTATGTTCCATATGTGTGCTGTGCCCAAGGAAGTCAGAAGAGGCCATCAAATCCCCTGAGACTGGAGTTGCATGCAGACAGTTGTGAGTTTCATGTCAGTGCTGGGAATTGAACCCAGGTCCTCTGGAAGAGCAGCAAGTGTTCTAGACCACTGAGTCATCTCTCCAGCCACCAGTTTACCTTCTCGTTGCTATGGGTTCCTTTTTGAGACACTCTTGCTCTACCACCCAGGCTGTCCTCAATCCTATGATGCTCACGTCTGAGTTCCGGGTTACAGGTGAGTGATACCGTGCCTAGACAATTGGGTAACCTCTGGGTGACTTTGCTTATACTTTTCTTCCCTTCTGGAAAACTGTTCAAAGTAATTCTTGCATCATAGATAAAAACTATTACTCTGCAAAGTGAAGTAACTGAAAATAGGGATATAAAAACAATATTGTTCTATGAAGTGCTAGCATTACTAAGAACAATAGAGAAATTGAACAGTTTACATTGTGGTCCAGGGTAGTCAGAAACACATATGAAAGAGTAAACCATCCCAAGATAAACTAGGGACCAACCTCTTGGCTCCATGAATGCTGAACAAGTGAGTCATACCTTCAGTTCCACTGAATAGGTTTCTTAATGAAACAAGAAAAACAAACAACAATAACAACAAACCTTACCTAACTCCTGTGCTAACTTAAGTTGTTTCTTTATAATTATTAATTTTTAAAATTTTACTTATGACTAGGTCTCACGTAACACAGGCTGGCCTTAAACTAAGCCAAAGATGACCTTGAACTCTTGATCTCTTACCTCTGTTTCCCCAAGTGGGATTACAGGTGTGTACAATCACATTCAATTTATATTGTACTGAGAATAGATGCCAGGGCACTCTACCAACAGTGCCCCTCCACCTATTTTTCCATTTAAGATGTTCCTGTGCTGTCAGCAGGCCAGCTACTAGTCATATGTGGACATTTAAACTTTTGGTTCCCAGTTGTCACATACGGCAGGTGGCTGCCGTATTGAACAGCGTGGATGTAGGGAGCATTGACCAGCAAGGGTGTAGACCATTCTGTCATTGCATGAGAGTCTCACAAACAGTGCTGTGGAAGCTCTAGATTCTTTCCTTAGGTGAGTCTGACAGCTTACCAAGGTGCCCTTTTTCTGCTTTATATTTTTCATTCTGTTTCCAATATTAACTTTGAAAACTTACAGACTCTCTGCTTGAAACCCTCCAGTGAGGGGCTCTTCCTTTCCTGAGAAATAAAAGACTCATTCACACCCCTGCATGGTTTGATTGCTCCACTTCTCTGGAGTCATCTCTGAATTCTCCTGCTAAGAGACATTGACTTCAAAGTATTAATATTTCAAGCTGTATTCTTTTGTTTCCTATTCTCTGATGCCTCGTCTCTGCCAGACAAAATCCAATTTACTTTCATGACCTAGTTCCTTTAGCCTTCTTTATATTGCACAGTCTCATAAGAAGAACCTTCTCTTTCAAGGAACACACAGTGCTTTCTTCTGTATGTTTGTTAGCCACTGCACTAACGTTTTAGCACTCGCTCACTATAATTAGTCACATGCAATCCGTTTTCTCAGTAGGTTTGTTTGTTTGGTTTTCCTGTAAAATACAAGGGGTATGTGGCATTCACTTCATCGTCCCCAGGACCTGGCTGGGAAGATGACTGGCTGGATGACTGACGAACTATGTGGCTATTGAGAGCAGAAGACATTCTTTCTTGGACACGCTTCCCAAGTAAAGTCTAAGTATTGTTATTTCCTGAGGAAGATGTGGCGCCCAGAAGAGGTGCTTAGGAATTCCATGATCTGCTTGAGGCAATGACTTTAGACAAAACTGTTCTCTGCAAATTTAGTGCCATCTGTCCTTTTGAAGAAGAGGAAGGAGAGAGTTATTTAAACACACACACACACACACACACACACACACACACACACACACACACAAGCACAAATGCATTTGTAGTTTCTCATAATGTTAAGTAAGGTTTTCCTTACTGCTTACTCCACGAAGCAGTAAGGAAAACCTGTGAAGTGGATTTAAATTTCACAAAAATGCCTCTTACCAGTTCTTGTTCTAGGTGACTAAAAATTTGAAATTAATAGAAAAGTCGTTCTGATGAGGAAAATACTCCAGGCTGGAAACACCTGGAGAGTGAGATTTTAGGTCAGGCCTCTACCCCTCCTCCTCCTCCCCCTCTTCTTCCTCCTCCTCCTCCTTTTTCTTCTTCCTCGTCTCCTTCACTTCCCCATGCTTCTTTTTTCTTTTCATTTTCCTTTTCAGTTCCCTTTCTTTCCTCTCCTTCTGTATATTTGTCTGTTTTAATTCATATCCTTGGGAATGGCCTCAAAGCTCCTGCTGTCACTGGTTGTTTATGTAGAAAAAGGCGATAATTGATTATTTCTTCTAAACTTAACTTAGTGATGGAGTGTAAGTAATAGTAAAGCAGTGTGTGCTGTTACTTGTAGTCACACAACCTTAAACTGTTTGCATGATTCTGCTAAATTATAGACTCAGAAAGTCTTGGTGGAGTATTCTGCTTGCTTCATCATGGAGTGGTTTGTGTATTTTATAGGAGGAAACTCCAGGTCTTATTCCTGCATGATAATTGAATTGCCTAGTGCAGTCAAAACCAATCAACCAATGTATCAATGTGGCCATTGTGCCAAACTTCCCCTTGGAAGGCATTACAATTTTTGAATGACATTCAGATGTGCCCCGGGCAGGGCCACCTCGTTTTCTTGTGTCTGTTGAGCAAAGCATAACTTCATATTCTTGTTCTTATGACAGGGGCCAAATCACAAGCTGCTTCTTCCCCTGAGCACAGTTCAGTTCACAGAGATGCTGAATATAATTTCTCTTTCTCTCTTTCTCTTCTCTCTTTCTCTTCTCTCTTTCTTTCTTTCTTTCTTTCTTTCTTTCTTTCTTTCTTTCTTTCTTTCTTTCTTTCTTTCTTTCTTTCTTCCTTCCTTCCTTCCTTCCTTCCTTCCTTCCTTCCTTCCTTCCTTCCTTCCTTTCTTTCTTTCTTTCTTTCTTTCTTTCTTTCTTTCTTTCTTTCTTTCTTTCTTTCGTGTGTGCCTGTGTTCTGAGGCCAGGTTAGTGTTGAGTATCATGTTCTGTTGTTTTTAGACAAGGTCTCTTACTGAACCTGGGGTTCACCATTTTGATTAGATTGGTCGGCCAGTCAACAAGCTCTTGGGATCCACCTGTCTCTGCCCCACCTCCCTTAAACATGTGCTACAGTATCTAGACTTTTCTGTGGATTCTCGGGATTGGAACTTAGTGTTGTATTTTAAAAACAGTTGGAGAGGGACCTTGGTGGGTTGGAGTCAAGGTGCCCCACAGTAGATAGCACTCATGTGGAGAGTTTTATTAGTGGAGGGGAGGGAGAGGGAAAAGGGAAAGGGGTGCAGAGCATCCTTGTGGGGAGAGAGAGAAAGAGAGAGAGACAGAGAGAGAGAGAGAGAGACAGACAGACAGACAGTGACACAGAGACACAGAGACACAGAGAGGGATAGGGAGAGTGTGGAGAGGGGCTGAGAAAAGAGAGAGAAGGAGGGCGAGCCCCACCTTCTATGAGGGGACTTTGAACATGTGCAGAGGGATCACATAGCAACGAGCGCGTGACATTGTCAGGACTTTGTGTATTGGCCAGGTCCCCAAGGGGCAGGACTGAACGCTAGCACTTGGTTCCTCATTCTTTCCCAGCAAGCACTTGACCCACGGAGGCACCTCCTCAGCTCTGCGGCATGTCCTTCCTTATTCCACCAGAGACGAGGACACCTACGATTTAAGTCTTCAGAATTAATGGCACAACCTCACACTGTATCTGTGTGGAAATAAAGCTTGGCTAGTTTATTGGTTTCTATTGCCTTCTGTGCACTACAGAAAGTTTCAGTCTTTCCTAATATCTCCCTGGGAACTTCCTTTCCACACGAGACTACTTGCCAAGTTTCCATCAGCAGCCAGTCTCCCAAGCTGACAGCCGAGTGAGTATTGAAAGTCAGACTATAAACCCGAGTATTTAGTGGAGGCTAAGAAGGAACCTAGGAGTTTGTGGTGCATGAAAGGCAAGGGAGAAAAGTAATGACCGTAGAGCAATTAATGGATTCTCGTTGTGCATTCACGATGGGAAAGGAAGAAGCAAGCATGGTAAGTGAACACAGGCATCGCTTTTAGGCAACTGAGCTACGCTAATTACATTGTGTAACCTTGTCCTTAGCAATGAGTTACTGGCAGTCAGCAACAATACAGTGGTTGGTACAGAGTGTGTCGTGGCTCCACCAACTCCAGTGTGTCTAATTTGTAGTAATCCGAACAAAAGTGGGATACCTCAAAACATGCTCCACCAGCCCAATTATCAACTGACACCATTGGGCAATATGGTGTACACTGAACAACTAATCTTGAAGTAGTTCTTTGTTTTGTTTTGTTTTTGAGGGAACTCAACTCAGACTGCAGGTGAGTTTATGAGTGAAGGACTCATGACTGAGAGAAAAAAAATTGGAATTCAACTCTAGTGAAAGTATTCACTGCAATTTAGGGCACACAAAATTCAGAGATTCTTTAAATTCAATGTTGTGTGACTATAAAAAGAAGTTATTTACTTCAAAACCACGAAGAGGGGAAAGTATATTAATATGGAAATGGATAGAAAGAGGCTTTATAATGGTATGGGGATGACATGCTATGTGTTCCCTTCTGGTGTCTCCTCATTGACTAATCTAGAAACAGGGCAGCGTCTCTGCGCATTTTGGGAAGTCCTGCAATGGAGAGATGGGCTTCTAAGGCCAGGCTTAGCTGTGTGTTTCTTGGGGGTATATACTCTTTATTATTTTTCATTGAAGATACATCCCTGTTACTCTATAGTGCCAGAAGGGAGAGTATGCAGCTTCCAGCTGACTTTTCACTCCTGCGCTATGACTGCCAAGGCTGCCAAGTTGATTTTAGAAGCAGAACATGAACATAACGACAAAACCAAGTATCTTTAAAATTATTAGAAAAAGAATTAAAAGTACAGCTATGTGTGTGACAGCATTATTTGTGATAGTCAAGTGGAAGCCATCCAGATGCCTGTTATCAAACGTTACCCCCCCCCAATCTCCCTACCCTGTGTGTGTGTGTGTGTGTGTGTGTGGCTGGGGAAGGCAGGTGGCAGGTGGCATGTCTCTGCCAACACCTTCATTACAGACTTCCACCTCCAGCACTATCAGTAGATATATTTCTTTGGCCAGAAGCCACCACACCTATGGTGATTTGTTGTGAGAGCACTCCCAGAAACAAATACAGATGTCCTTGAGGACAGCGGAATATGCAGTTCCCTTCTCCAAGCAGAGGCAGTATCTCTAAGTGTCAGTGTGGTGGGCTATGGCTGGATTTGGGGCTTCACTTATCCTTACAAAGATGAATAGATTGAGGCCTAACAACTCATGGTGGCTGTGAGTAGAGTTGGGAGAGGCTGAATGCTGGGGTGATTGCATGGGTGAGTTCTGGGCCCTGTTTGGGGTTGAACTGCAGCCTTGAGTGAGTCACTCTGAGTAACTTAAACACTCCTACCCCCAGTTTTCTCAGCTGGGGAACAGGAATGGAGACAGAACTCCATGCCCATATCTGCTGGCAAGATTAGAAAGAATGAGTGCTTACAGCAATACTTGGGAAAGGTTAAGTTGTATTAGCTAATATAATAACTACTCTATATACTAGTATATAAAGTATACTTTATAATATAATGGGTCTAAAGACTAGATAAGAAATGAAAGAAATTGGCACTACCTTTTAGGCTGAGCAGGTGACTCTTCCCAGTTCCTAACCTAGAAATTACTTTTAGGAAGATGGTTGTTCAGAATTTTTATTTGGTTCCCATGTGGCTACCACAATAGAGACAAAGGGCCCCAGCAAGCTCAAGACTAACTGCCCTCTGTGCGCGCGCCATTGCACATGCAGAGTGCCGCGTGAAATCCTTCACATGCCTCAGCTCACTTTGTGAGATGAAGAAACCAAGGCTCTGGAGTCTGTGCCTTGCTTCTTTGGGAGTCAAGCTGGCACTGATCATGGGCTTCCACCTGGGATGCTGTGCCACAGAAGTGTGGGAGCTCCTGTCACAGCACGCTGCCTCCTACGGTAACTGATGCTATCTGAATGTCCAAAAAGGATGCTCTCAACTCGAGAGACCAAGACTTATTATCGATAAATTTGAAGTAATTGTAAAGTTTCTTAAAGTATGTGGAAATAATCGACTGCCCCCACTCTCGAACTATAAATCCTTGAAACACTGCTGCAGACTGGAAACGACATGAGGCTTCCAGATGTCTGCAGGACACAGGGATAGATCCCTCCCATCCATACTCTTCCCTGTGAGCTAATGAGTGCTTTTATAATAATTTGAATAGGAGCAGGCAGGCTAGGTTTCCTTTAAGTCTGTTCCTTTTTCTTAATAAATAGTAACAGTAATTTTAAAACAAAATAAGATGAGTGCCCTTCTGTGAACACTGACCATTCTCACTTTCACTGTGAGTATTTTTATCTTGGAAGGCAATGTCTTCATATCCCACCCACCCCCCACCCCATATTTGTTATATAATTTTATCCCACCTGGTTAACTAAATGTTTATTAAAAAACATTCCTCTCATACCAAAGGCCTTCCAGGATAAACTACTGCATCATATAAATTAAAGATGAAGGATACTGAAACAGAAGCAGTCTTCAACCAGAGACCCATAAATAAGGCAGGAGCTGGTGCTCTGCTACTGTGCTTTTGGCATTTATCCTGTGACTGGCTTTTTCTAGGCCAGGGGATTGTAACCTACAGTCAAAGGTTGGGGAAGATGGCAGTTACGTAACCCTTGCAATTTATGCAAATTTGCACAGATGTAACATTTTTCTGTAGACACCTCACAGGTTCCTCTAAGTCTTTAAGCCAAGAATCACTGTTTTGAGATGAAATAAGGCTAATTGCCAGTTTCCTCCTTTGCCTCATCTCCAATGTCAATACGATATTCCATATGCTGTAAATGTTTGCTGGTTGCTCGACAGAGACCCAGGATTTCATTTTAGTAAAGACATAATGTTGCCATGAGAAGGGTCACATTTCTAAAAGATTTCTAGAAGTCCAAGATACGAGTAGAGGAACTCACCTGAACAGGAGGAGCCAGGCTGATGCACAGGTGTGCTTCTCTTCTGAATGTTCTGGTGTAGATTACCTCTCTTCTAGGGGCTCTATTTCTTCATCTGTGAATAAAGATTTCAGTGAAATTAAGCCAAAGATGACATCAAACTTTACAACAATCCTATCCCCTGTAAAATGTCACTTAACCATTCAGACTCTAGGATATATTGTGAAGAAGCAAGGAATGTGCTAACATTATTTTAAAATTTATTTTGGGGGAAAATCAGAGTGATGGCTGATGAGTTTGCAATTAATGTGTCCTGAGAACTAGTTGAGGATGTAGGATCCTTCCCTCAACTTTCACTGAAGCAGCTGGCTCTTACCCTGTTTCTAGATTAGATTTCTGGGCAATTTTTGTTTTCAAAGAGGGGATGTTTCTTGTTTTCAAAGAGTATGTTAATATCATATGGGGAGTGGGGAGAGGAAAAAGAAATTAGGATAATCTCTGAGTTTAAAAATTTGACCTTGGCATGATGGTAGACTGTGTGTGATAAGTAATTCAATACTCTTATATATCTGCAAAGTATAATGCCACAGCTGAGTGAAAGGGGCTGGAGCTCTTTGTCTTGGGTAGAGTTTTTATTGCTACAAAGAGACACCATGACCACAACAACTCTTATAAAAAAAAAACATTTAATTCGGATAGCTCATTTATGGTTTCAGAGGTTCAATCCATTATCATCATGGTGGGGAGCATGGCAGCGTGTAGGCAGACAAGGTGCTGGAAGAGCTGAGAGTCCTACATCTTGACTCAGAGGCATTGGGAAGCTGACTGACTGTCACATTTACTGAGGCTTGAGAAAAAGACCCACACACCCCCAGTGACACACTTTCTCCAACAAGGCCACGCCTCCTAATAGTGCCACTCTCTTGGGGGGGGGCATTTTTTTCCAAACCACTGTACTCTTCTTCTAGCCCTTAGAAAAGACCATGCCAGTGAGTCAGCTGAGCACATCCTCACGGTTTGGAAAGTCTCCAGAAAGGAAGGAGTTAGCAGTCTTAGAAGGACTGATGTTCTAACTGACCCTGTAAGCGGTCACAGAGAAGGATTAGAACCACTTTATTGTTGTCAGAGGTGAATCTCAGAAAAATGATTGACAGTAAGAACTATGTAAAGCAGGAGGGCGGGGTTGGAGGGATGGTTGGTGACAGAGAACTTGCCTAGCATGCGGAGTAAGCACAAATACATAAAAAATAAAGGGGAATGGGTGTGTTGGTGAGATACTGAGGATGCCAGTGGGAAAATGGTTCAGGGACTGCTTAATATGCCTTTCCCAGACTGCCATGAACTGGGAGGCAGGATTTAAGATGAGATGATAGTAGTGGGCACGGTAGTACATGCCTGTAATCTTGGCATCTGGGGGGCGGAGGGAGGAGAAGTTCAAGGCTAAAGAGTGCACTTGAGGTCAGCTTTCTCAAAGCACCATGGGGAAACATAGAGACAGAGTTACTAAACTTTCGCCAATTCTATGATCCAGTCTCTACAACAGAAAAAAAAAATGACATAGGAGAATGTGTTAATTTGTTAATATTTTACTTTGTGCATCCTGAACTTACTTTTTTATGATGTTCTAGAGGTTGTTAAGCCTCTCTGAGCATGGGATACATGAATAATACGTGTGATTTTATGAATGAATAATACGTGATCTTTGCAGGTTGTAGAGATTAATCCTCACAACACAGTAAAGCGTTTTTCATTATAGCTGATGTAAGGACAAATTTATCTCAGTTTCTATTTGTTTCTCACATTTTCTATGCAATTCTCCCTCTTACCTGAGAGATTTCTGCTTATTCTTTTGAACACTTCAGACACAAACTAGGTAGGTGGGTAAGGGGACGGCGAGCCAGGTGGGTAGGTAAGGGGACAGCAAGCCAGGTGGGTGGGTAAGGTGAGCTAGGTGGGTGGGTAAGGTGAGCTAGGTGGGTGGGTAAGTAGACAGCGAGCCAGGTGGGTGGGTAAGGGGACGGCGAGCCAGGTGGGTGGGTAAGGACGGTTCCGGGAACTGGGGGTTCACCATCAAGAAGGCATTAGGTGCGGCGGTGCTGTGCGTTCTGTATGTACCCTCATCTGTTTACTTCTCAGTGGAGGAAACCGGGAAGCAGCTTTACTTTCTGCTTTCCTTGTGTCCTGCGTTATAATCCGATCTTCCTGTCAGTCAAATCCAGAATGAGGTCAACCTGTTTTTTTTTTTTTTTCCCTCTCTCTTTCTCTGTTTAGACTTTTAGACAATGAAATAACTTATTACGAAGGCTAGCTGGGTGTGGTAGCACTAGCCTTGACATGCCTGTAATCCTAGCACTCTCCTGGCAGGTGGATCTCTGTGATAGAGGCTAGCCTGGTCTACGTGTGAGTTTTAGGCCAGGCAGAGTTACATGGTGAGACCCTGTCTCAAAAAAAATTTTTTTTAATTAAATAAATAAAAGTATGTGAAGGCTCAGTCTCTCCACGGTGGGGACATGTGCTCTTTATAGCTTTCTCTTCCATCTCTGCCTAATGTGCCTAGCAACAGAGCTACCTGCAAAGCAACAAACTTATTTTTCATTGTTGAGTTAAAAGCGGGAGCAGTAGTTTGCCACTCTTAGCAGAACAAACTCACCGAATGCCGTTCTTTCGCACATCCTGACAAAGTGAGTACCCATCCGCTGCCTCAGGGGAAAGAAGCTGCACTTGACCCCTGACCCGTGCTAGCCTGACATCCAGTTGTATACTCCTGCTTCCTTCTATTACTATTTTCTGATTTCCCCCTAAAAACCAAATTTGTATTCTACAGCTTTTGCTGCTCAGAGTTAAGGCTCTTTCCAGAAACTCACTCATAGTAGAACGGATTCTTAAGTCATTTATGTAACAGGAAACAATTAGACTCCAGCTGATCAAAACTGATGTGTTAGAATTAGGATCAACATAGTGATAACTCTTATCGCTTACAGAGGTGTCATGCTTAGGAGTAACTTGTCATGTTTAAGCAGGTTGCACAACCTTTTGTAAGATAAACCACGTAGAGCTTTGTAAGATAAACCTGCAGTTTAACATGTGGTATTCACAAGGTCTATGCCAAGTGAATAATCACTTTCTGTAGCATCTTAAGTTTAGAGGCATGTTTGTAAGAAGTTGAATTTTGTACATATTTTAATACTAGTAGATTCCACATGTATCTCCACATATATCTTTTTTATTTACACACACACACACACACACACACACACACACACACACACTTATAGGCTAAACTTAGGATAGACTAGGAGTCAATCTAAAAGTAACAGAATTGATTTATTTTATAAGTTTTAAGAAGGGGATTAGTTATGTGTGTTTCTTCATACTTAATATTGCTAAATACTAAGAATACTTTTTATTTCTAAATTTCTTGCTCATTATGTTTGCAGACAACAAGTTTAATGTAAAAGTTTTTAGATGGGACAAATGCCACAGAGAGCATGTGTAAACATTTCAGGAAAATGTCGTTTTATCACTTAACTGAGCTAAAGACATGCAAATCTCTGTGGGGTGACAGCTTCTCCCTCAGTTATTTCAAATAGCTCAGATAATCAGACGGCCATGACTATCTCAATGTCATAAATACTGTCTATTTGTTTATGCTAGTTCAGCTTTAGAGAAAGTAACTAGTGTCTAGTTAAGAGAGTTTGTAGCTTTAAGGGAAACGTTGCTGCATTGTGACTTTGCAAATAGTCCTTGCTTCTCAAACTTTGTTTTCTTTTTGGTGATACAGTCTTGACTATGTAGCCTAGGCTAGTCTCAAACTCACCATCCTGTGTCAGCCTTTGAGTTGTAATCACAGATGTGGGCTACAGAAAGATTTCTCTGTTAATAATTTTGATGGCTATTAAACCTGTACTAGCTGTGAAAAAAAAATAAATGCTGAAATGTAACAGTGAGAAATATCAGAGTAGCCAAGAAATAGAGGCATATTTAATTACCATATTAAACATATATTGCCTACTCTTTGATATTTTTTCTATGTATTTTTTTCTTTTAAGCCCACCTGTGATTGTTATGGTGTATTCTGCTTGGTTTTTGTCAATTTGACACAAACCTGGATGTATCTGGGAAAAAGGAGTTCTAACTGAGTAAATGCCTCCATCAGATTGGCCTGTAGGCAAGTTTGTGGGGGTGTTTTCTTGATTGGTGATTAATGTGGGAGAGGCCACCTCAATGCTGGCTGTGCCTTCCCTGGGCAGATGATATAAGAAAGCAGGCTGAGCCAGCCAGGAGGAGCAAGCCAGTAGCAACCAGCACCCCTTCATGGCCTCTGTCTGAGTTCTTGCCTCTAGGTTCCTGCCTTGGCTTCCTTCACTGGACTGTGACCCAGGATGCGTAAGCCCAACAAACCCTTTCCTCCCCCAGCTGCTTTTGGTCACAGCATTTTATCACAGAGAGAGAAACTTTAGCACACGATGTACTTAATTTCGAATCCTGAGTTTTTCACTTCATTTTACCCAAAGGATTTTTTTTCATTTGTTACTACATAGATTTGAAAACTACTTCTTTACTAATTAGAATGAACTAAATTTTAAGTTAATACAAATATGTTCAAGTCATATCACAAATATTTATTGAATGATTTGTATGAACCTAGCACTGGTTTGGGTGCTGTACACTCTGTAGGAGGGTGGCAGAGGGTACATACACGATTTCTGAAAGAAATCTGTAATATTTAATTTGGGCATTAGATTGTTCATAATCAACCAAGGGCAGGGATTATATATATATATTATGTTTACATAAATTTTGTATCAGGTTTAAATCTATTACACATAAAAAGCTTAAAAAAATTCACTCTCCAAAGAAGTATACAGCAGTCATGTCTTCAGGACAACAGAAAATTGAGACAAAAAAGGTTCTGTTGAATAGAATAGCTTCCTTCCTTTTAGTGTGGCCTGGATGTGTGTGCCAGGCACAATCGTGCATGTTGTCATGCTTACATTTTTTTCATTCATTGTGTTTGTGTGACAGCTCACAGGTGGAGGGCAGGGGGCAATTTACCGGAATCAGTTCTCTTCATCCCCCACATACAAGTCCCCGGGATTGTGTTTGGGTCATCAGGCTTGGTGGCAAGTGCCTTTACTTGCCGAACTGTCTTGCTGGCCCATACATGCTTTCTGCCACAGGGGATGCCTGTCAATTCTGAGATCCCAGGGCCACGGAGGCTCTAGTTCAGTAATTAAGACATTTCTTTGTAAGGTTTAGGATTCTCTGTGGATTCTCCAGTTGGAGAAAAGCCCAAGGGTATTCTATTCCTTATGGTTATTAAAATCTTATTAAAGGTAATTACTGAAGTTTCTAGATTTTCATTGATTGGTCCAGTTGGTTCTCTCTTCCGTTCATTTGGAATGGTATAGATAGCTTGTGGCACTGTGATAATTTTGACTACTGGTCTGACATACTCCCAAAAGATAATTAGATTTGCAAAAGATGCCAAAAAAGACAATTTAATGCCCTACGGTACAGGTAAGGCTCAATTTCAAGTAGGATTTGTTTCATGTTTCCTTCTTTTTTACGTCACTGACACCGGGCATGGTGTTCTTCAAGGCACAACGGATCAGGACTGGTGCTCTACTGATCTGTGAGGCGGACATCAACAGAGGGATTACAGTCCCGGAAAACTGCTCTGTGTATGTGTGTCCTCTGGAGTCTTTTCCTTTTCTTTTTCTGGCCATTTTCATTTTCTTGTTTCATATGCTACTTACATTTCTTTCCAAATTTTCTTTTTAATCTTTTCTCTGACCTTGACATCAGCATGATAGCTCCAGCTAGGCATTACTGACAGCCTTTGATCTTATAATGGAGCTGAAAGAGCAGGGCTCTAATACTGGAATAGCAAACTGTCAACTTGAAAGCTGTTCTATTTTGATAATAGCGGTAGATATTTATTGAGCAATTTATAGCCCAGAACTTTGCTAAGTACTTTATAGGTAAGACCTTATAGGTTTCGTTTAACAAGGCCATAAGGGTAGTAGTACTTCTGCACTCACTTTATAAATATGGAAATGGTGGTATTAGAAAATTTAAAAATTGACCCAAAGTTTTATAAAACAAACAAACAATCAACTCCCCCCAAAACAGAGACAAAAATGCAGAGCACATATTCTGAACTACTCTGACACAATGACTTGCTATGCAAAGAACTTTGACCATAGCCTAGCAAATCATCCATTTGTTGGCCCATCCATCTGTCCGTCCGTCTGTCCGTGTGTCCATCCATCCTAGCTATTTCAATCAACAAGGTAGCAAGGACATAAGAAGGTATAAAGTACATTAAGACTGAATGGTTACTGTCTCCAGACCACTTCCGTGAGAGGAGGGACAAGCAGGCAAGGAGCTCCCCACAGTGTGGTTAACGTTCTGACAGGAAAGTAGTGGGTATACCGGAGCATAGAATGGGGTGAAGAAAGTCTGTCAGGGCCAGGTTGGCAGGGCAGCACATTCTGGAAAGTCTGATCCTGTGTTCTTCATCTATTTTGTAGCAAGTGGTGTATTGGATTGGGGCTATAGTTCAGTTGGCAGGGTGATTGCTTAGCATGAATGAACTCCTGTTCAGTTCCTAGTAACACACACACACACACCACACACACACACACACACACACACACACACACACACACACACACACACACACACCAGTCTAGAAAAAAAAAAGAGATTTGAATAAGGTCTTCTTAGTCTTTTCCTCCATGGTTGGCATACAGTAGCTATTTAATTAAAACATGTTAAATAAATGAATGATAATTCTAATGTCCCATTATAATAGATCTTCTAAAAAAAAAAAACCAACTGTTTCTAGTTCTACTTAACATTCTTACACACTATTCATTTAAGACAGAAATAAATGTCCCCCTTGACTTACAAAATCCTATCCCTGCTTCTCTTAAGCCAGACCTAAAAATGCTCTATTTCAGAAACATTGCTACACCTACTGTATATTCTTAGAACAAGGCTTCCTGGGGTACTTTTGAAATCAGGTAGCTGTGTAGAAATTCTGGAACAGTGGGGTGGTGGCTTTTCCCTCTTGCTCTCCACAGCTGACTTGTGGGATTCCATGCCCTGCTCACTTTCTGTACTTCTTCCATTCCCTCTCCAGGATGGCTCTCAATGTTTCCTTCTCCTCAAACTCTCTTCTGCTATCCAAAATGTGCTGCCTTTGGGGAACTCAATCTGCACTATTTATAAGCAACCCCTGAGAACACTATGAGCATCCTTAGGACTTGGTAGTCTTAACAGAAGTGTTATGAGTTCACGACTAGCCTGAGCTACATAAAAATATGTGCTGCCTTCTCTTTCTCCCACACCCTTCCACCAAAAGGAAAAGAAAAGTCATGATCAACTTCTCCTGCATGTGTTTAATGTATAGACAAATGATTAGACATAAAAATCATTGCTTATCACAGCTGGGGAGATTGCTCAGTTTGTAAAAGAGCAATCATGAGAACCTGGATCCCAGAATCTTTATCAAAAAAAAAAAAAACCAAAGAAGGCATGATGGTGCCTGCTTGTCATCCCAGTGCTGGAAGGATGGAAACGTAGATTCCCTGGTGTTTGCTGGCTAGCAATCCTTGCACTGGCCAGCCAGCCTAACCTACTTGACAAGTTCCAAGTAAGTGAAAGATGCTGGGAAAAAAAAAGATGGACGCCAGCTGAGGGATGACATCCAAAGTTGTCTCCTGACCTGTGTGTGTGTGTGTGTGTGTGTGTGTGTGTGTGTGTGTACACGAAGACACGTATAGATGTACAGACATATATGCGCATGCATACATGTGCATGCAACTTTCTTCAATGGGAGTTTTCTAATTGGACAAAATATGACACTAAACACGGTAGTTAACAACTGAATGGAATCTATTTCCATTAGCTTGGCACACTCTTAAACACATGCACAAGGAAGGACAAGCCTGTGTAGCTGAGAAGGAAAATTGTTGAGGTTTCCTGAAGCAGGAAGACTTTAATCCATACGACTTAGGGTACAGTTTGATTACATGTGCTCATAACTGTCCTCACAACACATTCTGCTGCTTTCTACCCTACAGGATTCCAAAACACACTGACTTGCTACTTGTTCTGGACAAAGAATTGCAATCCCATTCCATGATTCTTATTACAGGCTCAGGAAGCTGTGGGAACTCAAAACACAGGAGACAAATAGAGGCATGAATTAATTATTTAGGAGCCTCTGCACTGGGGATTGTCATAATTACAGTCGATGCTTTCCAGCAAGGACATATCAGTGTGCTTTGGGGATGACACTGGCTGCTTCTCCAGCTCTTCCAGGGCTCTGGCTTTCAGGGCCAATCTAGGGTAAATGAAAAGTGGTTTCCTCTGAATAGAAATCCACATTGTACAGAGGGTAAGGTATCTTCCTCTCTAACCCAGTGTGGGACATAGCAAATTTAACAATTAACCTCAAGGGCTGTTAAAGACTACTAGATTTACCTAAAAGCAAGAAGAATAACTAGCCTCAACAGGCCCGGGGTTAATACGATGGATGGGTGAGTCCAAACAGATGCTACATTACAAGTAAATTCCCAGTGACACGAAGTTAATGGCATCTGATTTATTTCCGAAGAGAAGACAAGCTAGGGCAGGTATGCAAACTTATGCAAACCATACAGCTGTGTAATTCCTGAGCCGCCCTTAATTATTTCATATATTTCTAAATGGTCATCAGGCAAAAAAGGTTCACACCAGTTCTAAGTGCATTAGTTCCTTCAATGCTTCACATTATTTTTTTTTTCTGGTCCTGGAGACTGAACCAGAGTTGTGTACACACTGAGCAAATACTCTAAGACTGAGCCACACCTTTAGTCCTTTATATCTGTTTTTTTTTTTAAGATTTATTTATTTTTATCTGATGTGTATAAGTGTTTCACCTGCATGTATGTATGAATGTATATGCATCCCCTGCATTTCTGGTGCCTACAGAGGCCAAAAGAGAGCATCTGACTCCTTGGAAATGGAGTCCCAGACAGTTCTGAGCCCCTGTACAGGTGCTAGGGCCCAAACCTGGGTCCTCTGCAAGAGCCACCAGGGCTCTTGAGAGCTGAGCCATCTTTTCAGCCTCTGTCCTTTGTCACTTTTCCCCCCTTGAGCCAGTGTTTCTCTGGATATCCCTGACTGTCCTGGAATCATAGATCCACCTGCCTCTGTCTCCCAAGTGCTGGGATCAAAAGTGTGTGCTACCGCCACCCAGCTTGCCCTTTGTGTCTGGAGATAGAGTCTTGCTAAAATTTTTTTTTTGGCCAATCTCAAACTTGCAATTTGAGTTTTCAACACCATCCCATGTTCTGGGGTTGTAGGTAATTGCCACCACACCTGCCTGTATTGGATGGGTTTTTAATAATATGCCTTACCGAGATGTAATTCATTTATCACACAATTAACCTAGTTTAAGTATACAGTCCAATACAGTGCAACATCCATCACCAGAAACCATTCCCATGGTCTAAAATTTGTCATCTCCCAATGGCAGCCTGTACTCTTTAGCAGTCATTTCCCATTTCTCCCCAACTTATCTTCCACAACTGGTGTGATTTCTGTATCTATAGATTCTCTGGTTTGTGATATTTAATCAGAATGTCATAATGTGTGCTCTTCTTTAACTTAGCGTATGGAATTTGTTCAAGGTTTAACGGTGCTGAAGCATGCTGAATAATACCCACTGTTCTGTTCCTACATTTTACTTACCTACTAGCCTCTCAATGGATGCTAGGGTTGTTTCCAGGGTTTTTTGTTTTTGCCTGTTATGTATACTGCTGGGATGAGGATTTGGGTGCTGGTTCTTTTTTTTTTTTTTTTTTTTTTTTTTTTTTTGGTTTTTCGAGACAGGGTTTCTCTGTGTAGCTTTGCGCCTTTCCTGGAACTCACTTGGTAGACCAGGCTGGCCTTGAACTCACAGAGATCCGCCTGGCTCTGCCTCCCGAGTGCTGGGATTAAAGGCGTGCGCCACCACCGCCCGGCTGGGTGCTGGTTCTTTAGTGGATGTAAACTTTCAGTTATCCAGAATATATATCTAAGAGTGGAATTGTATTATTTGGCAACTTTAGGTGTAACTTTTTGAGGAATTAACAGTTTTCCACTACATCATTTTACATCCCATTGGCAATACATGACAGTTCTAACTTTTCCTCCTCCTCCCCTTCCTTCTCATGCTCCTTGCGGTGCTAGGAATCAAAGCCAGGATCTCATGCAAACCAGGCAAGTACCTTACCACTGAGTTGTGTTCCCAGCCCCAACTCTTCTACATTGTCTCCTCCATCCCCAAGTTCTTTATTTTAACATGGACTGGGCTGATCTGTCAGCATGGATCATTTCATTTATAACTATTGTGGTTGGTGTGAAGTGATATCTCATTATGGTTTTGATGTTTGTTTCCCAACAAGTAAATATAATCAAGCACCTTCCTTATGCACACATCTGTTTTGGAAAAATGTCTATTCAAACCTTTGCCCACTTTAAAATGGGCTGTTTTTCTTTTTGTTATTGAATTCTTCATCTTTGGCCCAGTGTGTGTGTGTGTGTGTGTGTGTGTGTGTGTGTGTGTGTGTGTATTGGTTATAGGAAGAAAGACTGACCTCTCAGTCGGTCTTCCCTGAAATAAAGCTTCCATAACACAAAGTTGAGAGCGATGAGGAGGGTGGTGGCCTGTTTCTACTTCGAACAGACTGAACCTGTGAGCTGGATTCTAGGTTGAGAGGGAACTCTGTGTATTACCCAGAGCACAGCACCATCCAGCCAGAGTGGATCACCACCGTACCTAGCTGGAGGAGGCTGGGGGGAGGGGTGAACTATGCTCATATACCTTGTCATTCTTACTTCAGTGTTACAGGTGATTTTGCATAAACACTTCTTCGTTTGCTGTGTTCCCTCAAGATAATACCCAGAGATAATTTTCACCAGTGATTGTTTTGTAAGTGGTGTGTTCACAGGTGTAATTGTAGAAGTTGAGTCTTATTTGGATGATTTGCTCATGCCTGTGTGATATATGTGCACATGGGTGGGTGTGTGTCCATACTTGTGCATGTGTGTGGAAGTCAGAAGACAATGTTTGGTGCCTCCTTCTATGGCTCCACATTTTTGAGACAGGGTCTCTCATTGAACCAGTTGCTTGCCCATTGGCTGGAATGGCTAGATGGAAAAGACTCCAGGATTCCCCTGTCGCTGCCTCCCAGCTCTGGGGTTACAGGCATATTCTGCTGTGCCTTTTTACATAGGTGCTGAAGATTTGAACTTGGGTCCTCATGCTCGAATGTCCTAAACTCTTCCAGCCATCTTTTCAGCCCCAACCCCTATTTGGATAATTTGAAATGAAGACTCTGTAGATTTGGCAGCAAAAGTTACACTGACTTTGTTGGGTAAAATTGGCCATAACTTACAAAGGATAATTTTTATTTTAAAATTAGCAAATGTAAACAGTAGGTTAAGAAAACCAATGGGAGTTGAAGACTGGTTGAATTTCTACTTGATACACAGTAAAATTCTAAATGTCCGTGCATTTGCCTTAACTAACCATTTTTAATTTATTGCAGTTAAATTGCTTAGAGAGATTTGAAAAATGAGGTTACATATCTCATACAAAAGTTTGTTAGTCTAAGTGATCCATATACAAAGTCATCATAGCTATTAAAAAATCATGAAAATGGCCGGGTGGTGGTGGTGGCGCACACCTTTAATCCCAGCACTCCGAAGACAGAGTCAGGCTGATTTCTATGAGTTCGAGGCCTGCCTGGTCTACAGAGAGAGTTCCAGGACAGTCAAAGCTACATGGAGAAACTCTGTCTTGAAAAACCCAAATTTTTTTTTTTTAAATCATGAAAATGACGGCTACATTAAGAAAGAAGCGCAGGAATGAACCAGATGTGAAAATCAAGTGGTTAAGCTTTTACTGCTTTTCTGCACACATCATTTTAAAAGTTCTTTAGCAAAAATAACTACTGCTGCTATAAAATCCTTTGCAAAGCAAACATCCCAGTTTCCCTGATACATTTATTTGGACTTTAGGAGCTAATATTTAGATTTAACGATTCCTCAACTTCTGTATTGGAGCATGGGCTGGAGTAATCTGTAGACTGACAACCAGTTGAATGTCTTTCCAACTGAAACAAGTCTGGACTGACACATATCTAAAACCCTCTCCACCTGTTCTCCCCTGCTCCCCATGGATGCTATGGCACACGTTACTCCACGGGTTGAAGATTTTGATTACTTGCGACAATCACGTAAGCATCCCTGAGAAAATACACTGTGCTTAATAATCAAGAGGAAATACTAAAACACATTCTTTGCTAGATATGCCTGATCTGCTGGCAGCTGACTGGTGTGCCCTTGCCTGAAATAACTTATTGGCAAAAAAAAGTGGAAGAGCAGAGAACTAGACAAATATTACCACTAAGGAAGCCAAGCACATCCTAAGATATTTCCCTGGATATTAATAAACCACACAAAGATGAATAATGAAAACAATGTAAAATACTTTTCTTCTGGCTGGAAAAGTTCCAGTAATAAAGTTTGGCTTCGGTAGAGTTTTAAACGTCTTAGTTTTTCCAACATAGTAGATGCCAAGAGGACCCACTCAGTTCTTACGGCTGTAAAGTGGTTAAATAATAAGCAGAGAAATTGCATTAAAGCTCAGTTCTATTTCCCCCGCGAAGACAGAAATTCTGTTATGAAAGCTTCTTTGGATTGGACGTTAAGTATTTTGGAAGATGCTTACCTCCTGCCTTTGGGTAAGGTTGGATGCTCTGGCTTCTTCCCAGCTGCTGTTAGCTTGCCACTGCTCAGGGAGCAGGGGAGGCTCCCAGAGTTAGGTGTTCGGGCCCCGCCCTCTGCACTACTGCTAAAACTCCAGTTCTGCCAAACTGATTCCGGTGATTAATAATTGACAAAAGGAAAACACTCTTACGCAAACTTGTGTCCAACCGCAGGGCTTGCAGCGACTCCTTCCAGAAGAGAATGCGGGGTTGCACCATTCCCCTCCCCCTTCACTCTAAGGTCCCAACTTCCTATGCGCTGACACTCAGTCTTGGGGGATTGGGCTGTCCTCCGAGGAATGCAGCCCAGTGACTTCTACATTTTTAAATTTCGCTTTTCTGTATCTCGTTCGCACTTCTCTGGAGATTAGCCCCTCAGGAGGGGGCGCTTTCCCCCGCGTTGCTGGGGGGAGCCGGGGCTCGGAGAGCTACCGAGGAGACCGAGGTGGCGCTGTCACCTCCGATTGCTGCAGTAAAACCCGGAGCTTAAGCAGAGATGGGGGAGGGGGACAGAGGTGTCTCCCTCCCCCTCGTTTCGGCGGGGAGCTTCGACTCTACCAAAGGGGCACGTCTTTTGGTAGTGGTGCTGATGAGAGGGTGGGAATGGGGAGGAGGAGGAGGGTGGGAGGAGAGGGGGAGAAGGAGGAGGAGAAGGCAGCGGCGATGGCAGAAAAACAGTAGGTGCAAAGGTGAGCACTCTGGGGCTTTAACCAGTGCTCAGAGGATGCCTGTCAACATTCATCCGTCTGCAGATTGGGATGAACGGCAAAGGGGCCCGGGTGTATGCGGAGCAAGGCTGCAGTCTGAAACTCAGCGTCCGGCCGCGAAGTGAACCCCGGGGTCGCGCCCCGGCAGCGGTCCGCCCACCGTTTGTCAAAGAGCAAAGGAATTAAACGAACCACTTTAGCACCGGCAGCTAATTCTGATGCCTTGGAATCAGTAAAACAATCCTTCCTCCTCCCCCAATACGGTCACCTTCCCCCAGGTGGCAGGAAGGTTATGGTTGAAAAACTGCTCCCACCCTTCCCCGGGGGAAAGAGGTAGGAGGACCGTGCCTGGGGAACTTGTGTGGGTTCACTCACAAGTGCAGGGGATTATTCATGTGCAGACGACTGCGGCCGGAGGGCAAATTGGGAAGAGGGGCCGGCAGGCGACGGGGTGCCGCAGAGACGCACAGAGCGGCTCCGGGGCAGACGTGCCCTTCGCGCAGCATCTCCACTGGAAACCCGCAGCCAGACCGTGATCGATCTCTTTCTTCTCCATCCTAGGCAATTCTTGCATCTGACTCCGTGACTGCTGGCTAAGGGCTCAGAGGGCCTGGATAGCCTCATCCTACATATCCGACCGAGATTTTTTTTTTCCTGTCCAAGATCCAGGGGCGTCCGGGGACGGAAGCCTCTCGATTAATGAATGTTTGGGCTGCATCTGCCATTCAGCTTCCACTCCAGGAGGGGGAGGCATCCTAGGCTCCACTGGGCTGATGGTGCTGAAGCGCAAATTTGAGCTACTGGCAGCTTTCGGCTCTTTCTCACAACACACTTTCAGCAGGATGGGAGCGCCAAAGCTACGCAGAGGGAGCCTTGCGCTATTGGGTGGCGGTGTCTCCATGCAGGAAGCAGGGTGTCCCCGAAAGCTGAAGGGGGTTGGGGGCTGGGAAAGGAGCCAGTAAAACACATACCCGTGCTTGCTGTTTCTTACAAGCTATCATTCCTTTCAGCTCTTGTGAATAGTACTTTTATTTCTTAATCACTTTATGTTGGCCACATTTCTTATCTCTTGGCTTCTCCTGACACACCTTGCAGTGTTTGCAGGGCAGACATAACTTACGGCTATAGAGGGGGGAAGAGAAGTTCCGAGAAATGACTATTTGCAGGATGACCAATGTTCTCACAGTTTCTGGATCTTAATATATTTCCTAGTCCTCTCACTAGACCAGCAATTCTCAACAGGTGGGTCGCGACCCCCTTTGGTTGCATGACCCTTCCGGAGGGGGGGGGGTCACCGAAGACTATCGGAAAACACAGACACACCCGCATTAAAATTCATAATAGCAGGAAAATTACAGTTACGAAGTCAAAACCGTGATAATTTTATGGTTGGGGCTCACAACACGAGGAACTCTAATAAGGAGTCACAGCATTAGGAAGAACCACTGCCCTAGACTGCGACACCGCCTCCACGTCACGGTGCGTCTGTGGGAAAGGAGACATAGATCTTCCTGCCGAAAGCTCGTGAAATGGGTACCATTTGCAACTACTTTACATAGACGTTGGAGGAAACTCGGCTGGCAAAAGTGTCCAGACCACTAAAAACGCTGTTTTACAAAAGGTACAGCTTCATGTATGTCTGCGGACCTCCCAAGCAGAGAAAATACTGTCTATGTGTGCCACATGAACATAGAGAGCACTGAGTCACCAGAAAAGGTCATCACAACTTGAAAGACAGAAACCATTGAAGCTGTATCACTCTTCAAAATACAATGAGGATAAAATTAGCAAAATAAAATTCCCCTAATTGGTACACAATTGAAAATCTGGATTAAACTGTCTGGAGTGGTGCTACAAACCTCTAATTCCAACATTGGGAGGTGGAAACAGGTCAGTTAGGAGTTCAAGTTCATCTTCAGTACACAACAAGATCCAGGCCAGCCTGGGCTAAATGAGACACAGTTTCAAAAAAAAAAAAAAAACCCAATCAAACAAATAATAATAATAAAGCAGTAAACCTAGATCAAATACAAATGGAGAAATTACAAACTCTAAGTTTATTGTTTTAGCCATTCAAATTGAAAAGGCACAGTGTGGGAGTATTTGGTACATATGTGCAGTTTGTAAAGGTCAAATCAGGACAGTTAACATTTCCACCTCCGGAACTTAAAATAAAAATATTTTATTAATATGCAATAATCATAAATATTTATGGGGCACAGTGTGATCAGAAATAGTAAGTCTTAGGACTGGAGAGATGATTCAGTCTGTAAAGTACTTGCTATGCAGACAGGAGGACCTGAGTTCACATCTCCATCACCCACGTAAAAAAAAAAGTTGGACCTTGCAGTACACCTGTAACCCTGGGTAACAGAAACTGGAGGGTGGAGGGCAGGGCACTTGCTAGCCAGCTAGTTAAGCCGAATTCATGAGCTCTAGATCCTGTGAGGGACTCTGTCTCAAAAAGGATGTGGAAATCAGTAGAAGAAAACACCAGAACTCAGACTCTGACTCCCCATGCATGTATGTGTATACATGTGTGTGTGTGTAAGAGAGAGAGAGAGATAGAGAGATAGAGAGAGAGATTAGTAAGTAAAGACAACATATAACCTCAGTGGAGGCCATTAAACAACCCACCTTCAGACCTTCAGCTGGTGTTTTACTGCCCAGGAAAAGCTTTGATCCTGGTGAAAAGCTTTGATCCTGGTGCTAGTTCCTGGAACTTGTGAGTTCACCAATGGCTCACCTCACAGCTTAAGCATCAGAATGGGAAATTTGAGGAATCAGAAAAACTGTCTAGAACACAACAGTTTAAAACTATACAACTTCTCATGCCATTCTGCTCCTCGCCCCCCATGGAACTGGTATTATAAATAAAATAAAATATCTACTAATAAAAATATAAAGAAATTAGTTATATCAACTGAACCTTAATTTTTTTTTTTTTTTGACAGACTTCCCTCTGTAGCCCTGGCTGGCCTGAAGCTCTCTGTGTAGACAAGGCTGGCCTTGAACTCACAGAGATCTGCCTGTCTGCCTCTGCATCCTGAGTGCTGGGGTTAAAGGTGTGTACCACCACACCCAGGCTTTTTTAAAAAATTATGTTTATTTACTTACATGGGAGGGGGTTGGGACTGTACATATGGGCACACTATGCATGTATATGGAGCTGGTCATCAGGCTTGGCATCAAGGACTTTGCACACGTGGCCATCTCTTGCTGGACTATAACTGACCATTTTGTGACAGCCTTTTCATCATTTTATAAACTAGCTGTCGCATAATAACTAGAGAATATACACCACTGGAATGGAGAACCTTAAAAATTCATTTAAAAAAATCGCTGGGATGATACTCCTCAGGCAAGCTGTGAGATTGGAGGCCAGATGTCGATCACTTTTTAAAGCTCTGACTTACGTTGTTTGGAATGCCTTTGGGGTTAAGGTTCCAGGAAGGAAGGAGGCAGGCTATGTGAGAATTCATTTGAAACGACTCCATTCCCCGTGTTGGTTTCTGCCCTGTTTCCATGTATGTTGCTGTGCGAAAATACTCAACCCAAAGTGACTGGGTGGGTGGATGGGTGAGATTTATTTGCCTTACAATTCCAGGTGACAATTCATTGTCGAGGGGAAGTAGAGGCAGGAACTTCAACAGCCATCAACATCTACAGTCAAGAGGAGAAAGAAATGAGCACTTAGAAGCTGCTTCTCTTGATTCCTCATATCCTACATTGTTAAATATGCCCTGCTTAGGGGATGGTGTTGCTCATAATGAATGGGCTAGATCCCCTGCATTAACTATCAAGACCATTCTCCACGGACATGCCTACAGGGTAACACGATCTATTCAGTTCCTCAGTTAGGCTCTCAGATTATTCTAAGCTGTGGCAAATTGATATTTAAAACTAACCATCATAGGCACCAACTCTACAGGCTTCTTTCTATACATGGTCATGCTTCTAGGCAGCAAAATTCAGGCACAAAATGTGTGTTTTCTGAAGCTTCCAGACCTGACAATGGTGGCATGGTAAAATAGTCAGGGACTTCTTTGGAGCAAACCAGATATTGGTTCAAATCCCCATCTTTCTAATAACTAGATCTGCAATCTAAAACAAGTCATCCCAATATCTCTGTCCTTGGTCTTCTCAATTATGAAGTAAGAGTGATGCTGAGTTCATAGGGTTCATTTGAATATAAAATAAAATGCTGTTTACAAAGGCTGTGCATAACTGATATTACCTCCCCACATTGATTCCAGTTCCTCAGATATTCATATGCTTAGGCTGAGAGGCCTTTTACCATAGACAAATTTTAACCCTCAAAACTTCTAGAATTTAGTACTAGAATAAGGATCACACTGATGATAAATTTTGAGGCATGTGCTTGTACAGCAATAAAAGGTACGATATCACACAAAAAGGGCAACATGAGTACCGGTAATCTGGCATAAGAGCTAGAGAGGTGGTTCAGCAGTTAAGAACACTGGCTGCTCTTCCAAAGGATCCAGGTTTGATTCCCAGCACCCAACTGGTGATTCACGACCTCAGCAACTCCAATCCCAGGGGTGGTGACACCCTCTTCTGGCCTCCATGAACACCAGGCGTACAAGTGGCACACAGACATACATGAAGGCAATACATCCACACATATAAAATGATAAATAAGAATTTTCAAAATAATAATCAGACATAGTGTGACCACCAGGAGTTTAAAAATCCAATAATGTTATATTTACATTATTCATAATAGAGACAAACAGCTTTAAGATAAATTTCTTTTCAAGAGTTGATACATTGGAATAGATAATGCCATCATTTTATTGCTAATGGGATTGAAAGGAATAACATCTTTGATTAGTAAAGTAGCACACACATATGAAAACAATAGAAATGATTTTAAATGTGAATAACAATCACTTAACATCCAGAGAAACAGCCAGTTAATTATCAAATACATGACCTTGTGTACAGTTTAGACCATTGTATATACAGGTTCAATTTTTCTGAATGGTATTATCTATTCCAATAAAGAAAAAAAATGTTATCAAGGACAAAAATACAGTTGCAGCACTTTTTGTTGCCAAGATCAGTATTTTAAGGTCTTTTTTGTTTGTTTGTTTGTTTGTTTTTTTGAGACAGGGTCCTGGGATTAAAGGTGTGCACCACCACTGCCCAGCCAACAATTTCATTTTTTTTTTTTTTTCTGAGACAGGATCTTTCTGCGTAGCTTTGGAGCCTATCCTGGAACTCGCTCTGTAGACCAGGCCAGCCTCAAATTTACAGAGATCCTCCTGCCTCTACTTCCTGAGGGCTGGGATTAAAGGCATGTACCACCATTGCCCTGGCTGAAGGTCTTTTTTTCAATGTATCAATTCTTGAAAACAAATTTCAAATTAGTGATAAAATGTTCCAGTTGTATTTCCAAGCTTCAAAACTTTAACCACAAATCCTCTCAAGTTGCCCAAGCATCAAGGGATGTATGGCATAAAATAAAAATTAAAGCTATAGCTTAAATCCAGACACAAAGAAAAATATATTCTGAATACAAATTAAAAGTCCATGCTAAAACACGAAAATACATATTTTTCCACTCTACAATCATGTCACCCTACCCTGGACATTTTCATTGATTTAACCAAATACTTTCATCTGGAAAGGGAAGCAGCAATCTCATGCTCATGGGGTATCTGTCTTTTTAATTGACTTTCTGTTCTGCCTTCTCATTGGTTGTAAACCCAACCTCTTGACCTCCTTGTCATTGCCTGTCTATACAGACCTCCAGGTCTTCTATGGTTGGTATTGAGATTAAAGGCGTGTGTCTCCATGCTGACTGTGTCCTTGAACACACAGAGATCTGCCTGTCATGTGGTCGGGATTAAGGGCGTGTGCTACCACTGCCAGACTTCTGCTATGGCTTGCTATTAGCTCTGACCCCCAGGCACTTTTATTTATTAACATACAAATAAAATCACATTTCAGCACAAATAAAATATCACCATACTACATCTTGATCGGCAGGCCACAGAAGGAGACTGCCACACTCAGTACATCTTGAGCATATAAGATCTCAAAGCCGCCTCCACAGTGACACACTTCCTCCAACAAGGCCACACCTCCCAACAGTGCTACTCCCTGTGGACCACGCATTCAAACACATAAGTCTGTGGGGCTCATTCCTCTTCAAACCACCACACCACCTATTTAAACACATGCAATTCAGTCGTATTTTATCTGTTTTTCATGTTGCGCAACTGTCATCAAAATCCATCTCTTTTTATCTAATAAAACTGAAATCTCACACCCATTAAATGACAGCTTCCTGTTCTTTCCTCTCGCTCTATACAACTCCCATTCTATTTTCTGTTGGTATGACTTTGAGACTCCAACTGCTTCATGGAAGTGTCATCACACAGCATTGTCTTTTGGAGGGGCTGGATTATTTCACCACACAAATGCCCCCAACTTTCAGACACATTAAAATATCTGCAAGGATGAAAAGTTGTATAATATTCTGCTGTTTGTGCACACGACATGGTGCTTATTCACTCATCCCCTAGTAGACAACAAAATGCACATTTATGCCCATTGATGTACCGGTAAGTGGATCAGTTACCACAGTTAGCGGAGGTTCCAGGTAGTTCAAAACTGAATCATATCATGGCTGATCCGAGATCTTGAGTAAGTTACTGGAATGAATGACCTTATCTTAATTTCCTTTTGGCTCCTATGAGAAAAGTCTTACTGGGATCCCATATCTGTTTTGCTTTCTCAGAGTAAGTGAGGAATTTTGTTGCTGATCCTTTCACAGCCATCTTGTTACAAAGATGCATCTGATAATTCTATTAGTGCTAATTATTTTGTTTTAGTTTCTATCAGCATGGAATTTTGATGTCATTTATTACAAAATTCTGTTGGATTAAGAAAACCCAAAGAGGAAATGTATAGTGGTTTATGCCTTTGACCTTTTGGCCAGCCTCAAAGGAAAGAATGATACAGATGATGATGATGATGATGATGATGGTGATGATGTCATTTGGATGATGACGATAACAACTAACAGTGATTTAACCACCAAGAGTTTTACAAATCCTCTTTCCCTCGTGGGTTTTCAGGGAAGATGATTTTTAACCTCATTTTCACAGACAATAACCAAAGAACCAGAGAGCTGGACTCTGAAGCCCTTCTTTTCGGTCCCTGTTGAATCCTTCTAATGATGCTTCCATTTCATGCATCAGTTTCTTGATATTTCTCTCTCAGAAAGAGCGCCTGTGTTGTGGTTACTAAGACAATAGGCGTTGCAGCCAAATGTCCCTGAAAACAAACTCTGAAAACAAAGAAAATGTAACTCTCCCTAAGGCTGCACTAAGCCTGGTTGCCCATAGAGATATAGACGAAATTCACTAACTTCTTAGCATGGACACACAGGAAGCTGGTAAAAGAGCCTGGCATTGGCACCCCTCTGGTAAGTGCCCATGACTCTTTGAGAGCTAGCCGTGACATGTATAAGGCAGTTAGGGAGGCATCTGTCCTCAGTGCTGTGTATCAGAGGAAACACAACATTCCCACCTCTCCCAAAGACTTTTTGTTTGTTTGTTTGTTTTGTGTTTTTGAGACAGGGTTTCTCTGTGTAGCTTTGCTCCTTTGCTGGAACTCACTCTGTAGCCCAGGCTGGCCTCGAACTCAAAGAGATCCGCCTGGCTCTGCCTCCAGAGTGCTGGGATTAAAGGCATGTGCCACTACCACTCGGCCTAAAAACTTTTTAAAATGGTAGTTGATTAAAAAAAATCTTCAGACTTTGAAATTAGTATAAATAAAGTAGAATTCCTGTTTAAAAGCTTCATTGCATTTCAATGTGTGTGTGTGTGTGTGTGTGTGTGTGTGTGTGTGTGTGTGTGTGTGTGTGTGTATGTGTGTGTGTGATGCACAGGAGGACTCATCTCTCCCCTTCCACTGTGTGGGACCAGGAGATTGTCAGGTTTGGCAGTGGGTACCGTTACCCACTTAGCTATTCCCTAGCTCAGGATTCCTAATATGAGAGAGAAAAGCGGGGTTCGGGGGCTGGCAGGGGAAAACAACACTCTCAAATTCTGAAATTGGGTAAAAAAATTCAACCACTCTGCTTTAGGTGTGTAAACAGGTCCCTTCCCAAACAAACACATTTTGCCTGTGCTTTGAGAACAGGCCAACTGCTTCTATGAAGACTTGGATTTAGAGGCAACATCTCTGATTGGTTTTCTGTCTTTGATGGGCTGGAGTGAAACTCCTGTTATAATTAGTGTCTGTGTGAGACAGGGAAGAATCCAGTCCTATGATTGACAGTTCTACCCAGTGAGCTGTGGCTTGTGTTCTATGAATCAGCTTCTCTAACTCTCCGGCACCATAAAAATTCATAGCCACTCTGTTGTCCTGACATTTCTCTGTGAAGAATTTGGCATTTAGTGGAAAGTTATTATTTTAATTCCTGTCAAATTAAACTTTCAGGTCAGTGTTACTATTTGGGATGAAAAGAGCAAAGCACGGAATAAAAGTAAGAACTAAAACACAAGGCATCAGAGAATTTAGCCTTAGCATCCAGCGTTGAGTTAGCCGTCATCACTTTGGAATATTCTTATGATGCCCAAAAGAAACTCCATGCTCATTAGCTGTCATATTGCATTCCCCCACCCATACTCCCAACCATCAATCTACTTTTTGTCTGTATGGATTTGTGTATTCCGGAAATTTCACATAAATGGTCTTTGGTGGATGAATTCTTCAGCTTAGTGGCATATTTTCAAGGTTCATTAATGTGGTATTGTGCATTGGTACTTCATCCCTTCCTAGGTTGCATAATAGTTCATTCATGCACCGGATATATGTTTTTCTTATCAATTTCATTGTTGACAGGTGTTTGCAGTTGCCACTTTCAGGCTTAAGAACAACATGACCTGATGTTCTAAGTCATATGATAAAGCTGTTTAACTTTTTGACATCTTGCCAAATGGCTTTTCTAAGATGATGATACTCTATGTCTGCATTGCTACATCTTGTGAAGTTTTGGTTATTCCACCTCATGGTTAACTGTGGTGCTTCAGCACCCATAGGCTCATAGATTTGAATGTTCAGTCACCAGGAACTGGCACTATTTGAAAGGATTAGAAGGATTAGCCCGTGTGGCCTTGTTGGAGGAAGTGTGTCACTAGGGGTGGGCTTTGAATTTTCAAAAGCCTGTGTGGAGCCCAGAGACGCTCTCTGCCTTTGGATCAGGATGTAGCTCTCAACTACATTCCAGCACCATGTCTGCCACATCAGCCACCGTGCTCCTACCATGATGATAATGGACCCAGCTTCTGAAACTATAAGCCAGCCCCAATGAAATCTTTCTCTTACAAGAGTTGTTTCAGTCCACTGGGCTCTCTGAATGAGGGTGACAGTTTTGTGGCTTGATCTGCTTGTGAGTCCCCTAGCACTGTGACCAGAACACATCCCAGGTACATGAACTGGCTTTTTAGAGCCCATTCACTATGGTGGATGCCTTAATCAGCCTTGATGCAGGGGAGATGGGCATTGGTTCTGCCCCAATTTGATATGCCAGCCTGTGTTGAATATTCAAGGGTGATCTTACCCCCTATGAGGAGGTGTTGGGGGTGGGATGAAGGGGAGGAGGGGTGAGCAGAAGGAGAGGAGGGAGGGGGAACAGTGGTTGGTACGTAAAATGAAAAAAAAATTAATTAAAAAAAAGAGTTGTTGCAGTCATGGTGTCTCTTCACAGAAATATAACACAGACAAAGACACTGACATGGATGTTGTCCGTCTTCATGTCTTAGCCATTCTGGGGAGCAGGAAGTGGTAGATAGTGTGGTTTTAATTTGTATTTCCTCTCTGAATAGGGATACTGAACATCTTGCTATATGTTTATTGGTTTTATTTTTTACATTTATTTAAATGTTTGAAAATGTGGCCTCTTAACCATTTCTATTGATGGGGTTTGTAAGAATTCTTTAAATAGTCTGAATACAAATCACTCCTTAGATATCTGACTTGCAAAGACACTCTCCCATCGTATGAGCTGTCTGTTACTTGTTCCCTTCATAGTCTTTGAAGCACACAAGTTGTTAATTTTTTTTTTTCAAGACAGGGTTTCTCTGTGTAGCCCTGGCTGTCCTGGAACTCTGTTCTGTAGACCAGGCTGGCCTCAAACTCACAGAGATCTACTTGCTTCTGCCTCCCAAGTGCTGGGATTAAAGGCTTGCACCACCACCACCCTTCTATGAGTTGTTAATTTTGATGAAGCCCCCCACTTAGATGTCTTATTTATTTGATGTTATAGCTAATGAACCACTGCCAAACACAAGGTTGCAAAAGTTCTAATTTTCTTTTAGTTTTAGCATATATATATAATAGTTTTAGCATTATATATATATATATATATATATATATATATATTCCATTTAAGTTAATTTTTGTAAATGGTATAGGGTAGCTTCCAAGTTCATGTTTTTGAAAAATTCCCCAGTAAAGGTTTTTTTTTCTGAAAAATTTGAAAAACAAAACCATTCTCCATTCAATTATCTATCTTTATATAAGTAACTGAGCATCAGTGTAAGATAATATTTCTGGACATTCATTTCTATTTCACTGAGCTATAAACCTAGACTTAGAGCCATAATTGAAATTTGGAAACAGTGGGTGTTCCAGCTAAGATTAACTTTTGTTATTCTTGATCCCTTGTGTTTTCACATAGTTTTATAATAATTAACTTGTCCATTTTTTAAACTAAAAAATGCAACAGATGTCTATAGATAACCTATAGATTGCATCAGTAGGTTAATTTGGGAGAATATACCATCTTAACAATATTAAGCATTCTAATCCATTAACATGGGCAGTCTGTCTCTCTCTCTCTCTCTCTCTCTCTCTATATATATATATATATATATATATATATATATATACATACATATATATATTTTCTTTAAGAGTTCCTAAAATAAATTAAAAATTATTTAAAATAATTTATTATTATTGTGGGGTGAGTGCATGCATGAATGTGTGTGTGTGTGTGTGTGTGTGTGTGTGTGTGTGTTTGTGTTTGGATGCGAGTGTGGGTGGGTGTGGATGGGTGGGTGTGGATGGGTGGGTGCACACGTGTGAAGCAGCCTGCTTGTGGAGGTCAGAGAGCAACTGGTAGGACGAGTCATCCTGTCTTTCCATCTTGGTAAGACAAGGTCTTTCTTTTTTCTGGTTTGCTTTCTAGGCAGGCTGGCTGGCCGGCAGGCTCCTGGGCAGTTCTCCTGTCCTCCGTGTCTCCCTAGGAGTCCTGGGACTACAGCCGTGCCCACTGCATCCAGATCGTTCACACAGGTTCCAGGCCTCCACCTCGACTTATCAGAGGCTCGTGCAGTGAGCACTTTACCAACAGAGCCGTCTCCGCAGCTCCAGACCTTTCTGTTATAAGCAGAGCTTTTGCAACTTTTAGTTTCAAGTGCTTGCACTTTTGGTAAACTGCTATTTGAAACTCCAAATTTGAATGAACTGTAGCTAATCCCAGGAACAATGTTGTGGTTAACCTTGCATTTTTCTCCCTAGTTTAGCATCAGGCTTTGGTCTTAAATTGTGGTTGGAAATTTACATGCTTGATGAAGTGAGTTGAAAAAAAAAATCATATTCATAGAAAAAAAAGACTTTTTTTTTTTTTTTTTACTCTTGCACACCATTAAGAAAACAAAAAGATTGTTAACCCCATTTGATAAGAAATGTTACTGATGAAGCCAAAAAGGTTAATTTTCATGGTCAAAAGGCATTGAATCAATGTCAAACTAAAAAGCAATAACAACAGTACAATTCAACATTTCCCCTGGTATTGCGTTAATTTCAATTTCTTTTAAGCTGAAAGGACATGGAGAAGGTCAAGAGGAAAGAGGGGGTAACACTAAGTGATTTTTATTGAATTACAATAAAAATGCACATTGTCATATCATCCAGGTCCTATATGGCTAAAAGAAGGGTTTCACTCAAGAGATGTCTATCTTTCTAGAATTTCTGCATTGGTAAACATTCAGAAAGGAATCGTAAGAGTGATTTTCATGCCACACACCACTGGCATTGAAGTGAACATATTGGAAGCTCACCATGAAAGCTGAGGTCTGATTCCCAGAAAGGAAGTTAGAGAAGGTACTTCCGGACTTTATTTCCTGCTCACATGTTCAGGGCAGGGAATGTCTTCAACATAACTCAGTGGTTCTCAACCTATGGGTTGAGACCCCCTTGTGGGGGGTCGAATAGCAGATATTTCATTATGATTCATAACAGTAGCAAAATTATGGTTACGAAGCAGCAATGAAATAATTTTATCATTGGGGGTCACCACACAACATGACTGTATTGAAGGGTTGCAGCATAATGAAGGCTGAGAACCCCTGATGTAGCTCATCACCCTCCTAGAATGGCATCTCTGTTCTAGGTAAGAGCTCACTGCCCTGGTTGACTCTGGTTGAACATTTGATGGGAATCTCAGAGTGGAATGAAACAGGTGTCGATTTCTGTGACTAACCCGGAGGAAGGTGTGAGTGTCCAGTTGTCCTGAGAACATTTGCTAGGCAGGCAGTCATTGCCAAGGTGTGGCATCTGGGTAGACCATCACACTACTCTCATTAACAAGAAACACAGAAACCTACTGGCAATTTCTCAGCAGCCATAACAGGACGTGTGGTAAAGAGAAATGCTGGTTGTCAAGGATATCACACACTGTGGTCTAGAAAGAACTGTTGTGGCTGACTTAGACTTCCCAGGTTTAAACCGAGTGAAAAGTTATGGTTTCCTGGGCCTAAGAGGTGGAAACTTTCAATTATAAATTGACTAAAAAATAACCCTATACTCCAGGAACTATTGACCAAGGATGCCATGTTAAAACTCTAGACAGTTTTCCTCTGTAGGAAACATAGAGAGGGGGCAGAGAACTTCTGAAACAGTACTAAAGCAAGAGAATGTACAAGAGAAAGAAGAAGGTGTGAGCGATATACATTTATTGCTTGCGAGTTGAAATGATGGACCCCATCATTAAATTACGAAGGCTGTGAAATGGATATAATGGCCACCTATCTACTTCATTCAAGGAGGTCCATAAAGTTTGTAACTTTGCTGAGCTAGGAGCTGGAGTTGGAGGTGAGAATAAGCAAGTTGTTCAGTGAGGATTTCACCTCGCTGTGAGAACCCCTTTTCCCTGTATTGTTACTGATTGCTGCCAGGGACAAAGACAGAATCTCTAGTTAGTGGAAAAATGCAGACCCCCATAAGACAGGGAACTAGATTATTTTACAGTCAGGTTGCCTAATAACAGGACATTGAGTCAGAGCCCTTGACCCTTTTATCCTGTAAACATCCTATACAAACATCCTGTTAGCTTGCCCCACCGTATGCAGATGACAGCTTCTTGCTCCCCCCACCCTGTAGGAACTATATAAACCCTCCTGGAGAAAAACAAAGTTGCACCTTGACCAGAATCTTGACTTGGTGTATTTCCTTTGTATTTCCTGTCCCTACATTCCGTCCTTAGGGTGGTTGAGTACCCGTTAAAGCCCTGCTGGCCGGGGCAACTGGCTGGGGCAGATTGCTTTTGTTTTCAGTTCCCAACAGCTCTGATAAAAACTATGAGGTACCAGAGTATCTACAGAAAATACTGGAGTTCATTGTGTTTTATCCCACTTTACCATGTTTCCCATTAGCGTGAAGAAGAACCAGTCTCAGTTTATACTTAGAAGTTTTTAGAAGTGGTGTGGGGAGAGGGGTGAAGGGAGACTTGTGGTGAGGCTACATTTCCACAATAGATAGTCAGATATAATTCAGGATAAAAGAAGGTAAGAATTAGAAGAGCTGATTTTTTAAATGTAGTTTCAAGTGGACTCGTGGCCTTTTGGGATGGAAAATTAATCAGATTATTGATTTCCTAAGGAAAGCTGAGATATGCTTTTGAGTAGTAGGTTATCAAGACATTTGCCACAAGGGGTTGGTGAATAATATGGGTTCTTTTCATGGTTATGGTTTTCAGTTTTCAAGAGTTAAAGCTATTTTTCTGCTGTTTCTATTTGGGTGCAACTCATTTTGTGGAGAGCACCCTCAGGACTCTCTTCTAGAGGACTTTGGAGCCTGAAAATGAAAACTCAAATTCAAGTCCTTCTGAGGACTGACAGTGTGTTAGGGTTCAGGTGAACAGAGCCTCCTTAGTGCTTGTGATAAAGCAAGAAATTTGGGGGACCAAATACAAAATTGTGAATTCAGACCCACAAAAGGACCTCAGGATGGTTCTGAAGCTGTAAAGGATATTCTGGGGCCTGAGTGCTGTTCTTGGCTATGTAAGCAGGGCAAGTCCATTTGGTCAGCAGCCTGTCTGTGTTCATGGCCTCCATTTGAGGCACTCGATCCAGTTTTAAATTGAGAAGCTTCAGAGGCAGGAAGACCTACTCCATGTCAGCTTCAAGTCCCTGTAGGCATTTGAGGACCAAATAAAGTGGAGAAATGGTAAGTCCTCCTTCTGATTCTGAAATTAGTAACAGCAAAGGAAGGGTTAGTTAAGAGAAAGATCAGTAACTGAACACCTAGGATGGAATTTTTGTTTGCCTTTGAAAAATGTCCTATATTAATAGAAGTTTTGCCTTTAAAAATGTCTCCCGACAAGCTTCAGGTATCTTCCTGTATTGAAACAATGGGATGGTCTTGGGAATAAGCTGTTGTATCATCATGAGAGCACTTTTCTATTTACTCTCTACACTTCCTGGTCTGAGATTTCTGATTTGTTATTATTTCTTACTCCCGATTCAGCAGTTGGCTAAGGATGATGGAGCATCCTTAGATACCCTCTTTTCTCTTAGGTTGCAGAAATTACACTTTCCACAAGTCCATTCCAAATTAGCTTTTATGGGGTTAGCTTTTTAATGTGTTGAAACAAACACATTTCAAGACTTTTTAATTGCAAAGACTAGAAGTTTTTAATTAAATTAGTTAATTAAATAATTGACTCACAAGACTGGGTCTCATATATCCTCAGGTGGCCTTGAACATGCTAAGCAGCTGAGCGTGACCTGGAACTTCTGTTTCTCCTGCCAGCTCCTCCCGCAGCACACCTGGATTGTGCAGTCCTGGCAGTAGACACCAGGGCCTTGTGCTTTGCATGTGAACATTCCGAGCTTGAGCTAAATCCCTACCTCACCTTGAACTTTTAAACCAGACTTAAACACACACAAAAAGGCAACACATTTAAAAGACTTAGGTGAGTTTTTGGTCAAGGACTGTAAAGTTGAGGACTTCTTTTTCTCCTCGGTTGTAGTCACCAGGGAAGCTGGGGTTTGTGGCAGTCAGACTGGGTGGAAAGTGAGAGGCTGGAGGGAGGAGAAGTTAGAGGCAGGCATGCTCCGGGAACTTGGCTAGTTACACACTGCGGCAAATGTGGCCTTTTTAGTTGAATTTTTCTGCAGTTTGGGGGATTTTCAGATCTCTGTGAAGACTGGGGTGGTCACTCTTATCTTCTTTGTAGCCTTGTAAAGGTCCTTCGCAGTATTCCTTGTTGACATTTGTCTATGAGAAGGTGATCAACATCTGTCGACTCCCAACAGTCTGTATGGAGTAGTCCTGACTGTCCTGTCCTGTGTTTCTTACTCTTACCTGCTACAGTCAATGTCTGTTTCCTCCAGTTCTTGTCACTCAACACAGGATGAAGGCTTGTCTTAGGACTCTGGCACTTACTTCTCAGCTTTGTAACTATTGTTTCATCTAATTTCAGTTTAACAGAAAAGTTACTTGGTTGGTGTCTTAGACAGTGTTCTGTTGCTATAAGGAGACACCATGACCATGGCAACTCTTATAAAAGAAATCATTTAATTGGGGCTGGCTTACAGCTTCAGAGGTTTACTCCATTATTGTCATGTTGGGGAGCAGGGCGGCATGCAGGCAGACATGGTGCCGGAGAAATAGCTGAGAGCTCTACACCCAGATCCACAGGCAGAAGGAAGAGAGAGACTCTGGCCTTGGCATGGGCTTTTGAAACCTCAAAGTCCATCCTCAAGGACACACTTCCTCCAACAAGGCCACATCTTCTAATCCTTGGAAACAGTGCACTCTCTGGTGACCAAGCTTTCAAATCCGTGAACCAAAGAGGGTCATTCTCATTCAAACCGCCACATCCCACTCCCCGGCATCCATAGACTCGTAGCCATATCATAATGCAAAATGCGTTGAGTCCAACTTCAAAAGTTCCCATAGTCTTTCAGTCTCAACTTTGTTTAAAAGTCCAAAGTTCAAAGTCTCTTCTGAGACTCACAGCAATCTCTTAACTATAACCCCTGGTAAAATCAAAATCAAAAGGCAGATCAGATACTTCCAACCTACAATGGCACAGAAGAGACATTACCATTCCAAAAGGCAGGGAAGGGAGCATAGTGAGGAAATACCGGACCAAAGAAAGAATGAAAACCAGCTGGGTAAACTTCACATTCTGCATCACCATGTCTGATGTCGAAATCCTCTTCAGATCTCTAAATCCTCTCAGCTTTGTTGACTGCAACACACCTCTCTCTCTTGGGCTAGTTCCACTCCCTGTTAGCAGCTCTCCTTGGCAGGTATCCCATGGCTCTGGCATCTCCAATGTCTTAATGCAAGTTTTACTTTCACAACTTCATGAAATGGCCTCGCTGGGCCTCCATGCAGGGACATCTCTGACACATGCCTGTCGTCAGCAGCTTTTCTTAGCCGTGCCCTTTCTTGTATCCTTGACTCTAAAGCCAGAAGCCCGTGGCTGAAGCTGCCAAGTTCTGCTGCTTGTTGGGGCTGGATCTTGGCGCTCTCCTTCAATTATATTTGCACCAGCTTTTTGTTGTTGACAGTTTTCTTCACTATTTCCGTGTTTCTTTAGTTCCTTTCCACACGTTGGAAGCTTCGCTGGGTGAAGTCTTGCCCTGAGGTCACCAGTCCCTCTACTCCACTTAACATCAGGCTTTTCTTTAAACTTTTTATCCCTTTGAGCCCTGGACTTAGCTATATTACACATCCCAGTGTTGTCTTTTCTCCTCACTGTACATTTTATATTCTTAGGGTTCTTGGGATCGAACTCAGGTCCTCCTGCTTGCAAGGCAAGCACGTACTGATTGAGTCATCGCCCCAGCCCCTCGGCATCATAGTTTTCATTAGTTGTTATATTTATTTATTGTGTGTTTGTGTGTGGGGGAGGTGGGCGGTACACTAGCGTCATGGTGCACACGTAGAGTCAGAGGACCACTTCAAGGAGCTGGTTCTCTGTTCCCACCACGCGGGTCCTGGGGTTAACTCTGGTTGTCAGACCTGACAGTAAGTGCCTCTATCCACGGAGTCATTTCATGATCTCAATACCAAGGTTTTAAAGGGTTTATCTGGGACCACAGTCAGGCCCCATGAGGAACAGTCCAGGGAACCAGTTATCTCCTGCAAAGCCCTGAGCATCCTTGTCTTCATCTCAGCTTGCTGATGGTCCTACTTCCTCTTCCCAAGAACACTGTAAGAACAAGGATGCTTGCCACATAGGCTGACTGCAAGTTCAACTACGGAATTTTTAAGGCCTCTTTCACATCAAGGATTTGGTAGTCTTTAGCAAAGCAGGGTGGGCAGGGAGTATAAAGCAGTGGAGCCACCTGAGAGGTGCTACTTGGAGCTGGGACTACAGTGAGTGCCAATGAGCAGACAAGTCTAGCTTAGGACCACCTTCCCCAGCCTTAATCATCTCTTTGGAGAAAGGCTAGAGACTAACAAAGTATTACAGCGCTCTCACTGATCTGGTTAAGCCATGTTTAGCTAAATGAACTCAGGAGAGATTGGGGCTGTCGGCATCATGCAGAGACTGTACCTTGCTTCTGGGTCTGTGAGGGTTTCTTCTGAGAAAAACATGTAAACACTGTCCACTGGCCATTTGGAGCGAGCTTCTCTGGAATCCATTAATAAAAATGACTAAAAGTCTGCCTTTCAACTTTTTAGTGAAGTATGCCTACTTTTGTTGGTTTTATTTCGTAAGTAACTGTGTTGATACCCTATTAGTAGAAAGCATTCTTACTTAAACGTTCACTCTTGATAAATGAAATAGTGACTTCCTGCCTTGTGCAGTGGGTGGTCTAAACAACTGGACCGTGCTTCTTGTGGTTGGAGGGATTTTTAGCAGCTTAAGAAGGGATTAGAGACACAGAGTTGTGCTTCTCCACATCTGGGCTCTAGGCCAGCAGTGTTATTCTCAGCTGGGAACTGGATGGAAATACTCCTGCTCCAGGTAATTCTGACTCCTGCTAAAGTGAGAACCTGTGATGGAAATGTGAGCTTTGGAGCAGTAATTCTGGAGGAGGAGGAAGCAGACGGACTGTGGGAAATGCCAGGGCTACTTTGAGCAGCTCCCTGTCTTTCCTTCCTTGCTGATGCCCCATTCTTTGCCTCTCATTTTTTTTGTGCTTCGAGGCAGGGTCCTGGGGGCCTGACCTGGCCTTTGGAAGCCTCCAGGTGGACCAGTAGAATAAATGAAGAAAGTAAGATCCATCATGGTATCGTGTCCTCACCATGTGACCTTTTAACTAAACTTCCTAATCCGAACTTGTATCTGTCTGATGTCTTATATCTGTTTATACTACTCATCCTAACTGCTCTTTCGAGTCAGGAGAAGGAAGAGAAGACCTAACTATACCAGAATCCAGGGTCACTTGCAGAACTTACCCAGGACATTTGAAAATGTTTTGATTCTGTTCTGGAAAAAGAAAATATTTCTCATCCTGTTGCACACACTTTCTATTTTATATTTCTCAGTAGCAACCCATCCTTTCATTGGCCTCGATGTCAAGGTGATGTACTGGCTGGCTTTGTGTGTCAGCCTGACACAGTTAGTGTCATTAGAGAGGAAGGAGCCTCAGCTGAGGAAATGCCTCCCTGAGATCCAGCTATAAGGCATTTTCTCAGTCAGCGAGCAATGGGAGAGGGCCATTCCCTTGGCTGCTGGTCCTGAGTTCTATACGAAAGCAAATTGAGTAAGCCAGGGGAAGCAAGCCAGTAAGCAGGACCCCTCCATGGCCTCTGTATCAGCTCCAGCCTCCAGGTTCCTGCCCTGTTTGAGTTCCCGTCCTGACTTCCTTCAGTGGTGAACAGCAATGTGGAAGTGTAAACTGAATAAACCCTTTCCTCCCCAACTTGCCTTGCTTTATGGCCATGGTGTTTCATTGCATCAATAGAAACCCTACCTAAGACAGGTGTCATGATCACGTGGTCCACGAGTCCAGGCTGTAGAGGCACAAACCCTGGCTTTGCTTACTACACATGTGAACTTGCTGGCCGAAGATATATACTCGACTGCCAGTGAAGGAAAGCAGGCAAAGACCAAAAGCTTCCTTCTTTCATGTCTTTATATTAGGCTGCCAGGAGAAGGTGTGGCCAAGACTAGAGGTGTGTCTTCCCACCTCAAGATCTAGATTGAAGGTGTGTCTTCCCAATTCAAAGATCCTACTTCAAATTAAGAAAAAAAAATCCCTCACAGGTGTGCCTTCCATATTGGGGTTTTAGTTCCATTTAGTTGAGTTTTAGTCAACTTGACAACCAAGAATAACCATCACACTAATGATTTGGGCTTGTTCCGTGCGTTAGTGTCTTAAGCGTGTTAAGTGTCTCAGCCTTGAGATGGCCTGGAACTCAGTGCTGGGGCATTTGTCCAGTATGTGGGAAGTCCTTGCCTTGATCCATGGTATTTGAGGGGAAAAGTGACCCTGGGTCAAGGCTTGATAAAAGTTAGTTAATATTATTACTGAATCTTGTACAACGGGATTAAATCATCTAATAGTGTGAAGATAACGAATTAGAACAATACATGGGCAATTATATCTGGACACTATTGAGTCAGTCACACGCATGACTGAGTTTCTGGTATGGATCTTAATGCAAGCACCTTGGCTGTCCTAGAACCTTGATTTTCTTGTCCTTGGAATGAAAACAATGCTGCTTTACAGTGTTGTTGTGACGAGGAAAAGACCCTTTGGAAGGTGCTGGCATACTTAACTAAAACGGTTATTTTTCTTTTTATCGCTACTTGTTTTTCTTGGTCTGAATTTTAAATAGTAACTTCCTTTTCCTATGGAAATCTAGGGAGTCTGATTTAGAGGATGTGTATATATGCTGTGGAACAGCCCATATGCCACTTTGGTATTAGAATGACTCATTATTTCTAAACTTAGTATTGCTTTCTTTGTGTGCTCTTTGGTTTTTCTCAGAAGTCCCTATATTCACATCCAACCGCAAACTAGATAATAAAAGAAAACAGCTTCGATAAAGTACACTTAAATTTGTATTTGAGTGTTTTGCCTGCCCCCTTCTGTACGTGCACCACATGTGTGACTGATTCAGAGGAGGGTGCTGGATCTCCGGGAACTGGGGTTACAGATGGTTGAGGACTATCATGTGGGTGCTGGTAACTAGACCTGGGTCTTCCGCAAGAGTAACAAATGCTCTTGACCACAGAGTCACCTCTCTAGCTCCCTAACGTACATTTTTTTGAGCTGCTACAAGTCACTCGTGTGAGATAATCCGAGCAAGCCACGATGCACAGACATCTAATCTTTCAGTGAGCAACCGTGTTTGTTTTTCCTGTTTGTTTTGAGACGGGGTCTTACTATGCAGCTCTGGCTATCCTGCAACTCACTATGTAGACCACATTGGTCAAACTCACTGAGATCTGCCTGCTCCTGCCTTCTGAGTGCTGGGATTAAAGACGTCACTACCATCCCAGGCTTAACAGTGGCATTTTACGCTTGCATAAAATTTAGTATTTACAAAACATTTCAAATGTCATTGGCTTTTACTGAGGTCCATTCTACATACAGTAGACTGTGCAGACTTCAATGTGTTTTCTACAGGGCTGACAAGCATATACTTTTATTAAGATATAGGGTCTTTGGGGAGGGAAGTTTACATTCCTGGGGGTACATACGTTTGTGCAGGCTGATGGTCAACTCTGGGTGTCATTGCACAAGAGTGATACACTTCTTAAGACAGCAGCAACAACAACAACGAACAACAGGGTCTGCCTTTGTCCTGCAGCTGGCTGAGTAGGCTAGGCTGGCGGGCCAGCAAGCCCCAGCGATCTGCCTCATTCTGACTCCCAGCACTGGAATTACCAGCCAGCACACGTTGCAGGAGCTCTGGGGATTGAACTCAGTTCCTCCACTTGGCCGCCCGAGCCCTCTCCCCAGCTCCAGGATGCAAATTAATTTTGGCACCCCAAAAAGTGTCCCCATGGCCCTTCATTAATTTCTTACCCCCTTCTCTGCATGCCTGATTCCCATTACTAATAGTTTGATTTTTATGCTGTAGAGATTCATATAAACGGAACCTTGCAGTCTTCTGCATCTGTTCTGTTTCCTTAGCGTAATGCTCGTGAGATTCGTCTCCCTGACTGCACGTATCGGTAACTCATCCCTGTTGATATCCGAATAATGCCCTACTGTGTGATACCTCACACTTTGTCTCTTCTATGTCCTGTTTAAAGACACAGGCTGTTCTACTGTTCTTTCCATCATCATTGTCATGCTGTTCAGAAGTTTGTAGTATCTCCATTTTCCAGATTTGGAAGCCGTGGCTCAGAGGAGTGAGGCAACACCATGTCCCATTGTTGGTCACTGAAACTCATGAGCATCCCTGGTCCTGTGTCGGGGTCTTCTGTGTCCCTCATGTCTCATTTTCTGAAGCAGTTTTTCGTGGGGCCCTGCCCAGGAGTTTCGCCTCATCTAAGGCCAGGATTTCATCTGACACCGACTAACTTTTGATGTAGAGATACCTAGGGTGACAGAATCCCACAGTTCACTCCTGTGCTGGCGTCGTCCCAAGCAGGCCTTAGTCTTGCAGACTAAGGAATGGGTGGCTTCCTGAGGCTCTCCAGGGTTGAAGCAGAGGAGAAGATAAAGGGTTAGGATACAGACATCATAAGCATTTTAGAAAAAAAAAGTGTTCTTTCTTGGTGAAAAGGGGAAATAGGATGGCCATGAAAAGTAGGGCAAGCCTCTTTCAACCTAGTATTCCTCAGTTTGGCTGTGTGAGTGCAGGCGTCCCAACCTCTAGAAATCTGCTTTCCTACCTCTGAAGGAGGCAGTGTGCCCTAGGAGTTCCTGACACAGTCTGTCCTTCCTGGGCTATCAAGACTGGTTGAAGGGAGCATTTCAATATGATGTGGATGTTGACCTTGCTGGGGATTTTTCCTTATATGGAAAATCAAGTCATCCTCTTGATTTCAGAAGGCACTATTGTATTATTTATAGAATCCAAATAAAACAGAAGCTTATTTGTCAGGAAAGCAGGGCAAGGGAGGCACACAGAGGGATTCTTTTGCTCTAAAACAGAGACAATGCAGACACAAAAATGCCCTTTAAAAATACACTTTAACATCTCAAAAGGACAGACACATGGAAGGCGCCCCTTGTTTAGAATGCAGATTAGATTGTGAGGGTAAGTAAGTCCTGAAGGAAAAACCAAAAGAATTTGGAAAAGTCTTCTTCATTTCTCATAGCCTTAGAACCACCCTGTTATAGATTTAGTAATGTCACCAGATCTCAGTTTCTTTGTCACCAACCCAGAAACAGTACTCTTTATCACCCACCTCGGGACGTGATGGGAATTTGGTGAGTTCACCTTTCAATGATTTATGTGACTACGAAGATTTGTTTCAAGTGTGTGTGTACTGTGTAATTTGAGGGAAGTGTGCTCTGCCCAAGACGACTTTCCAACTCTTGAAAAGGTTGTTATGTAAATGACAAATTTACCCACCGCTGGTCACCAGACTTGGAAGAACTTTGTGAAGAACCTAAGGTTGGATGGTTGATTTAGTCAGCAAGAGTCTTTAGAGGAAATTGTAAAGAGCTCATGACATCACTGACCTTTTCAACTGAGGTGGAAATAGCTGACATCAAGAGAGTCTAGGAACCTCCCCTCATGAGGAAAAGGAACTGCTCCATGTGCCATGCTTGTGCCTGGAGAGGAAGTCACTTCTGCTAATCTGGAAACACTTGAAAAGCATTCGTAGGGAATAAAAAGATGTGTTTCATTTGTGGCTTTCCATTATTGGCTTTTATGTACTGTCACCATGTGCTCAGGTTTTAATGCGACACGGCCGTCCTTTGTGTGTTGGTGATAAAAAGGATGAATGTGTCCTGAGTGTGGGCACTCTCTAAAACAAGGACTCCCTGAGGGAATGAGATGATCCCTAGGCAAAGGCAAGTTCAAAGAAGGAAGCACAAGGGAGAAAAAAAGACACCTCATGAAGCCGATGCTCATGTGATAGTTGCTTGCTTTGGGCTTTTTGTTGGAAGACATTTTCTTTCAGAATTTATATTATGCATTGATATTGCTGTTGTGTACATTTATAGATGATGCGTGGTTGTTCAGATGGGTTTGCTACAGCCCAAGTATGGAAGGCAGAGGACAGATTTGTGGAATCTGTTCTCTTTATACACTTTCACATAGGTTCTGGGGATCAAAATGAGGTCTCTAGGCTTGCATATTGTCTTAGGATTTCTGTTACTCTGAAGAGACACCATGACCATGGCAACTGTTATAAAGAAAAGTTAATTGGCGTTGGCTTGCTTACAACTTCAGAGGTTCAGTCCATTATCATCATGATGGGGAGCATGGTGGCATGCAGACAGATGTAGTGCTGGAGTAGTAGCTGAGACTCCTACCTAGTGCATGCAACAGGAAGTTGACGAAGACTCTAGGTGGTATCCTGAGCATAGGAAACCTCAGAGCCTGCCTCCACAGAGACATTCTTTCTCCTTCAAGGCCAGACCCACTCCAAAAAAGACACATCTCCTAATAGTGACATTCTCTATGAAATTGTGAGCTCCAATTACACTCAAACTACACAGTAAGTGAATGTCTTTACCTACAAAGCAATCGCTGTGAAATGTATAATCTCATGTTACTTACTTGTCTATTTCTCCTTCCGTGTATAAAGAGATGCTTTCAATTCTACATGATACCAGAGCATGCATTTTAGGATTTTTTTTTTTTCTTTTCTCATTTGGTTAAAATTTTCACCAATATATTTTAAAGTGCAACAAAATCTTTAACAAAATGGTAAAACATGAAAAGTTGAAAATCAAGAATTAGATCTGTAAGAATGCAATGTTAGGAGCCAACTGCTGCTGAGGCCCTGGTGTCTGCAGCCGCTTTTTTCCCTCTCACAGAAGCAGCCATCCTGCTGAGACCTTGTCTGCGAGTCCCCAGCCAGCCAGGCCTCCCAGAGCCAGGGTCTCTCACCTGGCAAGTGTCAAAGCAGGTATTGGCAGCTGCTGCCTCACCTGCCATCTCCTTCTCTGTATCCTGCTTGGAAATCAGAGCCTGGCTGCAGGCTTGTGTTTTGAAATCTCTTATCCTCAGAAAGGTGTAAGCAGAGAATCCCACTTCTGGCCTTTGGGCTCGGATTTCCTCTCTCCTGGAGGTCTCACCATGCTGTCTGTCTCTGGTGCTATTATCTGAAGTCTCCCCCAGAGACCCACTGTGCTTCTGTCTATCTGTCTGTCTGTCTATGGCACAAATAACGTTTCCAAGAAACACATTACTCCTCCAGTAATCTGACTCACTGTCTCTCTTTCAGTCTTCTTTTTTGCTTAAAGAATCAGAATCCCTACAGAAATAACAGGAGTAAGAGAGTTTATAATCAATCATGGGAACTTCTATTTAGTGAGCACATTCCCAAGACTCTTCAAACTCTTGTGCTGATCTTCACAACAAAACAAACAAAGCAGTTTGGTTATAGTTTGGCCAGTGAGGAAGCTGGGTGATCATCTGCTTCGGGGGAGTGGTTTATTCAAAGTCACTCAGCTAGTAAGAGTAAATTAAAGCTCAACCTGGATTCACGGTCACGTGCCTTATATGGTGTCTCGATATACTTTGATGTAAACACTGTCTACTTAATGAGTAATGAAACTGGGCTCCAAAAACCTTGCTCAGCTAGCGATAGACACTCCATTTGTAGAAACTGTAGTTTTTATTCTTCTAGCATAGAAATATGTCAGGAAGTAAGGCTGGAAGGAAGGAAGAAAAAGGAAGGCAGGAGAGAGGGAAGAAATAGCTGGAAGGAGTGTTGTCTGATTTAAAAAGCTAGCAATTGGCGGCTGTTTGTCTGTTTGCATTGACCTGGCAGGAATGAAGTCACACTTGTACTCCTCCCTAGGGCTATCAGACTATTCAAACCAGATCCAGAGAAATGGGAGTTTCCCAGGAACTGCTTGCTAGGAGAAAGAAAACATGGGGGCCTGCTGCCAGGCAGGCCAGAAACTTCTCCCAGGAGAGATTTCACAGTTCCGGTAACTGTCAGATCACACTGAGGAGAGAGTGGATCACACCGAGGAGAGAGTGGACCACACTGAGGAGAGAGTGGATCACACTGAGGAGAGAGTGGATCACACTGAGGAGAGAGTGGATCACACTGAGGAGAGAGTGGATCACACTGCAGGAGAGAGTGGATCACACCGAGGAGAGAGTGGATCACACTGAGGAGAGAGTGGATCACACCAAGGAGAGAGTGGATCACACCGAGGAGACAGTGGATCACACTGAGGAGACAGTGGATCACACTGAGGAGACAGTGGATCACACCGAGGAGACAGTGGATCACACCGAGGAGACAGTGGATCACACCGAGGAGACAGTGGATCACACTGAGGAGACAGTGGATCACACTGACCCATGGGTGGACCCACACGCTTTGACCAGCACTGCTTGGCTGCACAAGCCTCTTGTCTTCTGTGCAAATCTTCAGGCAGAGCCAACGTGAGCAACGGGGTCACTGGACCTCTTTGTTCCTCTTCCCAACGTTGAATCTATCCCTTTCTCTGCTTTTCAGTATCGTCCCCTCTTTAACTGGCCTGCTGAGACAGGCCACGGTGGGACCTAACTTGTCAGGGCAGCTAGGGTGCAGGCTTTGAACCTAATAACTCTGGTAGCGATTTTAGCGTCAGGTGTTGCAAGTGGCATTTTGATTTTTTTTCTAATCCAGCAGTCTTTTTCATTGTGGTCTTGTGTTATATTTAAAAAATGTGGTTAAACTGCACATGACCCCTGCGTTTTCTCAGCTGATAACTCGGGTGGTTTTGGAACCTGGCCTTGCCTGTTTGCCCCAGAGCTCTCTGCTTTCCACGTCACCGCTTTGGTCACTGACGGTCAGCCCCCTCCTGGATGGAGGTGCTCAGGCAGTCCTTGCAGAAGCCACCTGTCTGGCTCCCGCTTCGCCTGTCATCTGGCTGGGTGTTCACCACAGTTCCTGGCTGCTCAGTACACTTTGATCTTCTTGCCTCCATCTGGAGAATTTCCAGCCCACGAGTCCCCAACCTCCCAAGCGGGGCTTTAAAGACATGCTTGCTTCATTTGCAGCTTTCATTCACTCAGAAATGGGCAGATCCATACTGAGTGCATTTTGCTGTCTGGGATTGTGGCCTAGGCCTCCTGTTTCTGGGGTGTCAATCATTTAAAGGTGGGGCTCCAGGCCCAGAAGCAGTTTTGAAGGGGTAGGGGGGCAGCAGGGGCAGTTTCTTCACTAGGTCGGTTCTATAATTTTGTTTGGGGTATTCTCCCTTAGAAGTTCAACCTTGAACCTGCTTCTCCAACCTTCTAATGGTTCTGTAAACAGCCCAATATCCTGAAAAACCGTTGCTTCCACGTGAGAGTCTCAGCAGATGAGCCTTCAGTCTGTCTTCTGTAACAAAACCCGGACAACCTTCTGGAGACACAAAGCTGGGCCTCACCAGCTTTCAGTCATGTCTTTCTGCTGTGTATAGGATTCTTCATTTAATAAGACTCACATTTGAAAGCGTGTGTGTGTGTGTGTGTGTGTGTGTGTGTGTGTGAGAGAGAGAGAGAGAGAGAGACAGAGACAGAGACAGAGAGACAGAGACAGACAGAGACAGACAGACAGAGGGACGAAGAGAGAAGACAGAGCCAGAGAGACCAGGGAAAGATGGTCTTCTAAAACGCACCCACACTGGCCTACATTCTCCTGCTCAGCTTCACATCTACTAAGACAGTCAGTCAACTATAAACACATCAGTGGATTGACCCACTGAAGGAATTAACAACCTCACGATTCAGTCATCTCAATAGGACCACTGTCTGGGAACCAGACCTTCAGAACACAAAACTCTGGGGACATTTTATACCCTAACTGTCAGGTCCAAAATAACTGGGGACCAATGACTAAACGTGGTGTCTATTAGCATATCAAAGTGTCCGCTGGCCTCCAAGTTCACTCAGTGCCTCCTCTCAGCAAATCTCACTCTCCCCATATCTTAAACCTCTCCATTTCATGGGCTTCCCTTCCCCCAGCTCCGTTTCAGCCATGGTGGTCTTGGCTCTCTTCTCCCCCTCTCTTGTCCCCTTTTTCTTGATTTTCCTCTCTGATTCCCTGCCCCCTCACCTGTCATGGCCGGGTTCATGGCCTGGTCATGTCAAGTCTACTACTTTCTCTCCCTGCTCTGGACTCTTCCAGATGCCTCTGGCTCTACTCTCCTTCACATCTACAATAAAAACCTTTCCCTCAGCCACACCTTGGGGTGACTGTGTCCTCATTTCATTCGCCAACCATGACAGGTAACCACACAAAGCCTCAAAAACACTCTCAAGAGGCGCCAAACTCCGTGAAAACCACTTTACCTAAACACAACGGAAAACCAAGGTTAATGCAATAGGAGACACCAAAGAGTATCACATCCCATCATTGCTATTCCTGTGTCCCCTGAGCAGGAAGTGGGGCCAGGTAGGATTCTGGGTCTGGATCCTCTCTTTTTATTGCTTCGTTTCCTTTCTTTACTAGTGAGGAAATAATTTGAAAGTTGTGGCAACTCCTATTACTATGAGGATAGTATAAAAAACTTAAGATTTTTGTGTATAAAGAATGGAAAAGCATCAAAGGTGTCGTCACCCAGGATCTTCTGGTTGCAGAGGTTTCTAGACCTGCCTGTTTGAGACCAAGGAACCAGAGATGCAGCCTGGCTCACCTGGAGAATGCTTCAGTCAGGAGTAAAAGCTTTATGTAAACAAAGGAGTGATTTTTCTGGCTACATCCTTGGAAATTTGAAAGGCATAGCATTAATAGATGAGACTGGAGAATTTTCTCATGGCCTAGAAGCAGGGGAGGGATTTTCAAAACCAATCTTCAAAACGACAAGTTGAGTAGCAAAATGACTAAGTACAAGTCAAAGTTAAATATTTACCTTTAACAAAGGAAGTTAGTATGACTCAACAATACTCCTCCTGGATGACTCAGCAATACTCCTAGTGTATGTGTGTTTACACAGGCCAATAAAGGCACATGCACCCTGCACTGGGACATTTCCATGTTTTTCTGTGCACTGAGGCTCCAGGTTTGGTGTATATAAATTTGGCAAATTCACACCATGGACGGTGAAAAGTAACAGATAAACGCAGGGCAGTAGCATGCGTGGATCTTGAAATCCTATGGGGCAGTGAGGAAAAGTACAAAATAAAAGGAAATAGAAAATTAAGTATCACTCAAATATGTAAGTTAAAACGATCTATGCATATACACACATAAAATAGCCATTTGTGAGAACATATACAAACAAAAAGATGGACAGTACATATATCAGAACAAGTCAGATATGTAGCACATGATCATGGGTCAGCACTCAGGAGACTTGGTTACGAGGATCACTTGAGACTGGATGTTTGAGACCAGCCTGGGTAACATAGAGTCTATCTTAAAAGAAAGGAGAGGAAAAGAAAAAAACATGAGTGATCGTGCCCATCAACCATGGAGGTGATGTTCATGATGACAGAAGAGAACATACTAATCAACCAATGAGGAAACAGGAGGGGGCAGGAGCATGGGATGCACAAATCCTGGGCCCCTTCACTTCTCAGACTATCTTGTGGAGGTGAATTACTCTGCCTAACTCATCCTTGTGAGTGATAATTAGACCATTAAAATCCATCTAATTAGAGGCAAGAGGGATGGCTCAGAATTTGAGAAAAATTGCTGCTCTCTTAGAGGCCTGGGGTTCAGTTCCTAGCATCCACACAGTGGCTTGCGACTGTCTGCAACACCAGTTCCAGGAATCAGACACCCTCTTCTGGTCCGTCAGGGCAGCAGGCACCCTGGTGGTACACATACACGCATGTAGGCAAACACTCAGATGTATAACGTCAAAAGAAAGAGTTTAAAAGTACAAAAAAATCAGAAACAATTCAGATAATCCTTCATTTCCTGTACCATCTCAAGGGAAAATGTCTTTCCCATTGTTTCTAGCTTTTGTATCTTCCTGCTAGTCCAGCCAAGCCTAGTCACCAACTCTTTGGTATATTGTCAATAACACCATTCCTCACTGGAACAAATTGTAACAGGCCCGTATTTATACATTTGTGTCGGCAACTAGGCAAGTCTCTGCTCTGTGCATGGCCTGACTAGTGTCGTTCTCAGAAAGGAGTGAGGGGATGTCCATCTTCAATGTTCTTTCTGGGATTTAAAATGAATTTAATTTTAAAAGGGTTTCACATGTGTGGGTGTGTTGCCTGGCTGTGTGTTGATGCAGCGTGTGTGCCTGGTGCCAGGGTGTCATGTCAGATCACCTGGAGCTGCAGCTGAAGATGGCTGGAAGCTGCCCAGTGAGGCTGGGAGTCAAACCTAGGTCCCCTGCTAGGGCAGCGAGCGCCAGCTGAGGCACCACCAGCCCCTAGCACCCAAGGTTTTTGCTTCATGTTTTGCTTTCAGAATCATTGCAACATCCTTTCTGCCTCGGAATAGAACATGTTTTGATATCCATTCATCCATCCATCCACCCATCTGTCTGTCTGTCTCTCTCTCTCTATTTATTTTTGTATGTGCTAAAATAGCTTGGAGGGGTTTTGATAAGAAAGACGTTCTTCCAGCAGGAGTTAAACAAACACGGAATTTGAGATATTGGAGTGGGAAAGGGGAAAGTAAACGCTAGAAGGAAAAGTTTCAGAGTTAGAAGACATCGACAACACTTGGAGAATGCCTTGTCCCGGCCCTGTGGGTCTCTGCAAACCCTGCTGAAGCCTTTACGTGAGATATGTGTCCTCACAACGTGACAAGCTTCCGGGAAGGCTGTCAGAGTTGAAGCTCTCCATCGAAGTGAAGTGACTATTGATTTAAATAATGTCATGTTTACTTTTTCGAATCAATCATCTTTATCAACAAAAAAGTTACACGGCCCAAATCGGATTTTCCCATTTTGGCCTGAGAGATCCAATGCTACTGTTATGTCTAGATTTATCTATGGTTACTATGGAAATGACTTACTTTGGTCTGGATTTACAGACTTCGCAGAAGGGAGTGGGGGAAACTGGGCTATTGAATTCTCTGAAGGCCTTGTGAGGTGATAGGACACCTAAAGCTGCTGACATTTTGATCGAGATGCCGGAGTGACATGTGGCTAGTGCCTGGGATGGGAAGACCTGAGCCAGGCAGATTGTACTGGCTTTCCCAGTTGTTTTAACCCCAGCACACCACTGTTACGACTGTGCAGTCAGTCCTTCAGTCCATGACTCTTTGATTTCCGAGGGCCACTGAATTTATAGCCTGTGCCGATGGACTCAACATTCTAAAGCACATATAAATTCCACTCAGAGTTAATGGAGAGAGTGTGGAAATGAATTTTAAAAATGACGATGCTCAGTGAGTCTGAGTTTGAGATCTTTTCTGTCCTGAGGTGCCGGAGGCGGGAGGCTGGGTTGGATACTCTGCCAGGTCCCATTCTCTTCCTGGAGTGCAAGCAAAAGAGCTTGTGTATTTACCTTCTCCTCACTTTTATCCCTCGCCCACTTAACACGCTCCCGAACACCCCAGCCCTAGGTTTATTTCCAGTCCCTTGTTTAAAAGGAAAAACAAACGCAACATTTATATTCTACTGCATCACAGATTCGTGTAATGCTTTTTCTACCGAGTGTGTAAAATTAATAAATTGCCTCAATGTCAATTAAAATATGCTCCAGAATGATATGCTTACTGCCTGTGCTCCTGAGTGCAGTTTAGCTTGTCATTTGGTACTCCAGGTGGTATATAAAATTCTCTCTGGGAAGAGTTGAGACCTGGACTCATTCGGAAAGAGTGTTCCTCTGGTCTTCTGGGATGCCTGGAGATCTGCCACTTGACAACAGTGTTCTAACTCTGTTCTGTTGACAGACATTTGCAAGTGGGGACATTATATTGACCCCTTAGCAGTGGCCAGTGACAGTTCAAAGAGGACACACGTTTACATAATGGCCTAGGCACTGGTTATAGTAGAAATCACCAATAAAGACAGAGTGACAATTTGTTTTTTATTTGGCACATGAAGAAACCAGAAAAATGACTCATTAGTCATAAAACTGGCTGATGAATTCCTGAAGGATTTTGGCTCCCTCCCATTGCTCCTTGTATCCTAAATCCTCCTGTGTTGAAAGTTCTAATTGAGCAATGTAGAATGAGCACCTGCGGGGAGGGGGGGACTCACGGCCCAGGTGACTTTGACTTCAGGTTGAGGCAACTGGATATGCTCAGCTCCTTAGTCACGTCACAGTGTAGGAGAGGCTCTCTGCTTCTGGTCCTGATGCTCAGCTCCTTAGTCACGTCACAGTGTAGGAGATGCTCTCTGCTTCTGGTCCTGATGCTGAATCTGGAGCAGTGCTCGAAGCCCCACGTTTACCCTGCCGGTCTACTCTACGGCCCATTCTCGTCTCTTCTTTTCAGAAGTGTTCATTTTCTGAATTCCCTTTGCTTTCCTGTGATTCAGGGCCCCATGCCTTCTCCACCGCAGAATCACACCAGCCTCCCGGTTGTTAAATAAAATGTATGGGGGCCCTTATTTTGAACTGAGCGATCGCGTGAAACAGCAATAAGCCCTAGCAGGCAATAACGGAGTCCCCCAGGCCAGGCGTCACTTCATCAAACTGCATTTGAAACTGGGCCAGAACACAGCACCTCGTCCAAAGGGACTAAAACTGAACCTGTGTGTTAAAAGATGCCTTGCCTTCCTGACAGATTAAGAAAATTAACTTTTCAATAGGCCATTCGCCTCTTGTCTTGTTTCGGTACTCTTCAGCTTTTTACCCACAAAGCCCTCCCCCTCGGCTCGGACCATCACCCAATTTTGTAAGTGGAGTGCGGCCTGATTCACTAAATGCCATACACACCAAATCAGTGACATCTTTAAACTCGATGTGTTGAAATTTCACTCTTCACTGTAGCCCCTGGCTCCGCTTTCAGACCCTCCCTGTTCCCGTAGGGTGGCGTGGGCAAATGGCTTATCGGCTGTGCTGACCCCTCACACGGAAGCCTTTATCGATGACCCGTGACTTTCAGAATCCGGTCCAGCTTCTTTTCTTGGCAGTGAAAGTTTTCTTGCTCTCTCCTAACCAACCTCCCCTTCCTGGGCTTATCTACAGAAGCCGCTCACATAAAGCCTACATTCTTGGCCATCTAGTTGTTTTATAGTACTTCCCCATGCGCGAGGAAACGGTCGGAGAGAATCTGAAGTTGGGAGGTTGCCTTCGGCACTTGGTAACAACTCTCTCAAGGATGGGGGAGTAAATGTGCTGCACACTGACAGTTACTCTTCCACGCTGTCCGCGTCCTGTGGAGAAGCCCACCCGAGACGCCAGTTCAGCCCCTCAAGTGGAATCCCGTAGCGTGAAGGACTGGATGTGGGGCTTCCTGTTGGAGCACGGGGCGTGTGTGTGTGTGTGTGTGTGTGTGTGTGTGTGTGTGTGTGTGTGTGTGTGTGTGTAAGAATGAGCAAGGATCTGAAAGCAGAGGGTAAGACTAGGAGAGCTGGTGTGGTGCTTTGCACCCATTTCACCTGTCCAAACTTCCGGGAAAGGTCAGATCACTCTGGGCCATCCTGGTGTTTGCTGGATTGGCAAAACAGCAGGCTTATGATAGGCATGTGGTGAGAAAGACATGCTGATCCGGGTTCAACCCGATGTCAAGGAAAGGGAGGACTCTCGTGGGTGGAACCCACTGAAAACTAGCACAAAGGTCACTGGGGTGTAAGCCAGGAGACATGAACTAGGCTTATGGCTAGCCTTCCTGAAGAGCTATGGTCATAATGCCCCTCACAACTCATGTGTTAAAATGAGATCCTCAATGTGGGAGTAATGAGAGGCAGGGTCGTTGGAAGGGTGATTGAGTCAGGACGGCTCCGCCGTCAGGAATGGCTTGATTCCTTAAGAGCCAAAGAGAAGTTTAGATCACTTTTACTTCTCCTTTCTGCCACATGAAAACAGTGTTCTTCCATTTATTTATTTCTCTGTTTAAGACAATGTTTCATGAAGTCCAGACTGACCTAGAACTTGCTATGTAGCCAAGGAGGAGACCACGAACTTCAAATCTTTGCACCCCACCCCCAGGGCTGGGATTCTAGGAGCCCACCACCACATTCAGTTTCCAGGTTGCTACAGATGGAAGCCAGAGCCTCATGTGTTCCAGGTGAACATTCCAACAACTGAGTCACGTCCATCTTTCTCCTTTTCGCCCTCTGTCCTGTCTACCACGTGTGGAGTTTAGATGGCACCATCCCTCGAGGGTAAGACCTTCACTAGACACAGCAGCTCTTGGTACTCTGATCTTGAAATTCCCAGCCTCTCAAACTGTGAGCAAATAAATTTCTGCTTTGGCAAATCACTCAAATCTAGGTATTTGTTATAGCTGCACACACGGCCTGAAGTAGACACTTCTTTAGAGTGAAGGCAGGGTCGGCAGGGATTGTACCAGGCTGATGCCTCATTTCTGGGCCAACACTGAGCTGAAATTTTCATTATGCATTAAGCTAAGATACCCCCGGGCCTGAGAAAGTGTGGCGGTTGTTTTCTTGTATTTTGATGACCCTTGAAAGAGGGAGGCTCCCACCTCAATTTCACTTACATTTTCATACCTTAGTACATATATATTATGTACCTATAATTATTGGGCCCCTGAAATAAGGCAAAATTCGTTATCTGTCCTTCTGTGACTGACATAATCCATTCAATTTGATTCTCTCCAGTTACATGCATTTTCCTGCAAACAATATAACCATTCTTCATGGCTAAAGAAACATCTTGCTGTATGTCTATACCTCGTCATCATCTTTGTCTCTTTTTCTGCTGTTGACTGTACTTTTCACAGGAGCTAGGTTATGGGGCCACTCTCTAGTCCCATACCAGACTAGATTAGGCTAGAAGAACATGTCTAATTCTCCTACACCAGCGCTGTCATGGATTTTCTCGGAACACAACAGAGTCCTTTCTTTACCTCTTTCTCCCCATCTCTCCTCACTTCTCTCATGGCTTCCTGAGAACTTCCTTTTACTTTTGACAGAGGGCCAGCCCTCAGAATGGGATCTAAAGTGAAGGTTCCCAGAGGGCAGTGGGACCCACAGGCAGAACAATAATCACTTCCAATTCTGTTTCTCAGTGATGAAGTTGTGAGGGTATAGGTTTCTCTGGAGAAATTTTCATTTCCAGTGGAAGGAATGTCAGGAGCTATCAAATGGGTGTCATTGAGAATAAAATACTTGCCAGCTCCTAAATTCTTTTCAAAACAAATATGTACATTTGATACCTGAAAGTTTTGAATGTGCAAATATTGACTCAGCAGATGGATGAGACCTGGTCCAGCATACTGTTTTTTTTTCTCAAGGGTTGGGCCTATTATGACTCTGACTAAGGGTTATTTTTTTTCTTCCCAGCTGGTGAATTTGTCTAGATGATGAGATGGTTTCCACCCATGTTCCCAGAATCGATACCATCTGTATATAATGCTTTGTAAGATACTTATCACCCAGGCTCCACTTTCTGAACTCATTTTACGGATTAGGCTCAACTTTGAGAACTCTTTGCAGCTCCCTACCAATCTCTGAAAGATTTGATGATGATCTCCAAGTTGTTTTAATGTTTTGAATGTTAATATTATTTCATTTTAGGACTGGTGAAAGATGGTCACCATGTAAGGGAAGAACCTGAGTGATAGGATTTTGAAATGCTTTCAGATTTAGTTTCGAGACTGAAAAGAAAAAAGAGATGAAATTGAATCCTAAGCTGTGAAATAAGAAACTTCATAAAACATCAAACAAATGCGGTGTGTATTGTTACATGCTCTTGAACAAAGTAGGAGTCCCTGGATCAAGTCATCTACATCATCAGCTATTTCTAGGGAGTGTCACAGCTTCGCACGATCTAGAGATTTCACCTTTTAGGTCAAGAGTGGGCAAATCCTTAGTACAGCATAGAGTTCATGGAAGATTGTAAAAATTACCCTGGAAAGTCAATCCCATCCAGGAGATTTTTTTTTATTATTGTTAGTATATGTATGTGCGGATGAGTTTTTGTGGTGTACGAGCATATTTGTGTGTGCAATTCTCAAGGGCCAGAGGAGGGCATTGGGGGTTCTCTATCATTCTCCACTTCATTCCTTTGAGGCAAGGTGTTTTTGCTGGACATAAAACTTGTGTTTTTCAGTTGGTGTGAGGCCCAAAGGTACGAGCAACCCTCTTGTCTGCACTTCGCGGCTGAGATCACAGGAGTCCAGGAGACGGCCCCAGCTTGTTTCACGGTTGCTAGGATCCGTCCTCAGACTTGCATGGCGGGTGCCCTCAACTGTTGGACTGTCTCTACAGCCTCCTCATTTTATTTTTAAGATGGGGTCACAAGGCTGAGGATTTAACTTGCTGGTAGAGTACTTGTCACTCAAGTACAAGGCCCTGGATTCAGTCCCTAGCGTGAGAACAGGACTGGGGTTGGTGGGATGGGTGGGTGGAGGAAATGAAGAGAAGATGTCTCTGCGTGTCTTTGGAGGGCCTCAAATTTCCTATCCCCCTGCCTCAGCCTTCCATGTGCTGGGATTACATGTGTGCCTCCGCTATACCCAGCTCATCCTAAGGCATTGTTCAATGCACGTGCTGTTTGTGTTATTGTTGGTAGGTAGATTCTTGAGTCCAACAATAAATCCTCAAATCCTGGAAGAGTTTTCCCACTCAGATTCCATTGGCTTTAAGGAGTGTTTCCATGTGGCTCCCGGTCCCTGCTCAGGAGGGCTGCTGTGAAGGAAGAGCCATATCCGAGTTGTGAATCTCCCATCTCCTGTTTCACGGTTCTAAAACCCATGCTGTCTTGAAGTGCTTGTGTACACAAGATGCGACTCGGCAGAGGATTTACAACGACTGTGGTTTGGATCAAATCTTCGACTCCTCTATGCGCAGACACATGTCACCTCTAGGAATTGTCACTGGTCCTCCATGGAGCAATGCGGGCGGGGTTAGCCCTGCTTTAACGTAAAGATGGAAAGCCAAGGGCGTCCCAAGGCCATCTAGGACTTCCAGTCATTTCTCATTGGGTACTTAGCTGTGACCATCATGAGGAGCTTTCTCGGGGACAGAAGTTTCTGGCAGCGATTCTTCAAATCAATTCCCAGGGTATTATTTTTGGAGTGAAGTGCGCCTTTGGAATGTTGGGAGGTTAAAAAGATTCCTGGAGTTCTGAAGCGCCGGCTCATCTGGGCAGCGGCGTTTTGCTGCCCCCTTCTGGAACTCTCGATACCTGTCAAACGCTTTGCTGAATTAGGCTTTTTATAAACAGAGACAAGTACGATTTACTGCTCTATCAGTTCTCAGGACAGAATGTTATTCCACTACTCTCATCAGATTAAACATTTTAAAAATGAAAACTTGATCATGAGTCCACAGATGCCTTCTCTGTACTAATTCCTTACTAGATTCCATGGTCATTCCCACCCAACTCCATCCTTACAATCCACGAATTTGCATGTTTAAGTGAAACATGGTTTGCAAAGTAAAGTGGGTGGTGATCATTCTTTCAAACTTATTTGTCTCAGTCAACAATGATGATCTAGTTACCAATCTTCTTGGTTACATGCGCCAGATTGCCCTGTGGTAGGAACACAGGAAAAGGGAACTGTGATATAAAAGGATTGAGTTTACTTGGAGAATATAGCAGAGGCTTAATTTTCACGTTTGTGAGACTTTGTGTTTTGTTTGTCTGTTTATTTTGAGTTCTGGCTCATGTATCCTGGCTGGCCTCAGACTCCCCATGTAGGGGAGGCCGAACCTCATGCTTCTCCTTCCCACGTCATGAAATTCCCTCCATAGTTAAGTGTTTTTAAGAGGTCCTGAGGGCTGGAGAAATGGATCATCTGTGAGTGCTTGTTGCTCTTGCAGAGTACTGGAGTTAAGTTCTCAGCACCCACATCAGGTCGCTCACAACCTCACAGCTATCTACTCTGTCCTCTGTGGGCATTCACACCCACCTGTGCATGCACACACAGAGAAACATATACAAACACACAAATACAAAGAGATACAGATCTTTAAACTACCTAAATAAAAAATCAGTTTTGAGCGTGGTGGTAGCGTGATGGTGCATGCCTGGAATTTCAGCATTGGGAGGTGGGGCGGGAAGATGAGGAATTCCAGGTCAGCATCCTTTACATGGGGAGCTTGAGTCCAGTGGGGGCTACATAATACCTTGTCTCACCTCCCCAATCTACCAATTAACCTTACCCAAACCTAAAGGGATTTTTCTTTTCTTTCTTTTTTTTTTTGGTTTGACTCTGCTAAATAATGGCTATTAAATCTCAAGTGAAACTTAATTTCCTTGCATCTCAGCTTCTTCCTCCCTAAAATGGGGAGAGTAATGTCCTCTGTGAGACTTCTAGAGCAATTTCTGATGAAAGAATTCTAGCAAAGGTAAAAGTGGAAGGTGTGTTGGTGATGTACACATGTGTAGCTCAGCTACTGAGGAGCCTGAGGTAGGAGAATTACACATTTGAGACTAGTCTGCCACACCACCACCACCACCACCACCACCACCATCACCACCACCACCACCACCACCACCAACAACAACAACAACAACAACAACAACAACTAAGAAAGAGACAACACAAAGAACACCAAAACTAAAAGCCTATCAACTTTTACACGAAGACACTCTTCTAATTTGCTCTGAGGCTCCCTAGCTCTCCTATCTCTGGTTCTGTGGATAAGTAATAGGTAAAAGAAAGCACAGGCCCAGTGAACAGACTTTCCATTTCCTTCCTCCTGGGAATGTCCTTCCCTCCCCACAGCACCTGGGAGGAACAGAAACTTCAGAAGTAATATTTTATACAAGGGACGCTCCAGCTACCAGAACCTTTCCTGGTATGTGAAACCAGCTTGCTCTAGGAACACATGCAAGGACCACACCACAGAGGTGCTCACACTTAGAAGAAACACCTGACAGAGAAGTGGCAGCCCATGGTGTCCAGTGAAGGGGGGTGATTATGGAGAGACTGGCATCTAGACATGAAGAAGTCACGAAGAAACCCAGATCCAAGAGTCTTTCTTCTATCAGTTAAATACTGAAAACAGGGCTGGAGACGGCTCAGCAGTTAAGACCACTTGCTGCTCTTGAGGAAGACCAGAGCTCAGTTCCTAGCACCCATATGGTGGCTCACAAGCATCTGTAACTCCAGTTCCAGAGGATCCAATAGATATGGTGCAGTGCACATATATGCGTGTAGGCAAAACATTCATATGCATAAAAGTAAAGTAAATCTAAAAAAGTTAAAAAAAGCTAGTGGAAACAGGAGGTGTAGAGATGGCTCAGGGGTTATGATGTTGCAGAATCGTAAGGCCTGGGGTTCAGATCCGGTTCACTCATTCACAAACATTAGGTGGGAGTTTTCTGCGGGATAGGTGTGGTTCAGGTCACAGAGTTTGGTACCATTTGTACTGTTAGTTGTTTCATCTGCCTTACTTTAACTAAAGAGTTTCTCTGAGATGAGGCACATACTGGTTTGTCTTCTACACAGTATATGATTTAACAGAGCCCCATAAATAGCCAGTTGAATTCTTCAAATACAATAAAGAAAATTCTGCAAAACACTCAAGAGGAGACAAAAAGAAAATGGCAGCATTTCTTTTCTTTTCTTTTTTTGAATTATAGCTTTAGGAAAATTGATTTGAAAAAAATCACATATTAAAGATGTGAGCTTGAGGTTACCCATCAACTTTTATGTCTAGAGAGGACAGATAGAACAACAGCTCTCCCTAGTGTGGATGTTTAAGCATAAGTAGACAATGCTCCAGACAGGGAGGCCCCAGAGGGCACAGACTTCCTGTCCTGGAGCTGAAGTCCTTTGAACTCAGAGGAGCAAGCCAAAGGTGAGACTCCAGAACCCAGTGCAGAAGATGAGTGTTGATTGTGGGCTTCTGAGGCAGGCAAGCATAGCGGAAGGTTAGCAGCCCGGGACTCCGCTTGGTTTGGGCCATGTACGCATACATCCTTCCAATGATACCCTTGGCAGCCTATGATCCTTGCCTGCCTGTCTCTGGATGCACACCGTTTCCAAAGGCATTTAGCAACCTAGGACCCCTACTTACATTGAGCTGCAGGCACACCTTATTGTGAAACATGGAATACATCTCTCTTTCTTTTGACCACCATGAAACTAAGAGAGATTTCTGTTCAATCATACCCCAGTTACGATCAGGCACTGTGTGTGTGTGTGTGTGTGTGTGTGTGTGTGTGTGTGTGTGTGTGTGTGTAGAAATCCAGCCTGAACTAGTTTTGAGTAGATGTGCAGTAAGGCAGACTGTGTCCTCTAGGTGAACTTTTCGGGAGAACCTCCTATTTGTCGTTCTCCATCTATGAAGAGTGAGTGTGCACGTGATTTTAACCAGAAGGGAAGGGTGGGCACAGTGAGAAAGGCTTAGGTGATCCAGACCTGTCAGTCAAAATAGAGAACCACCCACAGTAAAAGTTCCCGCATACCAAGTCCTCCCTTCTTTCTCTTGAACCTCAGAAGAGGAAACCCGAACAGCAGTAGGGACGCTTGAGCATCCCCGCTCACAGGGCCTGCTGCCGCTCTTGATGACGTGTTTTGTATTCGTTTCCATCTGCACTCTCGCTTCGTCGTGTTTCTTTCCGGTTTGTCCTGTTGCTTCCCTTTGAATACCATTTCCTGGCTGCGTCGCCAGCTGTGTGCGCCCTTATGTCCCTTCCTTGAGTTAGAGGCCAAGAGCTCGGAAACGCCTCGCTCAGACCCCAGCCACCCAGAGGCACTTCCACCCAATGGCGGCTGTTCTCTTTGTCTGGTAGAAACAAGGGACTTGAGGCCTACAAGAGTCGCATCCTGGCTGCCTTTGAGGAGGAAACTAGAATTCACCCCCTTCACCATGCTAGAGCTTTTAGTTTCTTTTATATTTTTGCAGACTTCTTAAATATTTGTTATTTGCTTCCTTAAGCCCAAGAAAAGGATGTCTTTTCAAGGTTCACAGTGTGGGGGATTTCAAAGGAGGATATTAAAATTACATTTTTTTCCTGTGTCTGATTTCATGTGGTTGAAAATCTTTCTTTCTTTCTTTCTTTCTTTCTTTCTTTCTTTCTTTCTTTCTTTCTTTCTTTCTTTCTTTCTTTCTTTCTTTCTTTCTTTCTTTCTTCCCCTCCCTCCCTCCCTCCCTCCCTCCCCCCCCCCTCCCTCCCTCCCTCCCTCCCTCCCTCCCTCCCTCCCTCCCTCCTTCTTTCTTTCTTTTCTTTCTTTCGTAATTTAACTTGTACCTGAAGTCTAAGAATAGGTACCAAGGAGCGTATGGCTTCTGGAAGCTAACCGCACTGAGATCTTGCTGGCCCTGCGGCGCATGGAGGAGGTGGTTTTGGATGGCAGGCCCTCCTGGAAGGAGGCCAGGCTGCAATTGGCTCACTTGCAATGTTTTTCCTCTGAGGTGCTGGCGTGAGGCTTCCACTGATGAGTTCTCTATCGCTGTTTCTAAAAGGCCAAGGTTGGAAAAGGGTCAACGCTGGCCCAGAACCAGCGGTAGAAGCTGTGTGGCACAGGGCTGCTTCCCACAGCATTTCCCCTGAAGCAACCCCGGCATGTCTGCTAGCAGCGGTACTTTGTCGGAGCGATTTTCCGTAGTATCAGGAGACAGTTTTGACTACCGTAATTAGGGAAGGGGACACTATTGGCGTCGGGTGGGCAGGGGACAGGGCTGCTGCCAAAGGTCTGGAAGCACACGGGACAGCCCCTCTTCACAGAGAATTAGCTGGTCCAAAATGCCATTGTGCCAAGATTTCGAAGCTCCGTTTTGTGTCTGAAGACAAGAAAGCGTGCTGTGCCAACTAGCGCTCTACTGTTCTGGACCCCAGCACCCCTTGAGAGGTCCTGAAGGGCACTGTCAGGCCCGACCGGAGCTGTGCTGGGTCAGAACCAGCACTTCCCGAGATCTGCAGGTGGCTTTGTGCAGTGCTCCATTTTGAGAAGTAAGACTGCATCCAGGACAGCTAGAAAGAGCAAGGCAGTGTGGCCTCAGACTGATGCAGCACGAATCCTAATTTTAGGCTTAATAAAAACCCGGAGCCAGGTATCAGGGTAAATGCTGAAAGATCAGAGAGACCAAGGAACAAGCCACAGCCACCTCTCACCTCACCAGCTCCTCAGCTGAAAGGACTGAGCTCCTGTCTCCTCCGGACTTATATTCCTTTCTCCACCCAGCCATCTCACTTCCTGTCTCCACCTCCTGCCTAGTGCTGGGATTAAAGGCGTGTGTGCCTCCCAGTACTGAGAGCAAAGGCATGAGATCCCAAGTGCTGGGATTTAAGGTGTGTGCCACCACTGCCTGGCCTCTGTGGCTAACTAGTGGCTGGCTCTGTCCTCTGATCCCCAGGCAAGCTTCATTTGTCAGGCCAGGCATACATGAAATCTCACCACAGGCTGACCCATCAACAAGAGGGCGCTGGCAGACTTAACGCCATTTTGGTCCCCCCTTCCTTTCTTGCTCCCTTCTCCTCCCCTCTCTCTTCTTCACCTCCATCCTCGACCCCCTTCTTTCTCTCTCTTCCTTTGTCTTATGGTTACTCAGCTTCATCCAAGCTGGACCATTATCTTCACCTCATCTAGGCACGGCTTTCCCTGGACCTCTAACTTAGTATCCTTGATGCTAGGGTGGGAGGGGAGATAACAGGTACTTTCTTAGTTAAAGGGAACCATCCTGAAGGAACTCTCTAGAACCCGATAGCACAATTAAATTTAGCCTTCTCCTGCACCAGATTGGAAAGGCAATAAGGCTAATACTAATTTAATCAATACCAATTTAATCCCGATTTAATTATTATTTAATCAAAATTAGTATTAAATACTCACTTAACCAAATGCTAACATTAATACTGATTTAATCATTCTTTACACACCTTTGGTCAACATAGCTTCAGGTTTAATAGGCAATCCCCAACTCTGACAACTCATTATATTGACATACCAGCAAAATTTTTGCAGAACTTAGGTATAATAATAGAACTGATTAAAAAGAAAATTGAATCTGCACATCACGCCAATGAACTATGAAAATTCTGGAGTCTTTTGGATATTTTATTTGGGATTTTTCTCATTTTAAGGTTTTTGCTTAAGAAAATGTGAGTTAAAACTTTAAATTGTTAAGAAAAAATTCAGCTTGATGAACATTTAATAGGCAAGATTATCTACAAATGCTCCACTAAAAATTGTGGATCCTTAAAAAAGATCAAGTCCCTGGGTTAGTTCATAGTCTTCTCTCTCTCTCTCTCTCTCTCTCTCTCTCTCTCTCTCTCTCTCTCTGTGTGTGTGTGTGTGTGTGTATGTGTGTGCTGTTGTTGAGCAGTTATAGATAAAAAAGTATACAAAAGTTTACTCATGGTAAGTATATTAAAATATGTATCAATAAAAAGCTACAGTAGTTTATAGAGAAGTGTTCAGACCTGTTACTTTAGAACATTTATTTTGAAATAAAATGATGAAAAAGTTTACAATTCCTAGAAAGCTGTGGTTTTCTCAGTAACATTTACATCTTTGCTAATAATTATAACATTCATTTTCTTATTCTTTTTTAATTAAATTTTTAAAATTTATTTTACATACCATCCACAGTTTCCCCTCAGTCCTCTCCTCCTGTTCCTCCCTTCTACCTCTCCCCACCCATCTCCCAATCCACTCCTCAGAAAGGGTAAGGCCTCCCATGGAAGTCAACAAAGCATGGCACATCAAATTTAGGCAGGACTAAGTTCCTCTCCCTGCATCATGGCTGAGCAAGGCAACCGCTACAGGGAATAGGTTCCCCAAAGCCAGCTCATGTGGCAGGGACAGGTCCTGGTCCCATTGCCTGGGGCACCACAAACAGACTAAGCTATACAACATCACCCACATGCAGAGGGCTTAGGTCAGTCCCATACATGCTCCCTAGCTGTTGGTCTAGAGTCTGTGAGTTCCCACGAGCTTGGATCATCTGTCTCTGTAGGTTTCCCCATCGTGATCTTGACTGCCCCCACTTGCTTACATAATCCCTCCTCCCTCCCTCCTCTCTCTCTTCAACTGGACTCCCCGAGTCCAGTGGTTGGCTGTGGATCTCTGCATCTGCTTCCATCAGTCACTGGATGAAGGTTCTCTGATGACAATTAGGATAGTCACCAATCTGGTTACAGGAGAAGGCCAGTTCAGGCACCCTCTCCACTATTGCTAATAGTCTAATCTGGGGTCGTCCTCGTGGATTCCTGGGAATTTCCCTAGCACCAGGTTTCTCCCTAACCCCATAATGGCTCCCTCTATCAAGATCTCTCTTTCATGGCTCTCCCTCTCTGTCCTTCCCCCAGCTCGGCCATCCCGATCTCTCATGTTCCTGTCCCCTATCCCCTCCCCTCTACTCCCCCTCTTGCCCTCAGTTTACCCAGGATATCTCATCTGTTTCCCCTTCCCAGGGTGATCCATGTGTCCCTCTCAGGGTCCTCCTCATTAGCTGGCTTCTCTGTGGCTCTGGATTGTAGCCTAGTTATCCTTTGCTTTACATCTAATATTCACTTATGTAACATACCATGTTACAACATTCATTTTCATAAACTTTTAGCTATGGGGCTTGATAAACCTCAGAAACAGGAAAATTTTCACATCCATATATCCACTGTCCTGGGGATTTCTTCATATCGATATCTTTGAACACATTTTGTCATTTATCATAATTCTTTGTGTTTTTTCCCCTTTTAAAAGCTAGAGTTGTACCAAAGCAGAGATTTATTGAATGTGGATCTGGGTCATCTAGGAAAGACAATGAGATTGTGTAGTATTGAAAAGAACACTCTGGAAACAAAAATCTCATAGGCCTTTTTATCAATTTGATTGACTCAAACTTATTCTTCTTAGAAATGACCTTTAAAATAATACTTGTAGTAACTGTTCTGCAGATCTCGTCAGCCGGCATCTCCCGGGGCCTGAGAAAGGCTGCAGCCATAGCCTCCAGGTTTCGCCGTGATGGCATCGGTTCACTGAGGGAGAAACGCTACCTGGAATGAGAAGAGAGGGAAGGTACTTCTGCGCTCACAGCCCATCACATCGCACATGGGTATCTGTGCCAAAAATTACATCAGTATTTGGCTGGGTTCCTAAAGAAATCAAAGTGGAACAGCCATGCCAAAGCTTTGTTCACTGAAGCCATTGCTTTTCAAGGTTCCTTTTTAAAATAAGCTGGAGGAAACCGGCTTTATGTGATAGTTTCCTTCACTGTGCGATAAAGAAGATCTTTAAAGTAGTTACGGATTCGTGCTCAGCACCACGTGAAATCAGTCCCCTTCATTAACAATGCCTTTGAAAATACGCATGTAAAAGACATCTGGTTTTGGAAGACACCGAGGAGATGTATTTTATTTTTCTACAGGATCCTTTTCCCCCTTTTATTTTCCTTCATGCCTGAAACTCAAAGTGCTTTTTGAAGGAAGGAAGGTAGTTCATCCTATGTGGATGAAGAAATCAGTGGCATCTGCCTGACTTGGTGTATCCCCAGTGTTCTGCCAGGATGTCTTAGTCATAAAGAAAAATAAAGACAGAGGTCTTCCCGCCGGAGACAGAAGGTGACAGTGGCAGAGGACACCAGTGGCAGGGGTCTTCACGACTCCCCTTAGCTGAAATACTGAATGTGCAGGCAACTTAGGGGGGCTGTGGGGCTGGGGAAGATGGTGGGTGGCGTCAGCTCTACTCCCCTAGTACCCCTCCCCGCACCCCATCTAGTTTTCAATGCTGGATGTTGAAGCCAGCATCTCATGCAATCAGTCTGCAAACTATTCCAACTCGGGGGATGAGATAAAGTGCCGTCAACAGCTACTCCAAAGCACATTTTCCAATAAGACGCGTAATAAAGGCACGTGAGCCAACACAGGTCTCTTAACTTTTGTCTTTCTTTGCTATCAAAACTTTATTCCCTTGCTTCATTAAGAAAGCTGTACTGAAAACAAGTTAGTAATAGATTATATTTGTGAAATTAGCAAGCATGCTTTAAAATATTAATATGTAAAGCAGGTGAGCCTGTGCTGATGAAGGTCTTGGTAGGAGCTTAATGTTTATTATTTCACAAGTTTCATATGTTTTTTGGTGTACAGCATGGTGTTTTAAACATACACATGAACACATATACACATATGTGTACACATACTCATACATACACAAACATATAAACATATATACACACACTCATACACACACAAACATATAAACACTCATACACACTCATACACACACATTGTGCAAAGACTGCCTTCAGTTAGTTAATACAGGCATTATCCTGCAGGTTTCTTGGCATAGAAAGGGCATTTAAAACCTATTTTCTTAGCAACTGTCAAGTAGTTTCATGCATCACCATTAACTATAGTTGTGGCCTTCTTTTCCTTGTTGACGTGTTTCCTGCCCTCTGTTCTTGGCCCTTGTACTTGGATAAGTATTAGAGTGGACAACTCCTACCTTTGGTGGTTCAGCAGTCAGTGGGACAAAATACTTGGAGTCGAGGATTAGTCTGATTGCAGGAGTCAAGTGCTTGTCTTTAGTTTGTATTATTGGTAAGTGTCTATTACAAATCGTTCTGTAAACATCACTCTACAAATAATGATGAGCTGAGTAAATTAATGGAATAATGAACACTAATAAAGACACAGTTCTCATTTGTAGTACTGATTATGAATACATTGCTGAAAGTCCATTTTTAATATTCCTGTGTTAAAAGAAATTAAATGTAAAATTATAATGTTTTACAATAATGTATAGTATGCGTAATCTTTTAAACCGTACTGTTTCCAAGCATGCTTTAGAGAGTCAAGTGAAAATAAATGATCCTATGGAATGAAAACCAGAGTATAGATGAGTGAATACTGCTCTCTAGTGGAAAAATTGAGGTATGACATCTTAGAACTTTTTTTTTTTTTTTTTTTTTTTTTTTTTTTTTTTTTTTTTCTCCTTTGAAGACCATAGCTTCAGGAACACAGAGGAAGTGGTTGCTTCCGTTTTACCGCCTGATCTTAATGATGTGCTGGTGTTTATTAAACACTAAAATTATGAGTATCAGTAGATGGGACTAGATGAAAATTAAAGTTTCTTCACAGCAAAGGGAACTCTCAGCAGAGGCCACAGCGTGGTAGAAAATCTTTACCAGCTGCAGTTCAGACAAAGAGCAAATGTCCAGAATTTATGGAGAACTGCAGAAATCAAATGCCAAGGAAATTATGCTGCCAATGGACAAATGGGCTGATGAATTGGATAGATAGTTTTAAACTATGGAACACAAATGGTCAATAACTATTTTAAAGAGTGTCCCATGTCCCTAACCATCAGGGAAATGTGAATTAAAGATACCTCCTCGGCTGGGCGGTGGTGGTGCATGCCTTTAATCCCAGCACTCGGGAGACAGAGCCAGAACTGTGAGTTCGAGGCCAGCCTGGTCTACAGAGGGAGATCCAGGACAGGCACCAAAACTACACAGAGAAACCCTGTCTCAAAAAAAATGGAAAAAAAAAAAAAAGATACCTCTTCATCCCAGTCAGAATGAGTACATCAAGAAGTCTGGCAGCAAATGCTGTAGAGGATGTGGAGAGAGAGGAACCCTTATTCATTCACTGCTGGTGGGAGTGCAAACTAATACTGCCATTGAGGAAATCAGTTTGGAGATTCTTCAAAATAATGAAAATAGCTGGGTGTGGTGCTACACGTCTTTAATCCCTGCACTGGAGGGGCAGAGCAGGAGTATCTCTCTGTGAGTTGTAAGCTGGCCTGGTTTTTATAGGGAGTTCCAGGACAGTCAAATCTACAAAGTGAGACTTCATCTCAAACAAAAACAAACAAACAAATTAAAATTACAGCTACCACATAACCCAGACATTCCAATCCTGGGCATACACCCATACCCTACCACAGAGATATTTGTCCTAACATATTTATTGCTCCTTCATTCTCTACAGCAAGAAATGGAACCAACCTAGATGTCCATCAACAGAGGAATGGATACGAAAATCTAGCATGTAGATAGAATGGAAAATAAAACCACAGCTCGAGAGAAAAATGAAACCACAAAATTTGCAGGAAAATGGATGGACTTAGAATGTATAATATTAATCAAAGTCACACAATCCCAGAAAGGGAAAACCACATGCTCTCCCTCATATGTGCCTATTAGCCCAATATGTGTGTGTGTGTGTGTGTGTGTGTGTGTGTGTGTGAACAACTGTGCATATGAATACAGTTTGGTGTGTGGAAAGGAAAACATGTAAATATTAGATGACAAGAAAGGAAATGCAGGTAATGGAAATATGAATCGTGAAAGAAGGTACAAAGCTAATTGTTTTTCAAGTTTTAGCTGTTTTGGGTTATTTTTCTTGAGGTGCGTAAATGCATAAAAATGAAATTGACAATGGAAGAGTAAGATCCACAGTGAGCTCCACGGCTTCAGAGCTCTGTAGACGTTCAGTGAGATGTGTAGACTTTGGGTCTGGCTAATCTCAATGCGTGATGACTTTTATTTGCAAGTTCTTTACAATAAAGTTTTAACTTGCAAAAACTTTAAAAACATGAATAAGTATGTAAAATCTTTGAGTAAGCAAAGTACAAAAAATGGCCAATCAGGTGAAAAGTGTTCATATTTCACTAGCAATAAAAAAAATCTTAATTAAGAAAAAAGCTACACTGAAAAAGTCTTTTCACATTAAAATATTTATTTATTGTGGTTAACTGATATTATAAAAGTAGCTCTTGACTCCCAAAAGACTGAACTTTTCCCAGACTCACAGCAGAATTAACGCTAGCTCCTGAACTCATTCAACAGCCTGGCCTGGAGAGCCAGCTCGGCAGCCTGTACTGATTGCTCTGGCAGAGGACCTGAGTTCTGCTCCCAGGACCCACATCAGGCAGCTCACAATGACCTGTAACTCCAGCTCCAGGGAATGTGTCACACTCTTCTGAACTCTATGGGCACCTTCAGTCATGTGCTCAGAGACCCCCCCCCCACATACAACAGAATTAAAATAACATTTAAAAACTGTGTACTTAACATACTGTCCTACTCAGTATTCAGTTTAAGTTTAAGCTGCCTTTAGGAGAGCATTGTAACCCACCAGATGTGCCTTGGATTTCCCATGTAATCAGCTTATTCAACCTAAGCTAAATACATAGCTTTAACCTTAAGTTATGTACTCATTCATGCTCTGACCCAGAGTAATGTCTGTGTGGTGATCATCATTTGCTGAATGCAGCCAACAGGTTGGAAAGCTACCTTATAAAATAAGCAGCCGCCATAAATGTTACAAAGGACATGTCGACATAGCTTGATAACATGTTTGCGATTATGTTTGCAACTCTGCATCAGTTTGGGTCAGTAAAGTTATTTCTTCTCTTGTAAACCCTGTTAAAAATGTTTTGTAATCCCTTATTTCTTTCCTATGCCATGTTTTCTGTGCTGTTCAATAAACACAGAGCAAAGTCCTTTGTTAGGGACAGAAAGACAAACAGACAGACAGACACAGATTCACAGAGACAGCCAGACATCAGACACAACAGAGAGATGAAACATAGACCAGTAACCACAAGCTGCAGACAGACAGACAAAAGATACAGGGAGAGAAGTACAGAATTCAAATTTGACCTTGCTCTTGCTCAAGTAAGTCTGAGAGAAGTCTGCTTTCACTCCTTACCATGATGCTGACATATTCTGGTGCCTCTGAGGTTATCTTGTATTTTCAGCTGTGAGCCTAGCCTTTAGCGGCTGAGCCATCCCTCCAGCCCCGAGGTTATCTTTAATGTATTAATTGATATAATTTATTGTTGTTACTGGTGGTGTGTGTGAACGTGCACGTGCAAGCATGCACATGTGCGCAGCACACATGCACAAGGCCAGAGGACAACTTCGTGGACTTGGTTCTCTCCTTTCATCTTGAATTCAGTTCATCAGGCTTGCGCAGGGCGTGCTAATCTCCCGAGCTAGCTCGCTGGCCTAAAAACTGTAATTTTTTATAGCTCTTGAACCAGTTAAAAGTCTCAGAACAAGGTGAATGTGTGAGCACAAGGACTTTTATGTTGTTGGTAAGGACAAGATGGCATTGAAGTCTCAACTCGGGGATGTTGCAGAAGTGTTCCTAAGTGACATGAAAGTTTTAATGTCTTCTCTCTCTCTCTCTCTCTCTCTCTCTCTCTCTCTCTCTCTCTCTCTCTCTCTCTCTCTCAGAAGAGGCACAAAATAGCTCAGCTTCTCAGAAGGACCTACATCCTCAAATACTAAGAACAAAGCTTTAAATTCTTTTTGGATGATCATTTATCAAACTACGGCCCCGAAGTCAAAGGTGTACATATTTCAAAAGTATTCTGAATGCTTAGCAATGACAAGTTACCCAATGTTCAGTAACAGAAGATTTGAAATAAGCCACATCCCAGCCTAGGATATAGTCTCTAGCTATTAACAATGTGCTATGGAACTGTGGAAACACTGAGCACATATGAGCTAGAAACAGCTCCTTACACACATCCTTGCCTATCTGACTGTATTGAAACATAAATCATGTGCACGGGAAAAGATCTGAGCGTGTACCTGCCTGATAAATCGAAATGCTAGAGCAATTCATAGAAAATGAACCGGAGTGCTTGTCTTTATTTTATTTTTTTAAATCTATAGATGTTATGTTTGAAATAAAAATATAGTAAGTATTCTAGAAAAAGAATTATTCCTTTTTTTTTTCTTTGTTAAAATATTGGACACAGGAGCTTCCGTAGCTCTTTCACAAAGCACTGAGCTGAATAGTACAAATTTGTGGAGGGGAGAAAGGGCAAGAATGATAATCACGCGGGAACCTGCAAGCTGCTTCCGTTCGCACAGAGGCTTTCTAAACCTTGCAAAGGTGCTGGAGACAGCTGGAACTTTTCAAGCAAATCCAAGAATCTGTGCTGTTCGGCTAGGCCCGTGTACTGCCGTAAATTCTTACCAACGTAAAAAGGCAGAGCAGAGGAGAGCAGAATGGAGCAGGTCTTCAAAGAGCGTTGGTCCAGGCTAACACATCACTTTCAAGCATGCAGATAAGCGGCGCACCGTTTTCAGTGGCAACCAGTCGTGGAAGTCTGGATTTCCACTCACGTTTAATTGAATTTTTCTTTTTTCCCTCAACTTTTCTTTCTGAGATTTTTAAGAAAGGTAGCCAACACTTGTTTTCCTTGTAGATTTTCCAGTGCAGGAACTGGGAAGGGAGGAGGCTGCGGAGGAGAGCAACCACTCCTGACCTTTATCATGTTTTAAACTACAAGGAACCAAACAGAGCCACTCCAGGACAATGGGGTCCTTGAAAGTACTGGTTAATTCTGCATCTTTCCCGCTGTCTTGTGTTGAAGGCAGCCCCCACCTCACTTCCCCAGCAGAGCTGGGCCATATGATCCGGGTACACCGAATGGGGGGGCACTCTTCAGGACAGAACACTGCTTTATGTAGATAGTTCTACCAAAGGGGATACAATGACTGCCCCACGAGGGGAAATGAAACCATCCCTGAACGGCGGTCGGCTCTTCTAGGCACAGAGAGAGAGAAAAGCCAGGTGCAGGGTGGTCTCAGCTGTGTGCTTTAGTGTGAGTTCCCACGCCTCAGTGGGATTAAATGCCTACAAGGAGGGGAACTGCGTGTCTGGGAGCCACAAAGAGAAGTGGACAGGACTACACCTTCACTTTTATGAATTTCAGCTTCCCAGTTAAAAGAAAGATCATGTTAAATAACATTTTTCAATATCAGAAAAGAAAGTTACAAGTAAATAAAAGCTACAGCCTTAGAGTTTGTCACGATGAAAAACATTTCAAGCCTCAAGACTTGGCTCCTATGCTGAGTTGAAGCTTATTGTTATTTCTTTCTTTTTTAAATATTTTTTGCTAGTGTAGAATAATTGTGCAAAACAGTGGATTTACTGTGACGTTTTTCTCTCTGTGTGTATCGTGTGCTTTTTAATTCACCGTCCCTTTACCATCCTCTGCCCAGTGGCTCCCCTCTGCTTTTAAGTCTTATTTAATTTTAGGTATTGATTCCATATATGTAAGGAAACATGCAATACTTGTCTTCCTGGGTCTGGCTTACTCTGTTTAAAATGACAATCTCTAGTTTTGTCTGTTTTTCTGCGTATGTCACGACTTTCTTCTTTGGGGCTGGGTAAAACCCCGTTGTGCATACATCACACACATCTTTTATTTGCCCCAACAGAATGTTTTAGTCATTATTTGGGGACTTCAAACAATGCACCCCGATTATACTCACGTCCCATTCCTTCCAGGTCCCCCTTCCCACCCGTGTGTGGTGGCCGGCCCTCACCACCTCCAAAGAAAAGAAAAAGTCAAGTCCAATTTGTGTTGCCCATATACTCATTGGAGCATGGTCAAAGCCAGCCCCTTAAAGAAAACTGAGCCCTTTCCCGTCCCCCCTGACAGAAAAGCCATCAACAGTGGAAAGCGACACTTCCGCATCGTTAGCACAAATTTCTAAGGACTCTCTTCAGTAGCTTCACGTCTGGACTGTTTCTTTATGTGTGTGTGTAGGGGAAGGTTGTCACAGAAGCCGTCAATGTTTCTCATTCTTAGTTACGAGTCTGCAGTCATTGATTCCTCTACGAAAGGAGCTCCCCTGCCCACAGCAACCGGCAGCAACAGGGACCATGCATGGCCTTCCACACGGTTTCCAGCAGCAGCTTGGATCATGGGCATCAATATGGCCTCCAGTGCCAGCATGGATCTCAGAAAACTTTCAATGAGACTTAACCCAGAAAATTAACCATTCTTCACCTTTGATATCTTGTTGCTGCTCAGTTAGGGTGATCTTGTGGTTGGGCAGTGTGTCTGGGGGTTGGACCTGCATCGCTCCAGGCAAGTGTACACCACCCTGTCCTCAGCTGCCCTGATAGTACCCTGCGCATAACCATCCCGTTCGCAGTCTGAGGGTGCGTTCCTGTGCTCGACTCCCCTCAGTGTGGCAAGCAGCGTGAGCAGCAGCCGTAGTAGTGGCTCCAGGGCCTGGCATTCCTGGTGGTGGCCTGAGCCTCCCTGAGACCCGAGGACTGGCTTTGCATGGCAATGACCTGCTCCTTTGTCTGCCGAGGCGCTGCTCCCTATCACACACATCTTTACCTGTTCTTTTGCTGAGGACACCTCAGCTGATTCTATAACTTGGCTTCTGTGGATAGTGCTGCAGTAACATGCATGTTCAGGTGTCTCTGTAGCATGCTGGCTTGGACCCTTCAGGTACAGTCCTAGAAGTGGTGTAGCTGGATCCTGTGGTAGTTTTTTGATGAAGCTCCAAACTGATTTCCACAGTGGCTGCACGAACTAAAATTTCAACTAGCAGTGTCTAGGGGTCCCTTTTTGTTTCTTAACTGGAGTGAGATGGAATCTCATTGTAGTTTGGATTTGTACTCCTCTGATGGCTGAGAAATGTTCAATACACTGGCACAACAGTGCATGAATGTTATGGGAGTAACCAACCACTTTTGATTGGATTTAAAGCTTGCACCACAAGATGGAGCCCATACCTGCCACTGTCAATGAAGCCAAGAGCCTGAGGCTAGAAAGTTCATAGACCCTACAGGAAAGTCTACCTCTTTTTTTCTGCTAAATAAACATAACAATAACATGACTCCTTATGACACATAGTTCTACCCATAGATCAGCACCTCATTCAGCCCTCACCAAAGAAGCTTCTTATGGCAGTAAATGGGGATTAACACAGAGACTCACAATTGGTCAGCCTGCCAAGAATAAGAGACTTTAGAATGCTCAGCCCTAAATGGGGTGTCTATATTGCATACCTCCCCTCAAGGCTCAGGGAGCTATGAGGAAGAAGGGCAGGAAGAGAGATGACTTCAAAGAAACAATGTCTTCCTGACACACAAGGCAGATGCACATATAAACACACAGACACCTAGAAAGCATGTACAAGGCCTGCACATGATCAAGCCACACAAAATCCCAGCATGGAGGAGGGGATGTGGGGATAAAGTCTTACCCCTAACCCAGGGAGCTGTTGGCAGTTGATAGATGCCAGGAGAGGGAAAGTCACTTTTCTTAGAAGGGGTGACATTGGATGCATCTTTATGGAGTGCCAGCCATACTCCAGGGCAGATCCCATGCTCAGGAGGAGTCAGTCCACACAAACTAGACTCCATGATTGTTGAATTTTGAACTTAATACCATTTTTTAAAAGAGAGAGAATATGAAATTAGGTGCATAGAAAGGTCGGGGAGGACCTGGGGCAGGGGGAGGAATGAGGATGATCAAAATATGTGAAATTCTCAAAGGCTAAACAAAAACATTACAAAAGAATGTTGAGCATATTTATGTATTTATCTATCACTTATATTTCTTTGCAAAGCTATGCAATTCATCTCTCCATTTCAGACTGGATGTTTATTTTCTTTTGTGCTTAATTTTTGAGTTCTTTGTACGTTCTGGACATTGACCCTGTCAGATGCCTAGCTGGGCATGATCCCCCATTGTGTGGGCTTCTATTCACTCTGATACTTATTTACTTTCCTGTACACATGCTTTCACATGCCACACAATATCATTTTTTAAATACTTACTACCACACTGGGCCTTTGGAGTTCTACTCAGAAATTAGCCTGTATCTTAAAATATGTACCCTATATTTCTTCTAGTAGTTTCTAAGCTTTAAGTGTTGCATTAAAGTCTGATCCATTCTGAGTTGATTGCCCTCCAGGTTGAGAGACAGACATCTAGTTTCGCTCCTCTTTGTGTGAATATGCAGTTTCCCCAGTACCCTTTCTTGGACAGGCTGTCTTCTCATTAAGTCGGTTTTGGTGCCTTTAGTGGAAACCAGATAACTTGACTTGTGTGAGTTTATTTCTGGCTCCTGGATTCTATTTTATCAGTCTACATGTCTGTTTCGATGGCAGCACCATGTTAGCTTTGCTGTTAGGGTTCTGCGGTGTAATTTGATGCCAGCTGTTCTAGCACCTGGAGCACAGCTGTTTTCCCCCCTGAGAACTACTTTGGCTGCTCATGGTATCTCACGCTTCTGTGTGAATTTTAGGATTTTTTTCTTAGTTTCGTGAAGAGTATCGCTGGGATTCTGTGGAGGACGGCACTGCTCTGTTAAGTGACTTTCAGTAGTGTAGTTCTGTTTTCACAACCTTGCTCCAGGTTGTGAAAACGGGGTGCCTTCCCATCCCTCATGTCTTTTCCAACTTTCATCTTCAATTTTTCACTGGGCAGGTCTTTCAACCCCTTGGTTTGGTTTATTCCTAGACATTTCAAATTAATGAACTAGTTAATCCTTTGAGGCACTTGTGACTGAGATTGTTTCCCTGATTTCTATTTTGGAAAGTTCACTGTTGGCATGTAGAAAAGCTACTGGTTTAGTATTATTATTTAAATTTTTTGTGCATATTCATTGTATATGGTATTTGTCTTAGCTAGGGTTTCTATTGCTGTGAAGAGACACCATGACCACAGCAACTCTTATACAGGAAAACATTGAGTTGGGGGTGGGCAGGCTTACAGTTTCAGAGGTTTAGTCCATCATTATCATGGTGTGACGTGGTGGTGTACAGGCTGACATAGTGCTAGAGAAGGAGCTGAGAATCCTACATCTTGACTTGCAGGCGACAGGGAGTGGTCTGTCTCACTGAGAGTAGCTTGAACATAGGAGTCCTCAAAGCCCACCCCGACAGTGACACACCTCCTCCAACAAAGCCACACCTCCTAATAGTGCTGCTCCCTTTGGGGTCATTTTCTTTCAAATCACCACAGTTCTATGTTACGTACGGACATTTTCATGCATGCATACATTGACCATTGATCACATTCATCTCCACATCTCCCTACTCTTCCTTTTCTCTTGTTAGTCCCCGTTGTTCTCCTAGACAGCTGTGCTTCTGCTTTCGTGGCATGTATACATACATGATTTCATGTATTCCTATAGAATTGAGGAGCCACATATGAGAGAGAACATGTGTATTTGTCATTCTTAGACTGGCCTAATTTGTATAACATGATTGTCTTCAGTTGCATACATTTTCTCACAAACAATATAGCTTTGTTCATTGTGTATCTATTACCACATTTTCCATCCTTTGTTGTTGAATACCTACATTCATGAGTTCCATAACTTAGCTATAGTGAATAGTGCTGCAATAAAAACTGATGTGCGAGTATTTCTCTTATAGGTTGACTTGATATTTGGGAAAAATACTCAGGACTGGTAGAGCTGAGCCATAAGATAGATTTTTTTTTTTTTAAGATTTATTACATATACAGTGTTCTGCCTGCATGTATCCCTGCAGGCCAGATGAGGGCACCAGATGTTATTACAGATGGTTGTGAGCCACCATGTGGTTGCTGCGAATTTAACTCAGGACTTCTGAAAGAGCAGTCAGTGCTCTTAAACCCCGAGCCATCTCTCCAGCCCCAGGTAGATGTATTTGTAGTTTTAATTTCCATATTGGCTTGATTAGTTTACATCCACACAAGCAGTGCATAAGGGTTCCCTCTGTTCACAGTTTCACCAGCATTGGTTATTATTTATTTTCTAATGACTCCCATTCTTAACAGGTGACGTGGAATCCCAATGTGGTTTCAATTTACATTTCTCTAATGGACGGTGAAGCTGAACATTTAAAAAAGATTGTTGGTTACATGCACTCACTCTTTTGAAAAGCACCTGTTCATTCCATCAGTTCATTTGTAGCTTCATTTTCTATTGCTTAGGTTTTTGAGTTCTTTGTATATTCTAGATATTAATCCCTTATCAGATATATAGGTAGCAAAGAATTTCTCCTATTTTGAGACTATTTCTTCCCTTGATCAAGTCCTTCCTCTCTTGTGTAAAAGCCTTTTGCTTTCATGAGGCTTCTTTTTTTTTTTTTTTTTTTAAATTGTTGGCATTATTTCCCTCTTAGGACTGCCTTTGAATATTGTAGAGGTTCTGGTCAGTTTTCATGATTGATTTCATTTGATTAGTTGAATCCAGTAATTTAAAAATTTTCTCCTTGATTTCTTTAATGGCATACTGGACATTCAAGAGTATGTTGCTCAGTGTCCATGTGTTTATATAGTTCCTCTTGCAGTTGACTTCTAGTTTTACCTCATTATGATCTGATGATATGTGAGAAATGATTTTTATTTTTTCATTTGTTGAATGTTGGGAGCCCAACTGGACTGAAGACTGCTCAGAGGTCCTGTGTTATGGAAGATGGTCATTTGCCCTTTGCTTAGCCCAGATCATGCCAGGCAAGACTGGCTATGGACTGTCTCCGGGGCTTCTGGGGTGTGTAGTTCAGGAACTGGCCCTTGACATTCCTCCATGGTATGTGATCAAATATTCCAAACTCAGAGATGTGAAATGCTTTTTTGGCATCCCAGGATGTACCTTGCTGAGGGGGGAGCTTGAGATACCTGAGCTCCCTGTAATTCTGCTGTCTGGTGCTTCCTACAGTCTCGTTTCTGCTTCCCCAAGGGAGAGACATAAAAAAGAACCGTGCTGTTAATAAATTCGCTGGCCTGGGTCATCAGCCCTCACAGCTTTTGCCTCTTTCCTTTTGCTACCTCTTTATTTCTTTTTTGTTCCTGCTCCTTGACCTCGGCATCCTGTCCAGATCCCTGGTCCAGGTCAGTTAACAATCGCTTTCTGGTGTGGCATGTGATTTATTTTAGAGAAAGTTCCATGGACTGTTGAGAAAAATGTGTGTTCCAAATGTCAGAGGGATAATTTGTAAATATCTGTTAAGTCAGTCCTTTTGATCTACAGGGTAGTTTAACTGAGAAGTTTATTTTTTTTATATGTGATTTATTTACCCATGAGAGTGGGGTATTGAAGTCACCTACTATTATGTTGTCTGGATTGATCTAACCCTTTTTGTCCAGCAGAGTTTGTTTTATGAAATTAGATGCGCCACTGTTTGGTGAATAAATATTTTCATTGTATCTGCTCGATGTATGTTTTTCTTTATTAACATCCAGTGGCCTTCTTTGTATTGTCCTACTAATTTTGACTTGACATCTACTTGGTCTGATATGAGAATGGCCACTCCTGTGTTTTTTTTTCTTTTTTTTTTAATCTGCTTCCATGTGCATAGTGTTTGGTTTCCATTCTTTAACGTTTAGTCTCTCTGTGCATTTTCCCTAATGATAGGCTTTATTTCATAACGCCTTTCTCTTAACTCTAAAGCCAGACCAGGTGACTGAAGCTTATTGAGTTACTGCATTGCAATGTTTTGATTCTGTCCTAGTTTTCATTTATCTAGTCCTCTAATGGAGTTTAATTTTTCCTCAGCTCTTACGTTTTAAGTGCTTTTATCACATATATATATATATATATATAAATTATACATAAACATATTTATAAATATATAATTTATTTTGTATAGTTACATACTTTATATGTAATTCCTTTAATAAATAAATACATATAATTCCTTTAAGTATCTTCTGAAATATTCACTTAATGCTATGAATTTCTTAAGTTTGAGTTTGTCATGGAATTTCTCTGTTAGTTTTGAAAGATCACTGGATAGAGCCAACTTGGTTGGAAGTTGTTAGTTCTAACAGCTTGGATCATAGCATTCTATACTCGTCTGGCACTTAGGGTTTCTCCTGTGAGGTCCTGATGTTATTCTCAGGAGTTTCCTTGTGAGGTGGCATTTTCCTATTGTATCTTTTAATGTTGTTGTTGTTCTGTAGTCTTGGTCTTTTAACTGTAATGTGACATGGACTGGTTCTCTTTTGGTTGTATCTACTATGAGTTCTAAATGCCCCCAATGCTTGTATGTCCATATCTTTTCCCAGGTTTGTGAAATTCTCTGCTTTAATTTCACTGAGTGGGTTTCCCATGTGTTTGGTTTGAATCTCAGTTCCTTCTGTCATATGGATGTTAGGGTTTATCTTGCTCTTTTTCATGGTATTTTTAAAATTTACTCTGTGTGTGTGTGTGTGTGTGTGTGTGTGTGTGTGTGTGTGTGTGTGTATGTGTGTGTGTAGACAGTAAATGGTGAGTAAGTAAGCTTATCATGGAAGTAGAAATGCTCATTCATGAAGCTGATGTTTTTCTGAGACTCTAAAGAATGTGACAAAGTTTCAGTGTATTTTTTTGGATTTTAAGCATAGAAAATTTCCTCTGGGATAGCCTCAGTGACAGGTGTTTTTTATAACCAGAAGTCAGCTTATCAGATAAAAAGGCATTTTCTGGGTAACAAGTACTTTTTTTCTGTTTAATTCAAGAATCATTGGATTGCTAAGAATTTCCACCATGATTTCTAGGATTCTTATAACAGCAACCAAAGTTAAATTTAAAGTTCCCCATGTGATTTTTACAAGCTGAAGTTCACAGTGCAATCTAATTTGTGTATGACATTTGACCTTAAGAAAATGACACAAGAGGTATACTACCTAGTGGGTACTTTGTGGAGCAAGGTTCTTTTCCCTTTGGGCCCATTCTGCCGCTTCTGGAAGGTTAAGAGTCAGTTTGTTTTTCTTCTAACTTTCTCACATGATACATGGAAATTTAAAAAAAAATCATCCTTTGAGAATTTCAAACAAGTGTACACCGTATGTTATATCTTCAACACCTCTTGGGCTCCTTTCCCTCATGTCTCTTTCCAACTTTATGTCTTTGTTTCTTTAATAACCCACTGAGTACAAAATTAGTGCTATGTGCATGGTTGCAAAACTATCCACTGGAGTACGGTCCAGTAGAGGCCACACTCCTAAAGAAAGTAGACTCTACCTCCCTCAGCCATCAACTGCCAACTGCCTATACAGCTCCTTGAATAGAGGTGAAGACTCCTAAGCCCCGCCCTCAGCTGTATAGGACTGTTGAGAGTCTTGAACTTGTGCATGTCTTAGGCAGGCAGCCATAGCTTCTGTGAACGCTTGAGTGCAACAGCCCTGCTCTGTTACAAAGACATGGTTTTGTAGATGTCCTCCCTTACCTCTGGCCCTTATAATCCTACCAGGTATCTTAGTCAGGGTTTATTATTTCTGTGAAGAGATTGTTAATATTCTGACCCACTCCTTGGCACCACCCTGCCTCCTGACTCATTTTGGGGAAAGGCCCCTCCCCTTCCTCTCTCTTTTCTGCTTTTCCTCCCACAAGGTGTGCACCCTTGACCTCCCCCTCTTCCTCTCTCTTTCTCTCTCTTTTCTCCCTCTTTCCTATCCTTCTCTTTGTCTCTCTATTGTAATAAACCATTTCTGTGTGGATGCAGTGTCTGGATTGTGAATGACTGTGTGCTGCTGCCCAGCCGCCATGCCCTCATGGTGTGGGTTGCTGGCCAGCCCAACGCTGCATCTGCCCAGCATGCCAGCATGTTTCCCTGCACACACGGGATACCCTTGGGGTCCTTGTGCAATATATCATAATAACTATGACCACGGCCACTCTTATAAGGAAAATATTTAATTGGGACTCACTTATAGTTTCAGAGGTTCAGTACATTACCATCATGATGGGGAGCATGGCAGTGTGCAGGCAGATGTGGTGCTGGAGCTGAGAGTGCTCTATCTTGCAGGCAACAGGAAATCGACTGACAGTCACACTGAGGGAAGCTTGAGCAAAAGAGACCTCAAAGCCCGCCCCCACAGTGACACTCTTCCTCCAACAAGGCCACACCTTCTTCAACAAGCCACATTCTGATAGTGCCACTCCCTTTGGGGGGCATTTTCTTTCTTTCTTTCTTTCTTTCTTTCTTTCTTTCTTTCTTTCTTTCTTTCTTTCTTTCTTTCTTTCTTTCTTTCTTCTTTTTAAAAATTATTTATTTATTTTTATTTTATGTGCATTGGTGTTTTGCCTGTATGTATGAGGGTGTCAGATCTTGGAGTTACAGACAGTTGTGAGCTGCCATGTGGGTGCTGGGAATTGAACTCAGGACCTCTGGAAGAGCAGCCAGGCCATTTTCTTTCAAACCACTACAGCATGACTTCTATCATGTTCCCCAAGCCTTGGGGGAAGAAAGTTTGGTCTTATGCTATAGTTTAAGGTAAGATTTAATTGAAATGCAGACCAATGTTATTTAAAAACTTTATTGCATTCATTGTGTGTGTGTGTGTGTGTGTGTGTGTGTGTGTGTGTGTACACTTTCACACAACAATGTTTATGGTCAAGTCAGAAGACAACCATCAGGAGTCAGCTTTCTTCTCCTGCTAAAGCAGATGAGGAACTGAACTTAGGTACTCAGGCTTGGTGGCAGCCTGCTGAGTCATCTTGCTGGCCCCATCATTGCTACTTTAAATACTAAATGAAATCTCATTTGCTTCCACCACTCCCAAACTCTCTAATTTAATTTTCTAATCGTTGGCTAATTTTCCCTTAGTAAGTGGGGAGTGAGTATGGAAAAGATTATTGACTTAAAAATTTGTCACTTTACATAAAGTCTCTCAAATTTGTTGCCTGTTAACACTCTGTTACAGTGTTGGATTTACTCATAATCTTCTTTCATCTATTTTGACAGTTTGTATTTTTGTCCTAAAAACATGACTTGGGAGCACTGTTTTTTCTTTATTTCTGTTTATAAAAGCACATGTGAATAAACACAAGAAGCCTCTAAATGAAATCTCCTCAGAGAGAGAGAGAGAGAGAGAGAGAGAGAGAGAGAGAGAGAGAGAGAGAGAGAGAGAGAGAGAAAATGGGGAGTTCCTTTAAACCACCATTACAATAGTATTTACTGTGCCATTCATTTCTTTCAAATGTGTGATTTCCAACTCACTAATTTCAGTTCCCCTCGGAGCTGTCTGGCCCCATAACCTTGCTTCCATCTTTGGCACTGTGGAGTGGCAGGATGTTTGAAACACGCCCTCTCTTTTCGAGACCCCCTTAAAGAGCTCTGAAAGCAACCGAGGCACAGATGGCTGGGTTTGACCAGCATTTGAATGAGGCCTGCTGTAATATCTACCACTCTTGCCATTTTCCACAGCCATGAGGATGGAGTGGAGAGTAATATCAATCTTCCAGTGCAGAAGTCATTCATTATCGAGCCCAAAGGAACCAGTCATTTAAAAATGTTTGCTACCATAAACAAGGTGTCATTTGGAGTCACATGACATAGATCACAAGACATCTATTTCTAACAAGGTTGTGGGATGTTGTGTAGACTGTGCACATGACTGTTGTGTAGACTCTGCACAGGGCTGCTGTGTAGATACTGCACAGAGTTGTTGTGTAGACATTGTACAGGGCTGTTGTGTAGACACTATATAGGGCTGTTATGTAGACACTGTACAGGCTGTTGTGAAATGATGCTCGGGTGTGGTAGTTTGAATTTAAATGGCCTTCATAGGTCCATAGAGAGTGGCACTATTTGGAGGTGTGGCCTTGCTGGAGGAAGTGTGTTACTGAGGGTGGGCTTTGAGGTCATGGCCTAGTGTCATGCTCCTTTCCTGTTGCCTGCTGATCTAGATGTAGAACTCTTGGCTCCTTCTCCAGTACCATGCCTGCCTGCATGTCACCATACTTTCCCCCATGATGATAATGGACTAAACCTCTGAACAGTAAGCCAGCCCCAGCTAAATGTTTTTCTTTATGAGTTGCTGTGTTCATGGTATCTCTTCACAGTAATAGAAACCCTAATTAAGACAGAAGCTGATACAAAGGACTGGGGTAGTGTTGTGATAGGCCTGACCATGCTTTTGTTTGGAGAAATGTGGACTTTGTGACTTTGGGTTATGAAAACAGTGGAATGCTTTAAGCACTGCTTAATGGGCCCTAGTAGTAGGAGCATGGAGCACAGTGGTGCTGAGGGTGATTTGAATTGTGGGATCCTGGCTCAAGAGGTTTCAAGGAGAAGAATATTAGTTTATAGCCTTGCTGTGGGATGGTCTTTCTGTATGCTGTGAGTATGTGTTGCTATGACTGGTTAATAAAGAAGCTGCTCTGGCCTATGGCAAGTCATGTTATAGCTGGGTGGGAAATCCAAGAGAGAGACAGGAGAAAGAAAGGCAGAGGCAGGAGAGACGCCAGCCCACTGCCCAAGGAGCAAGATGCCAGTAGACTGGTAATGCCACAGCCATGTGGCAGAACATAGATGAATAGAAATGGGTTAATTTAAGATGATAGAGCTAGCTAGCAAGAAACTTAAGCCATTGGCCATACAGTTTGTAATTAATATAAGCCTCTGAGTGATTGTTTTATAAGTGGCTGCAGGACTAGGGGCTGGGTGAGATGGGAGAAACTTCTGGCTACATGGCCTAAAGGCTGGCCTTGTGATATTTTGATGAAGAATGTGTTTGCTTTCTGTCCTTGTGCAAAGAATCTGCCTGAGGTTAAATTGAAGAGTTTGGATTGTGTTTATAGAGATTTCCAAATAGTCTAGTGTTGGTTGACTGTGTTGTGTGATTATTAGTGGCCAGTCTTATGCAAATCTATAATGAAAAGGAACAAGTTGAGCAAGGAAAAATACAAAATTTAGATTAAAAGTTAAAGAAAAACTTGAGGCTAAACGGAATAAAGGGATTGGTGGCCTCAGGGCAAGATCCTACCCAGCTAAGCCTCCAATTAAAGAAAAGTTTAGGGCTAGGTGTGGTGATGCACACCTTTAATCCCAGCACTCAGGAGGCAGAGCATCGAGGATCTCTGAGTTTAGGGCCAGCCTGGTGTACAGAGTGAGTTCCAGGAGAGTCAAACTTAGGCAGTAAAGGAAATAATCGAAAACAGAAAGCTGGTGAAAATGTGTTTGAATGAGGGGGCCATGATCCAGCTCCACCAAGCAGCAGAACTTGACAAATTCAGCCATGTGGTTCTGACTTTAGAGTCAAGGATACAGAACAGGTGTTATGGACTCTCTCTGCAACTAAGGGAAGCTGATGAAGCCAGGCATGTGACAGGAGTGTCCTGGCTGGGAGGCTTAGAGGTCATTATGTGAAGCTGTGAAGGGGAAGTCTGGATTGCCTTGGAGATCCCAAAATGTTAGAGCCATGGGATACCTGCTGAGGAGAGCTGCTAACAGAGCATGGAAGCAGCCCAAGATAGAGGTGTATCACAGTCAACAAGGTTGAAAGGAGTTGACAATCTGAAGAGGGCTTTGACATCAGACATGGAGATGCAGACTTTGGAGCTGGCCCAGCTGGTTTTCTGTCTTGCTTTGGTTCAGTATTTCCTCACTATGGTCCCTTTCCTCCCTTTTAGAATGGTAATGTATATTCTGTGCTATTGCATGTCAAAAGTATGTGATCTGATTTTTGATTTTGATTTTATAGAGCATTAAAAAAAGGAGACTGCCATGAGATTTTAGACTTTGGACTTTTAAACAGGGTTGAGACTGATTCACTATGGGAACTTTCGAAGTTGGATTGAGTGCTTTTTGCTTTATGATATGGCTATAAGCCTTTTGGGGCCAGGGAGAAGAATGTGGTAGAAGAATCTGAATGAAAATGGCCCGCATAGGCTCATAGGGAGTGGTACTCTTGGGAGGTGTGGCCTTGGTAGAGGACGTGTGTTACTGAGGATGGAGCTTTGAGGTTTCAGAAGCTCAAGCCAGGCTCAGAGTCGTGCTCTCTTCCTGCTGCCTGCTGATCCAGATATAGAACTCTTGGCTACTTCTCCAGCACCATGTCTGCCTGCATGCCACCACGCTTCCTGCCATGATGACAATGGACTAAACCTTTGAACTGTAAGCCAGCTCCAATGAAATAGTTTCCTTTATAAGAGCTGCCATGATCATGGTGTAGAAGTAGAAGCCTTAGCTAAGGTAATAGGGCTGTAATAAAGGGCTGTACAGGGCTGTGTAGACACTACACAGGGCTGTTGACTTGCCTGTGCCTTAGAGACACCATCTACCTGTACCGAGGTTGGAAACAAACAATAAGTGGTAGTAGAGAGCCATATCAAGATCCCTTTTTGTTTTGGTGACAAAAGCGCATTGCCTTAAGACCCATATTTTTTTTTTTTTTTCCTAGAACATGCTATTCTTATTGAATTGTGATTTTTCAATAATAATGACAACTGGGTCATATCAATTCTATGGGTAAAAGTTTAATTTTCTATTTCTGATGATGAAAGAAATACATTGCCAGAACTCCTGTATATTAGCCTAGCGTAGGCTGCTGTCATACAATGCTATAGATTTAGTGGCTTTCCAGTAATCATTGAGTTATTTCATTCAGTTCTACAGTTTGGAAAGACAGACTTAAATGTGCTGGCAGCTTCCGTGTGTGCCGGCTGCCCGTTTTCTGGTGGTATCTCCTCATATGGCAGGCGTCAGGAGTTCCCTGGTAAGAGACCAGTGCAGAGACTTATGCTGTTTTAACAATGGAGGAAGAGGGATGAGCGCAAAGGCTGAGTGTGCACAGCTGAAGTTCCCAGTAAAACTTTGTTTACCGCTAAGGACCAAGAACTGCTTGAGAGGTTGGAGAGAGATGTCTCACCGGTTAAGAGTGCCTGTTGCTCTTCAGAGGACCTTCCTGACTGCAAAACACTATCTTTAACTCCAGTTAACACGGGATCTGACGTCCTCTCCTGGCCTATGTGGGCACTGCATGCGAAGCACAGACACATGCTGGCAAAGCATCCATCCATATAAAATAAAATAAATAAATAAAATAGTATTTTATAAGTGGAGAAAGAAGTTTCTTAAAATCAATGGTGTTCTGTGCATTTTGATTTGGAATTTAATTTTAACTCATTTTCTTTTGTTTCTTCTGAGACATGGGCTCACTGTGTAGCCTGGCTGTCCTGAAACTTGCTATGTAGACAAAGCTGGCTTCGAACTCACAGAGATTCCCTGCTTCTGCCTCCTGAATTCTTGGATTAAGAGCATACATCACCATTCCTGGCTAGGAGTTAAAAATTTTAATCTGTGCTATTTTTTACTTCTTTAATATGTAGCATGGTGCTTGAAAGATAATAAAACAAATCTGTGTGTGTGGGCGGCGGGGGCGGGGAGGTGTGTGTGACTAGGAGTTCCACACTAGATTACTTGCCCAGCATGCTGTAGACCCTGGCTTTTCCCCAACACCAAAATAAAAGAAAAAGAAATCCATTTGGTTAAATTAATGAGCAAATTAAAAACTGGTATATTTGTATAATTAGTTGCCTTATGACTGGGAACAGGGGTTTAAAGAAACCCACATCAATAAGAAATTGCTAGAGGGATTTTAAGCAAGTGAAGCTGGCTGCCGAGCAAGCCCAGGGATCTGTCCTCTCTGTTCCTTTACTGTATAGCAGTTTCCTCTGAGGTTTAAACCTTCCTTATCCCTGGAGCTTGTTAAGACAGGGGATGCTAAGGGAGTGGGGAACAGGGTTCTCTAGGAGAGGGAGAAGCTCTGTATCCTTCAAGGGCCTCTTGGGCTTGGGAAGTAAACACCTCAAAGCTTCTGGGAGCATGGACAAGGCATCTCCCTCCCCCAGCTTATGTAAATTGTAAACCCTGCTGAGAGACACTCTAAGCCAAGTGCCTAGAAGAGGCTAAGGCAGACTGAGTCACCGGACACTCTCCAACCTGTCTAGTTGCCTGTAGGGTGTGTTAATCCCGAAGCTGTGAGGAGAAAGACTACTGACGGACTATAAGGCTTATTCCAGCAGTGTCTTGGCAATCGGGAGCTGAGGAATACCGCAAAGTCACAGCACGCAACAAACCCCACACAAGAGATTTACTGGGGGAGAAACACAGAGCGATGGCCGCCTCTGAATGGGGCGAAATGGAGGCAGGCTGGATCCTCAGTTGTGCTCTCCAGGTTTCCAGCTTTTGTGAGCTGTCACCCATGCTGGGGTGGGCTTTTGGTGATTTAACAGTCTTTGAGTCAATTTTGTTCTCATAAGTAATCCCTCATCCCCATTCCTATGACTAACTCCAATAAAAGTCATTGGTTTCCCATGTTAGACTTTGGTGATATCCGTACTTTGGTCTGTTGTCAGTTTCTTACCTGTGATGAATAGATATGTGTTTCTGTCTCTCCAGACATAGTGGCACACAACAACCCTCCCCTGTGCAATACACAGAATACAAGTACATATCAGGAGTTTATGTGGGACTCTGGGGATTGACCTCAGGTCCTCATGTTTGTATGGGCAAGCACTTTATTGACGTAGTCATCACCCAGCACTCATTGCTTTCGTTCAATAAATACCTCTGACTCTAGGCCTCGAGTTAATAGGAAGCTGTCTCAACACAAGATGAAGAATCAGAATCTATTTTTATTAATGTGTCTTACTATGTAGCCCTGGCTGGACTGGGAGTCACTATGTAGCCAAGCTTGTTTTGTTTTTTGAGATTCTTCTTCCTCTTCGGTTTTTTTTTTTTTTTTTTTAAATGTTTAACATGTGTGTGTGTGTGTGTGTGTGTGTGTGTGTGTGTGTGTGTGTGTGTGTTTGTGTGATGCATATAGGTGCCCTTGGAGGCCAGAGGAAGGCATAGAGTCCTCTGGAGCTAGAGTTATAGGCAATTATGAGCCACCAAGATAGACGCTGGGAAAAGAACTTGTGTCCTTCCAAGAGCAGAAAGCCATTGCTCCAGTCCCAATATTGAGATTCTGCTACCCAGTCCTCTCATGGGCTATGATTGTCAATTTATCTTAGGATTTATATTGCTGTGATAAATACCATAACCGAAAGCAACTTGGGGAGGAAAGGGTTTATTTCATCCTACACTTCGAGGTAACAGTCCATCACTGAGAGAAGTCAGGGCAGGAACCTATAAGCAGGAACTGAATCAGAAGCCATGGAGGGGTGCTGCTTACTGGCTTGCTCTCCATGGCTCGCTCGGCCTGCTCTCTTACACCACCCAAGACCACCTGCCCGGGAGTATCACCAGTTCTCCCACATCAATCATCAATAAAGAAATTGTACCACCGGCCTCCCAACAGGCCAGTCTGGTGGGGGTATTTTTCTCAGTTGAAGTTTCATCTTCAAAAATGACTCCAGCCTGTGTCAAATTGACATAAAAACCAGCCAGCACATATGCCCAACTCATAAAATTCTCAGCCTCTTTCTCCCTATGTTGGATGGCATTTGTCATCCTAATTTATGCTAACTTCCCATGCCTGTTGGTAACACAATAATGTTTAAAAACAATGAAAAAAAAATGTCAGGCTGATCTTTGGCTGTGAATCTAGCCAGGATTAGTCATGGCCTTCTATTTGAGTGACTAGGGGCTATTTCGAGTGCTGGAGCTACATAAAATTACATAGATCGACATAAACCGCCAAAGCTGGCTTTTTTTTTTTTAGTTCTGGGTTCCCTGTCTGGACTGTGGTCAAAAGATAGATGATAGACCCATGGATACAGTGCAGCGGATCAACAAAGGCCAGCAGAGAGAGGCCCAGACCACCAGGACCAAAGCATCTGGCTGCACTGAACACCCTGGGAGCCAGATTTGTGTAGCAGCACCTGCCCGCCTGCCTGTAGAGTCAGAATACCGGTGCCCGCAGTCCTGGGCCCTGGGAAGGTTAGGACGATGCTCTGTGCTACCCTGGGGGAACCCAGTGCCAATCCCTAGGAGTCTATGACATCTCCCATGACACACTCTTGTGTGTCCTCGCAGCCCAGTGCCTCAACTTTCTTGTTCTTCCTGCTGATTTGTGGATTCTAACCCAACTCCTTTCTGAAACACAGTTACTTGTTCCCTTCTAGAACCCCACTGACAGTGTGTGGATGATGGAAAAACCGGCTCCTTGCCACATTTCAGTGATGTAGAATGTCAGGCATCCCGTCCTTCAAATTCATTTGGCTATCTTTACTTGACTTCTCCTACATCCTCTCAGAAGAAAAAGAGATGAACACCTGATCCTCACCCCTGGTAACTGTCACCTCAGCCCACCCTGTTTCCAATGAGCATTATCTCAGCTCTCTGCATCACTGTTTTCGTTTTTTCCTTTTATTGAAAATAGATTTATTTCACATAATATGTTTTTATTACAGTTTCCACTCCCTCTGCTCCTCACAGTTCTTCTCCACCTCCCCTCCCATCGGGATCCACTTCCTTTCTGTCTCTCTTTAGGAAGCAAACAACATTCTAAGGGATAACAATAAAATAAAATATAATAACATAATAAAAATATCAGAATTGGACAAAACAAACAGAGAGAAAAGAGCCCAAGAGAAGACACAAGAAACAGACACTCACCTGTACACACACTCAGGAATCCCATAAGAATGCGAAACTGGAAGCCATAATATATACATGCAAAGGACCTGTAGGGTAAAAAGAGAGAAGAAAAAAATGTATAACTAAAACAAAAATAAAAATAAGATTAAAAAAAAGGTAAAAGTCCTGACATGACATTATGAGATAAAGAACCTCTGAAGATGCCCTTGAGTTCATTTTCCATTGGCCATCTACAGCTGGGCATGAGGCCTCTCCTAAAGAGTAGTTTGTGTTCTCAGTGGGATTCTCTTAGAGGAAACAAAATTTTCATGTGCCAGTGGTTATCAAATGGAGATTGCTTCTAGATTAGGATGGGGGTTTGGGTCTACTTCTCCTTTCAGTTATAGGACCCTATCTGGTACAGACCCAACACTTCTGGCCTTCTTCAGCTCAGAACCCAGCAGTAACTTAGAAATCTCCCAGTTACTGGAGCCCCACCAAATTACTCTCTTAGGTTTGGTCACTGGAGATTATTTAGGTACTTTACTAAGATGTGTGTCCATATGGTGTGTGTTTACACAAAGGTAATAAATTCCTTTGCTTTGACAAGTAGTTGAAAATGCTACATTAGCTGTTAGTGAATAGGCAATAAATAATAAGAACTCAGGTAAGGTCTGGGGTCCAAATTTCACTCTCATTTCTCCTTTATTATGGAGTTTTGATTGAGGTCAGGGCACAAGAATAGAGAGCTTAAAACAAAAACATAAAACAAAACCAAACAGCTGGAAGTTGACATCACCAATGTTCCTCCATCATACTCATTGAAACATGATTTCTCCACCACACCCAGAGCTCTCTGATTCAGCCAGGCTTTCTATCCAGCATACTCTAGGGATCTTTTGTCTCTATTTTTCAAGGCTAGAATTTCAGGCATGCTGCCACCCATCCCACATTTACATGGACTCTTGCAGCCCTTGCTCTTGTGTGGCAATTGTTTTAACTACTGAGACAGCCATTGTCTCAGCCTAGTAAGGGAATATTAACAGGCTTCATTTCCTGAGGGTCTTGTGGGTAGCTTCAAGACAGTGATGGTCAGGTCCAACCTGAGTACATTGTCTATATGCATATGGGTAGAGGCCAGTTGTTGACACTGGGTGTCTTCCTCAATCATTCTCCACTTCAGTGTTGAGACAGGGTCTCTCACTGGGAAGGGAATGCACTCTTTCAGCTAACTGGCTGGCCAGTGGATCCTCATCTCCACCTGCCTCTGATTCTCCAGGAACTTGGTTTCACATGTGTGTATCTCCAAACTCACCTTGTATGTAATTTCTGGAGATTTGAACTCAGGTCCTTGCACTTGAACAGTAAGTCTTTTCCTCTTTTTCTGAGCTATCTTCCCAACCCTGGAGAGATCTTGACAAAACATTTTGCACTGGGAATATCAAACTCAGAGCAAGGGGAGAGAATTGAAACACTGCCTCTCCTAACTGGTGTGCTCATCTGTATAACTTTTGATGTGTCTCCCACTGGTCACCGCTGGTCCAGGAGCTGCCACACTCATCTCGGCATTAGGAGTGGCACTTCTAAGCACAGACAGTTCCTGTTTTTTGTCTATGTGTGCTGACACCATCAAAAAGAAGCACCATTTTAGAACCTCTTTTGGAGAATAAAAACGTTGTTAAAGCTTCAGAATGATGCATTATTTCTCAGCCAAGCCGAACTTTGCCTAGGAAGACTTTTGACTGTGGTGCAGATGGAGCCCCCGTGATGCTTGGCATCACACTTGACTCTGCTGCTCCTGACATGTCAAAACGACACAGGCATGTGTTGGCACCAAAAGGCCTGTCAGAAATCTTCACAGAAGTTGTGCTTAGTGTTTTGAAAAGTGTGAAGTTCCCAACAGTGGCGTCTTTTAAAGAGGCTTTGTTGGGAAATAGGTGCCAGATACAAAGTGGTCCTCTGTTCTGTGGATTACTGGCTCTGCCAAGAGCAGAGCTTGTAACCAGGGTTTGCATGTCACAGATGCTCTTTCTCTGGTTTGAGAGAAAGAGAAAAATCTACCTTTACGGTAAGTTTGGCACAAGAATAACTCATTAGTGGCTTTATTCAGCTGACAGTTTTGAATACCTGCTTGGGTAAGTTTATTGACTGAAGGCTCCGCGTTGACAGGTATGGGGACTAAGAAGTGACCAGCTCTTTTTCCTTTGTTAAAATACGGCATTTATTTCATATGTATGTTTCTGTCTCTTCACCATTTCCACAACTGACCACCACTATTACTATGTCCTATCATAACAACCTAGGTTTACTTAAAACTAAGTAAAGTGTGGAGTTCCATCTTTGAAAACTCAACAGGCATTGTAGACAACATACTCTTGGCAGCATTTATCCAACACAGCAGGGAAAGTTCTCACTTTACATAATAAAAAGGATCACCAGATATCAGCTGCTACAGAAGTAAGATGGACTATTTCCAACTGTTCAAACCGTTTTCTTAGAGAGACTTCCTCCACTGCCAGAGATCTTGAACAGCTTCCTCGTCAGTCGTCTGGAAGCAGTTCCTCACATCATGAACTTGGTTTCCACTTTGGGAAGAGAACTACTTCTTTTCATGCTTGCTTGTATTTTTTGCCTTAATGTCTTTATAGAACTAGATCCTTTTGCTACTTTAGGAGTCCTGTGTTTTGAAGGTTTTTTTTTTTTAATTTTTATTTTTATTTTTTTTTATTTACCTTTTCATCTTGGTGTTGATGGTTTTAAATCTTTTTCCATTCTGTTTTGATTTTTGTTCACCTTGCCTGTTGGGAGCTCATGCACATTTTTTTTTGCTGGAGCTTTTTCTTCCATTTCCTCCACATCTTCAGCCTCCTCCTCCTCATCTTCATCATTGTCATCATCGTCTTCATCAAGTTTTACTTTTTTCTGTGGAATCTTGTTACCACTTCCAGGGCAGGTCACTTAAGAGTTTTACATCCTATTCATCTTCTATTCATCTTCTTCTGATCTGCATCTTCCTCTATAGCCACTAGGTATTGTCCACTAATGTGCACAGTCCCTGAAAGACACTTCAAGCTCAAGACCACAGGGGATGTCATTTCACCCCCAAGGGAAACTCTTGGTTGTACAGGCATTTTAAAAGTTGCCAGTGTGACTTTGATTGGACTGCCTTCTTAATTCATTGCTTCTGCCTCAATGATGTGCAATTCATCTTTTGTTCCAGTTGCTACAGTGACTGTCTTAATGGTAGCGTGCTTATTTCATTGGTGTCCATCTTAAAATGATAACCTTTGTTGGCCTTTAATTTGCAAGAGAAGAGATGGTTCTGAGACCTCAGAGGGCTCACCCACTGTGTCTTCCATGAGGTAGAGGCATGCACTTTGCTGTGAGGTAAGTAGGATGGAGATAACTGCCTACTGCTCCTCAGAATAGACATGCAGGTACCCATTACCCAGGGGATGATTAGCTTTTTGACCAAATTGATGCTGGAAGTGGCAGAGTACTCAAATTTTCTGATGCTCTGGAATTAGGAAAGCCAATGATGTATCCATTCCTGGTAACATGGCAGAGTTCCTTTTTTTTTCATTAAGAAATTATTTTATATTCATTCCACACACCAACCACAGATCTCCCCCATTATCCCTCCTTCTGCTCCCTTCCAGCCTCCCCCCCCCCAGCCCACTCTCCATCCCCTCCTCCTGAAAGGTATGGCCTCCTATGGGGAGTCAGCAAAGCCAGGCACATTCAGCTGAGGCAGATCCAAGTCGTCCCCCCCCCCCCATCAAGGCTATTCAAGGAGTCCCCCCATAGGTAATGGGTGCCAAAAAGCCAGCTCATGCACCAGGGATGGATCCTGATCCAACTCCCACTATCAGGGGTCCTCAAACAGATCAAGCTACACAACTGTCTTGCCCATGCTGAGGGTCCAGTCCAGTCCCATGCAGGCTCCACAGCTGTCAGACTCCAAAGTTCATAAGTTCCCACTAGCTTGGTTCAGTTGTATCTGTAAGTTTCCCCATCATGGTCTTGATGCCCCTTGCTCATAGAATCCCTCTTCCCTCTCTTTGACTGGACTTTTGGACCTTGGCTTGGTGCTTGGCTGTGGCTCTCTGCATCTGTTTCCATTAGTTACTGGATAAAGGCTCTATGATGACAGTTAGGGCATTCACCAATCTGATCACTGGGGTAGGCCAGCTCAGACACCCCCTCCACCACTGCTAGTAGTCTAAGTTGGGTCATTCCTGGGAACTTCCCTCGCACCTGGTTTCTCCCTATCCCTGTGATGTCTCCCTCTATCAAGATATCTCCCTCATTGTTCTCCCACTCTGCCCCTGCTCCAGCTTGACCATCTCATTCCCAATACTCCCACCCCCCATCCCCTGCCCTCCATTTCCTTCCCACCCCCAGTTTACGCAGGAGATCTCATCTATTTTCCCTTCCCAGGGCATTCCATGCATCGCCCCCCCACCCCTTAGGGTCCTCTTTGCTTCTCTGGAGCTGTGGGTTATAGTCTGGTTATCCTTTGCTTTATTTCTAGTATGCACTTATGAGTGAGTACATACCATGTTTGTCTTTCTGAGTCTGGGTTACCTCACTCAAGATGACATTTTCTAGTTCCATCCATTTGCCTGCAAATTTCATGATGTCATTGTTTTTCACTGCTGAGTAGTACCACATTTTCTTTATTCGTTCTTTGGTTGAGGGGCATCTAGGTTGTTTCCAGATTCTGGCTATTATGAATAATGCTGCTATGAACATAGTTGAGCATATGTCCTTGTGGTATGATTGAGCATCCCTTGGGTATATATACCCAAGAGTGGTACAGCTGGGTCTCAAGGAAGATTGATTTCCAATTTTCTGAGAAACTGCCATACTGATTTCCAAAGTGGCTGTACAAGTTTGCACACCCACCAGCAGTGGAGGAATGTTCATCTTGCTCCACATCCTCTCTAACATAAGCTGTCCTCAGTGTTTTTGATCTGAGCCATTCTGAGGTGTGAGATGGTATCTCACAGTTGTTTCTATTGGCATTTCCCTGATGAAAAAGGATGTTGAGCAATTCCTTCAATGTTTTTTGGTCATTTGAGATTCTTCAGCTGAGAACTCTCTGTTTAGCTCTGTAGCCCATTTTTAAATTGGATTGTTTGGTATTTTGATGTCTAGTTTCTTGGGTTCTTTATATATTTTGGAGATCAGTCCCCTGTCAGATGTGGGGCTTGTAGAGATCTTTTCCCATTCTGTAGGCTGTCATTTGTCTTATTTACCATGTTCTTTGCCTTACAGAAGCTTCTCAGTTTCAGGAGGTCCCATTTATTAATTGTTGCTCTCAGTGTCTGTGCTACTGGTGTTATATTTAGAAAGTGATCTCCTGTATTGCAGAGTTCTTTAGAGTTACTTTGCTCTTGAATCTTGAAACAGAACTCCGGGTTTGTAATTCCTTCCTTGTTAACAAAAATGGTAAGAATGTGTAAGGCTTTGCTAAAGACACCCTGACTGATGTGGCCACAGAAGAGGGGTTGATTCACAGAGCTCAAAGGGAATTCTGATGGTATTTGACACAGATGTGTTCTAAAAACTGAATTAAGGTAGTTTTGGTTCTAATTACCACAGGGGAAATGTAGTAGCTACACAGAGAAACTCTGTCTCGAAAAACCAAAAAAACAAAACAAACAAACAAAAAAACCACACAAACATTCTTCTAGAATTGTCTTTGTTAGGAATCATATTTTTGATAAATATATAAACAAATTGGATTTTTCAATGCTCAGTTTTACCCAAATGTAGGTAGTTTTTTTTCTTCTTGCAGCTGCCTTTCTAATTCTAACCCTTTTCAAGGCAATGGGCCCATCGGCACAAAGAGATGCACAAAGAAATAAGGCCCAACAGCTTACTATTGGGTTAAAAAGGAGGCAGTGGGTCTGTGGGGATCAATGGGTCCCTAAATCTTCAGATAATGACCATGAATGCTGTGGATATCATTCTGTATAAATAAAACACTGATCGGCCAATGACCAGGCAGGAAGTAGACAGGACAAGGAGAGGAGAATTCTGGGAAGTGGAAGGCTGAGTGAAGGAGACACTGCCAGCCGCTGCCATGACAAGCAGCATATGAATATGCCAGTAAGCCACGAGCCACGTGGCAAGATATAGATTTATAGAAATGGGTTAATTTAAGATATAAGAACAGTTAGCAAGAAGCCTGCCATGGCCATACAGTTTGTAAGTAATATAAGCATCTCTGTGTTTATTTTATAAATAGGCTGTCAGACTGGGCTCAGCGGGACCCGGAGAGAAGCTCTCCAGCTACACATGACCTCTTTATTTAATAGAAAGAGGAAAAATGAGAGTCAACAAAAATGGTAGATCTTTGATTTACCTTGGTGTAGTTTAGTGGTTGGGAACATACTTAGCTGGGATTCAATCCTGAACACCAAATCAAAGAAAACCAAACCACCCAAATGTCCTCCTTCCTACAAATAAAACAAATGAGACATAGCACAGCATCACTTCATGTGATATCCTCCTACTCCTGCTCCCATATGGAAGCATGGCTGAAGAGTCAGTTGAATCTACTAGGGTTATAAAACCTTGGCATATCTTAACCTTGACAAGGGGTTAAGATAGAGTGAGATGGAGCAGAACTGAAGTACCTCAGAGCACGGAGGTGGAGGGAGGCCAAGCAGATACAGCGGCCAAAGAATTAGCAGAAATCTTGAAGATCCACTTTGACTTTCCATGGGTTGTGAAAGTATTAAGTGCAACAGAATTATACATGAAGATGAAGGAAACAGTGAGGTCGTCAAGGTTATAATGATGCACATCTTTGTGATAAAGTACTTATTAGAAACAAGAAGTAGAAATAAATTGGACGTTAAAGCTGACAGTGTGTTATGTCAAGATCATTGTAATTTAAACTTCTTTTTCTTGCCAAAAAATTTGAGACTTCTCTTTTCTGAGTAACCATCAAGCTAATTTACATTTCATTGAAATAATTTTGATTTATATGAAAACATTTCAGGAAGTTGTCATTAATTTCTACAAGGAAAAATGAAGATATATCAGTCTGGGTCAATAAAACAGAAGAAGGATTTTATTGAAAGAATATGAAATTGCTCCAGGGTTTCCAGGAAGGCCAAGGAAGAAGCCTATTGGTGCAAGCAGGCATAGTGGCAGATAAAGCAGTCAGGACCATGGCCACGATGACACTTGTAGAGCCAGCCTTGGGGAGGGACACTGCTACCTGTACAAGCCCGTGGGCACCTCAGCTTTCCCATTGCTGACCACAGCACAGAACGTTGTTGAGATCCAGCTGCTAATGCCACCACTCCTCTGATAGAGTCAAAATAACTCTTCAGCATTTTCACATAGAAACATACTTATACTCTAATAATAAGAAAACAACTCAAGCTATCCTAAGACACTATTCATTGTCAAGAGTGACTCCTCCAAAATTTGACAAAACACTCTTTATCTGTTGGAAAATAGGCTCTTTTTCATATTGTTACTGAGAATACAAAACCGTCTAATCTCTATGAGGCAACTTTGTTAATACATAGCCAAAATACACATGGATAATCCTTCTAGGAATTTATCCCAATGATACATCGATAAAAATACAAAAGCGCATATATACAGATCTCTTCATTGTGGCATAGTTTGTATTCTAAATATAATGGCAAAATTTTGTGGTGGGCCCAAGAGTTTTGTTTGGTGTTTGTCTTGTGTAAACCCTTCTTGAGTGGAAGCAGAATCTGAATATCACAGGGTGTTCCTCTCAGAATTAGGTTATGTAATTTAGTAAAGGTCAATAAATTTTTAGATGTAATTTAAGTCTCCAATCAATTGACTTTGAATTAGTGAAAATGTAGATTATGCTAGGCACACCTGACTTGATGAGTGAGCCCTTCAGAGTCTCTTTAAGGCATTGGAGAAACATATTCCTGAGACTATCCCTAATAACACAGGGAAGGGAGCTGTGATGAGGACCCGTGTGGGAAGATCCTCTAAGAGTAAGCCAGTTGATAGTGGCCAAGAAAACAAGGACTGCTGTAGATGGTCTTTCTGTATACTGTGAATATATGTTGTTCCCATTGGTTAATCAATAAGCTTATTTGGCCTATGGCAAGGCAGCTTAAAGGCAGGTGGGAAATCTGAGAGAAAGGAAGGAGAAAGGTGGAGTCTGAGGAGAAGCTAGGAGCTGCCACCAGGAGAAGCAAGATGTGAAAGTACTGGTAAGCCATGAAGCCATGTGGCAATGCATCGATTAACAGAGCTAGCTAGCAAAAAGCCTGCCATAGGCCATGCAATAGGTAATTAATATTAAGCCTCTGAATGATTATTTTATAAGCAGCTGAGGGACCGAGCAGCTGGGTGGTACTGGAGAAGTCGTCAGACTACAGAGGACTTTATAACTGCAGGGGACTGAACTGCCAGCAACCCAAGGACCCAGGTGTGTTTACAGCCTGGCCTGATACCTTGATTTTGCCCTGGGGAGATGCCACGCAAGGACTTAGTCCACTGGGTCCTCAACTCCTGATTCACAGAAGCTCTGAGATAATAAACTTGTATCATTTATTTGTTATTTTTGAAATGTGTATGTCTGTGCACTATATGCATGGCTGGTTCCTATGGAGCCTGGAAGAGGGTTGGAAGATCCCCTGGTACTGGAGTTAGAGATAGTTGTGAACCACCATGTGGTGGTGGGAACAGAACCAGGTTCTCTGGAAGAGCAGCCAGTATTCTTAATGGCGGAACTATTTCTCTACCCCCAATATTTGTGTTGTTTAAAAACAATTTCCTAGATTTATGATGGTTTGTTATATAGTACCTGAAAATGAGTATAGAGATAAACAAATATTACTGAATGTCTCCCAGAGGACAGATGGGATAAATCGTGGCACATCCATCTAACAGAGACATACGTAGATGTAGAGAAGCTCTGAGAGACAAATGGCTTTGGTATATGACACCTCTGTGTAGGAAAGAGGAATATGGGTACAAATATATCAATGTTCATATTTCCAGTAAGAAACAGTAGAGTAATACATCAAGACAAATTTAAATGCTTACTTAGATAGGGGGTCAGGAGTCAAGAATAAGAAAACAGGATTAATGAGAGAATTTTGTGCTAAGTTGTGTGCTATTTAAATTTCTATCACTGTGGAAAAAAAATCTGGGAAAGCCAACTTAGATGGAGGAGAGGTTTATTTTGCCTCCCCATTTCAGCCCATGGTCAGTTGGCTTTGATGCCTGTGGTGAGGCAGTTCACCCCACGGCAGCCAGAAAGTAATGGCAGGAAGTGTTCAGCTTCCTAAAACCCTTTCCCAGAACACATCCTCAGTGGCCTCTTTATCTTCCATTAGGCTGTACCTTTCCAAGGTCCACCACTGCCCAGGAGCGCCACAGACAGGCTACCAAGACTTGATACATGGTTCTTTGAGTGACACTATAGACCCGACCTAAAATACCTTGCTATAATTTTGATTTTGGCACCACGTAAAGGTTTGCGATTGAAAACAAAAATGAGATACTGAAAGGAATGCCTAAGCATTAAACACGAATGGAAAGGAGTGAACAGAGCTGCTTTGCACATGGCATCCTAGGAAACTTGTCCCAACTTCCCAGGTACCAGTTCCGAGACATGAGTGCACACCATTACATACAAGCACAGCAGTGGTCCCCATCATCTAATTCCACTCATCTCTTGCTTTTGATAAGATGCAAAATTACACAGAAAAACGAATTCTTTAAAGTGACTCTAAAGGCAGTATAGTTTGACTATTCCTCCAGTGTGAGGTCTTCTGTGTATAGATTTCCAAATATCCCCTAGACAACCACTAATAGGCTATAAGAAGGATACATACATACAAAGAATTTCACACCCAAAGACTTCATACAAAGAGGCTGAAAAACCAAGACAAAGAGAAACAATACTCATAGAAGTGGGAAAGAAGGGGCCACTAAAACCTTAGATTCACAAAAGACCTAGATATAAATATAAGACATAACATGTAAAACTGGAAGATATATGTGACCTCAGAGAAAACAGTGGTGTCTCAAGTATAAAGCCCAAACCTTAAACAACAACAACAACAACAACTAGATGAACTGGACTTTATCAAAATGAAAAACTTGTGCATTTTGAAGGACACACTCAAGCAAATGAAAAAAAATTGCATAATGAAAGCAAACTTAAGAGTTTATTCCTGTGAAGAGCTGACATCCAAACTACATAAGGAATTTCTACAATACCACAGTAAGGAGACAAATCCCCATCAACACAGGGGAGACATCTAAATAGATGTTTCTCTACAGGATACATGCAAATGGTAAAAGAGATGCCAATCTCATTTTCCCTCAGAACTATGTGCATAAACCTGACAATGAGATATCAATTGAAATAAAACATTTAAATTGAAAGAGATAGGGGACATCTCAGGCCCTGTTGGTATACAGAGAGAATGTCAAAGGGGGCAGCCTCCTTGGAAAAAGTCTGGCAGTTCCTGAGAAAGGTTAATAAAACTGAAAGAAGGCTAGCAATTCGCCTTCCAGTTGTCCATCGAAACATGAAGTCAATCCTCAGAAATACTAGTCCACAAATGTTTATAACAGCCTTACTCATAAGAGCTCCATTGGAACCAGTCTATGTGTCTATCCACAGAGGAACGGGTGAATGAAATGTGGCCTTTCCACAAAGTAAATATGCAGTCATTGAAAGTAATAAAACACATGATCAACATAGGCTACAATGGAGATGAACCATGAAAATATGCAAACTGGAAACAGAAGACTCAGAAGGTTAGCTATTGCTTGAGGCTCTTTAGATGGGATGCTTATTACAGGCTACCATAAAGCCAAGATGTAGGTTATGAGTACATGAGGCAGGAGGTAGAATGGAGATCGCAAGAAACACTGAAGTGGCTTTTTTTTTTTTTGGGCGGGTATAGAGTTTCTTTGGGGGTAGTAATGAAAGTGTTCTAAACTTCATTGTGGTGGTGATCTCAGAATTTCACGACTATAAATGATTGAAGCACATGGTTTACACGAATCGCATTATACGTGATTTGGCTTAATAAAACAACAAGGAAAAGCGTCTGATGAAGTTGAAAGAAAGGGCACAGCCAGTTGTGAAGGCGTTTCCAGCGGATGGGATGTTTAAGCGTTGAAACAAAAGACAACCGAACGGAAAGACTGTACACAGTGCAAGCCTCGCATCCGATCCCATCACTCACCGGGAGGCTGCCACAGCGCCAGCCCCTGCCCTGAGAAACTGAAAAGGCAAGATTCAAGTTCATGCCGTGGGAACTGTGTACTGTTGTGCCCCGCTAGTTGATTAGGGCAGTTCTTTTTAATGGAAGAAGTACAGCTGCTAGATGCAGGCACATTGGTAGAATTAGAGCCGCTACTTGCTGAATTCTAATGAAGCAGTGGCAACAATGATAAAAGAAAGGAGAAGTTTGACGGGAGACCCCTTGACTTTGTCTTTCAAGAAAAGTAACAGTTTGGTCCAGAAATAATTAACACATAATGAGATGAGCCTTTTAAAGTGTGTAACGCAGAGCCTTTGAGGATGCTCCCTGAGAACGGCAACAAGCACCGCTCGGTCTGAAGAAAAAAAAAAAAATGACAACACATTTGCTGAAAGATCTTAATTGGCTTTTCCGCTAGTGCTGGGGATTGAAATTAATTGACTTTGCTTGCAGCTCTTGAACCGCACACAATTCCAAGTACGCTGTTCCAGCGGGCTGCGCACAGGAGGCTGGCTGCACGGTCCGGGCAAGGCGGGAGAGCGCGCAGCCACCACAAAAGGCGGGAGAGCTGTTTCAGGGTTATTTGTCCTGCCAAAACTAAAGCGAAGAGCTTTTCCTCAGCATGCCAGTAAAAACCAGCCCGCTTGGGGATTTGGTTGCTATCTTTTCCTTCCTGATAGCTTGGAAGATTGGATGGCAGTGCGGCCGGGGCCATGGTATTTTGGCACGGGTCACTCCAGTTTAGTCTGGTCTATTGGACCTAGTGTAGGAGTTCAGTCCAAACCAATGGCCTTCTGTAACCTTCAGCTAACAGCTCCTTAGTTCCAGAATACTTATTTTTAAAAATTATGGGGTTTTTTTTGTTTGTTTTATTTTGTTTTTTTGAGACAGGGTTTCTCTGTGGAGCTTTGGAGCCTGTCCTGGAACTCGCTCTGTAGACCAGGCTGGCCTTGAACTCACAGAGATCCACCTATTTCTGGCTCCTGAGTGCTGGGATTAAAGGTGTGTGCCACCACTGCCTGGCTAAAATTGTGTATTTTAATACTTGATGTATTATTATGTATTTTTTGTTAGTTTTTTTTTTCAGTTAGCAAACCAAGTAGTGGGTTTCATTACAGAGTTTTCATAATACCCTGTTGTTATGGGGTTTCCTCTCCAAGTTCCATCCTCCCCCTCTTCTCCACACTACCCTTCCTCTGCCTAAAATAGTTCCCTTTCTACGTTCCTGTCACATGTGCTCTGCTACCCCTTCTTCCCTCCCCTTCTCCCTTAAGCTCCCCCCCCCCAATTAAAACCTAGGATCTACATAGGAGAGAAAACATGCAGTATTTGAGTCCGTCTTGGGTTGCTTGATGTATGATTGTCCCCTATTTTTCTTGATGGTGGAATAAAATTCCATTGTGTGTATGTACACATCTTTTTTCTCCATTTATCAGTTGACAGCATCTACACTGGTTCCATTTCTTGGCTGTTATGAATGGCGCAGCACTCAACAAGGATGTGCAAATATCTTGGTGGTAGTACTTAGGGTTCTTGGGGTATGTATCCAGGAGTGATGTCACTGGGTCATATGATAGGTAGTCTCACATTCAGTTTTAAAAGAATCCTCTCTACTGATTTCCACAGTAGCTGTGCCAATTTTATATCGCCATGGGTCGTGGACAGGGGTCTTCTCTGAGGGGTCAGGCAGGAAGTGTTTTAGGCTTTGGGAATCACACGTCGTCGTCACAACTGCTCCACGCTGCTGCTGACGGGAACAACACAGAACCAGGTGAGTGGTTTCTTTGACTCTGCCACAGTTAAACTTCATCTACAAGGCAAACAGGGGTCAGCGGAGCCCTTGGACGTGTTTGTGTCCACCTATCTGCAATCTTATCATCATTCTGTAGGCTGAGAAATGTGTTCTTGTGTTCAAGGTTGCCAGTCTGAGGTGCCCTTTGGAGGTGGCAGAACCCGCCAGAAGTAGAGCTTGGTGGAAGGAAGTTATGTTATTGGGGAAATATCCTTGAAAGGGCTATTGAGACCCAGGCGCTTCCCAGCTCTTAGCTTCTCTGCCACCATGCGGTGAAAATGTTCCTCTACACTGAACCTTGGTGTAACAACCCTCACAGGCCCAGAGCAGCAGTGCTCAAACATGGACGGAGACCTCTGAAACCACAAGGCTGGATGAAACTCCCCAGCTCTTCAAACATCTTGACCCAGTGACAGAGATGTGGCTAACATGCATGTTCACTTTGCTGATCTGCAATTTGAGGAAATGACTTGATTTTCCCAAAACTATTAAAGTGTTATTAATTGTAAGTGTACTTTTCAGTGCTCTTACTCTGCTATCCATCCCTTCTCCTTGTTAAAGACTCCCTCCATTGGATGAATGGTGTTCGTTATCCTGGTAGCCACAGGCCCCTCTGCAGCACAGACACTTGAGCTGGGGCTTATGAACATGAACTTTTACCTTAGAAGGTTTTTGTTTTTGTTTCCAAACAGGTCTGGCCATGTCAGCATGGGCTAGACTTCAGTTTGTGACCTTTCTGCTTCAGCCTTCTGAGTATTGGCATTGCAGGTAGGCGCCACCCCTTCCTGGCTAGATTAAAAGAAATAAAAGAAGGAGAAAACAGTTGACTCTCTTCTCTGATTATGAGAGCATAGAGGCCAAGGTTCAAGATGGGTCACACTGGAGCTAGGGGTTTGTTTCCTCCCTGACTTGAGAAAATGAATCTATCCTGATAAGGGAAAGGAAAAAGGCAAGGGTGGGGAAGGGGATAGGAAGAGAGGGAACTAATAAAGGTGTCTTTGCAACTGAATACTTTTAATTTTCCCATCCCAAATAATTTTTGATAGGAGTAGACACATGTAGAATTCCTGGATATGGTAGATTTTTAATAAATAGCATTATTGTGTACCAAGTTATAAATAGCTTATTATACCTAGTCTGCTATTTACTTGCTTGTAGTTCTCTGCCTTCTTTTACAACTAGATTGTCAAGTCCATGGAGGAAGAAGGTATGCATGTTTTTACTTCCTTGGCTTCAAGGGTATTTAACATGAATTAAGTAAAGCTCTGTGAAAAAAACACTACTTCATAGCAAATAAGATTATGAAGAAGAATTATTAGATTGACACCAGAATTAATGTTAATATTGACTCATGAGTGTAGAATTGAGTGACTGTCACAACTTAGATGTAAAAGTTTTGCAATATTTTGTGTGTGCGTGTGTGTATGTTTGGCATGTGCATATGTGTATATGTTTGGTGTGCTCATGTGAATGTAGATGTATAGTACATGCCGCAGGGTCAGGGACAGCTTTGGGTATTGGTGCTTGCCTTTCGTCTTGTTTTAGACAGGGTCTCTTGTTTGCCAAGGACTAGGCCAGGCTGGTTGGTCTGTGGACTTCAGGGATTCTCCCGTTTCCACCTCCTATCTTACCTAACCATGAGGAGTTCTGGGATTACAGATGTGTGCTGCTGTGTCCAGTTTGATGAGGATTTTAGGATGCCATCGAAATGCAGGTCTTTAAAGTTGCATGACAAATGCTTCATCTACTGAGCCCCTTGACAGCCCCAGAAAATAGGCTCCTTTCCTCAGGAGTATTATTATTTCATTTAATACAAGTGTGTTTATTCTAGTAAATTCTAAAAAACTTTTGTAGAATTTCATGGATGAAGTGTTATTGTTCATGTAATTTAGGTTCTAGTGTTGAATATTTAAGACACATTTTTAGCTTAATTGCTGGAAAGCAATCTCATCACAAGTGGAAATAGTTTCAAAATAGAGGAAGATCAAATTATAGTGAACATGTCATTTGGAATAATTGGCATTCTAATCAAAATCCGAAAGAAGTCATTAGAGGTTTTCAAAGTAATTAACTAATGGTTCTTAAAAGACCTGCACACTTGGAATTTATTTACTTTATATGTCTAAGGACTTTAGATATATAATACTAAAATTGCTGTTCTGGTTTTTAAGGCAGTTGAAATTTTAAATTCTTTCCTAAAATCCAAGTTGTTCTAAATGAGGTCTACTTATCAAATTTGATGGCAAACTGGAATTTAAAATGCTTAAGTAAATTTGAGTATTCCCTAATTATAATAACGATGAGGCATATTTAACATATTCTTCTTACATAACTAACACTGATTTAAAATTTTTCATCTTTTAAAAAATTAAAATATAATTACATGGTAATGCTAATTTTAATAACTTTCTCATTCTCAGGAAATATCACAATGAAAAGTTTGCTATTTAATAGCTATTTAAAGAATTGTATGTATTCACAATAAAAAAGCTGTCCTAAGGATATATTTTGTAAGATGAATTGCTAAATGGTCTTATTAATAAAAAACCTGGAGCCAGATATTGGGGTAAAAACTGAGAGATCAGAGGAATAGGAAAAGCCACAGCTACATCTCACCTCACCAACTCATCAGCTTCCAAAGAGACCTATTTCCTGTATACCCATGCCTATGTGCCTTTCTGTTCTGCATCTCACTTCCTCTCTTCACCCAGCTACATTATTTCCTGTCTTCTGCACAGACCTCCAGACCTCTATGGTTAGTGCTGGGATTAAAGGCATGTGCCACTATGCCTGGCTCTGTTCCCAGTGTGACCTTGAACTCACAGAGATCTGGAAGGATCTCTGCTTCCCTAATGCTAGGATTAAAGGTATGTGCTACAATTGCCTGACTTCTATGTTTAATATAGTGGCTATCTTTTTTTCCTCTGATCTTCAGGTAAGCTTTATTAGGGTGCACAATATTGTGGGGGACACAATATATCACCACAATATTTTATTAATATAATTCATGTAACTAACCAGCATAATCTTATTTACATAAGTTGTAGGAAGATGATGGGCCTAAATCAAATTTGATTTTTATATAAGCATTAAAATTATAATCAACTTCCATTTTTGTTGGTTATCAGCTATTAGAGACAACATTTATCTTAAGCAACTTAATAACCATATGAAATATCTGGAACAATGTTTTTAAGACATTGGGAATTTCTGAGAAAAAGGAACAGATAAGATGAACTTTATGATTTATTTCCCAAGCTTGCAGGGCTCAGAGTAGGTGGGAGTCAGTACTTGGAAAGGGAAAAGCAAGCAGAACCTGGCAACCCACCTTACCCGAGGAAACAGAGTAGGAGGCCGGTACATTACCATGGAAGAGCAGAGTGCCCGGAAGGAGAGAGCTGCATGCAGAGGATTTGCAGACCAGGATCTCAAACCTTTATCCAGCAAGAAGAATCAGGCAGAGCAGTAGATGAAGCTCATATAGCACATGCAGTATACTGTATTTCCATGGGCCAGAGTGGGAAGGCCTTTCTATTCCCATGACATCAAAATGGAGAGTAAGGTAGTTCAAGACGAGATTTAGAAAAATTGCAGCATGCCAGTCAAATATGGCCTCTTGGGGGTGGGATATATGCAAAACCAAGAATGGTTTTACGTTTCTGGCAGCAACAAAGCAGGTCTGCTGACCCTGCCATGCTGTGGGATGTTCTGTATGGCAAATATGTTAATAAATAAAACACTGATTGGCCAGTAGCCAGACAGAAAGTATAGGCGGGACTAACAGGAGAATTAAGGGAACAGGAAGGGAAGGAAGAGACTGCCTGCAGTGGCCACCAGGACAAGGAAGATGTAAGGTACTAGTAAGCCACAAGCCATGTGGCAAAGTATAGATTAATAGAAATGGGCTGAATATAAGAGTAAGAGCTAGACAATGATAGACCTGAGCTAATGGCCAAGCAGTTTAAATAATATAAGAGTCTGTATGTTTATTTTATAAGTGGGCTAAGGGACTGCTGGGCATTGGCGGGACCTGGAGAGAAAACTCTCCAGCTACACTGCCATGCAAACCCACTAGAAGGTCCATGTACCTGGCCTTGGAAAGCATTCACAGGAGTGGAAGTGGGGATGGGGGTTAGGGGGTGGAGGGGTGGTATGTGTGTCAGCATTTAACAACTCAAGAAAACAGGCTGGCAGTTCTGCACTCTCCTGATAACTGTGAAGCGGCCAGATGACTTGTCTATTCACCCTCAGCTCCAAGAGACACTCCAAAGTCCATCCATACATCTTTTGTGTTCTCTGGAACACAAAGGTCCAGAGAAGCAGCTGAGTAGCCCTTTCTGGGAGGCTTGGCCAACATGGTCTTCAGAAAGCAAGCAGATAGCCCTGCCATTCTCCTGTGGCCACACGAAGTTGTTGAGCTGTCCATTTTTAGATGCTTGGCCCAATGAATCTTCAAGAAACAGATGAGCAGTCCTGCATTCCCACTCTCACCCCAAGGAAGCAGCTGGTATACCTCTCTTAGCAAGACAGCACTAAGATGCCCAGCAAAGTCACGCTGAAGCACTTGGCACTGATCAGTGCCTCACTTGCCCATCCAGGTGACCATGCACTCATAGGACTCCCACACACTCATGGGCACAGTGTACCTGAGACTTGATTTAGCGCACTGGAAATGAGGACATGTACTATGTAAGCATCCCAGCTAGTGGTAAAATGTCACCACATCTTCAATTTAGGTCATGTTGTGGTTTGACTGTGCTGTGTCCCCAGGGGCTTATGTGTTTGAACCCTTATTCCCCAACTGATAGTGTTATTTGGGAAGGTTGTGGAACCTCTGGGAACTGGAGACTTGTTGGAGGGGGTCTGCAGAATCAGTACAATTCCTATAAAAATATGGTAACTTTTTTTGCATAACTACAAAAACAATCATGAAACTTACATGGAGTTACAGAGGACTCCAATTAGTCAAAACAACTTTGAACAGAAAGGACAAATTTGGAGACATTAGAATACCTGATTCAAAATATACTATGATGTTATGGCAACAGGTACTGGTATATAACACACATGGAAAAAGTGGAATAAGTTGAGAAATAAATCTTTGTATTTATAGCTAACCAATATTCCACAAAGGTAGAAACGATATACACCAGAGAATGGAAAATATCTTCAATAATCTATGCTGAGAAACTGGGTAATTGCTCCATGTGGAGAATAAAGAAACCAGACTCTTGTATCTCTCAGTACATAAAACTCAACTCAAAATTGATCAAACTCTCAAATGTAAGATTCTAAACTATGAAACTAGTAGAAGAAAACACAAAACAAAAAAAGAAGAGCATTTATTTGGACAAAGATTTTTTTGAATGCAACCTAAAAGCCCAGGCAAAATAGCAGATTCCTAAATAAGATCACAGCTAATAAAAATGGTTTCTGCACATCAAAGCAAATAATCAACTGAGGGAAGAGATAGCCTGTGGAATGGGTGCTTCTCTGGTCCCTGTGTGAGCTTTTACAGGCTAAGGAGGTGGGTGTGGGTGTAGGGTGTGGTACAGATATCCCTTGCTCTGTGCATACCCCATAGATGTGGGGCACAGGAGCAGGTTGTCTTAGTCAGTGTTCTATTGCTGTGAAGAGACACAGTGACCATGGCAACTCTTTTTTTTTTTTTTCTGTTTTCCATGGTGTCTTACACACACACACATACACACACACACACACACACACACACACACACACACACAAATTACATATAATTGTTTAAAAGATTATTTCATTTGTTTATTTAGTGGGAGGGGCATATGTATCATGGAGTATGTATGTGGGCTTAGAAGAGTTGGTTTTCTTCCTCAGTTTCTCTAGTTCAACCATGTGGCCCTCAGGGTTATCAAACTCAGCTCTTCAGGCTTGGTAGCAAATGCCTTTATCCACTGAGCCATCTTGCTGACCCAGGACCATTTATTTGTTCTTGATTGTAGATATTGACATTGATGTTCTCCAGGTAAATGTGACTTGCTTTGTGCCATCTGCCTTAGTTTGTTTTCTGTTGCTGTGATAAAACCCCATAACCAGAAGTAATTTGAAGAGGAAAGGGTTTCTTTTGCTCACACAGTCAGTCACTGAGGGGTGTCAGGGTGGGAATTCAAGGCAGGAACCTGGAGGCAGTAACTGAAGTGGAGGCCATGGAGGAGTACTGCTTACTGGCTTGCTCCATGACTTGTTCAGTCTGCGTTACTTCAAGATCCAGGCCTCCCTGCCCAGGGGTGGTACCACCCACAGTGGCCTGAGTCCTTCCACATTAGTAATTATTACAGCCAATGACATTAATCAAGAAAATGCCCACAGATTGGTTGACAGGCAATCTGATGGAGGCATTTTTTTTTTTTCATTTGATGTTCCTTTTGCTCAGATGACTGTAGCTTGTGTCAAATTGACAAAAACCAACAGCAAACTAACCAGCACACTGTCCCTGTAGTTACATCTACGTTTTGATCTTCAGATTTTAAAATCACATGCAGGCAGCAGTCACCACGTGCTCGGCACCACATCTGTTCAAACCTTTTCAGAGGATCCGTTTTGTAGTACACCCTGGAGTGGGACACTGTCAAAGGTAAACAGAATCCCTGATACCATGACAAGAATGTGTTGGCCCTGAGTTCCAGGCACTATTTGCTCTCTGAACTAGGTTGTCTTCTAGTACAATTTTGTTTTAATCTTTTCGCTAGTTCTCCGATAACTTAGGATCTGAGGCCCATGCCACACAACTAGAAATCGGTGTGTTGGTAGCCTTAATCCAGATGTGTCCAGTTTTAAAACCTGTGTATTTTTCCTCTGGTCCATGCCACATTCCTGTCTGATGTAAGCAGGCTTCTGGATTGCAGATGCAAAGTAGTGTGATGGAATTCAAAACTAGAGACATGCTAGATTACCTATTGAGTTTCACCTTCGGTGGATATGTGCTTCATCCCTGGGCACCATGGCAGCTCTTATACAGAAAAGCATTTAATTGAGGCTGGCTTACAGCTTCAGAGATTTAGTTCATTGTTATCACGGTGGTTGAGGGTATGGCAGCATGCAGGCAGACATGGTGCTAGAGAGGTAGCTGAGCGGTCTACATCTGGATCTGCAGGCAGCAGGAAGAGAAAGCCACTGGGCCTGGCTGGGGCTCTTAGAACTTCAAAGCCCATCCCCAGTGACACACTTCCTCCAACAAGGCCATATCTCCAAATTCTTTCAAGCAGTGCCACTCCCTGGTGGCCAAGCATTCAACTCTATGAGCCTATGGAACCAGTCTTATTCAAACCACCACACAGGCCTTGCCTCTGCCTCCCCAGTGTGGGTGGGGCACAGTCCCAGTTCTGCCTCTGTGCACTCTCATGGGGTCGGTTGCTGATGCTGTTTCTATGGATGGGATCAGATTTCCCCTCAGCAGTCCACTGCACAGGTTGGATTCAGTTTTTTCTAACTAGAGATATCATACAGGCCAGATCTCACTCAGACTTTAGGTCCTCAACACTTCCTGTAGGTTCCCAGAGCACCACTGATCTGCTGACTCATCCGGGCTCTTTTGTGAGATGGCTTCTTGTAGGTGCTCTGGATGTCCCAGTGCAGAGAAAAGGTGACCTCCCAGCATCCTCTCTCTCTCTCTCTCTGCCAGTGTAGCTTCTGTGCCCAGGTTTTTTTTTATTTTTTTTTATTTTTTAGTAAATTTATTTTACAACATCATTTAGTTCAACATAATAGCCACAGATTCCCCTGTTCTCCCACTCTCGCCCCCTCCCCCTCCCCCCACCCACCCCCCCATTCCCACCTCCTCCACATCAAGGTCTCCCCCGAGGACAGGGATCGACCTGGTAGACTCAGTCCAGCCAGGTCCAGTCCCCCCCTCCCAGACGGAGCCAAGTGTCCCTGCATAGGTCCCAGGATTCAAACAGCCAACTCATGCAACAAGCCCAGGACCCGGCACCAACACAAAGCTGCCTCCCAAACAGATCAAGCCAAATGACTGTCTCACCCGTTCAGGGGGCCTGATCCAGTTGGGGTCCCCTCAGCCTTTGGTTCATAGATCCTGTGCTTCCATTCATTTGGTTATTTGTCCCGGTGCTTTATCCAACCCTGGCTTCAACAATTCTCGCTCATATAAACCCTCTTCTTTCTCACTAATTAGACTCTCAGTGCTCCACCAGGGGCCCAGTCGTGGATGTCTGCATCCAGATTCCTCAGACCTTCCTTGGATAGGGTTTATGGCTGTGCCCAGGTTTTGTCTTTGCCTCTCTCTCTCTCTCTCTCTCTCTCTCTCTCTCTCTCTCTCTCTCTCTCTCTCTCCCTCTCTCTCTCTCTCTTACTAAAAACTGAAAATTCTCTGAGACCCACCTTGTCTAAAACTGTGGTTCTGGTCCTCTGCAGCTGCAATTGCTCATGCAACCAAGACATCTGGAATGGATTCTGTCTTCTCTGTCAGCTTTTCTTTCTTTGTTATTGAAACTAAAGCTTTCACACACTCACTTCTTAGGAGAGCTGCCCTCACACTATTTATCAACCAGACAGTCTGCCAGCTGCCATCTTCTCTTCTAACCTTCCTTCCTGAATTACCTTGAATTTCGGGGAAAGCAAAACCTTTCAAGATAGACTCCCCTCCTGGGAGAGTGGGCATGGTACCTAGCCTAGGCGGCACACTAGAGCTGACCCTGTTGGTGGAGGCACAGGTAAGCCAGGCCTGTGATGGCCTCCCACCTTTTAAAGGGTTCCTATGAGGAGGAGAGAGGAATAAGAAACTTGTAGATAGAAAGATAGCAGAGAAGAGACAGACAGAAACACAGGATAGTTTCAGGAGGACCTGGATCAAAACCCAACAGCCCCTTCTGCCTCTTCAAAAGGCTTTTTATAACAATGCCAAGGGGCAGGGTAAAAGACCTCTCTCTTGCTAGATCAAAGCACAACGCACAGCCAAGTGTAGACTCTTCCAAACACCTGGTAACAATGCCTATGGTCAAATCATCCCCTTATACAGCCCTGCTGGGTAAAGCAAGCTTAGATTCTTGGACCCTGAGTAAGTTCCACTAGGAAACCTCTGTGGGTCTTCACATATGACAGCAGGAGAGCTGCCCTCCCCTCTTATATGCCATGGGGTGGTAAGGGTAGGGGACATATGACCTACCCCCACCCATTGTCACCTATGACAGGCCGGAGAGCTGGAGGCTTGAAATTGGAAGAGCTGGTCCTGCTCCTCCCCAGGTGCAGCAATCAGGAGAGCGGGCCTTGACCCTCACCTGGGCAAAACAATAGAGCTGGCCCTGTGTGTGAGTGTGGGTGAGCTGGCTCAAGGGTGTGAAAGCAGGGGAACGGCCCTGCTCCTTGCTGTCTGCTCCGTTGGGTGAGCTAGCCAGGGCAGTGCTGGAGAGCTCGTCCAGATGGTGATGATGAGGGAAAAGCTGGCAGGCTGAACAACCCAGCTATGACTTAGGTCCAGAACCAGGACTACGAGGTAGCCCACCCCAACACCCACCTCATCAATGAACTGCTAGAGCATGTGAAGGGGTCAGACTTGCAGATCCAAAGCCACAGTAAGATCTCCATGACACAAGGCAACAATAGGATATCCAAGAGGCAGGCCCAGTATTGATGGTGTAGCTGAAGCCAGAGGCCTTGGACCAGACCAATGACTCATTACAATGAACACTTTCAAATAAAGATGTGTGGACTAAAGGTGATTCTGTCTGACTCACTGGGCCACACTACAGCTTGCATGCTGAGATTCTTTTTTTGCTTTTTTTTTTTTTTTTTACTTTTTTAATCTTATTTTTTTTGGGGGCAGGGAGAGGTTGCAAGGGCAAAGGGCAGAAGCTAGGGCATGGGGAGATGAGTGGGCTCAGGATGCATGATGGGAAATCCACAAAGAATCAATGGAAAGTTAAAAAAGCAATGATGTCATAGAAATCAGACTGATCCTCTGTACTGATGATAGTAATTAACAGATTAAGAATTAATAGACCACTCTGCAGGACCATCTTGTAGGGCTTGATCTGAGACGGTGGGGGCCCAGTGATAAGTGGAATCACACCCTGACTGAGCTGCTTAGTTATAAACAATGGTCCTTGTTTAAACCTAACCCCATGTCCATTCCCCAAAGATGGACTCATGGTCACTAGACTCCTTTCTTTGTTCCTCTTCGATAGGCAGCCATACTGAATAAATCTCTCTTCTCTGTTTTTTTATTGTCATTCATACCTTTAGTTGGTGTACAGGGATGGGTGGCTGAGCTCAGCTTCTTGGGGCTGCTGGAGCCCAGGATTTTCTGATACAAACTCAGGTAACTAGATCACACTTTGAGCATGATTGCTTAACTATGCATACCTATTGCCCCACGTCCCTTTTCTCCCTTTATTTAAACCCAAAGCTTATGTTACTACCTACAAAGAAGGGCTTGGCATCTCTGAACTCTTGAATCTGTTCTTTTCCACGTGGCTGTGTTCATTAAATCTCTTTTCTCTGCCTTTCACCACTGTGGTCTCTTTAATTGGTATATTCTGGATAGGTGGCCCAGCATAGTCTGTGGGGACTCCTGGGGCTGTGGATTTTGCACCAAAATCCAAGCAACGAACAGCTAAATAGGCTGTGGAATATATATGCAGTGGAATATTAGTCAGCCCAAATAGTAATGAATTATTGATATAGGTATCAACATAAATACATATAGAAATGTTATGCTACTGAAAGAATCCAGATTAGAAAGAGTACATACTGTAGAGTGCACTTTCATAAAATGAAGTATATATATGATGACAGGATGCATATCACTGGGTGTGGGTGGGTGTGGGTGGGAGGAGGAAATGATTACAGGTAGGTACTTGAAAACTGTTGGGGGTGAACATCCATCATCTTTACTTTGCTGCCAGATTTATGAATATATCTGCATATTAAAACTCCTCAAATAGTATGCTTTAGATATGTACAGTTACTACATATTTCAAAGCCCTGTAAAACAAGAGAAAATAAACAATGAGAATTAAAATTTTATATTGTCTTGCCTAAAGTACTTTTAAAAACTTGGTATTATATAAAATGTTTATGCATTATATATGAGTTTGCAGGGTAGTTGTTTTCTTCATCTTGAAAATTTTATTGCACAGTGGTAAAAAAAAAGTATTTAGCTACTAGTAATTTCTTACACAACACACCATTGTTGAATACACACCACATCAAAATCTGCAAAAGCAAAGGGGTTTATTTTAAATTAGAATGCAGTCCAATGGAGAAATCTTTAGTTTATCATTTCTTAATGTCATTAAACATTATTTAATTTCATAACTGAGTTTTTACAGTTCTGAATTTCAGTCAGTCAATTTCTCTCTTTTTCCCATTGTGAAAAGAGAGCCATAGGAAGCTGGTCATAGCCAGAGAACTAGTCTGTTCTGTGTGAAGTGCACCGACTCTCCAACTACTCAGTTATACAAGTAAAAGGTTACTACAGGTACTAGAAGATGACTAATATGGGAATATCCCAGGTATTGGAAACTGACAAAGCACTTGCTAGTGGCAAAAATTAACAAGATAAGTTGTCTTAGTTATAGTTTCTGTTGCTGTAATAAAAACAGCATGACCAAAGACAAGTTTATTTGACTTACACTTCCACGTTGCAGAACATCATTGGAGGAAGCCAGGACAAGAACTCAAACCAGGCAGGAACTGGAGGCAGGAGCTGATGCAAAGGTCATGGAAGAATGTTGCTTGCTGGCTTCCTTCTCCTGCCCTTGCTCATCCTGCCTTCTTATAGAACCCAGGACCACCAGTCCAGTGTGGTTCCACCCACAATGGATGGGGCCCTCCCACATCAATCACTAACTGAGAAAATGTTCTACAGGCTTACCTGCAGCCAGTTCTTATGGAGGCATCTTCTCAACTGAGGTTCCCTTTTCTCAGATGACTCTAGCTTGTGTCAAGTTGAAATAAAACTAGCCAGCACATAGGTCAACTATGGTAGTCTGAAAAGTATCTAATGCTTGTCTTTCTGTGACATAAGCATTCCTCCACATACACTGTTTCCTTTATTGTATGAGCACCTGGTATGGCCTTTGGAATGAAGGAGGTACTCAAATGAAGATTTTGGGCCTTCTTACCAGGGTTTAGTGCATTGTGAACACTGCATGTTTGGAGACAACTCTGCATTGATATTTCACATTTCTGAAATAGTTTTTTTAATTTCATTTTTGAAAATAGATTTTTTTACATAATATATCCTGATTATGTTTTCCCCTCCCTCTACTCTTCCCAGTTCCTACACACTCCCTCCCATCTGGATCCACCCCTTTCTGTCTCTCATTATAACACAAACAGGCTTTTAAAGGGATAATAACAAAATAAAATATAATAAGTATAACAAGAGCTGTCACATTGGAACAGGACAAAACTAATTCAGAAGGAAAACAGAGAAGGCACAAGAAACAGAGATCCACTTGCTTGCACACTCAGGAATCCTATAAGCACACTAAACTGGAAGTCGTGAGAAGCCTGCAGGGTAAAAAGAGAGACGGAAAAAAATACATAAATAAAATGAAACTAAAAATAAAATATTAAAAAAGGGGGGGTAACCCTCAATTGACATTTTGAGACAAGAAACCTCCAAAAAAGCCGTTGAGTTCATTTTCTGTTGGCCTTCTATGCTGGGCATGCAGCCTACCCTTGGGAGTAGTTTGTTTCCCCAGTGAGACTTCCTTGGAGAAAACTCACTTTTCATCTGCCAGTGGTTATCAACTGGAGATAGCTTCTGGTTTAGGGATGGGGGCATGCGTCCACTTCTTCTTTTAGCTCTAGGATCCATCTGGCCCAGACCATGCAGGCCCTGTGCATGCTGCCATAGTCTCTGTGAGTTCATGTGTGTGTGTCAATCTTGTTGATTCGGAGGGTCTTGTTTTCTTGGTGTTCTCCATCCTTTCTGGCTCTTATGCTCTTTCTGTCTCCTCTTCTAAGGGGTTCCCTGAGTCTGATGAGAGGGATTTGATGGAGACAATCTGTTTAGGGCTGAGTGGTCCAAGGTCTCTCATTCTTTGCATAGGTCTGGCTATGAGTTTCTGTATTTGTTCCCATTTGCTGCAAGAGGAAGCTTCTCAGATGATGGCTGAGTAAGGCCCTGATCTATGAGTATAGTAAAATGACATTAGGAGTCATATTATTGCTATATAAAATGTTTTTTAGGTAAGTATTATGTGTTTTTACTCTAGGTCCCTGGGCTATTTAGTCTCAGGTTCTTGGTCACCCAAGCAGTGTCAGGTATGGGTTCCATTTAGTGCAGTGGCCCTTAAGTCACATCAGATATTGGTTGGTTATTCCCATAAGCTTTGTGCCACCATTGCCTAGCATATCTTGTAGGCAGGATGCCATTGTAGATCAAAGGTTCGTGGCTGGGTTGGTGTTTATGTTTCTCCTTTGGTAGTGTGCAAAGTACCTTCCTGTACCAAAGATACCAGAACATAGGGGTGAAGGCTTTATGTAGGTACCAGCTTGATTTCTCCTTGTTTAATGAGTTGTATAGGTGTTGTCTTTAAAAAATGGGGCCTTGTCACCATTTTGTGGAGAGCAACCTGTTTTAGTTTGGGTTTATTGCTGTGAAGAGGCACATTGACCATGGCAATTCTTATAAAGGGGGCTCACTTACAGTTTCAGAGGTTCAGTATATTATCATGGCGAGGAGCATGGCAGCAGGCAGGCATATGTGGTGCTGGAGGAGTAGCTGAGAGTCCTACATTTTGCAGGCAACAGCAAGTTGACTGACTGTCACATTGAGTGAGACCTCAATGCCTGCCTCCACAGTGACACACTTCCTCCAGCAATGCCACACCTACTTCAGCAAGGCCACACCTCCCAATAGTGCCACTCCCTATGAGATTATGGCAGCCAATTACATTCAAATTACCACACAACCTATACTCACTCTTGGCAACAGCCTGGGTTGTTTGGGGGGTTCCCATGGAACCCCTTTGACAAACAACTCAATTAAATGTACCCAGTTGCCATACTGGAAGCTTCATTTGGTGACAAGAGACAGACAATTGGGGCTCTGTTTCTCCTATTACTTAGTGATTTTGTTTAGATCATCTTCATCTATGTATAGTTTGTTTGTTTTTGTTTTTGAGACAGGGTTTCTCTATTAGCACTGGCTGTCCTGGCACTTGCTCTGTGGACCAGACTGGCTTTCAATTCACAGAGATCCACCTGCCTCTGCTTTACTAGTGCTGGGATTAAAGGCATGTACCACCACTGCCCCAATACTATGTAGCTTCTTATGTTTTAGGTTTCCATACTACCACTCAAATGGCCCTTAATTTTAGCTGTCTTTCCCAGTATTACCTCCCTAATTCCTCACTTCCTTCCCAATCCCTAGTTGATAAAAACTTTAAGACCCTGAAAAAAGAAACTGAAAGAGATATCAGAAGGTGGAAAGATCTCCCATGTTCATGGATCAACAGGATTAATATAGTAAAAATGGCCATCCTACCTAAAGCAGTCTACATATTCAATGCAATCCTCATCAAAATTTCTACATAATTCTTCACAGATCTTGAAAGGACAATTTTCAGCTTCATAGAGAAACATAAAAATCCCAGGATAGCGGAAACAATCTTGAATAATAAAAGAACTGCTTGAAATACCACCATCACTGATTTCAAGCAGTACTACAGAGCTATAGTAATAAAAACTGCATGGTATTGGCACAGAAACAGACATGTTGATTAATGGAATTGAACTGAAGACCCATACATATATTCACAGGTCTATGGTGTGGGAGCCCACAAAGGCTTCCTAGTGAGGTCTGAGCTTGCTTTACATAGCAGGGCTGCATTAGGCGATGGCTTGACCACATGCATGGTCACTAGGTGTTTGGGATGGTCTATACTTGACTGTGCTGGGGGGAGGCAGGGAGGCCTTTTGCTACACCCCTTGGCATTCTTTTAAAAGCCCTTTAGTAGAGACAGAAGGGGCTGGTGGGTTAGGATCTAGGCCCTCTGGAGCTATCCTGTGTTTCTAACTGTCTCTCTCCTGTATCCTTCTATCTACATATTTCTCACTTCTCCCTCCTCAAGAGTACCCTGGGGGAAAAAGAGGGAGCTGGTCTCCCTCACTATGGACACTTGATTTTTGATAAAAAGGCCAGAAGTGCACACTGGAAAGAATATATCTTCAACAAATGGTGCTGATCAAACTGGATGGCTGCATATAGAAGAATTGCAAAGAGAGTGATACTTATCATCCTGCATAAAACTCAACTCCAAATGGATCAAAGACCTTAATATAAAACCAGATACAAAACTCACTGGCACAGGTAAAGACTTTCTGAACAGAATATCAATAGTGCAGGCACTAAGATCAACAATTAATAAAGGGGACCTCATGAAACTGAAAAACTTCTGTAAGGCAAAGGACACTGTTATTTGGATGAAGTGTCAGTCTACAAAGTGGGAATTTTTTTATTTTTACCAACTATACTTCTGGTAGAGCACCGATACCTGAAATATATAAAGAACTCAAAAAAAGAAAAAAACACCTCTAGATATCAAGAAATCAAATAACCCAATTAAAAATGGGTTATAGGTCTAAATAGAGAGTTCTCAGAAGAGGAAACTCAAATGGCTGAGAAACACTTAAAGAAACGTTCCACATCCTTAGTTACAGAGAAATGCAAGTCAAATCTACTTTGAGATTCCATCTTATACCTGTCAGAATGGCTAAGACCAATAACACAAGTGATAGATGATACTGGCAAGGATGGGGAGCAAGGGGAATACTCCTCCATTGGTGGTAGGAGTGCAAACTTTCTCCATTGCTATGGTGACCAGTGTGGCAGCTCCTCAGGAAGCTGGGAATCGATCTACCTCAAGATCCAACTATACACTCTTGGGCATATACCCAAAGGACACTCCATCCTACCACAAGGACACTTGGCCAATCATGTTCATTGCTGCCAGAAATTGGAAACAACCTAGATGTCCCTCAACAGAAAAAAATGGATAAAGAAATGTGGTACATTTAAACAATGAATTATTAATTACCCATTAAAAATAATGAAATCATGAAATTTGCAGGTAAATGGATAGAATGGAAAAAAAATCATCCAGAGTGAGGCAACCCAGACATAGAAAGATAAATATGGTATGTATTCTCTTATATGTGGATATTATTTGTTAAGTCAGTGATAACAGTATACACCCATAGAGGTATAGAGTAAGGACTAGGGGGTGAGGTAGGGCAGGCAGATCTCCTTAGGAAAGCAAAAAAGAATAGATATGAATCAACATGGGGGGTGGGACTGGAACAGGAGGAATACTTCTGAAATCTTATGAATTGAGGAATGGGCCTTCTGTGTTGTGAACTAGATTTTCAGGGATGTTTATGTAAGCAGCACTGGAAGACAGACCCGAGTAATGGGGCAAGCCTGCTTACTACTCGGTATGATAAAGAGATTTTCTTCAGGTGAAGTCTGTGCAAGTTTACTTCACTGCAGAGAAGCCTGGGAATCCTTAGCTGCAGGTCCCTGCACACTGTACCCCATAAGAAGTATCATTTACCCCTTGATGTCACACTGTAGGAACCAGTGCCTGGGAAAGTGGCACAAACACTGATTACTGCTGCTGCTCTGAGCGATAAATTGTGCTTTGTCTTTGACCCAGGAGGCTCGTTTCTTCCGCCAGCATCCATTAGGCTGTGGGAGGCTAATGCGTTGCTCTGCAAGTAGGTTAAGATCTCAGACCCTTTACAGTTCTCGCCTCTCTGTGCATGCTTTTTGTATAAAGTGCAAAATCTCAGGGAAACTTTAAACATCAGAATAAATGGCCCCCAATACTGGACAAGGAACACCAATAAAATCTAATAAAATCTACATTCTGTGGAACAGAGCTACAGTTTAGAGGTAAGGTAGAGCCCATCTTGTCATGGGGAAGATGTGAAAGAATCCCGGCTGGTAATGAGATTGCAGGCCACACTAAGCACAGGGTGTGGAGGGAAAAGTAGAGATCGGAAGACGGCACAGCCTTAATGTGAGGAGTTAAACCTTAGTCTTCAGGGGAAGAGGCTGATCTAGAATCTTCCAAAGACATGTGACATTACCTGCTGTCCTGGATTTTTCCATTTCTTGAAAGAGCAAGTCACCAGTAAGAGAGATCGCTCCTGAATATGGGGTGTGTTGGCAGGGCAAGGGTCTTCTTGGTCCACTTTGAATTTTGTGCCAACCAGGAGATAGTATGTATTTTAAGATGTATAAAATTAAAACTTTTAAGTGATTTTTAAAGCATGAAAACACTTTATTGATGTCTTTATAAAGGGTTCACTGAGGACTCTTTCTTTCAGGAGTGCCTGCAGTTTGGTTTCATGGAGGCAGAACTGTTCATATGGTATCTTTGGTTTCCTTTGTTAGGGAGACTCTTCTGAATAAGTTCTTTCATTCCAGGCATGTAAGACACCCTTCTCCGGCTTTCAGATGGAAGAATGAGGTTATGCTGAGTCAGAACGCACCATTGTGTTCTTTTCAGGATTCTAAAAGAGTTCAGTCAGGACAATTAGCATTTTCTACTTGTGTTTGCTTAAAATCAAATAGTTAGGAATTTAGGATTTTTTTTTTTTTCAATTAGGAAAGGATACTTTGAGTTGTGCCTTAGGGAAGTGAAGGGTTTTACTTTAGTCAGGCTCAGAGCTATTCCTTCAAGAGAGAGAGGCTTGCTGTGGGCACAAGCGTGGCTCACACTTGAACTCCTGAAGGGAGAACTACATTTGGTCTGGATGGTTCCCACTGCATCGGCAGATATTGTAGTACAGATTTTTCCTGCAGATGTAACACGGCCATCCAGTGCCATCATGGAGGCGAGACAACCCCGCTGCCATTGTCTGAGCAATGAAATAATAAAGACAGTGCACGGATTCCTGGTCTACCACGACGGTAATGGGGTTTTGGCATTCCCGAACAGAAGGAGGGGAGAAAGAGTCTCGGAGCTCACAGCTTCCTTTCCCCTCGCATCTAAACCTTGCCTTGGGATGTGCTAGATTATTTAGGGGGTTGCCGGTTAAATGAAATCAGGATTCAAAATTGCAGCTTCCATGACGTCATTATCCACGATGGGTGGGACTTATTGAAGACGTAACTGCTTTTGAGCATTGGTACTCTTGTGAAGTAAACCAAGTCAACTTAGTATTTCACCAATTTAGACTTGGGCAGACTCATGTCTGTGGATGGAATTCTTGTTGTATCATTCTGTGACACCGGCAGAATTTGCAACCAGAATGCTAGAGGAAGAAGCGGGGAGGGGCTGAACTCACCTTGCTCATCAGCAAGCCGCTCCCCTGATAACCATTTCTGTTGTAAGCGCCCTCATGACCTAATCACCTGTTAAAGGCTGAGCTACTGCTCATCTCCGTTGCAGTGGGGATTATGTTTCTCACATATGAACTTGGGGGACACATTCAAACTGTAGCATTCTGATGCTGGTGCTAACATCCACATCCTTCTTGTTGCCTGTCTTGATCTGAGTTTGCTGTCTCACTACAAAGACAATATGGGGTGGGGGAGGCGGAGAGGCAAAGGCAAGCAGCACTATCAGGACATACAGGTAGACATCCTGTGCTAGAATACAGGGAGCCTGGTGGAAGGTTTGCTCTCAAGGGCCCACATTGATTGAGCCTGTCAAATGAAGGGCAGCTTGAGAGCTCTAAATGCCTCAGGGTCTTTCTTCCACTGACCTGAGGTGATCATCCATAGTCATACTAATTACCCTTCCTTTCCTAAACACCTGTTTCCTCCATCCATGGCCCAGCTGTGGGATTTTCAAATCTCTCTCCCTCTGTGCTTTTCTTAGAGTTGCAAATTCTTTTTAAAAAACGATTTCACTTTGCTCACATTATACTAGATGTGGCTAAAAGTGGCCATGCCTCCTCTCCTTTAGTATTTTTTCTCAGGAATTTCATCTTCCAGATATCCTACTTCATTGCCCTTAAATTCCCCCTTGCAGAAGTTGGAGAGATAGTTCAGTGGTTAGAGCACTTGTGGCTCTTGCAGCAGACCTGGGTTTGGTTTGCAGCATGATGGCACCGGCACCCAGTCATCCATAACTACACACATGCATGCCGGCAAAGCATCCGTCCACATAAAATAAACCAAACAGCAGTTTTCCTCCCCTTGAAGCTTTGGTGGCAGATGCAATGCAGCCTCAGTCTTTGCCACTTCTTAACAGATGACCTAGTTTACAATACTTCATTCCTCGCTTCTGTCTGAGATCTAATGACACTCTCCCTTCCATCCATATTTCCACCAACATTCTTGTCATAATCACTTAAAATTTCAAATGCTTCACAGTTTTCCTGCAGTTCTGTACTTTTGAGAACTGTCCATAAGAGAATTTTAATCCTCCATTCTAAGCAAACTAGGTTTCTTTTCCCTTTTTTTTTTTTTAAATCAAACATCTCCTCCAAATTCTTTCAGCCTCTACTCATGGCCAAGTTCAACTCTGCCTTCACATTCCCAGGTATTTGCTATAGCAACAGCCTCACTTTCTTGGTACCAATTTCTGCCTTAGCCTATGTATTCTTATAACAGAATAGCACAGGCTGCGTAAATTATAAACCACAGACATTTATTAGTATGTCTCATAGTTCTGGAAGTCCAGATCCAGGGTTCACATCTGGTAAGGGCCTTACTGTGTTAGACTACGGACAAGGCAGAAGAGCATAAAAAGAACAGAGACACACACTGTACACACACACTGTACACACACACACACATTATGTATGTGAATGTTTGCATCTGGGTTTACATGTGTTTGTGTGTGAATGTGGAAGAGTGACCCATGGGAAATCAGGGAAAACTCGTTGTAAAAGAATAGAAGCTCTGGCCTGGGTAGAGGTTCTTAGTCTCATTAATGAAAGAATCAAAGAATGGACTCAAATAAATGATTTTATTAGAGTTGAAAAGAAGAAACTCAGGGCAAGAGGAAGCCAGAGACTTCAGCAGAGGAAGAGAGGAGGAGGCATTTCATCTAGGATGGAGGTCAGACATTGGCGGACAAACAGCACGTGGTGGGGAGGGAAGCTTTCCAGAAAGAGTAGGAAAGTCTCAGAAAAAGGAAATGCAGGTTGTGGTGAGTATCTGAGAGAACGAGACAGAAAAGAGAAAACCCAACATTTGCTGATGCAGGCCTCAGAAGGCAGGCAGACCCGGCTGAACCTTAAGGTGGCTCGGGGGAGTGTGCTGGCATTCTGGGAAGGAAATGTACAGTATCTCGTTAAAGTCAAAACTTACTCCTTCTCTTTCTTTTGTTTGATGAAAGGTGAGCCTACCTCAGCATGGGTGGTTTCTTGGCCAGCTGGAATGTTAGGTCTCTACACAGGCCAGAGATTCTATTTTCTTATCAGGAGTATTCCTCTAGTGGGTCTTTATTGCTGGTCTAAGGAGAAGATGACAGCCTTGGGTGTCATTCTTCAAGTGTAGTCCCTGCCCCACCCCACCCCCCTTTTTTTTTTGGGACAGAGTCTCTCATTGGCCTGGAACTTGTCAAGCAAGCTAGGCTGGCTGGCCAGTGAGCCTCACCTCCACAGTAATGGATAGCTGTTTGCCCGCTATTCTTGGCATATTTGCAGGAGTTCTGGGGTTGAACTCAGGTTCTCGTACTAGTGAAGAATTTTGCTGACTGTTACTTCTCTTGACTATCTATCTATCATCTATCTATCTATCTATCTATCTATCTATCTATCTATCTATCATCTACCTCTCTACCTATCATCTATCTATCTATCTATCATCATCATCTATATGTCAACAACAAACTATGATATTTTCAAACCATAGCACTATTTTTTTTTTTTTTAAATTTCAAAATAGCGAGCCCAAATTAATCCATACAGGATAGGCCTATTTTGGAGTGGCATGCTTTGCACTCTTTCATTCATATTTTTGAACGCTGTGTCCTGAGCCCCATCATGTGGAAATGCCATTAAAGACAATGAAGCTGGGAAGCATAGGACTCAAACAATCTGCAAGAAGATTCATCTTTGCGCTCAGAGTTGCTCACTAGAAAGGGTACCTCGAATACAACTTGTTCCCTATCCATGCATTGTTCAAACATATCCCACAGGGTAGTTGGCTCCTTCCACCTCCTGTTGGAGTTCTGCATAGAACAGACTGGAGAGAAACTGAAAATACTTTTCTTTTTTTGTTCTTAATTTTTTTTAAAACAAAAAGTCAATGAACATTTTATACTTAAGGTACTTCAGATAGTCTACAAACAAGGGACAAAAATATCTTTGTAGTTTGTGACACACCTCATCCTTGATTGCTGGAGAGGCAAAGGGAGAGACTCATTTCATTTTCTTTCTTTCTTTATTGCCTTTTTTTTCTCTCCATTTTTTTGAGACAGGGTTTCGATGTGTAGCCTTGACTTATCCTAGAACTTACTTTGTAGACCAGGTTGGCCTTGTGTGCGCAGATGCTGTTGGAAACCAGAAGAGGCTGTTGTCAGCTCTCCTAGAGCTGGAGTTATAAGTACTTGTGAACTGCCCAACATGGGTGCTGAGAACTGAACTCCAGTCTTCTGGGGGAGGAGTGAATGCTCTTAACCTCTGAGTCATCTCTCCAGCCCCAACACACTTTTTTTTATTGTCATATAGCAACATAGAAAAATTTACTTATGTACAATGTCAGTCTCTGGTTGAATTCAAGTGACTGAAAAGGCTTAGGTTTAATTAAGACTTTATCCTGTATTTTAAACACTTAGGTACAAATGTATATTAGTGATGGATACACATTAGCAAACTTTAATTGACTTTATAGAATGATGTGTAAATCTATCAGACTTTAGAAGAATGTATGGTGTAAAAGAAACTATTTTTAGTGTTTAAATTGAATCACTGCTATATTGCAATATTTCAAAGGTCCCTGGTGGGAGATTTGCCTATATTCTGGAACTCTACATTATTGAAAATAAAACTCTCACTGTTATAAAAGCTGAATATTTTCAGGAAGCAAAAAGCATTTTCAAATATAAGTGGTTCAAGGAACATTGGGTCTCTTATTGCTTGGATCAATGGGAATAGAGCTAAATGGCTTTAAGGAAAGGCCGGAAGCAACCAAGAAGACAATCTTTCTTCTCTTTGGGCGGTCAGCTTGAATGATGAACAGGTACACAGAAGTGGCTAATGGCTAATTGCATGTTGACTTTATTTACACATTCAGTTGTAAAATATAAGGAAGCACGTTGGCATTTAAATTTTTCACTCTGTGCCTTACAGGCTTCTCAGAGTTGGAAACAAATGAGTATTTCTGCAATATGATTCTTAATAAGAGGGAGAACAAAACAATTTCATAGCAATTAAAATCTGATCCAGAGTCAGATGAATTTCTAACAGTTTCAGAACTCCATGTTACTAACTTTTAAGTAGGTAATTATAACAGAAAATCACGTTCTTCCAAACAAAAGATCCCCTGTTAGACACGGAGCAAGGAAGCTTTCTCCTCTAATTCCTTTCTCTTTTGAGTTTGATCAAAGCCGTCAGGGTCAGGTGTGCACACCTGTTCCAGGAGATACATATCCGGGGGAGAAGGTCAGGGAAAGATAAAGCAAACAAGAGCTGATAGACTGGACTGTAGCCCTGCAGGACAGGGCTGCTCAGAAGCAAAGAAAGCTGACAGGTTCCCCCTGTTCAGGGTCAGCAATACGATCTGCTTGGGGATGTAGCCACTTCCTAAAAGAGCTTTATTCTAGGCTGTCATTGTTCCCTTTCTAATTATGCTGAACAGAGTACAAATGCCTCTACCCTGAAGAGGAATGTAAGACACTGTACAAAGTTGTTTGGAGATAAGTGTGTGTGTGTCTCACACACACACACACACACACACACACACATACACACACACATATGTTCTACTCAAAAATGTTAATTTCACTTTGACACACTTTCTTTTTTTTAAAAGAGTAATTTTATTTTTGTTTATGTGTATGTGTGTCTTGTGTGAGTGTGAGTATGTGCATGTGCACTGGGGTGCCTGAAGAGACCAGACATGGGTGTCAGATCCCCTGGAGCTGGAGTTACAGGTGCTGCGAGCCATTTCCTCTGAGGACTGGGAACTGAACCCGCATGGCATGTGCTCTTAACCACTGACCCATCTCTCCAGCTCCTGATACGTATTCTGTCTTACAATTGAATTCATATAGGGCTGTGGGGGTAGGTCAGGAGTTCAGCACTTGTCTAGCCTCCACCTGGCTCTTGTTTCAGTCACCAGCATGGAAAACAACACCCATCTCCCCAAACAAACCAGCCTTCAGTGAAACAAAGCCCCAAACATGGGAGACTCTTGAGTAATCATTGTCATGATGGTTAGAGAAAGCATACTATGTAGAGATTATTACTGCAAAGATGCCAGCTTTGAATTTTCCATCACAGGTTAGCATAGGTTATCAGTCAGATGCTCAGGTCAGGGTTGAGCTTCGTTCTGGAGTCCCTGATACAGTCCCAACGTGAGGATGGTGAGTTAAGGTGTCTGAGACCTTGAGTGACCTGCAAAGCTGGTGGGATTCAATGAAGTAATTTCTTTTTTTTTTATCATCTAATTCACTTTTAATCATGTATTTATTTTATTTTATTTTATTTTACAATACCATTCAGTTCTACATATCAGCCACGGGTTCCCCTATTATCCCCCCCTCCCAGACCCTCCCCTTACCCCCAGTTCACCCCCCATTCCCACCTCCTCCAGGGCAAATCCTCCCCCAAGGACTGCAATCAACCTGGTAGACTCAGTCCAGGCAGGTCCAGTCCCTTCCTCCCAGACTGAGCCAAGTGTCCCTGCATAAGCTCCAGGTTTCAAACAGCCAACTCATGCAATGAGCATAGGACTTGGTCCCACTGCCTAGTTGCCTCCCAAACTGATCAAGCCATTCAACTGTCTCACCTATTCAGAAGGCCTGATCCAGCTGGGGGCCCCTCAGCAAAGTAATTTCTTACTAAAATCACTCACCAAGAGACAGTGGGACAGAGACAGAACTAGAGAGAGACACACAGAGAGATAGAGAGACATACACAGAGAGTTCATCTCTCTCTTACATGTTTTTTTAAGGGCACCAATCCCACCCACAGGAGCTGTATCCTCATTATGTAGCTATGCCTAGAAGCTCTCCCCAAATACAGTCTCACTGGGAATGAAGCTTTCCGTGTATGAACTGTTGGGGATATAGCCAACCCACAGAAATGCCATTCTTCGTACAACTAAATTTGAACAGGCTTATCAGTGCTAAAAATTTCACCTTAAAAGAAATCCACAAAAATGACCTGGACAAAGCAATCTAATTCACCAAGTGTGATCACAGTGTGAAGATACATAGTGTAAAAAGCAAACCCTGGCAGTGCACAGTGAGTTGAAATTGTCCAGCAACTTCTTGGAAAACATTATTTTCAATTTCATTAAATGTAAGTAAAGATAATGATTTATAAGTACAGGCACATATATTTTATCAGCACTACCAAGGGCTCAGGCAATGAGGTGTTTTAAGCCATCTAAGTTTAGTGGTACATAAATCCATCCAGTGCCAGCCTGCCAGGGAGTGTAAAGAATTACAGGCTGGCATGAATTCCTAATGTGACTCAGCATAGCGCGCGTCACTTGCTGAGCACTCTCAAGTGAATTGATGAAGATTTCCGTGGGCTACACACCTTTAAACTTCTGCTCAAGGTTGTTACTTGTACTTCAGCAGAAAGCACATTCTGGGGAAGTAAACACTCAGGAAGAAGCCAAGGGTCAAAACCACTGACGCTTTGGAGACAAAAGGAAGCAAGGCCAGCTCAGCTTTGGCAACAGCCGCATCTGAGATTGAATGGCTCATCTAACCCCCCCTCACCAGTTAGCTTGAGAAAAAAAAAATTGGCCACTTCTGTGTTCTGACATATATATATTTCTTCTCTCATACAATAATACATCCTGATCACGGCCTCCCTTCCCTTCACTCCTCCCAGTCACACCCCCTGCCCCCCACCGGCCCCTGTATGTCCCCCTCTTCCCAGGATCCTTGTCTCCTCAGTTTCCTCTCAGAAAAGAGCAGGCCTCCCAGGGATGTCAACCTATGTGTCCTGTTATAAAGTGGGGATGACAGCACTCGCCTCACAGGGTTTCATTAACTAGGCAACTTTCAGTTGAACGCGGTTATTAATGTGTTTATATTTAATAGTCCCATGTAGTCTTTCATATCTACAACAGACGGGGACCTTGGCTCATTGAGCTTTCCTTTTCCTCTCCATGAGCACAAAGGTTGTTCCAGGCAGATACAGTCACGTAAGGAAAAGGGTTATGAGAGCGGTTGGTCAATTTCCCTCCAGCAGGGGGCGGCGTGCACCAGGGAGACAGCTCACCAGCAGCGGGTCCCAATCGGAGAAAGAGACAAGGGTGAGGTATCAGGATGAAAGAGGACTCTCCTGGAGTGAGCGCTGGCCTCCTTGAGAGGCGCAGGCAGGGCTGGAATCCAGGTTGAACTGCAGGCCTGCTCTGGTTCTGGACTACTTAAGCGACAGTTCCATAGGTAGCCCGTGTAAGGTGTCAGGGCCGCCTCCTGAACATTAGTATAGTCCTAAGAGAGGAAGTCACCCTAGAGCTTCCCAGTCCAGTGCTTCTACAACTTTAGGTTTGGGAAACACCCGAGGCACGTGGAGCTGCCACATCTGTAGATTGTGCCTCGGATTCCAAGTGGAGACCAATGAAGCTGCCTTTTCCTTTATTCTGTTCTTTCTTTTATGTAAAAGATTTATTTATTTTTATTCTATGTGTAGGGATGTTTGCTTGCAGGTATTCGTGGATGTGTACCATGTGTGTGCCTAGTCCCCAAGGAGGCAAAACCAAACCAAACCAAACCAACAAGACAAACAAATAAAAAAACAAAACAAAAAACCATCCAACCAACCAACCAACCAACCAACCCAAACCAAACCAAAACAATGAGACAAACAAACAAACAAACAAAACACCATCCATCCAACCAACCAAACCAAGCCAATGCCCCCCCCCCCAACTGGAATTACAAACAGTTATGTTCCCACATGTGAATGGTAGGAACCAACCCAGGTCCTCTGTTAAAGCTAAGAGTGCTCTTAGCTGCTGAACCACCTCTCCAAATCCTTTTTAACAACACATCTGTGATTCTGACTTAAACTGATCTCACTACAGGGTTACATGTGAGCTTAGATCCAGATTGAGCAAAGCTTTTCCAGAGACGCTTTTGTGTGCACAATAATGAATACAGGAAAACAGTCATGTCAACATTTTACTGAGGTTAAAAATTGGAAAGAGTTTAAATAGCCCTCACTTGATGGACAGCCAACAAAAGTACAACACATTCATTTAATAGAATTCTAGGCAACAATTAAAGAGACGAAAGCAGATGTTCTATTTGCATTTTCCAAGGCTTAATGTTCTGTTGTGGGAAAGTCTCTAAGACATGTAGCTTAGTGAAAGCAAGTTACAGAACCAGATGTCCAGTGAATTATTTATCAAATACACAGTGAGCAATAGTAGCTACTTCTAATGGGTAGACGTAGGTATGTAGCCATGGTATAAATACATGAAAAGGGATTGGAAGGATTCATATGTGATAACAGTGTTCATTTTGAGTGGACGAAGGAAACAGTGATTGAGACAGTCTTGTGATATTTTATGTGTTTACAGAAAGTAAACCAAAATATAACTTTACATTACCTGTTTTTAAAAAATGAGAAAAGACCTAGCTCAAATCACCCCATTTATAGGTGAAAAATGAACATTTGCTGCCAAGAGTCTCAGCTGCAAAGGTCGACCTTTGGACCTGACTGCTTTTCTCTGGGCATCTAGCTGATCAGGCGTTTTGAATGAAGCTGTGGTAGTGTTGTTCCTACCTTCAGTACCAGAAAGCAGTGGGTACTGAAGGGAAACAAGGAGCTAGCTGGGCTAGGCAGGGCTATTGGAGGCAGCTGGATTAATCTTGAGCATGGCTGTGTTTAGGCGTGAGTGATCAACTCTCCAGAAACAATAAAACAAGAAGGAGATAGATAGCTTTCACAATGTTCATTTATGTGCTATAACCAAATGGGCTGCTGCAGTTTGCTTAGCACAGAACTCCCTCCAAGAGGATAAGCTGTCAGGGAAGCCAAAGGATAATTGGAAACACGCTTTGTAACTCACCGTGAGTAATCAGTTTATCAAATTAGTGCAAGTCTTATGGTAGGCACAATTTCTCAAAGAACATAATTGGAAAGTGTTCGTGAGTATGGAATAAGGAGAGAATTTACATAAAACAAATGGATCATGGCGTCTGGTTAATTTAGCTGGCTGCATCCATCTCAGAATCAGTAGTTCACTTACCAATGGGGCCAGAGTTTGTTATGTCCCATTGGCTGAGGCTCCCGAGGACTTCCTGAATGGGTCATTATTCTGTTGGTGCTTCGAACCCTCCTCTTCTGTGTTTTGTTGACAGCTTCACTCTCTTCTTTTGTTCAAGCGTTAGATGTGTTAATATATCCAATCATAAACATTTTAATGGTCTGGGATTTGTTTTTTCCTGGCTCCCTCATTCCATCAGTCCCCCTCCACTGTGGTTCTGTTATTTAGACTGTAACAGTTTTAAGGTGAACCTGTTTCAAAGGCTCCCTCCCAGCACGCAGCCTACATCGGCCACTCATTCTCTGGTCACTTTAGTTTAGCCTTTGCATGATGCTTATTAGCCTTTTAATATCTGATCTTCACTCTTTCATATTTGTTCTTTCCTTCTTGTTTGTATTTATGAGGCTATAAACTCCGTGGAAACAGGAACCATGTGGGTTTTCCTTCTGCTCTCTGAACAACCCCTAGAATAGGCTCTGAGGCTTGGGAGGTTCTCAAAAACACTAGCATAATGCCTTAGAAAGGCATCTCATGAATGAATGTTCCATCAGAGGCCAATAGTACTTTTAAAATTTATAAGTCCTTGGGAATGTAACATGGTTACTCTCGAATAAGGACAAAGATATGATTTTGTAAATGAATCTGCCCAAGAAAGACAGCAGAGCCACATTCCCCAAACTGTACAGATTTCAACCATTGACCCTGGTTGCCCACTAGCGCTAGATGATAAGACCCTATTATCGAAAAGGACACATGCCTTGATTGCAGAGCACAGAGAAACCATACTGGAACTGTGCTGACTGTTTCTTCTATGCTGGATAGTTTGCATGGTGGCAGAGGCTGTTATGTGGGCAGCTGGGGAGAAAAGTTAGCAAGGAACTTTCTCAGCTTTAGACTTTGCGCGCTATAGGGGCAACCTACCAGGCAAGACGTTCCCACTGGCACAATAGAGGTGCAACTATTCTCAGGAAAACCAACTGATTTCTGACTGCATCTGAGTCCCACTCCACAGAAGGGAGGGGATTTAGGACCAGTACTGGAACCTGGTTGAAGTCCCATGGCTGGGGAAGTCAGAGGCACCAGGGATGACTCCTCTACATTTGTTTTGCTAAGCTGACATATGCTCTCAAACAGCAAATATTTATGCTTATGCCCACAGACTCGTGACATCCTCAGCCTTTGCCAAAGAAGTTGCTCTTCGTAGTAATGGCTGTTCATGGGGAGACTTATGGTTGATCCAAGTACTCTTGAGTACTCAGCCTTAAAAGTCACACCCATACCACCCCCTCCAGGACTCAGGGGACATTGTAGAAGAAGGAGAGGTAGAAGGAGGAGAGGAAAGAATGTGAGAACTGGACAATGGGGAGGAGGGTTGTCAAACACTGCCTTACGGCTGTGGCATTTGTGAACTCATAGACGCTGCTGTTGCTGGCACAGATTCTTCATAAACTAAACCAGCAAACATTAGATCAGAGGTTAGGAAGGCGCCTATGGGGCCTGGCACCACCCAGGGAAGCTACTGGAAATCTCAGTCTGCTGAGGGAGAAGAAGGCATTGATATTAGTAGTGTAGCCACTGCTGAGTTACTTATGCTCCGGTAGACAACTCCTCACCAATGCCAATGAGAGCAGGCCTTGCTTATGCCCAGGGTGGGTCACAAAGCCAAAGCAAAACCAAAAAGACATAAGAGTTGGACGGTGACTTGGTGGGGGGAGTGGGTGGCTTATTGGGAATAGGACAGGGGGAAGAGAGTGACCAGAATATACTATACACATGTATGAAATTGTCAAAAATACCCTAATAAAAACAAAATGAACTTGGCCAAGAATTGCTGATTCTCAGTGGCTGATAGGCTGCCCAGCACTGGAGAGGAGCAGAGCGCGTGCGAGTGAGTGAGTGTGTGTGTGTGTGTGTGTGTGTGTGTGTGTGTGTGTGTGTGTATGTCTCCTACATGGCTGCTCTCCTAAAATAGAGTCTCCTTGAGCAGGGGAAAAATATGTCTCAGAATACCCATATGCCACACCAGTAACCAAATAACAAGTTATAGCATACAACAAGCATGCTTCATACAAGACAGAGTTTCTTGGATGAAGGATAACAAAAATAGTAAGCCAAGAAGAATGGTCAACCAAGTCAAAGCTAAGACACCAATATTATCAGGCCATTTGCATTTTATCAGATTTCCGAGCCCTTCTCCAGATTCCGAGGAAGTTGCCACTCCCCTTATCACACAGGCACTCACCTCTCATTGGGTAAGGACAAACCTTGGAAGAAAGAAGTCAGACCCCTGTCTGATGACAAATGAAACTGAAATCGTAGGTGTGCGATCCAGGAGAAGGATTGACGATAAGGGAAGACCCATAAGGTATGGGATGATTACAAATATTGATTTATTTTATCTTCCATCAGGCACCCTGAAATGAGATCCCAGGCTTAAAAAGTTCCCATTAATAGTATTTGCCTCAAGGAAATAAAAATATGAATACAAATGGTAAAGTATGCAATTAATAACAGGCACTTTTGCTCTTTGGTATTAAGTCTATTTTTTGTATTGATTTTTGAAATGCAGAAGCCTGTGGATTACAGCATAGAATCATTCTTAATTCTAAAGTTACTGAATCTGTAAATGTCTGTAAGGGAAGTAGACAAAGCAAATTCTAAAGGAAGAACAATGGAGCCATATGGTCTTGGTAGCATGCAATGATTAATTTTCTTTCAGAGATGGTGTGCAGCCAAGACCTTAAGGATCAAATTTTGTTTAGGTCATAATAGTTTAGATCAGCTTCATTTACAGCGACATAGATCAATACAGAGTTGCACTAAATGTGTGGTTGCCTTCATAACAGTTATCTGACGAGGAAAAATATTTTGCTTTAAGATATGTTATGCTTGTGGTATTTTCCAGAAAAATTATGAATAATTCCAAAAACCTAATATGCATTGTTATCTATGATGGAATTAATGGGATATTATATTTGTAGATATATCGGTCATTTACTTTCATTCTCTCTTGCAAAGGGTTTATAATTCATGAATAAAAATTAACTGTGATGTAGCTTTACCTGAATATTGCTAAGACAGAAACCAATTTTTATGTATCGTGGTCTTCCTACCATCCATTATTCAGGGAAAATCATTAGGGTCCTTTCTTTGGATGCTCAAGTCAATTTGCATCCTGAAAGTTCATAAAGGACACTGTCATTTATTTCATAGTTTGACAAAGTCAGTTTTTCTAATAGGGTCTGCTCTCCACTGAAAAAGCAACCCCCCTCCCCCCACCACCGTGTCCCCGGGAATCAACCTGGAAAGTCGTTAACAGAAGAACTCTCATCTAAAAGTTTTTCTTAGAAACATTTTTTCCCTGAAATTCATATTTTATCTATTATTCCCCTTTAGTCTTCAAGTCTCTTGGCAGGAGTCCAAGATAAAACTAACACGTGTATTTTAGAATGTTTAAAAAACAATTGACTAGAAATATACAGGTATTAATTAATTAGGTTAAAGGGAGCTGAGAAGATACTCAACACAATTTATCCTATTTTCTTTATTGTGGAATAAAGCCTAGACACTTGGCTGCTCTTTTCAATTTCTGGGATTTATGAGACTAATGGCAGAGGTCCAGGTTAGAGAAGAAACTTTATTTTCATTTACCTATCGTGGCGATATGACATTTATTATAATTTAGTCCTACTAGGGTAGCTTATAAGATTTGAAATCTAAGTGCTGTGCATAATCTCCTTCCAAGTGTTTTAATTGACATTCTGCTATAATGAACCCCACAGACCATTACCTGGTTAATTGCTTGAGTTACAGTGCTTATACAATGCCGTTCTTTGTCCTTGGTCTTTGGGGGTATTAAATAGCACGGCTGTCCTGGAGAGGAAGAGATGCTGTTTTTCATGTGATGCATTAGCCTCTTGGTAGCTTTTCAGGGACAGGCTCCCTTCTGTTCTTCTCTGGCTGATACCAAATCTGATACTTATCAGGTATTTGCTAGTCTGGGATTCTCAACTCCTTTCAGGAGAGCCCTTGACCTCTAAAGGGCTTCTCAAGCCAGGGCCACAAGCGGCGTTTCCGATGAGTTGACTCTGAGGTCCTGGAACAGGCCCCGAGTGAAGTGACGAAAGGAGGCCGTAGAGTGTTTAATTCCCCAGCACCCACTGAGATTAGCCAGGATTTATTGGGAAAGGTCTCTTAATACTTGAGAATTAGCAAAGGCGCAGAGCTGGCTCATCTGGTTCCTACTCTTTGTTTTGAATAAGTCACTCAGACCTGGGGAGTGCGAATGAATGCCAGGTTCCTGAGACAGGTGGTGACCAAGGCTCGGGGCTCCCTTAAGAATCCATATCCACTGTGGGGTCTTCCAATCGCCAGTTACGGAGTAGAGCAAAGGAGGCGAGTGTGAGGCTGAGTGTGCCAGGGCAGTGCAGAGGACTGCTGTGTGGGTCTTCCACGATTTCCACCCACATGGTGATGGCATGGGTCAGGGAAAGAAACAGCTCTGTGAGTTGCAGTGACTCCTAGAGGCTTCTAAAGAGCTTGTTGAGACCTAGAGATGGGGAAGACCCGCTGTGCTGCTTACAAGCCTAGATGGACCGCTCATCTCAACTTCTCACTCACGTGTTTTTCCATGCCTTCTCCTACCTTAGTGATCACCAGGTTCCAACTGGTAAGAAAGAAGCTGATAGATGATATACTTTACATATTATGCATACACAGATACTCTGTTGCCTTTCTTAAACTTCTTACTAGCCTCATGTTTATGTTTCTGAGGACTAGAATAGTTTTAGATCACTCTGGGTTAAAAAACAAAAGGTGCATGTTTATCTATATATATATATATATCTATATAGCTCTATGTGTGTCTGTCTCTCTCTGGTAAATGGAAGTTTGGTAACTGAAAAATTTATATAACAAAACATTTATTGCAAGGCATCTCTTCAGTAGTTAAACTTTACATTTGAGTTGCTTACACATGGGCCTGTGGTAAGTGTATAAAAGAAATCAACATAGGTCCTCTCCCACTCAGAAGCTAGGCTATCCAGCTGCTGGTAGTCAAAATTACAACCTGCCACCATGTCTCAGCACCATCCGATGCTTCAAAGACAAACTGAACAAAAATGTGTATTCATTTTAGAACTTCTGCATCCCTAAGTTTCCTCAGAGGGTCTCCTTTTGCAAATCTTCAGCCTTTCCCATAACGTCTCCAGTGAGGACACTGCAAAACAGGCGTTCTGTTTGGTCTTCAGAAAGGGGAAGTGGTCTGCTCAGACATAGCTAGACACACTTTAATGAGTGTGCGAATATTTATTACCAAAAACATAGAAAAGACTCAATGAAATAAACTTCATAGAGAAAGTTTCTCATGTGGACCCCTGTCTTACCTAATCATGAATTTTCTGTTAACATGCCAAAACTCAATAAAAATATACTGTGGATGATAAATTAAAGTGTGCAGTAACAACTTTGATAGATTACTAACAAACACTTAGATCAATTGATAGATAAAGGACCAAAGCAGCCCATATGATCTGGTTCTGTCACTGACTTTTTGAAATCAGTAAGCTTTGTATTTTAGAACAGCCTTAAGTCTACAGAAGAATCAGGAAGAACGAAGAGTTCCCATGTACCTTCCACCTTCACCCTTAGCTTTTACAACCAGGGAATTATCTGCCGGGAAATTTTACTTCAGTTTCATTACCCAGCTGTACATTTACAGGTTCACACTGTCCCTTTCCCCAACCTCCTTCTTGTTGAACAAATGGGAAAATAAAACCTCTACAGCAGACAAAAGCAGAATCACTGCGAGTGAAAACTCATGAAATCAAGTAATAACAATTTCATTCTTTCCTCTGCAAAGTTTTTCTTTTGAAAAGTTTTTCTGTCTCAGGATTGGAGATGTGGAGCCAGGGCTATTTTTGTGCCTAAAGTTATTCTACATTTTTATCAGTGTATCAGCCATCCTTAGAGGTAACTTTATATCTTCATCAACCAGTCCCCTCTTGGTCCTGCCCCAGCTTGGCTGCTCTTTCTCCACACAGCCCCAGTCTGTGCGTCTTGACCTCCACTTGTAATTCTGGTCCAGAACTTCTACCTTGATTCAAAGCAGGGTGGGAAAAGAAGGCAGGGAACTAAAAAAGCAGCATGCATAGAGGGAAAGAAATATCACCATCTGCAGCTGGACTCTGTGTGATGTCATATTCTGAACCAAAGCCAGTCTCTTCCCATCTGACAGAAAAATGCTGAGAATATGTTTCCATTTTACTGCATACTTATAAGGCAAAAAAAAAGCATTTAACTTGGTAGAATGTGATGTTACATTCAATGTGCTTAATAAACTTATAATAGGTTCATTTATTTAGACACTGGAAGAAACAGGCTCCCACTGGACAATAGAAATTACAGTGCTTTTGCTGCCTCTATCAACACAATGGGATGTGCAGAGCCTGTCAGAGCTGATTACAATCACTCTGGAATTGCCCTTAACAAATAAAACAGGAAACAGAAATCTGTGCTGATGAAGTCTCTTCTCTTTTCTTTTGATACATCATGTATTTGAGAATGAACTTGAGATCTGAGACCCAAAAGCTTCCCTGTACTGAAGGAATTGAGGCATGAGGAAACAGCTTATCAGAAACTGTCTATTATATTTTCAAAGACCTAAGAGCACAGCATCACACACCCCGAGAAGGAAAGAGGACCCATAGCTCATAGGGGGAAGGAAATGAAAGTGGACAGGGCCTGGAGAGATGGCTCAGCAGTTTAGAGTGCTTACTGCCCTTCCAGAGGACCTGAGGTCAGTTCCTAGCACTGGTTGGGGGTGGCTCACAACAGCCTTCAGCTGCAGACAGCAGCTCCTGGGAATCTGATGCCCTTTTCTGGCTTATGGCCACACATGCATGCATGCATGCATGTATGCAAACACACACACACACACACACACACACACACACACACACTAAAAAAAAAACAGTAGCTGCAATTGCTCCTCCCCATTTTCCTCTTGGTGGTCTGTGCTCTTGTGGGCCTTCTCCTAGGGTGATCACGCCCGAAATGGATGTGAGGTTAATGATGTAATGATCCTTGTGCCAGCTGCTCACGTCACTGTTGATTAATTGTTTGAATCAGGAATCACAGAAGCCCCAGGTCCTCCTATTTCTCCACAGGGGCTCAGACTTATAGGAATCCTTTCCCTCTCTCCTTCCTTGTCTCAACACAGAGGCGAGCCCTTCAGTCCAGCCAGGCTTTCCTTACTCAAGATGCTTTAACAGATTTTACTGAACTCCCAAAGGCATACAGAGAATCTACAATCTCTGGTGTTATATGGATGCTTTCAGTAGTGTTGTCTCTATGCGAACACTGCCATCTCTACATTGTCCTACTCACTACGATTATCTCTGGCTCACCCTGTATTTTACACCGAGACTCACACACTAATCTAAACCCCAGCCTTCATTTCCAAAAGAAAAAAAAATTAGCCTTTCTCTTCAGGACATTCCCCACATACAGACTTATTAGAGTGGGGTTTTTTTTTCATGCCATCTTCGGTTTCTCAAGATGATAGCAAGCAAAATCACAATTCTAAGACTCCTCCTAGAGTCAAAATACAAAGTTAAACCTGCAGCTGTGCTTTCCACCTGAGTCTGTCCTCTCCAGGCTTTCACAGGTGGGGTCAGAGCTTCGTGTCGCACTGAGTCTTTCCTGACTTCAACTTTCAGTGATTTCTTATTGCTTGTAGAATGAATGTCAAGTCTTTATGGTGGTCACTAACATGATGCGCCATAGGTGGCCACATGGGCCACATGTGCTGGTCTCATTTCCCTCTCTTGGGAAGGTAATCTGGTTCCTGCTGTTTGAAAGGTTACAAGCACCTTTCTCTGCTCTCCTTGATGCTGATCCATCAGTGACCTTCATCGGGTCTTCCCTACAAGCTTAGTGATACGTCCTTACTTCCTCCCACAGGCTGTCCTTGCCACTCGTTATCAAGTACCCCTACTTATTTCCTGCATACTGTCCACCACAGCCTGAAATGCTCACCATCTGATATTTTTGTTTCTACTGGAATAGAGTCTCTACAAATGTTCTGTCCTATGACTCCTGTGTATGATATAGTGCCTGGAAGAGGAGATTTTTAGTGACTGTGTGTAGTGAATAGAAGGAAAGAAGGAAAGAATAAAGGATGGTGTGGGGGGACGCATGGAAACACAAGGCATTAAGGAGCAGATTTTATGACACTGGTCTAAATGAAACATTGTAAGAAATTAAAATTCAAACAGGAAAATTATGTTGTAGACATACAAGTTCACCTTATAATTTTACACAGTTATCTAGGATTAGAGGGGGAAGAATGTCCTATATAAGGTCAAAAAAGGTCACCATTGCTGCAACTCATGAAGCATTTGCATACATATCCTTGCAACTGAAATTATTTTATTTCTTTATATTTATCAACATCAAGAACACAGCTGAAATATGATCCTGGTGCAGATGATGTATTTGAAGGTTCAGAATCTTGCTGGAGGGTTCTTTTGATAAAGAGACAGCTGTTGTTTTAAACTGCGGAGATGGGGGTACTTTGGTACACAGCGGTAGACAGCAGGGACATATGTGTAGGACAGGAGGTGATTAGATGGTCTCAGTTGGTTACAGCTGGTATTAACCGGGATCATCCATATGTACTCAGGTTAGGTGGGGAATCCAGTCTAGGTTGTGTTTGGCTGGGGGAGCGCCACTCTTGTGTGTCCCCCCCCCCTCTTGTGACCATTAAGCTAGGCTGTTCATGTTCTGACAAAAGGGGGAAAAAACCAAATGAAAAGCATGGCGACACATGTGTGTCCCTCAGGAGTTGGCTTGAGATTTGGTTCTTTAGCTCCTCCCTCGTATCATTGGCTGGAGTCACAGGACAGAGCCACACAGAGGATCAGGAGACAGGCGCTACTTCTTTGTACGTGCAAAACTCACACTGCAAAGGGTGTGAGTCCAGGAGGGGAGAAAGCTGAGGGCATCAATGCAATATCTATATTTAATGTGATACTGACTTCATCTGCAAACATTCATTTTAAGTTAGCATATAAAACAATGGGTTTCATTATGACGTTTTCATATGTGTATAGGACTCTACTTTATCATATCTACTCCCCTTGCCCTTTCTTGTTTCTTCTTGCAGTTCAGAAAATATTTTTGGGACAGATATCATCTGCCAATCATTGAGCTTGACCTTGGGAACACAAAAATAGAGGAGATCTAACTTTACACTCTTTAAATTTTTTTTAATGGACTAGACAATATTCAGGAGAAATAAAAGTCTCAGGGTACTTAAGTTTGGTATCTGTTTGGAAATTTCACCCTCTCTCTGTCTCTCTGTCTGTCTCTGTGTGCTGTATGTGCATGTGAGAGTGGACATACACGCATGCGTGTGTGTATGCATGTGGCAGCCAGAGGTCAATGGCAGATGTCATCCTCCGTCTCTTTCCACCTTATTTTTTAAGAGAGGGTCTCTCACCAGTCTTGTATTTTCAGGGAATGGAGATGGATTTTTAGTATTTCTCTAATTAAGAAACTTTCATAGGATTGTTAGATATTTAAATGAATGGTGGTTGGAAAAGGATTGTTTTATGGAATGCAATTGTACAAATAGTGAAAGTGTAGTTATTTTATAGTCAATAATATCCTGTTGTTAAGCTCGTGTGGTAGTACACGCCTTTAATCCCAGAACTCTGGAGACAGAGGCAGGTGAATCTTTGTGAATTTGAGGCCAGCCTGGGCTACAAAGCAAGTTCCAGGTCAGCCAGAGATGTTACACAAAGAAATTCTGTCTTGAGAAAAAATAAAACTTATTGTTAAATACAGAGGCCTCTTAACTTTTTCCACTTTTTGACCTCTTTTTACCTGAGAAATTTTTCATGCACACTTAACATTTATCTATCTATCTATCTGGTATACAGATCAAACATCCACTGGTAAAAAATAAAATTTATTTATTTGTTTCATACTTTTTTTTATACCATTTATAAGAAACAAAAGCAAAATAGCATGCTAATGAACAAAGTATGTCTATTTTTACATAATATTGAGAGTTAAATCTTGGCTGACTATTTGGTATTGCTGGATGGAGAGGATCTCAAACATTTTTCAGTGTTGAGTGACATTTCCAATATTTTAATTATCAGTGATAAGAACGTTGTTTTATTTAAATACAAAGTACAAAATGGAGGAAGTATGTTTAGTTTAGAAATTGGTGGAAATTCTGTCTTACCACCAAGCCAGATTATATTGAATGTTTTTTTTTTTGTTTGTTTGTTTTTGGTTTTTGGAGACAGGGTTTCTCTGTGTAGCTTTGCGCCTTTCCTGGAACTCACTTGGTAGCCCAGGCTGGCCTCGAACTCACAGATATCCGCCTGGCTCTGCCTCCTGAGTGCTGGGATTAAAGGCGTGCGCCGCCGCCGCCGCCGCCGCCGCCGCCGCCGCCGCCGCGCCGCCGCCGCCGCCGCCGCCGCCGCCCGGCAAATGTTTTTTTTTTTAAACAAAACTCAAGACAGCAATAGCATTAAAAAGGAAAAAAGTCAAACATTCTAACACACTCCAATCCAATGACATACTAATTAGATGATTAACATGACAGTAGGAAACAATTGTCTTTGTTTTCCATAATTAAGCAATTATGTTTCTGTCAGTGCAGTACGCACAGTAAAACACTGCAATTCCTAACACACAGTCATCTGGAGCCTGAGCAGACCTGTCGCGGGCCCTTTTCATTATTTCATTGTTACCATTACTACATTTTTAATGATGTTTATCACCAGTGGCTTCGTATAGGGCCCACTTGTAGCATGAATCTTAAAAGTTCTTATTAGTAAAAACAACCCCAGAGTCAGGTATTGGGGTCATCACTGGAAGATCAGAGAAGCAGAACAAGCCACAGCCACCTCACTTTGCCAGTTCCTCAGCTGATCCTATTTCCTCAGACTGGAAGCTTCTGAGTCCTCATCTGAATGGGTTTCAGCTGAACTGCTGCTAGAAGCCTAAAAGCTTAACCAGCTAGTTCCTGGTCTTTACACCTTATTATATACCTTTCTGCCTCCTGCCATTACTTTCTGGGATTAAATGCATGAGTCACCATGCCTGGCTGTTTCCAGTGTGGCCTTGAACTCACAGAGATCCGGATAGATTTCTGCCTCCCAAGTGACAGGATTAAAGGCGTGTGGGCTACCATTGCCTAACCTCTATATTTAATATTGTGGATGCTCTGTTCTCTGACCCCAGATAAGTTTATTAGGGTGCACAATATTTTGGGGAACATAATACCACCACACCCACTGACCCACAGTTGAAAAAGCTTGAGTCTAGCATTTTCTGGGGATGGCTGTAACTGGCTGATGCATGCCAGCCATGTGTATGTGTTGATCTTGTGGGTGGAAGGTGTGTGGTGTGTGTACATTTGGAATGATGTGCACGACCAACTAACAGCCATTCACATTTTCTTCACTTCTCGTCTCTTCTTACCAAACGTATTCCCCAAGGACAGGACCACGACCTATTCCTCATTCCTTGTGAGATTACCGATGTCAGCAATAATAGTTAAGTCAATGAATACAGCAGTGAAAACAACCAGATGGAAATTTAGCATTTTTGGATTTTTATACAGTTTTGAAAATGAAGCGTCTCATCTTTTATCACTCCTCTGCTTTGATTTATGTCTCTCTCCTCCATAGCTCTACTCCATTGAGCTAACCTTGGATTTATTGTTCTTTAATCCCATCCTTATAAAGTCCACATGATTTGTGGAAGTGAGTTAAAGTTTTGAAATTAAACGGAACTGCGTTTGAATCTTAGATCCACAATGTACTGGTTTTATGATCTTGGACAAGGTATGTGACTTCTTGGTGCCTCTTTCCTCATTTGTGATGGTGAGTAATTGTGTGACATCTGCCTGGCATAGGGATTTTGAGAATTGGCTGGATTGATGGTGTGGAGCTATGTAGAGGAGGCTCTACACATAGTTGGTGCTTTTCTTCCTCTTTTATTTAAATTCTCTACTCCCCCCCCCCCATCTCGTATCAGAAAATACGTGTGTATCCGGGGCTGTCCATTAGCAGCCTGTTTGGAGTTGATGGGGAATGGAATGGTGAACGATCACAATTTCGTTTCACTGGGGACATTATATCATGTTCCTTCGGACAGTGGAAAAAGCCTTAAAAAGAACAACCACACTTGCCTAATTAAAATACCTAAAGATAAATGTAGGTTTCCAGAAAAACTCCCCAAATTATATAGCCAAGATTCTGCGAGTTAAGTGGCATGTGAAAAATCTAAGGACATAGCATGTTTTCAAAGTTATGATATTTTAAATTGTCTCCCTCTCCATTTATTATAATAGATTCCACAAGAGTGCTCTCACAACAGCACCATTATCTCTAGTAGATTTAAGGACTATTTTATCAGCACTTTTTTTTTTTCTAAAATAATTGAGTTTGCTGGAATAAACTATTCAGCTCAATATTTTTCATCTCCCTCTAATATAAATGTATTTGATTCCTATAAATCTGAGTGAGGTCAGGGAGGAAATCACACATATTTGTTTTCCACAGGGTATATGAGCTATTAAGGCATGCTGCACTTATTATAGATCATATTTGTTATTTGGCAAGATAATTTGAATGATTGAGAACACTATTTGAGAACATGTAACACCAAGAAACAACCAGAAGGGAAAACTGAAAGCCAAGCACTCCTCATAATAAATATTTTAAATAAAATGCTCCATGGCAAGTCACACACACACTTACATAGGAAATGGACTAGTAGGATATTATTCTAAATCACACATGCTGTTTATTCGTACGCCTCAGATAATGTATTTATTTTTTCTCATGTAAGGATAGATGGTATTAGTGCTTTTACTTGGACTACTTATAATTTGTGTATATTTTTACGTCTTCCCTCCAGCCTCAAACATGTGGATATTTTCTTGGCTTTGTGTTCTAATTATTTTGGCTGTGGCTGATGTGGACACAGTAGCAAAGACCACACTGTACACCAAATTTACAAAGAAATCTGACGGGAAAGAGATGCTGAAGGGCCTCAAGCCATCCAATGGCTTCCCTCTGGATGAAGAAGAAACCCTCCTTACAGAAATGGCTGCCGTGGCAGAGCCCACCACCGGCCCCTCGCCCTCAGCCACGGCAGAGCCCACCACTGACCCCTCTGCCCCTGCCAGTCTCTTTCCATTTGAAAGTTTCTCTCTGGACACGGCTGGTTTCTTTGTGAACTGCTGCCATTGTTGCTCATTTGTCGCTGGGCAGAAAGGAGAACCTGGAAAGTCGGGAGAACAAGGTACTTGAAAATGCCCACCTGAACGTCCCCAGAGAGGAGGGGTTGGGGTGCAGAATTGTTCTGGGGGTTTCTGCAGTGGTGGGATGCTTGCCCATAAGAATGTGATGAATGCAAATGGAAGCGTGGTTATTGATACGTATTTATATTGAGATAAAAATGCAGTTCAGTCACCACAGCTATATTTATTTTTTTAAAAAGGATTTGTTTATTTTTATTATATGAGTATGGGTATTCTGCCTGCATGAATGTCTGTGGGCCATGTGTGTGCCTGGTGCCCATAGAAGTCAGAAAAAGGTGTCAGGTCCTCTGTTACTGGAGTTATTGATGACTGTGAGCCACCACGTGGGTGTTGGGAATTGATTCCAGGTGCTCTAGAAGAGCAGCCTGTACTCTTAACCACTGAGCAGCCTCTTCGGCCTCAATCACAGCCGTATTTCAAGAGTTCTTCCTATTACCCACACATGGCCTATGCCTACTGTATTGGGTAAAATCTACTGAATTAATAGTGATGTTCCGACCTGAGTCAGGGACTCCCAACTCCAGTCCCAGTGCTGAGGTTTTCTAGGCAGCTCAGGCTATGACCAGTGGAGTTTTTCTATGGTTGATTTTAAAACTGGAAAATGAAAATTCTATTGCATGGCAAGAAAGTGTGGCAACTGATGGACTTTTTGAGTGCTATTTGTAGTTAGGATTAGAAGTGGAAGGGCTGGGAGCGGAGAATAAAGTGTGAAATTCAGTTTGCACCTCATTGAAATGCAGAAGCAATACTGTCATTGCCCAGCAATTTTCTCTGTTGAACACTGTGGTTACTATTTTGAAGTCTCAGATGTCTTTAATATATACATAATGAATATTCTCTCAGTTTTACTGTAATGCATTCTGGCTTTTATGTGCTATGTGGTATAGACAACTTAAGATAAAATTAAAGATCAGAATGTCAATTTTAAATTTCCTATTCCCTGAAAAAAATTCACATAATGTTTGTGGCGTCTAGCCTGTGGCATAAAGCTGTAATATCAGTAATTATGCATCCCCACAGAGCTTTTAATTGATTTCATCCTGTGGCAGGGGGTTTGGGGGAGATATGCTCTTTATTGCTGAGCTGGATTGAGGGGTAGAGAGAATGAGATTAGGACTCCAAAACTTCCTGGCCAGTGGCACACTATTGGAAAGGCAATGGGGCCGAGGGAGTCGTATTTACCAGCACTCTTCATGTCTCATCTGCCCGGCAAACTGCTGAAGGATGGAAAGCCCAGCCAGGGCCAGGGAGACAGCTGGCGGCAAGACTTTGAAGAAGACAGTGAGCTCCATAGCATGAGGGCATTTGTCTCACCTGATGACAGATGAGACTGGGCTGTTCCTGGCCTTCAGCTTCTCTTCTAGTCTTTGTGACATATGTTTGGAGGTGTGCCTAGTTCCTAGCCTGTCTGTGTAATTCATATGTCATAATCTAACTGGTTATATCATCTGACTGAGAATGTTGTGTGTCTGTTTATGCTGTGGATTAAACACGGGGCTTTGTGCATGTTAGGCTACTGCCCCAACACCTTCTATTTTGAGACAGTCCCACAAAGTTGCCCATGTTGACCTTTTAATCACTCTGAAGGCCAGGTAGATCAGGAACTCGCCTAACTCCTACCTCAGCTTTTCAAGTAGTTGCAATTACAGACCCAAGTTATCAGGACAGGATAGGCGGACACTCAGAAGTTTGGCCATCTTGGCCCTTTCCTAAGAAGGCTTCATTCTCTAAGTCTCAGTTTCAAAAATGGGAAGCAGAGTTATATGAAAATACAATCAAGATGAATGTGATGCCTGAAATAGAGTAAATGCTCTGTAAACTACCTTTATCACTCAGTTAATATGGAGGGAGTGTGGTTCTATCTTGTGAAATTCTCTGGGCCTGATACAACGGCATCCTGTTTCTTGAGATTGAAACAGTTGTTCTAGCTTTACCAATTTCTTGAAATTGTTTTTTTTTTTTTGATGTTATGATATAATTGCATCATTTCTCTCTTTTATTTTTTCCTCCAAACCCTCCCACATACCCTGCTTTGCTTTCTTACAAATTCATGGCCTCTTTTTTTCTTTAACTGTTGTTACATACATATATGTGTATATATACATACATATTCCCAAATACATAAATAGATCTGCTCGGTGACTCTTCCTCTTCTGTGTTTCTTTCATTAGAAATCTAATATGAGAGCAGCATTGAACAAACTCAAAGGAAAAGAATAAACCTGCTCCAGTCCAAGCATTTCAACGTTTCTTCCTTAACTCTCTGTCTTTGGTCATGTGAACACACATATTGCAGGCATCACATGGTACATTACCTACTTTTAAAAGTCTTCCTAGATTCAGTTTATGGAAGAAAAAAACATCATGAAAACATAGAGATCTATTTAATGGCCAGAAGGCAGCTCTCCATCTCTTGCTTCTGTTTTGGCTTTAGTTGCTGTGGGTGCCTCATGTTAAGAAGCGTGGGGGAATTTTACATCATTTCTAAATCTTTATAAAAAATACTGAAGATATTTTTACGTTGCACCTGGTGATGTGCTCCTGGTTCAGTGAGCATTTGGTCGACTTAGAGGTTGCAGCACCTGCCAGTGCAGAGACTGGAGGCAAAATCAGTCGGTTCACCCAGAAAACCCAGCTTTCTCCCTTGTGCTCAGTCTTCAGGTGTTTACGAGGATACAACCGCGAAGTACATCTCACGCAGATGTGATGGTCGTCAGTCTTCTTCTGGGTCTTTTGCGTAGTTGCATGATGCTTCTGTGCCAGCTCAGGGGTGTGTTTGGTCTTTCCCACAACAGTAGAACCCCCCTGAGTCTTGGGAGGAGACACTGCACGTAGGACCTTGTTTGGCTTTTTTGTTTACTCTCACCTCCTCTGCTTAGTCCGCCTCTATTCTGATCCTCCATGCAATTCTTCTGCAAATGGGGGAGTCTGCCTTCAGCCATGACCTCTACTGCCAGCAACTTATTAAAGGTTTTCTTTTACAAATTTATAGTTTCTTCCAAAGATGAATTCTACGGAATATGATTTTTTTTGTTTCATTGAGTTGTTTTTAATTTTTAAATTTCTATTTCATTCTATCCCATTAGCCTTAATTATAATTAAACTGAAATTTTGTAATTTTGTTGAGTGTGATTATCTATATGGTAAACTGTTGGAGAAATTAGCCTTGAAATATTCCAGGTAAACAGCAATTTTCACCCTGCAAATGGGACTGAACTTGCAAAAGAATAATTAATTGAGTTAGGTGAGTTCTAGGTAAGTGTCTGGATGAATAAGTGTTATCTGTGGCGGTTTGAATGAGAAAGGCCCCCCTGGGCTCATATTTGCATGCTCAGTGTAGCAGGCTTTCTTTTGGGTTATCAGCTAGCTCACAAATAACAACATGGAGAATTATTATTAGTTATGAATGCTTGGTCTTCATTTACGCTTGTCCCATTAGCTCTCATAACTTAATTTAACCTGTTTCTCGTCAGCTACGTTTTGCTTTGGAGCTTTTTACCTTTCTTTCATTCTGTATGTCCTACTCCATGTCTGTCTGTCTGGCAGCTGCCTGGCTGGCTGGCCCCACGTGTCTCCCTCTTTTTCTCCCTTGTTCTTTTCTTCTCCTAGCAATTCTCTCTGCCTGCTGACCTTGCCTATCCCTCTACTGCCTAGCTATTGGATGTTCGGCTTTTTGTTAGACTAATCAGGTGCCTTAGGCAGGCAAAGCAACACATCTTTCCATCCTTAAACAAATGCAGCATAAACAAATGTAGCACATCTTTGCATAGTTAAACAAATGCAGTGTAAACAAACATAACACATCTTTCCCTAGTTAAAGTAATTTTCCACACAAACTTAGTTCCCAGTTTGGAAACTATATAGGAAAGATTAGGAGGTGTGGCCATGTCAGAGAAGTATCACTGGGGTTGGGGTTGGAGATTTAAAAAGCCCAAGCCAGTCTGTCTCTCTCTGTCTGCTGCCTGTGGGTCAGGATGTAAAGCTCTCACTTATTGCTTCAGTGCCATGCCTGTCTGCTTCCCACCATGATGATCATGTATTTCACTACCCTCTGGGACTGTGATCCTCAGATTAAATGATCTCTTTAATGTGGGTTGTCTTGGTGATGGTGTCTCTTCATGGCAATGGAACAGCAACTAAGACAATATCCAGGGAGGTCAGAGACTTGCTGGTCTCCACCACACTGCTTGGTCACTACTTACACGAACAGTGCTATTTTTTTTCAGGTGTTTAAAGACTCTGTTTTTTAAAAAGACACTTTAGGAAATTCTAATTCCTTTATTGACTCTTTGCTTAATACTATTTTCTCAAGGAATTCTCTTCTGACCCCATAAATATAACTCCTTTTATTTTTAATGCTAACTTACAATGGAACCTTCTTATTTTACTTTGTATCAAATATAGTGGGAAATTTTCCATTTCTCCTTATGTTATCTGCTTAATGTTTATCTTGCACAGATTCTCATCCCTGTGGGGATGGCTGCATTTCTAGTACCTAGCAAGATGCTTTAGTGTACAGGAAACATCACAAGTAGTTCCCAATCAATGGGTAAGTGGATGAATGGCAATCTCAAAGTGTCTGATATTGTGATTTTACTTCCAATTTAAAAGTGTGATCCTATGAGGTTAAGTGTCAGATAATCATTTTTTGTCATTTGATATAGTGCTGCTTCCCTGAATCATTTGATCACTGCCACGGATATAGTGACAAGTACTAATGGGCTCAATTTATCTATTCAGGTAGTACAAAATTGCAAATCAGACAGAAATATTGCCCTTAGGACTCTGTAATGGCTTATTCTCACCAGATCTTATCATTAGAATGTTGACAGTTTTTGGTTTCAATAAAATAACTGTCTCTTTCCCCGAACTAATGAATTTAAAAATATAATTTTTCTAATGTGATGATTTTAAAACTTCATTTTTAGGTCCTAAAGGAGAAACAGGTGACACTGGCAGCCCAGGGCACCCAGGAATCATTGGACCCCAAGGCTCCAAAGGCCAGAAAGGAGAGAAGGGTAGGTAACCATTTCCATTCCAGATCAAACTCAGGGAGACTCTGAATCATTTTTAAGATCAGTTTGCTAAACAAAGGCTAGATATTAAAAGCAGGTTTTCAAAAGTGCAAACATTTGATAAATCATCCCACATATTAATTTGACATAAAACATTAACTTTATACATGCCACTTGAAAAACTTTCAGGTATATGGGAATTGCCCTCCCCCCACATACATACACACACACACACATACACACACACACACACACACACACACACTCACTCACTCACTCACTCACTCACTCACTCACTCACTCATACACAGTGACATACATATACACACTCCAGCAGGGGATGGGGAAATAGAGAGAGAGAAAGACTCATTTTTAGTTATGCTATTTTTCATTTATTCAGACAATATGTTTTGATTATGTGTTTCCCTCTCCCAACTCCTCCCAGATGTCCACCACCTTCCTATATCTAACTTTATGTTCTTTCCTCTCTCTATCAACAAGCTTCCCAGACCAAAACCAAAACAAAGAACAGAAAACAAAACAAGCAAACAAGTCATAAGAAAAAAATGCCAAGAGAAATTCTTTACTGGCCACCAGCATGACCCAGAGACTACAACTTAACAAAGTATGGTCTCTGGGGAAGGGTCCTTTCTTTCAGTGTGAGACCTTTTATTCCTTCTTTTCCTCACTCTAATACTGGGGAGTGAGGCCATGCAATCTAGGTAAGGGCTCAACTGAGCTAGACACACCCAGTTAAGTGTGGAATTTTTTCCCTAATAGTACAATTGAGTTTTGGTAGAAATCTGGATGTTAAGGAGAACTTGATATTGTCTTTGGCTCATTCTGAAATCAGAGATAGTATTAATGATGGGCAGCAGAATAAATTAAATATTATAATCTCAAAAAATAAAAGAAATAATTAAAATACAGCAGTGGTTTTACATTGCCTGGAACCTGGCAGAAGTGGACTTTTATTGACTCACAACCTGTTCATCAAAGAGAATTTGTAGCTATGAACACTTTCATTGATCTTTGCCTGCCCAAGAATCTGATGTAGCTCTGAATACATCAGCAGAGAAGGCTTTCTGTCCCAGACATGCCTGGTTCTTTCTTTGGGTACTTTAAGGTACTACAAAGTTAATATTCGCTGGGACATTTAGAACTTCCTCAGAGAATACCGGTGCCCTGTAGAAAAACCATCTATCCATCAAGCTCAGTGTTTCAGCTCCAGTGTCGTATGTCAGAAGGCCTAATATCACATATACATCACCATCCCCGTGGCTCGGGAACTGCCTAGCTCATTCCTGCCGGAACAGTCAGTGAAGTAATTACTCAAAAAATATGCTTAGGTAAGAGAGTGCTACTTCTCACTTGTCAGTTATGCGATTTTCATTCTTGGAAACATTTAATCCTTTTGTGGCTGAATTATATTAGCAGGGAGCCTGTGAAATAAGGATGAGTGATGAACCTCCTCAATGCTTCATACATTTCGGAAGCTAGACTTCTGGAAGTGGAAGAAAATCTGGGGAGGTACCGCAAGATGCGGTTCTTAAGAAGATGCTTTGATGAATGATCAAAGTGGAATTTCATTCAGCCAGTCTCTATAAAGCGGCAACTCTACTTTCCTTCTACTTCCAGACTTCGTGTGGACTCCTGGTGAAGAATGAAAGTTAAAAAAGTTCCCGAACCTCTACGCTTGAATGGCTCTAATGCTAGGCAGTCGTCATCTAATGGAATGCTTTCTATTAGGGCAATTAATCTCCTTAAAGAAACTTAAGAGATGCCAGTAGTGCTGGGCATGGCAGTACACGCCTTCAATTCCAGCATTTGGGAAGCAGAGGCAGGCAGAGCTCTCTGAGTTTAAGGCTGGCCTGGTTTACATAGTGAATTTCAGGACAGCCAGGGACACACAGTGAATCCCGGGGGTGGGGTGGGGGAGCTAGTAATGCTGGATAAAGCTGGCCAGCATTCCATTACTGAAGAGGGAATAGGCTTTGGTCCTTCACTTCCATTCAACATCGGAACCTGTCAGATAATACATTGAGATATTTTCCTGGTATACCATGGGTTAAATTTGCACATTTAATGGTTCTATGTGAAGTAATAATAGAGAAGCCAGCTCTAGGAAACTAGAGTGACCTATGTTGGATTGTACTATGGCAAACATCTGAATGTCTAAAACTTTTATTATCATAAATGTTTCCTGTAGCTCTATAACTGTATACCAAAGTTATTCCAACATGTAACGAAAATGGCCCATTTTGACAGTGTCTATTAAGGGTAGTTTTTCACTCCTGGATTCATTTTTTTTGGTAGTTTTGCTGATGGAAGAGTATGGTTCTCTCTCTCTCTCTCTCTCTCTCTCTCTCTCTCTCTCTCTCTCTCTCTCTCTCTCTCAACTTCTATGATGAGTTGAGATGGAAGTTTTTCTTGGTCCCACCCAGTCCTGTCGTCCCATGGTCCTGCAGCCCCACAGCCACTTGTAAAATAATCACTCAGAGGCTTAATATTAATTACAAGCTGTTTGGCCTATGGCTCAGGCTTATTGCTAGCTAGCTCTTACATCTTAAATTAACCCATTTCTAATAATCTAAGTATTGCCACGTGGCCATGGCATTTCCAGTCTGCAGGCATGTTGCTCTTTGGGTGGCTAGATGGCATCTGCTCTGACTCTGCCCTTCTCCCTCTTGGATTTCCCACCTGGCTATAACCTATAGGCCAGAGCAGCTTCTTTATTAACCAATGGTAGCAACACATATTCACAGCGTACAGAAAGTCCATCCCACAGCAGTGAGTGGCAAACAAAGAAGACATTTTGACTGCCGTTCAAAATTTGCAGTAGGGAAAATACCAGCACACACATACACAACATTTGTCAGTTATTGGGAATTTCATGAGGAATTTGAAGAATCATATGAAGGCTGTAAGAAAGAGGAGTTCTGCTTGAAGGGACCAGCTCTTAATCCCCTTTAAGTGGCTCACTATTAACTAGAATTCAAAATTCCTAATGTCCTTCAACCTCTTCTTTTTCTACACTGTTTTACCTTTAAGCAATTTTTGTTAAGCAATATTGGAATGTGGCGAAACTCTGAACCACATGTTGGATTTATCCCAAATGACATAGTTGTGTCAACATTAATCCCTGTACTCTTTTAGGACTAAAGGGAGAACGGGGGGACCAAGGAGCAGGTGGCATTCCAGGATACCCAGGAAAACCGGGAGAGCAAGGTAAAGTCAATCTACTATGTTAGGACCTGAGTACAGGAAAGCCCTCTGTCTCTTCCTGTTTGTAAATGTAGGCATGCAAGGTTTATACTCAAATTCTCATTATTTTAATAACTCAGTGTGCTCATTGCATGAGTTGAGTCTAGGAGTTGAGACATTAGGCAAATGTGTCTGTGTTCTGCTCTGTTTTTCAACTGTCATCAGAAAAAAGAAACTACATTTCCATTCCTGTGCCTGTGAGACACTTTGGGAGTAGACGGGTAGAACAGAGATTGAAGTGATTACATGATTTGGGCTAAATGCAAAAGCTAGTGGAATAAAAACAGTTCTATATTATCTTAAAAGTAAAGAAAGAAACCCCCTGAAACATTATTGTTTCTTGGAAGCCTTAGCTAGTCTCCTTTTGAGAACATGACGTGGTAATTATTGCTCACTATATTTAATGACTCCTCGAAACAGACATTACTGAGCCAAGAACTGGGTTTACAGGTCTCATTGGTTGGTATTATTTTAATATTTTAGGTCTATGGTAATAGCATCCTGTCATAGTTTATATGCTTCTCAAGCATTATTTTACTTTTCTCTTTCAGGTGGACTTGGTCCCAAGGGAGATAAAGGAAACATCGGCCCGGCAGGAATGAAAGGACAAAAAGGCTCCCAGGGGGACCTGTGTGGGAACTGCCCCAAAGGAGAGAAAGGGGATCCTGGGGCCTCGGGTGCCCATGGCTTCACTGGAGAGCCTGGGGCCAAGGGCGAGAAGGGGGGTGTTGGGGAGAAAGGTTATCGTGGAGAGTCTGGGGAGAGGGGAGAGAAGGGCCAGAAAGGCGAGGCAGGGATGGAGGGAGAGAAAGGTAGCCGAGGAGACGCTGGCGCAGAAGGCAGACGTGGCTCAGATGGTCTGCCTGGACCCAGAGGTGGTCCTGGCCCTAAGGGAGAAAAGGGAGATATAGGTCCTCCTGGTCTTACCGGACCTGCGGGTCCGAAGGGGGAGCTTGGGAGCAAAGGGGCTCGAGGGCCCACTGGGAAGAAGGGCTCCCGGGGTGTCAAAGGCTCCAAAGGAGAGGCCACCCAAGTCACACAGTCGGCGTTTAGTGCTCTTTTGTCCAAGCCCTTTCCTGCCCCAAACGTCCCCATCAAGTTTGACAAGATTCTCTCCAATGACCAAGGGGATTATAGCCCCATCACTGGGAAATTTAACTGTAGCGCTCCCGGGACATACGTTTTTTCCTATCATGTCACTGTCAGGGGCCGACCTGCTCGAATCAGTCTTGTGGCCCGCAACAGGAAGCAGTTCAAGTCCAGAGAGACGCTCTATGGTCAGCAGGTGGACCAGGCCTCCCTGCTCCTCATTCTGAAACTGAGTGCAGGAGATCAAGTGTGGCTAGAAGTGTCAAAGGACTGGAACGGACTGTACGTTGGCCCTGAGGATGACAGTATCTTTAGTGGGTTCCTTCTGTACCCAGAGGAAACTCTTGAGAAGTTAACATAAATCCAGGTTTTGGACACTGCACTTTTGATTTAGTCTATAAATCTTGAGCAGAGCTCTCAAAAATTTTGATTTTTTTCGTGACTATAAATGCAATACAAAACATTTAAGAATGTACAACGTAGTGTCAACTACTCCTATTCAAAGCATCTCCTTTGAAGTATTTATGTCTTTGAGAACATGTCTATTAAGTTTGTAGCTAACATTTTTCATTTAGCATTATAATGACGTTAACTGATGCCACTTAAGGAATTAATAATGGCAACGCTCAAAACTGTGAATGAGATTTATCATTAATAAATACTTATGTGATGGTTTGAATAAAAATGGCTCTCGCTGGGCAGTGGTGGCACACGCCTTTAATCCCAGCACTCAGGAGGCAGAGGCAGGTGGATCTCTGTAAGTTCGAGGCCAGCCTGGGCTACACAGTGAGTTCCAGGAAAGGCACAAAGCTACACAGAGAAACCCTGTCTCGAAAAACAAAAAACAAAAAACAAACAAACAAACAAAAAATGGCTCCCATAGGTTCATATATATTTGAATGTCACAGGGAGTGAACCTGTTTGAAAGAATTAGAAGGTGTGACCTTGTTGGAGGAAGTGTCATTTGGGGTGGGCTTTGAGGTTTCAAAAGTCTCTCTTTCTGCCTGATTCTTGCAGATCAGGATGTCAAGCTCTCAACTATTGCGTTAGCATCATGCCTGTCTGCTTTCCACTGTGATGGTCTACTACCCTCTGGAACCATGAGCTCCAAATTAAATACTTTCTATTATGAGAGTTGTCTTGATCATGGTGTCTCTTCATATCAACAGAACACTAAGACAATTTCCTTCTAAATACTTTCTTTATCTCATGTAATGACATGTCACTCTATTCTGTTGAATGTGCAGCCAACAGCTGACAGACCTCGATGACAGCTCTTTCTCAAAGTCCCTGATTCTCTTGGAAGGGATCCTTTTAACACAATAGAGGTATTTTCCTTTCAGTTTTAATTCGGAAGAAACACACATGTAGTGTGGCAAACAATTGGCAAAACAGACTTAAAATTTATTCATGTGTAAGGATTTGCACGTAAGCCTATATTATGTAGACTAAAGGTTAAATGTAAAAAAGAAAATTGATAAAGATGTCACTCAGTTAACTGTTCATTGAATTATTGTGCATAGAACAGAATGTCCCTAACAGATTCAAGAACAAAATTAAATCAGTATTGATCAAAATTTCAGCCCTTTCTTCACGATAGAACATTTTATCATCATCTCTGTAATAACTAATTCCAGTTATTCAGTGATAAGGTTTTGGGAACAGGTGGGGGGTAGGAAATTCATTTGCAAAATGAATGTTTAATAACTGTGAATACTGGGTAATTCAGCAGTTTCACTCTTTTTATAACAGTGAAATTTATTGAATCCAAATGGAATTTGATTTTTCAGAGGTATAGTTACACAGATTTGCAAATCTTTGTGTGCCAAGCCAGGAAATGGGTGCTGGGGAATTTTCTGGTTATATTCTGCCAACTTGGGCAGGCATTCACTTTTGAGATCCTCATCCATATGTATATTAACAGAGTGTTTCCCAAACAGTTCAGAGGAATACCATTTCTAGATGTTACTGCGAATCACTAGAAAAAAGTAGCTTCCATGTTAAACAAATGTTGGAAGTTCTATTACACACACACACACACACACACACACACACACACACACACACACACACTATCATATATCATGTGAAGATTCATAAAGCCCATTAATGTAGTCTCTGACATTTGCATAGAAAATAAATTAGCTTAATTTTGTTTTACTCAGTGACTCGGAGATTATTGTTGGTTTTGAATTCATTTCATGAACAATGCTCTTTAGGATGTTAATTTTGGAAATGTAGCATTAGTTTTTTATCCAGTGGTTTTCTTCTGTGGAGACCAGAATGTGACTTCAGTTATGGCTATGCCTGTATTTTTTAAGAGGAATAAGAGTTTGTGTGTAAGTGATTTAGATAAGCCACACCTCATTTGAAATCTTTTTTCCTAATTAGGGTATTAAATAGTGAAGTGATTCAGGAACTTAGAGTTTTAGCTTTTGTTTTTTGATTCCTGTTTTTTTTCTTTCTTAAATTTATGTTATTTTATTTTGTGTATATGTTTGTGCACCATGCTTGTGCTTGGTACCTGAGGAAGCCGGAAGACAGCATTAGATCCCCTGGAACAGGAGTTACACACAGTTGTGGGCTGTCATGTTGGTGTTGGGAGTCAAACTTGGGTCCTCTGGAAGAGCACTGGGTACTCTTAACAACTGAGCCATCTCTCCAGCCCCCTTTCCTTTTCTTTATATCATGTCTAACCCTGAGTTTGAGGAGGCTGTGAGCCAGCTAGCACAGGAAGATAGAGTAATAAAAAACCAAACACATACGCAAACACATCAAGGTCTTAGAGATGAAGAAAACCAGGCAGAGGGCCAGCAAGGGAGTAAGTTTTATGGTACCTGACAGTGTCCTGCATCTGTCTGTGATGGGCATTTTATAGGAAGTCTAAAATGTTCAGGGTTGTTATCTAAGATTGATGGTAATTATGAACATTTTACAAGATATCCAAACAGTTGCTGTTTATGGAAATTGATGTGCAAGACAGGTTCTAGACTCTTTGTGATTCTTCATACCATGAGGATAGAAAAATGGTACCCATGTTCCCTTCTTTCCATATGCCATGTGTGCTGTCTTATTAGACAGTCCCAAGGATAGATCTCTTCTATCCTAAAGACTTAGGTTCTGCGTCTACTCTACTCATATTCTAATGACTACCAGTAGCTATACCTGGATGTCAGTCCTGAACACCAGACTACATAGATGGCCAAGAATGAAACTGACACTCAAAGCTTAGCACAACCAAGTCAAGTTTCTGGGATTCTTATACCCTTCAAGTCACACGCTGGCATTTGCTGCCATTTGTCCAGAATCAAAACCTTGTCTCATCACTTGAAGTTTTCATTCGTTGTAGCTGGAGCGTTTTCTCTCTGGGTCCTGCCGAGCCCCGGCAGTCGACAGCCCACTTATAAAATAAACACCCAGATGCTTATACTATTTACAAACTGTATGGCCATGGCAGGCTTCTTGCTAACTATTCTCATATCTTAAATTAATCCATTTCTATAAATCTATACCTTGCCACGTGGTTCGTGGCTTACTGGCGTCTTTACACATTGCTTGTCATGGCAGCGGCTGGCAGTGTCTCCCCCCTCTGCCTTACACTTCCTAGAATTCTCTTCTCTGCTTGTCCCACCTATACTTCCTGCCTGGCCACTGGCCAATCAGCATTTTATTTATACAGAGTGATATGCACAGCAATTCATACTTAAGTACGCTTAATGCTTCAGGGTCAATCCAGAGTGTGATGACTTTCTCACACCTTCACTTCTGCAGCTCTTGTCAGGTTATTATAATTTATAACCTAGTTTATCAAAATAACCTCCTAACTGGATCCCTCAAACATTTAAAGAAAATGGGCCTGACAGACTGCGTGCTTAAGTATTTAAAGCATAAATGACGGTAACAAATGGTTCTTTAAGCTCTCGTCTACTTCTCTACTTTGGACTATATGTTGTTTCATTGAAAAATCTTTTGAAAGTTACAGTTTTATTAATACAAGTTATGGTAAATAAGGTAGATAAAATGAATGAATGAATATTTACATGAGCATGCTAGGATTGGATGAATAATAAAATAAATATAATAAATATATTAACACTTGAATTATATATTTTTCCATAGATGTCATTTTCAAAGCTTAATTTCATAAAAAAATATGATATATTTCTGTAAACAATTCTGTTGACAATTTTGCCAAGTTAATCATCTTTGTTGGGTCATTGTATTTCTTAGCAATTTAGAAAATTTCTATCAACTTGGAAAAACTTCACCTCACTGAATTTGTAATAAAACTTAGGCTGGGTGAGGTGGCGCATGCCTTTAATACCAGCACTCATAAGGCAGAGGCAGGTAGATCTCTATGTGTTTGAGGCCAGCTTGTTCTACAGAGTGAGTTCCAGGACAGTCGGGGCTATTAGAGACAGAGACATCCTGTCTGGAAAAGCCAAAAAACAAACAAAACAAAACAAAAAACCCTCAGAAATGAACTGGGAATTTATGTATTACAGTCAAATATTGCAACAGGGGCTAGGTAAGATGCATTACCACTGTTATACACAAGTTGTAAAATATTTAAATTTTAACGCATAAACCCGTGTTAGCTTACATTACCATTCCATTATATTAAAATAATATTTTAGAACTTAGATCCATTGCGGATTCTCTTTGTACTTATTCAAATACAAATTTAAGTCATATGAAAGGTTAAATATTGGATAGTATCTGCTGTGGGATGGTCTGTATGTCAAATTGTTCTGATTGGTCAATAAATAAAACACTGATTGGCCAGTGGCCAGGCAGGAAGTATAGGCGGGACTAAGAGAGAGGAGAATTGAGAGAACAGGAAGGTGGGAGGAGACACTGCCAGCCGCCGCCATGACAAGCAGCATGTGAAGATGCCGGTAAGCCAAAAGCCACATGGAAAGGTATAGATTTATAGAAATGGATTAATTTAAGATGTAAGAACTAGATAGCTAGAAGCCTGAGCCATTAGGCCAAACAGTTTAAACAATATAAGTCTCTGTGTTTACTTGGTTGGGTCTGAGTGGCTGTGGGACTGGCGGGTGACAGAGATTAGTCCTGACTGTGGGCCAGGCAGGAAAACTCTAGCTACAAATATCCTTTAACTATTAAATGTGCAACCTTAGCAATTATCATGCAGTTTATAGGTATGCCAAGAACGGTGACACAGGTCATTTTGTAAGATATTCCCAGTTAACCACATGCCTGCTCTTTCCTCTCATTTAAACTTTTACTCAGATATCATCTTTCCAGCAAATCCTTCTTGAACCAATTTTCAGTTGCAAACTTCATATCCTTCACTTTCTATGTGAATAATAAATCACCTATGGATTTTCTTATTGTCTATATTATCCAAGAAAGTAAGTTCCATGAAGCCAAAGATTTCTAACTATTTCTTTTTTATTATTGATTTTTTCATACAATATATTCTGAGCATGATTTCCCCTCCCTCATCTCCTCCCAGATCCTTTCCACATCTCCACCCATCCAACTTCATACCTTCTTTCTCTCTTTCTTTAGAAAATGAACAGGCAAATAAAACAAGACCAGATAAACAACTAAAACAGACATAAAACCCCTACTGAAATAGAAATAGCAATTAAAACTCTCCCAACCAAAAAAAGGCCAGGCCAGATGGAGTCAATGAAGAATTCTACCAGACCTTCAAAGAAAATTACTCAAAGTACTGTGCAGAATAGAGACAGAAGGAATATGGCCTAATTCTTTTTAGGAAGTGTCAATTACCCTGATTCCTAAACCACAGAAAGACCCCCCCCCAAAAAAAAGAAAATTACAGACCAATTTCTCTTATAAACATAGATGCAAAAATTCTCAACAAAATACTTGCAAACTAACTCCAAGAACACATCAAAAACATCATCCACTGTGATCAAGTAGGCTTCATTACAGAGATTCAGGGATTGTTTAATATGTGAAAATCAACAAATGTAATCCACCACATAAACAGACTCAAAGACAGAAACCACATGATTATCTCACCAGATGCAGGAAAGTCACTGACAGAAATTCAACATCCCTTCATGGTAAAGTTCTGGAGAGACTAGGAATACAAGAAGCATATCTCAACACAATAGAGACAATTTACAGCAAGCCCACAGCCAACATCAACCTAAACAGAGAGAAATTCAAAGCATTTCCAGGAAAAACAGGAACAAGACAAGGATGCCCACTCTTTCCATACCTATTTAGTATAATGCTTCAGGTCTTTGCTAGAGCAATAAGGCAACTGAAATAGACCAAGGGAATACAAACGGGAAAGGAAGAAGTCAAAGTATCATTGGTTGTAGATGATATGATTTGATACATAACCCTAAAATCTTCACCAAGAAACTTTTATAGCTGATAAACATGTTCAGCCAAGTAGCAGGATACAAAATGAACACAAAAATTTAGAAGCCTTTGTATATACAAATAATGATAAATGACTGAGAAAGAAACTTAGGAAAACAATACCTTTCACAATAGCCTCAAAAACAGTATGTTGAGGTAACTCTAGCTGAGCCAGTGAAAAAAATGTATAATAAAATAATAAAATCTTTAGGACACTGAAGAAAGTGAGATATCAGGAGATGGAAAGATCTCCCATGCTCATGTATTAATAAGTTTAACATAGAGAAAATTGCCATCCTACTAAAAGCAAACTACAAATTCAATGCAATCCCTATCAATATTTCAACACAATTCTACATATAAATTGAAAGAAAAATTTGCAGCTTCACGTGAAAACACACACACACACACACACACACATACATACACACACAAATGAAAAAACCAGGATAGCTAAAACAATCTTGAATAATAAAAGAAATGCTATTTGTATCACCATCTCCAATCGTAAATTGTATAAAAAATGGCATAGTATTGGCATAACAATAGACACATTGATCAACAGAATTGAATTGAAACCCAGACATAAGACCACACACCTACGGATACCTGACTTTTGGGAAAGAAGTCAGAAACACTCACTGGGAAAAAAATAAGATAGTATCATCAACAAACGGTGCTGGTCAAACTGGGTGGCTGCACATAGAAGATTTGTATGCATTACCCTGCACAAACTCAACTTCCAATGGATTTAAGACCTCTACATAAGGCCAGATACACTGATAGAAGAGAAAGTAGAGAATAACCTTGAATTCACTGGCACAAGAAAAGACTTTTTGAACAGAACAGAGGCACTAAGAACAACAACTAATAAATGGGACCTCACGAAACTAAGAAGCTTTTGTACCAAGCAAAGAACACTGTCAGTTGGACAAAGCAGCAGGCTACAGAATGTGAAAAGACCTTGTCAACTAAATGCAACAGAGGACTAATACCTAAAATATATTAAGAAGGAAAAAATATTGGCCATCAAGAAAACAAATAACTCAAAAAATGGGGCACAGGACTAAACAGAGAATTCTCAGGGAAACCTTGCCTTGTTGGAGGAGGAAATGGGGTGTGTGTGTGTGTGTATGTGGGGGGGGGGAAGGTGGAAGTGGTGGGAGGAGGGAGGAGAGGGGGATCTGTAATTAGTATGTAAAATGACTAAAAAATTCCTTAATAAAAAACAACTTAGGCCGGTCGGTGGTGGCGCATGCCTTTAATCCCAGCACTCGGGAGGCAGAGGCAGGTGGATCTCTGTGAGTTCGAGGTCAGCCTGGTCTCCAAAGCGAGTTCCAAGAAAGGCGCAAAGCTACAGAGAAACCCTGTCTCGAAAAACCAAAAAAAAAAAAAAAAAAAAACCAAAAAAAAAAAAAAACCAAAAAAAACAAAACAAAACAACCAAAAAAACAAAAAACAACTTAGTTTATTATAAAAACTTAAGAATAAATACTTCAGAAAAAAAATAAATTTAACCCCAATTTTCCAAAAGAAAAAAAAAGAGAGATGAATTTCACATGGCTGAGTGATACTTAAGGAAATGTTCACCATTTGTAGTCATCAATGCAAGTGCTAATTACCTTAAGATTCTATCTCACATCAGTGAGAATGGCCAAGATCAATAAAACAAATGACAGCTCATGCTGGTGAGGATGTAGGGTAAGGTGAACATTCATCCATTGCTGGTGAGGATGTAGGGTAAGGTGAACATTCATCCATTGCTGGTGAGGATGCAAACTTGTACAGCCACTATGGAAATCAATGTGGTGGTTCTACAAGAAGCTGGGAATAGATATACCTCAAGATTCAGCTATACCACTTGTGGGCATGTACCCAAAGGACTTTACACTCTAGTACAGAGACACTTGATCAATCATGTTCATTGATGCTCCATTCACAATAGTAAAAGATTGGAAACAGCCTAGATTTCCACCAACAAAAAAATGGATAAAGAAAATGTGGTACATTTACATAATGGAATATTATTCAGCTGTTAAAAATGAAATTCATAGGTAAATGGCTGGAACTCAAAAACAAACAAACAAGCAAACAAACAAATAAAAAACCCTCAAAACATATGGAGTGAAGTAGTCTAGATCCAAAAAGCCAAATAGGGTATGTACTGTATTTTCTTATATGTTAGCTTTTAAGATTTGATAGGCCTGCTATAATCCACATGACCACAGAGGCTGGGTACAGAGTAAGGAACTACCAGGGAGGGGGGGGCCTCCCAGGGAAGGGGAAATAGACTATAATAGTGATGGGAATGGTGGTGGAAGTGGGGGTCAGATGGAGACGGGTAGGGAAGAGGGGTGTAAGCAGGGAATGTGGGGATGGGCAGCTAACACTGAAGCCATTTTTGGGGGGGTCATATGAAAACCTACTACAGTAGAAGCTTCTTAAAATTCACACATATACAAAAGAAATCTAAATGGAGTCACCAAACAGCAGGGGAACAAAGCCTCAATTAGACATCTTTTACCAGCAAATAAAACCTCCAGTGCTAGGAATGAGTGCCATATAATAGTTGTTAGCCAAAGGGGCTCCATGGAAACCCCCAAACCTCTCAGGGTACCATCAAGGCTATTAGTTGCTCTCCATAAACTCATGGCAAGGCCCTGTTGCTGTAGACAACATTAACATGTATCCCTGAACACAGAAAAGTCACGCTAACTAAAGCCTTCACCCATAACTACTAGTGGCCATGGTACTGGAAAATACTCTTCATAATACCAGAGGAGAAAGGGAAACACCAATCCAGATACAAATGACTCTTCAGTCTATAATGGTGACCTGCCTTCATGATACACTGGTGCCATAGTGGTGTAGAAGCTGTGGTAGTAAACAACCACTATCCGTTTGGATTTAAGGTCCTCTCCATGCCTGACCCTGCTTGGGTGGCCAAGAACCTGAGACTGGATAGTTCATGGACTTAGGGAAAAGCCAAATACTATTATTCTATTAAAAGAGTGTAGCAATAAAATGACTCCTAACTTTTTTTTTTTTTTTTTTGTATTCATAGATCAGATCAGTGTCTTGCTCAGCCATCATCAGAGAAGTTTCCTTCTGTAGTAGATGGGAAGAAATAAAGAGATCCATAACTGGACAAAGTGCAGAGTGAAAGACCTTGGAACCCTCAGTCCTAAATGGGATGTCTTCAATAAATCCTTCCCCCTAGGGCACTCTGTGCAAGAGGAGACAAAGATTGTAAGAGCCAGTGGGGTTGGATGACGCCAAGAAAACAGCATCTTCCAGACACAACAGGACGGATCCACGTATAAACTTACAGAGGGTGCAGTAGCACCCACGCAGAGGGCCTGCCCAAGTCCAAGCCCAAAGGGGTCCCAGCCCTGAGAGGGGGAGGAGGACATGTGCTCCCATCCCAAACCACAAGCTGTCTCCAAGTTCCAATTGCTTGCAAAGGAAATGCTAGTTTTCTCCCGTGAAGTCTCTGTGGATACACAAACCACACGTAAGGGCAGGCCCCATTCCCAGCAGTAGGTAGGCCAACACAAAAGGAATTCAACGGTATTTTTGCCGATTTTTATTTATTTATTTATTTTGTCTCATAATGCTTTGTTTGGGCATTTTCTACCTTACTTTTCTTTTGCTTATCTATTATGTTTTTTGACTTTGTGCTTTTATGGTTTTTTTTTTTGTGTGTGTGTTTTGCCCCCTTTTTCTCCTGTTTGCTGTTTTATCATTAGTATCAACATATTAAATCATGACCAGAGAATGAAGGTTGAGTCCAAACCTGCAAGTCCCCACAAGGTGGCGCTCACAGATTAGCTTTACTTGGTGTTCATCTTAAGGAAAAAAAACAAAAAACAAACAAACAAACAAAAAAACCCTCAACTCTCTCAACCCCTAAACACACATTTTGTAAAGCAGATAAAATGATGAGTAAGGCCTTACTATTAAGGATCTGTTTTATATTTTGTTGTGTTCCAAACACCACACGTTTCCCTGCTCTGTTGAGATGCAGGGCTTGGGCAGATCTCTGCAACTGCATGAGAAATTTACAACCAAAGAAAGAAGTTGTTGTTCTGGGAGAAGGCTGTACACATTCTTATCTTTCACTCTTGCATCAAATAGGTCATTCTGAGTCCTGGGATACAATATACACTATAGTGTAAACCCAGTAACAAAAAGCTTTTAAAATGGGCCAAGCAGGCTGGAGTTTAAAAATGTTGTAAAGCTTGAAAGGAGTTTTGGAGAAGGTAAAACTGAAAGCAGTGCATTGTGCACAATAAAAGTGGGAAATAAGGGTAGTGGAAATGATGGAGTAGTGCTGACCAATGTTTCTTGGGTATAGGGCTTTATATGTGCTGAGGGATACCTATTACTTCAGGGGACTGAGGCACAGAGTAATTAAGCAATGAGTCCACAGACCTACCTGGGAGATGCCAGGGACTCTGCTTACTGAATCTAGAAATCACACACCCTCCTAGGTAGCAGAGTGGCATGTAATTCTTTAAAAGTCTGCCTATTTAAGATCTGGCAGAATGGAAAGGGGTTGGCTGTACCTGTTCTTAAGGCTAGCATGGTCGGGGGAAGGCGTGATACCCCAGCAGGAGACAAGAAGTAGAAGTTGTGTAAAACTGAAGATGATTTCAACAGTCTCAACCCTAGGGTTCTGTGATCAATTTAGTCTGTAACAGTGGGTCTCAACTTTCCTAACGCTGTGACCTTTTAATACAGTTCCTCATGTTGTAGAATCATAAAATTATTTTTCATTGCTACTTTATAACTGTAATTTTGCTACTGTAGTGTAATGTAAATATCTGATGTATGGGATATCTGGTATGTTACCTCGGCGAAAAGGATGTTTGATCCACCCCCAAAATTGGTTGCTACCCAAAGGTTGAGAACCACTTGTCTATAAGTTATTTTGGTGGATCAATTAAAAGGAGTACTTGATTGTTTTAGTAGCCAGGATAAAAACATATTTGTTATTGTTTGAAATATAAGAATCATATCGAGTCTAATAGAGATCATGTGAGAGATTAGCATTTTCATGGCCTTTCCTTTTGAGGTAAGAAATGTAACCAATAGCATATCTTGAGCTTGAGGAAGAGGCTGAGGACCTTGAACTCTCTCAGTTTTTGCTCTCTGAATATCTATTAATTTATTCAGGGTTGACATATGCTAGCACTTGGTACTGAGGATGAATCACAAAGCAACATAGATGAAGGAAACCTCTCTCTGTTCACAGAGCTCAAGAAGAAAGGAAAGGAAAGAGGGGTAAATTTTTGGTGACACATATCCTTAGAAAACGATACATACTTTGGGGGAAAATGAAGTGGTCAGAGGGATTGAGAGCGAGAGGTGGTAAGAAGGAGGCTTAGAGAAGGCCTCATCTGAGATGGTAATATTTGAGCCAAGCTGTGGAGAAGGCAAGAGAACAAGTCAAGTGTCCACTTGGGAAAACAGGATGAGCATGAACACAGCATTCCTGATGGAGGAGCCTGCCTAGCGAAGAGGCCAGTTAGTCTATGTGGCAAGGTAAGCAAGGAAGTGGAAGTGGGGTGAGGTCTAAAGGGCAGCAAGGTGCCAGCCTGTTAGGTCTTGTAGGCTCCTGTGACTTGAGATTTCACCCGGAGTTTGGGGATATGTAGTACTATGCTCCCTCATTCCTTTAAGGAAAAAGTATGTGCCCCACCACAGGGACTGTTCCATTGACATTGTTAGTTCTCTCAGCCTTTACCTCGGTTCCAGTGCTGCCTCTCTCGAGCCTATGCCCTTCCCAGAGAAGTCTGAATCTAGCAGCTCAGCGAGCTAAGTATAAAGGTCTGCCCATTCCGATCTTCCGAGGTCGCTCAGACAGGCAACAGTCAGGCCAGAACGCTTCGCCGGTTGGCCACAGCTTTGCGGGGCCTTATGGCAGCTCTTCGCCATTCTCTGCCCAAGCTGAACTTCGCTTCCGTTCACTCACAGGGTTTTATTTTCACGGAACATCTTGTTTTCACATCTGCTTCTGGAGACCCAACAGGGGACGATGAGATATAAAGTTAGAGAACGCGTGGACAGAGCAGGTTTGTGGGCTGCTGGCTTCCTCTGCCGTCGTCTGTCCCCCGCGCGTTCCCTCTGCTCTGGGATGGTGTTCGAAGAATAAACATAGGGGAAAACTGAGGTAAGGACACTACTGGAAGTTTCGGCCTGACGGTTAGTCATGAGGAACTGCTGTCATGTGACTGTGGTCGTTTGGGGCGCAGAGTCAGGAACCTGAAGTCTGGATTACATCTTATCTTTTGTTTGTGGAAACAAAATCAGTCTGTCTGTGCCTTGTGATCTTCCTCTGCAAAATAATTTTAGTGCTACAAATGAGTTTATGTTTGCAAAACTCTTAGAGCTGTGTTTGATGCATAATAAGTGCTAAGCAGGTGTTTGTTTGATACATGAGAGAGCCGGGTGTATTGATTCCAACATGATAGAGGTTGTATTTTGTGTGTGGAAGAGACTCCATTTCACTAGAAGGTATACCTGATGTTTCAGCTGTTGGGTTTCTGTGAAGATGGGGAGTTAAAACCAGGACAGGCTTGGGTTCAGTGTAGGATCAGAGATGGTGGTGTTGGAAACTGGAGCTGTGGGTTTAATCATGGCTTCCCTATTGAACATCAAAATCTAGCACAGTGTGAAGACACAGAAAATGTTACTCTTCTGAAATGAGGCCGCGACTCACCCTTCAAAAATCTTCAAAATGGAGTTACTATATCAAAGTGCATGACTTCACCTTCATATTTAGTCCCCCAGGGCTCCTGTCTTTGACTGCTGCACTGACAGTGTGTTACTTATACAGCGGAACAAAGCAGCGAATGAGGGCCCGCCTCAAGATGGATGTTTTGCTGATCTGAAAGGTAACGACAGTGACAAATGGGACCTCCCAGTGGACCATAGCGAGGGTTAGCCGTAGGAAATTGCATCGCCTCGGTGATTAAGGCAACATCAGCAGTTGGGAGACAGGAGCGGAGCAGGTGGCCTTGGTCCCTATTGCTGCCTCATCTGATCCGTCTTTCTGCGTGATGAGTGTGAGCTGCGTCTGCCTCCCCTGCAAACACGGTCGTCCCCCCCCCTCCCGTGCTTCCTTTCTTCTCCCCTGAGGATAAATGAGCACCAAGAAATTTGGAACATCCAGATTCTTCAATGCCACGGCTGTCACCAAAGCAGCACGCCCACTCTCCTTAGATGTTGGATGCCAGTGAAAATCGCTTCTGGCGAAAGGTTTTGTGAAGGTCTTACTCATTTATTTTAATTCAAGAGAAATTAATGAGCACCTACTATGTACCAGGCACCAGGCCCAATGCCAGGGACACAAAGATGAATGAGATAATTTCTTGTCTTCAAGGAAGTCACAGTCGAATGGAAGAATCAGCAAAGTAAAAGCAGTGGTTGTTCCTCTCTCTTTGTGTATGTGTGTGTGTGTGTGTGTGTGTGTGTGTGTGTGTGTGTGTGTATGTGCTGTTGCCAAAGACCTAAGCACCACGCTCTTATTGGACAAACTGAGAAAACACTTAATCCGGAAGGTTGGTTGACAGATGTTCTTATTAACTACCCCCAAAGAGTGCTAGGTGAGCAATTCGTTTCAAAAGGTTGAGTCTCAAGGAGAGAAAAAATATTAAACAAAAAAAACCCAAGAACAACATGTTCACAATTGGGTATTACCTCGTGGGACCCTCAATTGTGTTGGAGACCATGGATTGATAAGGAGAGAGGAGACTAAGGAACTCTAGAGGGAAATCAGAAGTTGAGCCCGGAGTGAGTCAAGGGCAAGAGAGGAACCATTATCGTTGCTCTCGCCTGAACCCAGAAAGATGTTGGTAGTCATCTCAGCCTCTCAGCAGATCCTATTGAGAGAAATGAATTCAAACCCCTTGGGCTCAACAGTGTGTACTCTGTGTCCCCTCCCAGCCACACTGCTGTTCTCACATTCTAATCAAAGGCTACTGATTTAAAGAACTTATTGGAATATGGTACATTGATAGGAGAAGTATGCAAATATTACATAGATGACTTTTAAAATCGATCTTTTGGTGTATGTGTGTGTGTGTGTGTTCTGTGTGTGTATGTTGGGGGTGTGTGCATGTGGAGGCCAGAGGTCGATCTCAGCTGCTGCTCTGCCTGTGGCATCTACTTTGATTTATGACCCTCTGAGACAGGGTCTCTCATTGGCCTGTAGCTAAACAAGTAGGCTAAACTGGGTGACAGTTGAACCCTAAGAGGTGATTGGCCTGCCTCTGTCTCTCCAGTGTAGAGTTACAAGCACACTCCTGGATTTTTTTTATGTGAGTGCGGGGATCTAAGACAGGTCCTCGTGCCTGTAAGTTTATGGTGATGTGGAGCGTTTTCCCACTCAGAAAGCCTCCTCCTGTCGTCCTCAGTTCATCCCACCCACTGCTCTCATTTACCTACAGGTGAATTTCATGTGGACCCAAGCTTTACACAAACGGGAGCCTGAAGCCGTACCCTTTCCTGCCTCTTTTCTTTCTTTGACATTTTGCCGGGGAAACCAGTCCTCTGTTCCTATTGTTTGTCCTTCAGATCTGAACAGCTGATTGGCTTTGGTGATCCTCTTCTGTGAAGTGGCTGTTGGTGCTTTTGTTTGGTTGTTTGTTTTGCTTAACTTTAATGTGTAATCTGTTGTTTCTTTCTTTTCTTTTTTTCTTTTTTCTTTTTCTTTTGAGATGATGTCTTCCTATGTAGCCCTTGGCTGGCCTGGAACTCACAGAGATCCACCTGCCACTGTCTCCCGGGTGCTGAATTGAAGGTGTGAGCCTCGTGCCTGGTCATCTGTTGCTTTTTTTTCTTTTATTAGCTTTTAAGACTTCTTTACTCTGTCTTTACACAAGACTCTGAAGATTCAATCCACTTTGCTACCATCTTTCTCTCCAAATAATTCATTTAGTTCTGAGCTTCTCCTTCATTCCTTCCTCTTACATGTCTCAACCCTCAAAAATTCAGCTCTCCCGTTGGCTTCTTGGCTTTGTTGGACTGAAGTTTGTGTTCACAGAAGTGAGGGATACCCAACTGAGATTCCTTTGTTACACTGTCTCTTCGCTGTCTGTCTTTAAAAAAAAGCAGCAGGACATCTAGGGGTGGAGTGTTAGAAATTAGAAAAGTGATGGAGAATAGTTTTATTGGGAAATTACTGGACAAGAATGGCCAATGAGTGGTCTAGGGAGATGGCTCAGCAGATAAGAGCACCTGCTATGGAAGCATGAGGAGCTGAGTTCAAACCTACAGAGTTCTGATCTACAGGACCCATACTAAAAACCTAAAAACATGATCATTCGTGTCTGTAACAGCAGAGCTGTGGGAGTTGGAGTGTGGAGACCGGAGAGTCACTAGGGCGTGCTGGTTGCTAGTCTAGCTCCAGGCACAATGAGCGACTGTTTCAAGGGAATTAGGCATAGAGTCACAGAGCAGGACACCCAATGTTTTCCTCCGGCCTCCACACGGAGGTGCACATTCCAGCACATGCATACACATGTACTCAAGCTCATACACCACATACACATATCTGTCCCCCAATAAAATTCCCATGTACACAAACCTATACCAAAACAAGCAACCAAGAACAAAAAGAATGGCCAATAAAAAAGTACTTTTTTACATTTGTGAAACTCAACTGGACCATTATTTCTTATTTTTCCCCTTGAATTGGGGATGACGCTTTGCTGGATGTTGGAATAGGAAAGAAATTTATTCATCAATAAGTGATTGTCTCATTTACAAAAAATAGGGATCGAGTGTAAGGCTACATGTAGACACCTTATTTCAGAACATTTCAAATGACTGACGACAGGGGCTCACGGCCAGCCTGAGAGCCCTAGGCTCCCATGTTCTCGGGAGATTTTCACCCTGGAAACTGGTACTGACACTGTAACAGTAGTTATGTGGGAGACCATGCATGCTTCAGAAGTTAGTGAGCAACCCGGAACTGGGAAGTGCCGTCTTACACCTACAGGCAGAGTGATTTAGGGTGCCCTTGAAATACTCTCAAGAACAGGGCTCCAAGAGAAAACAATGCGGCCAATTTGTGCGGAGAGAAAGAGGGGACCTGTTAGTGAAAAGGTGAGAGGAAGGTATGCCCATCCTGATCAGAAAGTGTCCTATATATCTTTCTAAGCTGATACCGAACTTGAAAAACAAAACACAATTTTGAGATGCCCAACCTAAGCAGAGTGGACAGTCTGAGCTCATTGAACAGTCGGTTCACAGACTCCTTAATCTTGATTTTTTTCCTGCCATGAAAACTCATTACACTTGCAACATTTGTTATTCACTTTTCACTGATCATATTCTGGGACAGACAGCCATCATGTAACTTTGTAAGTGAATCAAATTTGTTATTAATCAGATTAGAACAAAAGGATTGAGAGCACCTTGTTTGAATTAGGGAAGCTTTTACATTCATTTATTTACCTACCTATTAGGTATTTATTGAGGAACTGCCTTATACTAGACATCATGCTAGATGTTTGGATACAACCTTGAACAAGAAAAATGTGGTTTGGCCTGTATGGAACTGGGAGCTCTGTGGGAAAGAAAGCAGTTGGCACTAAGCTGTGTCTTGGAAAGGATCACTAAGTACTCGCTACGTGGAAATGCGAGGAAAGCTATTTCCAGAAGAGGGTCCTACAGATAGCATTTTAGATTTTGGAAGGAGATTAGCAAATTTAGAGACTAGTGGAAAATGGCTGGAGCATCTGGAGTGCATTTGATGAGGATCCAGCAAAGAGGTCCTTCTGGAAAAGCTGTAACTGAAGTTCTCTGCCACTGGCTCGATTACTTAGTCCCCTTTCCCTTCTCTCTGTCCCCCTCACCCACCTTTCTTTCCTGCCTTTCTTCCTCCCCATCATTCTCTAGTTGATATTGATGAGCACTCGGGGAATTCATACAGAGGAGAGTATGACGGAGCCTCCATCTTCAAAGATGTCTGTAACAGCCGGGTGGTGGTGGCGCATACCTTTAATCCCAGCACTTGGGAGGCAGAGGCAGGAGGATCTCTGTGAGTTTGAGGCCTACAGAGTGAGTTCCAGGAAAGGCGCAAAGCTACACAGAGAAACCCTGTCTCAAAAAACCAAGAAAAAAATGCCTGTAACAGAACGTGGGAATGTCACACTCAAATTACATCAAGGTGAGAGACACTAAGAGGTGACCAAAAATAGAAGGCGCTCACCCCAGAATAAAAAAAAATAATAGAGGGTGTTCACCTTTATTCAGGGCATAACTTGTGAAGATAGATTTCTGAACTTTGAAATACTGGTTTCCCATTCCTGTGCAAGTATTCAAAGACATAAGCAATAGTTTCAAGATCTTTGGCTTTACCAAGAAAAGTCAGACAGACAAAAAAGTCTTATTGAAGAGTCAATAATGGCTTTTTTTGAGCTTCCAGTGAACTATCTTTTGGTCAAATAACTTTGACTGTCAGAATCCCAGTTGAGGTGAGGTTTATTACACCCCCTTACGGGCCTTTCATAAGCATTTAGGTAAATGCTTTTTCTTCAATAATCCTGAATATTTTATGGTTGACCAGAGGACATGTGTTTGTTTTTCACCTGAGTTTTCACAGGCTGGCTGTGGTTTTGCTTGGCATTTCTTGTTTGTTTTGGACTGGGCTCCAGGAAGTGGAGCGGGTTCTAGTCTGTTCCATATGTTCTTTTGTTCTTGGATTCAGGTAGAAGAAACAGCCGAGAAATGAGACCATCTCCAGTGGATGACAGAAACTTACAAGACCTCTAAAAGGACGGATTCAATCGTAGTCACTCAGATACTGTTCCCCAAGTGATGCATAGACCTTGATGGAGCTGAGAAGCATCAGCGGTCCTCTGTATTGCACATTCATGATGCCAGTCGGGCACAACTATAGAGATTAGAGAGTAGCTGGTCTATAACATGTATGACTTTCTTATCATAGGTCCTTAAATAATGTAGGATTATAATTGTACAGAATCTATATTTTATTAATTAGTATAAGTAATCTAGAGTCAATTTCTTTTTAAGTACTGGAGATTGAACTTACGGCCTTGTGCTTGCTAGTACTGTTATCACTGAGCTACATCCCCAGCCTCCTTTTTACCTGAAAGCTCTGTTGGTGATATAAGGTCTCATTAAGTCACAAGTGTGGCTTTAAACTCACTCTGTAGCCTAGCTAGGTCTTGAGCGCTCGATTCTCCTGTCTTGAGTAGCTGTGATTATGGGAAAGTAGCATGTGTTTGCTAACTAATATAGTGCCCTATGAAGTATAAATGTGTACATGTTTATAAAATAGCTTTAACAGATAAACTAAATACTTCTCAGCGGTGTGATCAGAGGCCATTAAGAAATGTTGTAGTTCACAAGAAATGCTATTTCTATGATTTTCTTTCATGCTCCACGAGCGGAGTTCGCATTCAAAGTGGATACACAGCAACGATCTGAAATGCCCGATGGAGTGAAATTGTTGTGGGAGAAATTCAAATTCAAACGATAATAATTTAGAGGTATCCGAGTAGTCACTCAGGCTGGATCAGAGTGACCCATAGTGCATTAAATATAGGAACACAGTTGGCAGGGGGTTGATGAGTGTTTTGCAGTTTGGATATATATAATTGCTATGTTGCTGACACACTTCATGTTTTGTTTGGTTTAACAGCGTGCATTCCTTACGCCCGATTTTACCCTGCAAATTCAGGTGGTGTATGGCTAGGATTTCTACTCCAAGTGACAGAAGTAGTCATTTTCCCTGCGTGTGGGAAAAAGCATAAATCAGCCTTTGCAATGGGAATGTAAATATAGTTCTGTCTGAAGCACAAACTTGTAAGTTTGACTTAGTTATGGAATTATGGCTTAAACTTAGAAAAGCTTAAATGCAGTATTTTGATTGAGTGTTTAGACAGTGTGGGACTTTATAGCATGGTGGAAGCACATCATTTTCTGTTCTTTCTTGTAGCTTCATACTTGATGCTGATATTAGGTGTTGTTTTTTTAAATACATTTTTTTATTAAGAGATTTTTGTATTCAGATATTAGGTGTTGTTCTTGGTGTGTAATGATGATTGTTTCAGAATATTATTCACTTTCTGCAGCTCAAGGAAACACTCCGTCAAATGGAGCCAGGAGTAGTTCTGATGGACTCATAGCCCATGAGGACCCTCTCTAGGAATATCGCTGTGGCCCATTCTTAGAGACCTGTAAGTCAGCACATGCCTAGTCAGATCTGTAAGTCCATTCTGTTATGTGCATCAGATTAGCTGTTTTCTCACACAGATGGTGAGAAACATTTCTGAAGAAGGCTACCTGTCAATATTCCTCTTGTGTGGCTAGCATCAAAACAAGAAAAATGATTTATCTAATAAGAGAAATAAAATCCTCTTTACTGGGGCTGTTGAGGTAGTGTGGAGGTTTGCATGAGAAATGTCTCCCATAATCTCAGGCATCTGAACACATGGTTCCCAGTTGGCGGCACTGTTTGTGGTATTTTAGGAGGTATGGCTTTGCTAGAGGAAATATCACTAGGGGTGGGCTTTGAGAGTCAAGATCCTTCAGCCACTCCCAGTTTGCTCTCTTTGCTTCCTACTTGCAGTTCAAGATGAAATTTCTAAGCTTCTTCTTCCTGCTGCCATGCCTACCACTTATTTCCATAGTTCCCTTCCATGATGAACTCCTGCCCTTCTGGAACTGGACGCCCCACTCAACTCTCGTGTGTGTGTGTGTGTGTGTGTGTGTGTGTGTGTGTGTGTGTGTTCTTCAGACAGGATTTCTCTGTGTAGTTTTGGTGCCTGTAGCTAGAGTTTTCCTGTGGGCAAGGCAGGAAAACTCTAGCTACAGTTGCCCACAGTCAGGACAAATCTTTGTCACCCTCCAGTCCCACAGCTGCTCAGACCCAACCAAGTAAACACAGAAACTTATATTGCTTACAAACTGTATGGCTGTGGCAGGCTTCTTGCTAACTGTTCTTATAGCTTAAATTAATCCATTTCCATAAATCTATACCTTGCCACGTGGCTGGTGGCTTACCGGCATCTTCACATGCTGCTGGTCATGGCGGCGGCTGCACTGTCTCTGCCTCAGTCTTCTGCTTCCCAGTATTCTCCTCTCTCCTTGTCCCACCTACTTCCTGCCTGGCCACTGGCCAATCAGTGTTTTATTTATTGACCAATCAGAGCAACAGATTTGACATACAGACCATCCCACAGCACGTCCCCTTTTCTTTTTTTAAAAAGGAAGGTTTTAACTTTTATACATCTCCAAAGCCAGCTTGGTATATTTGGGAATTTGGGCATAGCTTCTCTTACTACTTCCTGCTGGAGGGGGGCGCTGTATCTTATGGGGACACAAAGAAAATTTTAGGATCATGGAGTAGTCCGTGAGACTGTATCGTCTGAGCCAGTTGCCTTGAAACGATTCTGGATGTTGGATCATCTGGGCCATGGTGTCATCGGAGACCTTTCAGGTGGTCTTGGCTGGTCAAACCTGATGTATCTTAATCTGGAACAAATCCATAGCCTCTGGCTTTCTGTAGAAACAAAAGCAGAGCCTCTTTTCCAAAGCAACATATTCTTATAGCCAAATTTTGAAGTCAAGGTACCTTTAAAATATACATTTTGGCATAACTCAACAGCTTTTGCAATCAAATGTTTTTCTTCAGTTACGAATATCAAAGAGAACATAATCCAGATTCTCTGTGTGGTAGCCATCTTTATGTGGCTTATGTTTTATATTACCTTGAGCCTATTGCTTTAAACTGCAGCCTTCTTAGCACTGTGGCTGCTGGCTCCACCCACTTCAGCTTCCCCACATGGCGGTGGTACGTTTTCCGCCAGCTCTGGGAGTCATCAACTCTCAGAAATAGTGGGTCTATGCTTCTTATCAAAGCAGCGTGTAGTCCAGAAACCTCTTTTTGTTTTGTACTAGCAAAGGCTAAATCCACCACGCAGCTTAATGTGCCACTTGCAGAGGCCTCATTCCCGCCATACTGCAGGTCAAGCACACACGCCAGGAACCCGCCAGGAACTCAAACCGGCAGCTGCTGCTCATTTGAGAGAGACAATTAGGAAGCTGTTTTTAGCTCCGTTTTAGAACCTTTTCTTAGGTTTTAGGTGGAAATTCTTGCCCCACGTTGGGCGCCATTTGTAGCTAGAGTTTTCCTGCCTTGCCCACAGTCAGGACAAATCTTTGTCACCCTCCAGTCCCACAGCCGCTCAGACCCAACCAAGTAAACACAGAAACTTATATTGCTTACAAACTGTATGGCTGTGGCAGGCTTCTTGCTAACTGTTCTTATAGCTTAAATTAATCCATTTCCATAAATCTATACCTTGCCACGTGGCTGGTGGTTTACCGGCATCTTCACATGCTGCTGGTCATGGCGGCGGCTGCACTGTCTCTGCCTCAGTCTTCTGCTTCCCAGTATTCTCCTCTCTCCTTGTCCCACCTACTTCCTGCCTGGCCACTGGCCAATCAGTGTTTTATTTATTGACCAATCAGAGCAACAGATTTGACATACAGACCATCCCACAGCAGGTGCCTGTCCTGGATCTTGCTCTGTAGACCAGGCTGGCCTCGAACTCACAGAGATCTGCTTGGCTCTGCCTCCTGAGTGCTGGGATTAAAGGTGTGCGCCACCACCGTCTGGCTCAAGTCATGGTGTTTTATCACAACATTAAAGTAAGTAATCCAGGTGGCTTAGTGGGTAAAAGCCATTGCTGCACAAACTCAAAGACCTGAGCTTGATCCTTGAAACCACCGTAAAATGAGAGAACCAACTCAATAGCTATCCTCTGGCCTCTACATGGATGCAATGTTCTCACCATTTTTCCTCTCTCTCTCTCTCTCTCTCTCTCTCTCTCTCTCTCTCTCTCTCTCTCACACACACACACACACACACACACACACACACCTACCTTTTGAAATATTACCTCTGAGATAGCAGAGATTTGGAAGGGACTCTGTTAATGAATCAATTGATTTCACTCCAATATAAGGAAACACTGTATAAAAACTACTGTTTTTTTTTTTTTTGGGAGAAGAAGGATTGTAGGAGCCAGAGGGATCAAGGAGACCACAAGGAAACCCACAGAATCAACTAACCTGGGCTCATAGAGGCTCACAGAGACTGAACCAACAACCAGGGAGCCTACATGGGACTGACCTGGGCCCTCTGCATATATGTTACATTGCATAGCTTCTTCTTGTGGGATTCCTAACATTGGGAGCAGGGGCTGTCTCTGACTCTGTTAACTGCTCTTGAGACCCTTTCTTCCTACTGGGTTGCCTCTTCCAGCCTTAATAGGAGAGGAGATACCCAGTCTCATTGCGGTTGATATGCCATGGCTGGTTGATATCCATGAGAGGCTTGCTATTTTCTGAATAGAAAAGAGGAGGATTGGATGGAGGCAGGCAGGCACTGGGAGGGGGGAGGGGAAATTGTGGATCTAAAAACAAATAAATATTCTTCTGAAAATCTAGTTAGATGCTCATGACCAAGATGAGTTCTGTTTTATTGGTGGTCTCTAGTTAGAGGTATGTAGTCGTTAAATAGGATGGGATAGAGGGGTTCATACACAGTGTAGCTGAAGGGGTACACTAGGTAACTGCTTGGGTTCTACCTCTTTCTGAGAAGTTCTAACAATGTCTTTAATTCCTAATCTTGCCACTGTACACATGACATCATTTGAATTTGTTCTATCAACAAGATATTCCAACTCTCCACTTGATGAGTTATCAGTGCCAATCAGAACATGAACAGTCAGCCATTAAAACCACTCATTCAAAGACAAAAGCTTAATCACCCCCAAACTCTGGTTATTGAAGTAGTCATTGAAAAGGACCATAATATGACAGTAAAAAGCAAATAAAAATTGATGAGGCCAAGTGAAAGGTAAACACAGATCTTTGGAGAGAATTAAAAAATTTCATGGGCTTACCTTTACTTACTGCAAAACAAGGCAATTATCAGACTTTTGACTTTTTAATTATACTGTTGCCACATGTTTTAACTTTAACGTGTTGAAAAGTCTTGGATGAAATTGTTTTAATTGAGGCCAACTCAATTTTTGGTTATTATTTGTAATTAGGTAGAATTTTCCCTCAATGTAATTTTGTTGAAGGCTTCAAAACATCTAAAAGAAAAGCCAGCAGTATAGACAATTGAACAGTTATTTATACAACTCAATTTCCTCATCTAATGAACTTTGCAATAAGAAAATCAAAGGGAGGAAGGGAGCTAGCATTCACTAGGCAGCCACTCTGTACTAGGTCCCTTGCACTAATTATCTCATTTAATTTTTAAGTTACCTGGCAAAGCAGACCTTTAATACACCTCACCCTCTGAATCTTTCTGAGTTTCAGAAAGGTTCTGTAATTGATGCTGCTACTATTAAGATAACACGAGACAGAAAATGGTCAGGCAGTGTTAATATAGGGACCCCCCAAAGCAAGCAGGTTTTTTTCTGACTAAAAACCAACACATATGTCTTTGTTGGAGGTCAAGGATGCTGGAAGTGCTTAAGCCCAAATGCGGTTGGTTCTGCCCTGTCCATAGGCCAGGGATTTGGAAGGGAGGTTTGCTCCTCTTCTTTCTATTCCTATGTAAGTACTCCTGCCTGGAAAATGTACATTAGGAGATTCCCACCATCACCCTTAGAAAAACTCTGAGACTGGCAATTCCATGGTACCGCATTTCCTTGGGCCCCACCTTGCTGTACAGGAGCGCTGCTGCTGTATTTTTTCCCTCTATAAACTTCCTTCTATAGCTCACCCTGAGTGCTCTGTGCCATTCTATATTTGAATTGGCCAGACAAGAAGCCAGAGCCACTGAACTCAGTGGAAATGTTTTGTGACTGTGAGCTCAGGCTCCCTAACTCCAGAGCTAAAGCCCACCTGAAGTTAGAGAGAAAGCCTTCACTAAGCCCCAAGTCTCCTGCTTCTCTCCATTTCAACAAGTTGCTTGGATCCGAAGAGATCCCACACCTCTGCTGCTGCAGTGTTGAGGCCTTCTCTTCCCCTTCAGATTCAGTGCCCCCACCTCCTAGGCAAGGGTGGAATGAGTGACCCCGAAGGTAGGTGAGAGGGACGGTAAACTGCTGGAGGCTGAAGGGGTGAAGGGGAAGGTGAACATCGTGCCTAAATTGAACTGAAAAAAACTTATCCCTTGGTCCTATTACGCATGTGTGCCAAGATGTCAACCTCAAAATAGTGTTAAATTCTCATGGCTTCATAACACTGATTGAACAAATGATTCAAGAGATGTAATTACAGTGAGTTTTGCTTCTCTCTCTTTGGAACTCCTGAAGTTTCGTTGAGTGGAAGACACATGCCTTCAGCCTTGGGATAAAAACATGGGTACATTCAGCAGACTTGTCTGTTTACACTTAAGTAAAAGATATGCCCAGAATTTAAGTCACAGGCACTTTCATTTTAAAAATTTGTCACGGAGTGTGGTGGCATACACATTTAATACCGGCACTCAGGGGACAGAGAAAGGCACATCCCTGAGTTCAAGGTCAGCCTGTCTACAGAGAGAGTTCTCCACAGAGAAACTCTGTCTAAAAAAAAAAATCAGAATTTTATTTTCAGTCAAGCTGATTTATCATCTTTCCCTGTGTTCCTCACAGTGGAGGGCACCGTCTTTTTGTTCTGTCTCCCCCATTCCCCGCAAACTCACAGCTCCTGGGTAGGTTTGACTGGAGAAGAACGAGAACGAGGGAGGAGAGCCAAGGGAGCAGGAGGTATCACGAAGGTCCTGCTTGTGGCCTGTTGTGGGCTGGCTCAGGTAGGTGGTTCAGGTTCAGCCTAGGGATGAAACCAGGAGGTGGAAACTAGACAGGCAGCTCAGGGCAGGGACCACAAAAGCGACAGTTCCAAGTTCTTCCTTGGTCTTGTAGGTGAGGGCAGCCACACGGAGTCAGGACAAAAACCCAGACACCAAATTCTTAGCACAAAGAGATTTATTACTCCAGAGGTGCAACTTCGGTGGGAGTGGGGGCAGGGGAGGGAGGCTGCTGGAGTGGGGGTAGGGGAGGGAGGCTGCCTCTGGATGGACAAAGGCAGACGCAAGCAGCAGCAGCAGCAGCAGCAGTAGTAGCAGCAGCAGCAGCAGTAGCAGCAGCAGCAGCAGCAGCAGCAGCAGCAGGTGGTGGTTTCTGCAGGAGTGGGTTTTTTTTTTTTTCAAGCTAAAGAGTTCTGTGTTGGGGTGAGTTGATAAGTCCTAATGGATTATTTTAGCCAAATAATGAATTTTGATGGTTGGGCCTTGGTGTTTTGTCTCAGGAATGAGTCAATGGCCAAATAAGGGAATGGATCTTGGGGGCTAGCTTTAGGAATGTAATCTGTTTTTAGTAAGGGGGAGAGCAGGATAAAGGGCAAACCTGTGGTTGGGAGGATGCTTGGGGCTGCTAGAGTCCCTCAGCCTTCAGGTCTTCTAGCCAGGAATGACAGGAGGGATCTGTGGTTTCCTATCTCCTAAAGGAGCATCTGCCTGGAAGCTCCATGTGAGGACACAAGTCTAGTCTCCACACCACTCCCTTCTGCCAACAGTTTTGGAGCTAGAGCTCTAGATTTTTGTGATGAAAATGGGTTATCTCCATTCACCAATTTCAGCTCATTTCCTAAATTATTTTAGGATTATTCCTTCAGAGGGGTATCTTAAAGCAGTAACTGAGTAACTAAGACTCCATTGAGGCCTTTTAAGGACAACTATTTCTTTCTGGGGCAGGAGGAGAAATACACCTATGGGTAGAGATTCTATTTTCTCCTTTCCCAAGAGTTAATCTAGTTGAGTTCTTCATTCTGTGGCACCTCCTAGGTGGTCGGCCATGTCAAGATGAAGCTGAATATCCATCCCCTTCCCAGCTACCACCTGCCAGAAACTCACTGAAGTGGATGATGAACACAAGCTTCATACTTTCTATGAGAATGGGATGGCCACAGAAGTAGCTGCTGATGCTCTGGGTGAAGACTAGAGGGGTCATGTGTTCAAATCAGTGGTGGAAAGGACACATAAGGGTTTCCCATGAAGCAAGGTGTCTTGAACGACAACAGAGTGCTCCTGTTGTTAAGTATGGGGCGTTCTCGTTATAGACCAAGGAGAACAGCAGAGAGGAAGAGCATGTCTGTTCCTGGATGCACTGTGGGTGCCAGTCTGAGTGTTCTCAACTTGGTTACTGTAAAAAATGGAGACAAGGATATTCTTAGACTGGCAGATACTACTGCATCTCAGCAGCAGAGGCCTAAAAGAGCTAGCAGAATCAGAAAGCTCTTTATTCTCTCTAAGGAAGGTGACATCTACCAATATGTTGTCAGAAAGTCCTTAAACAAAGAAGGTAAGAAGCTGAGGACCAAAGACCCCAAGATCCAGCATCTTTTACTCTATGTGTTCTGCAACGCAAACACAGATGTGTGGCTCTGAAGAGATAATGCATGAGGTAAAATAAGGAAGAGGCTTCAGGATAAGCTAAACTTTGGGTTAAGAGAATTAAGAAGCCAAAGGAAAACAAACAAACAAACAACAAACAAACAAACACACACACAGCTCCAAGAATTGATTGCCAAAAGATGCAGGCTGTCTTCACTGGGAACTTTTAATTCTGAGTCCAGTCAAAACTAAGTCTATGAATAATAGCAAATAAATGATCAGACTTTGAAAGACAAAAACCTAATCCACTTGGGTTGGTCAGTCACATGGCTAAGAGACCTGCCCTTAGGAAGGCTGATTCATCTTAAACCATGCCAAGGAGATTGGAGGAATAACTATTCCTTTAATGAGATAATATGTCTTCTTCCCCAGAATCCCCACCCTCCACACAGTTGCTTATGGGGTACAGTTATGTAACTTATAAAAACACTTATCTTTTTATCTTTCCTAAACTTGTTTTTCTTGACACTTGAGGGTTCCTCACTATTTCTCAGAAGCTCCACCCCGTTGCTACACTTCTCTTGTCTGCCATGTGGTTGTTTGGTGACCTCCATGTCTACCTCAGAAGGCATGGCTTTCTCTTATCCTCGTCTTCATCTTTTTTCTCTGACAGCTGCTGAGATTAACAGCTTGTCTGCCCTGGAGGTTTCCTTTGAAATTCTGATAAAATTACCCTGTGCTTTCTTCTGAGTTTGTTCTTAAATTCTTTTATCAGTGAGACTAAAATCCCAGAGAAAGGACTCCCAATTTCCCCAGTAAATGTGGCAATTCCTGTGGGTCTCTCCAAAATTTCCAGCAGCTTTTTCAAAGATTCCCAATACTGGGAATTTCACATTTACAGTGACATTGGTCATACTGAAGATTTAGGGTGTCTTTGAGTTTGATGGAGTTTTCTATACTCTTCCTGAGTTTAGCTTGGGCGGGGAGGGACTAGGGTTTTAGAGAATAGTTAACCAACGCTGCCTTGTGCCAGTGGCTTTCTGGTTCTTGTCTCTCACACTTGAACAATGAAGTTTATGGATCACAGAAAGTGAGTTTTAGAGAAGTTTATTATAGATTCATATGTGGGAGTAAGAGAAAGTAGTGGGGTGTGGCAGAGCAGGGGCATGTCTCGGGAAATTGGTATCATTAAGCTGCTAGTTTGGAAGTTTTTTAAAGGACCTGTGGTAGAACAGTGGGCCTGGAGGGGGATGAGCTGGTCGGTCCAATTGGCTCATCTATGAGATGTTCAGGTGCCACTGCTCAGTTTTGGTTCCATTCCTGTACATAGATAACTTCCAGACAAGGGTAATATAATGCAGGAACAAGAATCAGAACTCTAATCTGGCATTCCTAAGCTTCAGCAAAATCATTCTCAGAATTGCTGCCTTGGGCTCCCAGCTCTACCTGACCAATTTCTATTTCCTGTTCTCATCACTGGGAGGAAGAAGGAACAGTGTAGATCGATTTTAGTGAGTACTTAGGACATCATCTTGCCTTGGGATTTGTGGACTACACCTTAAGTCTTTTTCTCTTTTCTTGGTTACTGATCCCAACTGGGCTAACCTCACATTGGCCCATACTTGTGTTCATCGACTCACTTCCATGTTCTTCCTTCTGATAAGATTTGGGAGTGCAGGACAGTTCTAAAGAATAGTCTTTTAGCTCTCCCCATTACCACTTAACTTCTCTACCTCTCTGGCTTTCCCAGGTAGGAGTCAATTCAACTTGATTCTGCTATTTGATATAGACACAGGCTCTTCCAGTGTCCACTGAGGCACTTGCTCACTGTTTACCAGATGGAAGGTGAATGAACAGATAGGGTGGAGAGTTGGGGCAAGACTGTGGTTTTGTATAAAGTTATGAATGCTTCTCTTCATCTGTCCCCTCTCTATAGAGTTTTTAACCTAGATGACTGCTACCAGTTTTCATTATTTTCTCTGTAAATTCTTCAGTTGAATCAGGTATTGATTATATCTAAGCTTTTCAGGTGAAATTACAATTTCAATGCAATTACACACAACTGTCATTTTATGTAAAGCTGAAACAACATTGAAAAAGACAAAAACCTTTATAGCTTGTCTGACTCAGGATTTGTCGTCATCTTAAAACCTTTGAATTCAACATCTAGAGGAGATTCTACCAGGGCCTGGAGATGGACTTTGAGGACCCTGTAAACTTCATCAAATGACTTATAGTATAGTATTCCAGTGTATGTGCAGAAATGAGAACTGGGTGGGGGCAGTTAGAGATGCTGATAGATTAGAACTCTCTATAAAGAATTAAGAGTTTGTCAATATGAAAGTATAGTTTTCTGAGAATACAGCCATATATGAGTACATATGAGTTTATTTTGTTGCTACAAATCATGCTTTTCCCTGGTGAAGTCCAAGAGTCCACCACTGGTGTCAATCACTTTTAACCTCATTTCTGCAAAACTCAAGACTTTTGGATTTCCTGATTGCCAAAGTTAAAATAGCCTTTAAATCATTTCTATAAATTTCGTTCCCAGTATGCTTAACAAACAAACAAGTAGACAAACAAAAAACCCTCGTGTACTTTTGCAGACATTATGGCAGCAGCATGTCTGGGGAAGTTAAGCTGTAATTTTGACTCACAACATCATCATCTCTTATGTATAGATTTCTAGTTAGATCCATTCTTTTTGCTGTTTTATTCCCAAAGTGATACTAAAGAATTTACAACTATAGAGTCTTTTAATGCAGTTTGGGGTTGAAACTATTACGGCAGTGAGAATAGAAATAGGAAAAGAATCCACATGAAGTAATGGAGTGTTAAGATGTTCTAATTAGAGTTATAATTGTAAATTGAATGCATGAAGATAACTTATTTTTTTTTCATCTGGGCATTTCTGGTTTATACTTTACTTTGTTATCTCATGTCTGACTGAATCTAGGCTGAGCCCTAAATACATTAGAAAGGAACGGAGCTTTTCAGAAATACCAATCACCATGATAACGATGAAGGTATTATGTTTGTATGGGTTCCCCATGCTGTCACTTCAAATCACATCTCAAAATTCTTCCCAAGCATAACTTCTCATGTGGGACAGATGGTGACAGGTTTCACCACAATTCAGAGCCCATTTTGGCTATCCACACTTATCTGCCTTACAGAATTCTATCTTTTAGGCTCTCTCTCTCTCTCTCTCTCTCTCTCTCTCTCTCTCTCTCTTCTGTTTTCACTTTATTTTCTTCTTTCTTAGCAGACAATGTTGATGCATTGGGGTTAGAAGGCAGAGATGGTCAGGCAAGTTACTACCCTCTGGTCTTTCTATGTTAAACACACACACACACACACACACACACACACACACACACACACATACTGCCCCTCCTGCTCTTCCTGTCTCCTTTTCAGCTAAGTGCCTACTTGGCACTTACGTTTTCTTGCCTCTCCTTGCTGAGTTAATACCCCTCTTGCCTTTTTTTTGAATGGTCATGCAAACATATATCACATTCTTCATGCTCCAAAGGACTGATTGGCCATCCTCATGTCTTCTTGCCCATTTATACCCTGTTATTTTCATTCATCTTTCCCAGACCTTCATTTCTACTCATTACTTCATTCTGTACATGCTACCAATATAGAAAAATTTTTGTTTCAGAGGTTATGTTAAACAAAGGTGAAAACAAAAGCAGCCTTTGGTCTTTACATCCTTCCAATCCTGTCACCAACCACATTTGTGATTTATAATTTCATATCATTAGGTAGGACAATTCTGTAGCCCAACTCTTTTCACTGAGTATAATTCCTGGTACATTTAGGATGGTTAGTGAATACTAAATAGATGAATACATACTTAGCAATATTTTAACATCAGTTACCTGTTGCCACATAAATGCTACATAACAAGCAGTTACAAATCTGATATGCAATAGTGAATGTTTGTTCACTTAATAGATCTACAGCATGGGCAGCACCAGGGTGGGCTCAGTTGGTCTTATCTGAGTTTCCTCTTGTGGTAACTGTAGGCCACCAAGGCAGCTCTTCTGATCTTAGGGGAGCTTCCAGGTTGACAGTCTAGAATGGCTTCCCTTCACCTAAACTGGGAATAGTTAGCTCTATTCCACACACCATAGGTCTGACAGGCAAGCCTATTTATACTCATAGACACTTCTAGGATTTTGAGGAGAAGCAAATTTGCAGAAGTCATTTTAAGACTACTTTTGTTATGCTCAATAACATTCCTTTGTTTAAGAAAAGCACTATTACTCAACTTAGAGCCAAGAAATGGAGACATAGACTCATCTTTGCTGAGAAGAGCAAATTGTCAAGACAAAGAGTGAATATAGGGAATGGTTAAAAAAAATGACCTGGTCATGAATATAATCAAATCGACCACATATAAGATCTTCAGATTGATAATTTAAGTTTGATTTTTATGCACAATTATTTCTTAAATACTTTTATTATTAGATATTAGTTCACTTCATTTTTTAACTCTCATAAAAGTAAGTCCTGCTACAAGTAACCATAAGCAGCGCTCCCACCACATTGCATTAATTTTTTTTGTGGATCATTAAGTGAATAAAACAAGCAGAATTTGTTTTCTATACATAGCAAGCTTGGGGGTTAGGGAGTAGGTGTAGGCATTCATTTGATGGTTCACTGATTCGACATCAGTATCTTTAGCATAGTTTTGGTTTCTCTTTTACATCTAGAAGATGGCTGCTATAGTTACAACTCCCACTCTCCCATTTGATGTAGGAGAAGGAGGAACAGAAGATGCATTCAGTGAGCTGAATCTCTTCCTCCTTGATCAGAGCTGTGATGGGGGCTGCAGCTGGCCACATGATGGCTCCGGAGAAAAGAGTTGGGTTGAGGATGAATCAGTAACCTCAGTGTCTTCTACAGCTAGCAAACTGGCATGCAGTCACAGGAGTAGAATGCTCAGGTCTAAATGCCTTGTACACTTTTTCTGCCTTATTACGTATTTTCATGTTCCTTTCAAGTGAACTTTATGTATTGCCGTCAGCATTGTGTGTATGAATTTTTTCACCACAAATTTGCCAACATTCTTTAAATATGATGTTGAATATTTTCCAGGTACTTTAAAATAATTTGTATGTGTGTATGGGATGTTGACCACTTACAGTCTTCATTTTCTTTTCTTATACATGAAAAAATGCTCTTTGAAATTAAAGCTACTAATTTTTTTTCATTATATATGTTGCCTATTTTCCTTTTTACAAAGTTTCCATTTTGAGTATATTTAAAATATTTAATGTAATTTTTGATTGGTTAAACATTCTAGAGATATTTGATTTCTGTAGGGTTACTGCTAATCTATTGCTTATATTTATAGGGAGTGAAAGATAAGCTCTTCTTCCCATGGTATATTTTATTTTTATCTGTTAGAAAATTGTCCCATCTTGATGACTTTGCTGGAGCAAGTCACTAGCCTGCCATCTCTGGGAAATATTTCTTAGCAAACACAGCTCTGTAGTTGGTGCTTCTGGATGCTGCCTGGAGAAGTGAGGTCCCCTGAGGCTGCTTGTCAGCTTCCTTCATGGACTATACATACCCAGTCTCTAAAAAGTCAGGGAGGATTCATGCAAATAGCTAAGTTGAACAAAAAGACGATTATTAAGAATCTGGCTCTGTAGGAGACTAAAAATAAAGTATAATTGGCCTGAGAATCAATTAAAGTCATTAAAAAGGTGTCTTTTCAAAGATTTCCTACTTTGAATTATTTAAAGATAAATTTAAGAGTATAATGTAGTTACTAACAAATAACACCCAATGGGATTATCACACTGAAGTTTAAAGGGGAGATGTGTGATGCATGCTGGGGACTTCTGTATTCTGCAGGCACTTTTTAAAAGCTAGAATAAACCTCATTTAACAATGTGGTTGGAAGGTGAGCTTTTCTGAGGAAACCCAGAAAACTGTAAACTAAGCATTTATTTTAAATCACATATTAATGAGTTATTTTGTGAAATCACTTAATTTCTATAGGCCTTGGCTTCTCCATCCAGCATGTGTAGATGATGATCCTGAATCTGCAGGGTTATAAAAGGGCTGCAATAATTATTTGAAAAGGACTTAATGAAGTCAAAGGGCCTAATTATTTTAAATAGAATTTAAATAGGAAGTATTATTTTTATAAATCTAAGTGTTAAATTAGTTTACTTGAGTTTAAATGATGGAAGAAAGTAAAATCTGCTCTCAGCAAGAAAGTAAGTGAACTGCGGAGGTCTCTGCAGCTGAGACCGTAGAAAGGCATTTGGGCTCAAGAGCACGTTCGTTGGCGAAAGCTTGCTATGAGAAAGAAAAGTGTGTAATGGTGACTATCAATTGAGCCCTCTCAAAAATCGCTTAAGTTTGTCCCTAAAACAGGAAGCTTGAAGTCTAGTATCAAATATGCCTGTGATTGGGTTTAGAATCTGTTTTTTTCCCCTTAGGTTTTGACAGTTCGGATCATAAGCAAGACCAGCTTTTGCTGGATGCACATAGAAAGCTTGGAAAAAATTCTTAGCAGTGATCCTCTGAGATTTGTGATTTGTCTAGGCAGAAATAGTCATTCCCTTATTATTATTATTATTATTTTTATTTTGAGAGGGCAACTTCCACACTTGTTTTTGAGTCTTTTAAGGGGAGCCATTTCTGGTAACATTTCTTCTTTAATTTTTAAGAGAAATTATTTTAATAATCACATATGTTATAGTGGGTTGGGATTATAGCATTGCTTTATTGATTTTTAGCTTCTGTGTTTGTTTGCCTGGATGTATGTATGTGTACTACATACATGCCTGGTGTCTGTGGAGGCCAGAAGAGGGTGTTAGGTCCTGTAGGGAGCCTTTCTCTGTCTCTCCAGTGAGTTCCCATATAACCACATAAAGATATTATTAACTATGAAAGCTTGGCCAATAGCTTAGGCTTGTTTTCAGCTATCTCTTATGACTTAAATTAACCCATATCTTTTAATCTATGTTCTACCACGTGGCTTTACTTCTATCCCATTTTGTGTGTCCAACTCTTCTGTGTCTGGCTGATGACTCCTGGTGACACTGCCCTCTTCTTCCCAGTGTTCTCTCTGCCCTCATATCCCACCTAGCTATTGGCCTTTTAGCTTTTACTAAACTAATCACAGTGACATACATGCACACAGTGTGAAAAAATATTCTACAACAAGGTCCCCCAGAACTGGAGTTACAAATTGGTTGTGAGCTGCCATATGGGTGTTAGAACCAAACTAGGACCCTCTACAAGAGCAGTAAGTGCTCTTAACCATTGAGCAATCTCTTCAGACCCATAGTATTGCCTTTAACATTGATCTTTTCCAATCTTCTTCACACTTAGCCACAAGAAAGGATCCACTCAGGATCTATCCCTGGTGCATGAGCTGGCTTTCTGGAGCTCATTACCTGCGGTTGGATGCCTTGCTTACCCTTGATACAGAGGGAGGGACTTGGTCCTGTTTCAGCTAAATGTACCAGGCTTTGCTGACTCCCTATGGGAGGCCTTACCATTTTGGAGGAGGAAATGGGGGAAGGGCAGGGGGTACTGGGGGAGCAGGAGGAGGGATGAGAGGGGGATCTGTGGTTGGTATATAAGATGATTAAACAAATCTTTAAAAAAATATTTTCATTTTATAATTAACTTAATTTCACATATCAGCCACAGATTCCTCCGGTAGAGCATGAAACTCTTAATCTCATGGTTGTGGGTTCGTGCCCCACGTTGGGCACCATTTGTAGCTTAAGTTTTCTCCAGTCCTGCCTGGCCCGTGGTCAGAACAAATATCTCTTACCCGCCAGTCCCGCAGTCGCTTAGACCCAACCAAGTAAACACACGGATACTTATATTGCTTACAAACTGTATGGCCATGGCAGGCTTCTTGTTATCTGGTTTTTCTATCTTAAATTAAACCATTTCTATTAGTCTATAAGTTGCCACATGGCTCGTGGCTTACCAGTACTTTACATCCTGCTCCTCATCTCAGTGGCTGATAGCATCTCCTCCACTCTGCCTTCCTGTTCCCCTCATTCTCTTCTCTGCTAATCCTGCCTATACTTCCTGCCTGGCTACTGGCCAATTAGTGTTTTATTTATCAATCAGTCATCCACTGCACTTAAGAAAGGATCCGCACTGTCCCAATAGACTCAGGAATATGGAAAAAGTGGTGAAGGCCACTGTTGGAAATGAAAGCATCTAGAAAGCACAACCACAATAGTGTTTGTGACCCCTTTGGGGGGTTAAATGACCTTTTTCTTTTACAGGGGTTGCCTGAAACACAGATATTTACATTACAATTCATAACAGTAGCAAAATTACTGTCATGAAGTAGCAATGAAATAACTTTATGGTTGGGGGTTATTACAACATGAATAACTGTATTAAGGGTCACAGCATTAGGAAGGTTGAGAATCAGTGATCTAGAGGAATAAAACTGGAAACTGAAAGTACCTGACAGAATCTTGCTTTTAAAGGCTTTTATTATTATATTGGTTGCTTTTAGTTAAAATTATGCATAAGAGGTTAACTGTAATTCTTGGTCAAATAGTCATAGTTATCACCACAAAGATAAACTCTAAGCTGATAAATCATCTTCACAAAATAATAGGTTGTAATTCGTTATCTACTATCAAACCACAGTACGATAGGGTAATATTTTAGCTTTAGCAACAATGCTGTTGAAGATTTACTGGTGTGGGATATTGTTTATTATCTTAGTTACAATGCTCTTTTCCTTTGTCTAACTATTGATCAACTTTTATACTTATAATTGAAGAGAGTAGAAGCCAACTTTCATGAAATTAAACCTAAATCTTTTAAATTTATTGCGTGTACTAGAGTTATGACAAGGTTTCAATATAGTCAGCTAAATGTTATGTAAACTGGAACCTGTATCAGAAAATTTGATTTAATTATGATATAGAGCTAATAAAAGAAAGTTGGTTTTTATTTTAGATGGTTTGGGACTTTAATTGGAATTATGAAGTTTTACTGTATCTTTGGAGTACTATTCTGACATTTCCAGTGATCTCCATAAACTTTCATTGCTCTGAATCAGTTTATGAAGCTATAGGGTCTTCATAAATATGCAAAGTAGCTTAATAAGATTGTCTGCCTTGATTACTCATCAATTTGGTATTGAAAGGGCACCAACCCAGTCAATAAAAATGTCTGCTGGTAGAGTGGTCTGTGGCAGTCCTGATCTCAATGCTTACTTCCCTTAAATTGTCAAAATAATGGAGCAATATTATTTGTATGAGATAGATAACTATTACTTTTTTTTGTTTGTTTGTTTTGGTTTTTCGAGACAGGATTTCTCTGTGTAGCTTTGCGCCTTTCCTGGAACTCGCTTTGGAGACCAGGTTGGCCTCAAACTCACAGAGATCCGCCTGCCTCTGCCTCCCGAGTGCTGGGATTAAAGGCGTGTGCCATCACCGCCTGGCTACTATTACATTTATTAGGCTTTACAACTTTTGTGTAGTCACATTTTACAAACCTGTAAACAGTCTTTATAGGTGGAATATTACCTCCTGATAATTTTATTTCATTCTACAGGCCTTTATTGTTTGGGAAATAAGCTGTTGGAAAATTAAATGGACAAAACGTTGGCTTTAAAGTGGCTAAGAAAAAAGACATGTCTCTTTGTTCCTTTATTTATGTTTGAGAAAGAGTTTCAATATTTGGCCCTGATTTGTCCTTTTGTGTAGTCTGTGCTGGCTTCAAACTCACAACAGTTCTTCTGCCTCTGCCTCCCAAGTGCTGGGATCACAGGCACCATGCCTGGTTGATGAGACATGTTTAGAGAATAAACTGTAGAGTCAAGAACTTCAGAGCGTGTACTGTTGTTCTACTAGGAGACATTCTGTATGCATATTTTTAAAACAAAAATGTTTCATTAGTGTTTTTATACTTTTAATTTGAAATCGCCAATTTTACATCCCTACCAGTTGTGCATGAAGGTTCCAATTTCTACACTGCCTCACTTATTCTTTTCATTTTTCTTGGGAACTTTTCAACTTGATTTTAGTTATTGAATATCAGCATCAAGATTAATCAGCAAGTCTTGCTAAGCGGCACTTCAGAAGATGACATGAACAGAGGGCAGAAGCACAGGCTGTGCTCTCCACTCTGTAGATCACTCAGTGTTTCCTTGTTCATAGCACAGAAACTGTGTACACTGAGAAGGCTAAAGCAGTTTTCCAAGTTGTAAGTTAGCATGTAGCAGCTAGGCACACCACTCTCAACACCACTGCTGTATCATTGTATCCAATTCCCTCAAAAGTGTTTTTGCTCATGTTATATAAATGGTGATATATTATGTAATCTTTCCTAAAAGATTTAGAGCCTTCATTTAATTCCTCTATTCATCATTGTACATTTTAAGAATATTTTATCTATTAATTTTATAAAAAGCAAAAAATACTTATTTAAAGATTGGTAAAAATTTTAATTAATTAATTGATAATTTTTAATAAATTTGATTTCATTTTTTACCTTATAATAGTCCTAGGAGCTGAGTTTGCTATCTTCCAAGGTACTTCCAGTATACGAAGAGAGCAATATTCAGTTAAGACAAATGTGTGCGGAGAAAGAGAGTGAGGCTAGGTTGATGTTGTAATTTAGATCCTGAACATTCTACAAAAGTCCATGAACTAAAGACTTGGTCTTCAGTTTGGTGTAGTAGAAGGTGGTGAACCCTAAAGAGGTGGAGTCTAATTGGGGCTTTGAGGTTATTGGGGTACACTGTCAAAGGAGACTGTTGCATGCCAACATGCCTCTTTCTCCACTTCCTGGGTGCCACCAGGTGAGAAGACTCTTCCGCTTTCGTCTGCCATAATGTCCCACCTCAGTATAGCATCCCCATCCTTCAAAATGAGAACTACCACCAATGGGCTGAAACTTCCAAAGCTATGAGCTCAAATAAACTTTCCTATTTTAAGGTATATTTCACAGGTGCTTTTTGCAACACCAGAAAGTGGACCCACACTGCTGGCCCTTGCCTGGGACACATTCCCCTGACGACCCTACACCTCTGACCTCAGCAATACAGTTCCATGTATGCCGTTTTCCTAAGAGGCAGCTCTCTTTTCGAGCTTCTATTTTTTTTTTACTAAAAATTTTCATTAAGTTTAAAATTGAAAACAGATTTTTTTCTTACAATATATTCTGATTATGGTTTTTCCTCCCCCACATCCTCCCAGATCCTCCTCACTTCCCTACTCTCCCAAATCCACACCTTCTCTCTCTCCCTCTCATTAAAATACAAACAGATATCTAAAAATAATATCAAAGTAAAACAAAATAAAAACAAACCAGAGTAGGACTGAGGTGGTTTGAGTAAGAATGGTCCCCATAGGCTCATCTCTTTGAATGCTTAGTCATCAGGGAGTGGTACTGCTTGAGAAGGATGAGGAGGCGTGGCCCTGTTGGAGTGGGCATGGCCTTGTTGGAGGGAGTGTGTCACTAGGGGTGGGCTTTGAGGTTTCAGAAACCCAAGCCAGGCCCAGTGTTTTTTTTTTCCGTCTTGCCTGCAGTTTCAGATGCGGAACTCTCAGCTACGGCCCCAGCGCCATGTCTGCCTATGTGCCCATGCTCCCCGCCATGATGATAAAGGACTATAAACTTCTGAAACTGTAAGCAAGCTCCAATTAAATGCTTTCCTTTATAAAAGTTTCCATGGTCATGGTGTCTCTTCACTGACCAAGACAAGGACAAAATACACAAACAGAAAAAAAAAAAATACAAAAAAAAAAAAACCAAAAAACAACCAAAGGAAAAAAGTACAAGAAACATGCAGAGGCTGATATGTACATATTCACACACACAGAAAATCCATAAAACCAAAGAATTGAAAGCAGAGTATACAAGAAAAAAATTAGTAAGGAAAAATGAAAGCCCAGACAAAGCAGGATGAGACAAGACCCCTCATCTTCTATTGTGTAGTAGTTTTCTGCAGATGAGATGTCCTCCCAGAGGGAGCAGGGAGGACCATAAGGTCCATGAGACTCAAGAGAAACTTATGAAACCCAGGTGACCAAGACATGTACAAGACTGAAGACCCTACTCCCTGCTGTTATATAAGCAGGAAGCACTGATGAGGGGCAGAAGCTCTTGAGTGATGTAGACATCTGTAAATGACTCATTGACACAGCTTCCTGGGTTGTTCTCATTCTGAGGCAGGCTTTGTGATGATGCAGCTGTCCGAGTTGCTTGTGCTCTTGCAGATAACCTCATCCATGCTTCTACGTGTAATCCAATACATTCATTGCTTCCCTAAGTTGCACTTGAATATAATTGTTTCTTTGGTCTTGGTCAGGAAAAACTATGCAACATCGTATTTTATTCTATATTTTGATTTTATTCATAGTAATCATCTGAACAATTTCTTTTTCTTTTTTGGTTTTTCGAGACAGGGTTTCTCTGTGTAGCTTTGTGCCTTTCCTGGTACTCACTCTGTAGTCCAGGCTGGCCTCAAACTCACAGAGATCCGCCTGCCTCTACCTCCCAAGTGCTGGTATTAAAGGCATGCACCACCACCACCCAGCCGATCTGAACAATTTCTAAAGGGCTTTGCCTTTGTAGCATGTCCTATTTTATTCAACTATTTTTTTTTTGCAGAATTAAAAAAAAAACCTCAATCATAAATTCATATCACGTGAGAACACTTCTCGCTATCAGAATATATCACACCAAAACCTAACCTTTTAAAAATGTAAGGGGTAGCTCTTTTTCTTCCGGTCCCAGGCGCATCGGGAACTGCTGGTTACTATTCTGATATGGCCAAGTCCAAGAACCATACCACACATGACCAATGCCGAAAATGGCAGAGAAATGGCGTCAAAGAAACCCCCGACACAAAGATACGAATCTCTTAAGGGGGTTGACCCCAAGTTTCTGAGGAACATGCACTTTGCCAAGAAACACAAGAAAGGCCTGAGAAGATGCAGGCAAACAATGCAAAGGCAGTGAGCGCATGTGCAGAGGCCGCCAAGACCCTTGTGAAGCCCAAGGTGGTGAAGCCCAAGATGCCAAAGGGCCCCAGGCACAAGCTCAGCCGTCTTGCTTTCATTGCTCACCCCAAGCTTGGGAAGCAGACTAGAAACTACCTGACCAAAGGTTGTAGGCTCTGCAAACCGAAGCCCAAGGTTCAAACCAAGGCAGAGCCCTCAGCTCCAGCTCAGGCTCCCAAAAGTGCCCTGGCCCCTGTGAAGGCCACATAGAAACAGTTTCTGTCTGCCAATGTGAAGACAGATGGACTGGTGTGATACCCCTACATACTATTTGCAGATGATCAAGACTCTATGCTGTCTTTTACAAATAAACCTGAGGCAAGATCTGTTAAAAAAAATGTGAGGGGTGCATTCTAAATGCATTAAGTGCATTCTAAAAGTCCAGCTTCTGATGTAAGGTGGAAATGAAAGCAGAACACTTGAACTCTACGGCAACAATCAGCACCATCACCGGCATTGTTCACAGGCAGCTACTTATTCTTCAGACATATATGCCACAGGGCACTGCAGGTCACATTGATAAGTAGGCAAGATGTGCAATTTTACAGCTGTTTTGAACAGTCTAACACTGGTAGAATTTCTTTTATCACATTTTCTTGGGGCTAAGACCTGACATTTCATCATTCTTGATTTGCAGGAGCTCTCAGTCATTTTGCTCTCAGATGTCTTTTATTTTCTAAGTTTACACAAACTCACCTCATCTAATTTTTCAGAAGGAAAACTTCTGTTTTCTTGTGTGAGAAAGGTGCTGAGTAGAGCTTAACAGTGTAAAATGTCAGCCATACGTACCGGAAAATGTGTTGGTTCTCTTTGGTCTCTATAGAAGACTAAAACATTTTGAATACTATTCAACTGAGGCAGGAGGCTAGCTCACAGGAGGCAGTAAGTAAGAGAACCCATGATTAAAACTAGAAGTTGCTTCCATGTATTGTGGTAGGGCTGGATGTCAGAGTAAAAAGAGAATGTCAGGGTTCAGACAATGAAGCCAGAGCAATAAGGATGACAGACATTAATGCTTACAGCTGGGTGTAAGACACTCAGGAGCACCTGATCAGAAACAGACGAGCTCTAAGAACTAAGGCCAATGTCAGCAGGCCAACTGACTAGCTTCCCTGAAAGACCTTTGCCCCTAGGTGCTGTTGTTTGTTACACATTCCCGTGCCAAACACACCTAATTATAATAGATTACATTTTAAGTAAAGATGACTTCTATCAAGCCCATATTCATGCCAGGGAAGAGACCCTGGACCATCCTGGAGACAAGGAGGTAACCAAGAACACTGTAGATATTTCTTGGCAGCATGAGACTAAAGAGAGAGGACAGTATAACTAGCTTCACTTGAGACTTCTGCAATATTGGAGGGTAGTGATACTTGCCAGGTGACTAATGACCAAATGACAGTCAAGATGGACAATTAACAACGCTTGAGTTACAGATGGACAAGCATGAGCTTCAAGTGCCCCTAAGCACGTGTGCAATGCATGGACAGTGAATCACCTCCTTAGTTGGATCAGGAGGACATGCAGAGAGCATGTGGGCCCTTCATTGGCTTGGTCCATGATGGCTTAGTGAGATAACCAATTTCATAGCAATTATCTTATCCTTTGTCTAGTTTCCCCCAAAACCTTTAAAAAGTCCTAGGCAAGGACATTTGATAGATTTTTCTTCTCTTGAAAATCCCTTCCACTCTTTGGAGTTTCATGTTTCCCCAATTACTCACTTTTTGTGGAACATTATTTTAACTAGGCAAAAATGTGTTACTTTTGTTTATGCTGTGGAATATTACTTCAACAATGTAAAGATGTGTTACATTTGTTTGTGCTGAATTTATTTAATTATGTAAAGATGTGTTGCATTTGTTTCAACTTGCCTGCCTAAGGCACCTGATTGGTCTAACAAAAAGCTGAATGGCCAATAGCCAGGCAGGAGATGGATAGGTGGGCAGGGAGAATAAGAGGATGAGAATCTCGGCTCAAGAAAGGAGAGAAGAAGAGAATGAGGGAGAAAGAGAGGACATGGATGGGGCCAGAAGCCAGCCAGATGTGGAGACAGCAGGAAATTAAGATACACAGACAGAAAGAAGGGTAAAAAGCCCTGAGGCAAAACCTAGATGAAGAGAAACAGGTTAAGTTATAAGAGCTAGCAAGAAATGAGCGTAAGATAAGGTTGAACATTCGTAACTAATAAGAAGTCTCCATGTCATGATTTGGGAGCTGATTTGTGGCCCAAAAGAAAAAGCCTGTTACACTCACTTTTCTGTAATTCTCCTTAACACAACTTACATTTTTTTTTTTGCATAGGCCCATGAGAACTGTGTTTTAATATTTATTGGCATGAAATAGCAAACTTGGAATCACTGTCCCAGGTTGATCTTTCTTGACTGTGAGTGTCCTTGGGCTAAGCACAGTTGGGCTGTGGACAGCTCCATCATACTAAGGAACTCTGTAACAGGCTGTGTGAACCTAAAACTCTGTATTCCAAGGTTCTTTTCTAATGTGTGCCTGCTTAGTAGCAATGGAGCCCACTGGCAATGAAGGCTTTGCTGCTAGACAGAGATGCTCCATTCTTCTCAAGGCCAGAAACAGTGACTCTATAGTAAGTCACTCATCGTACAGACTTAGGCTACTTTTTCTTAGGTGAGGAATATCACTCAGTTGTCCATGAGAGTATTGAGACTCAGCAGAACGTAAGAGCATCTGAAGGGAGAGGGAACTGAAAGAGTCTGCAGCAAACAGGTGTTTTCTAGAAGCTATATACGTATGTATAAGATGACATGGTCGTATTATACAGAGGGAATCTGAGCAAGCCAATTTTGCTGTTACCAGTGCAGAACAGGTTCAAGCGACAGCGTGGCAGTCCACACTGAGGTTCAGTCTGGGAAATATTCATTTAATAATGTCCAGGGAAGGTAGAACAAGGCATGCTCTAGGACTGAATGTGTTCATATGTAAGAAAGATTAATTAACCAGGGAGTTGTTTCTACTTCAAAAATCAATAGAAATGCATCTTTGTAGAAATCTTTTATGAAAATATAAAAGGTCAAAATTTCTGTATTTTCTTTCTCTTGATGTTACTTTATTACAAAACTTATTAAGACAACAAGAAATAGGGCACAAAAACTATTCACAGAAACCTAATTGATGTTTCTATATTGAGTTCAAAGTTTCAGGCTCTGTGGTAAAAAGAGACAGTTCTTTGTAGTCCATGTGTTTTCTTAACCCTATGCCTATTGGTCTTTTAGATTGTTAAGATCTCTTTTCTCTATTTGAGTTGTTTATGACCAGCACAATCAGCATGGTGTATCTTTACCTGCTCCATCAAGAATCTCCTTGCAATTAGCAGCCATAGGCTGAATCGTACTTCCTAGATCATTTTACAGTATGCTACAACATAGGACACATTGCTTCCCTCCCAGTTGTGGTTTGTGTTCCTTCAATGTCTGTCCTGTGTGTGCAATGGCCTGCTATGTGCCGGGCACTATCCTTGGTCTTAGGAAACATCTGGGAATGAAACAATCTCAGCTTTTCAATTATAGCAAGAAGAGATCACCAGGAAACAATAAACACAGCAGCAAGTAGATGACTGGGTGTGTTGTTAGTCAATAAAGGATATGGAAGAAAGAAAATGGAACAAAAGAAAGGGTTCAGGAGTATGAGGGGCCAGAATACGTAGAGCTGCCATTTTAATTCGGGTAGCTAAGACAGAACTCATCAGTTAGGGGAAACCTGAACAAATATTTGAATAAGAGAGGAGAGTGAGCCAAGTGTCTTCTGGGAAGGGAATATCCAGTGCAAATGGTAGGTGTGAGCCTGGTACTTCTGGAGTGGCCAGGAGGGAGAGAGAACCAGTAGGGAGCCTTAGCTCCAATTACAACATTCTCTTCTGGAGGGAGGAGTCAGGAAAGTTACCAGGTTTAGCAAACACCAGAGATTACAGGATTCGCAAGGTATCCCTGCTTCCCAGGCTATAGAAGCAGTGAACAGCACCGAGAGGAGAGGAGCTTCTATGGTGGCACTGTCTACATGTGTGGCAGGAAGCTTCAGGGATGCTAGACTGGGTTTCCATGACGCAGCTGCCTTTGAGACACCCACCCATGCTCTTGGAAATAAGTCTTGCACCCATGCTTTCGTAAGTAAAGCCAACAAACTCCCTAAGCTAGACTTGCACGGGACCGTTTCTGTTGCGGGTCGCTCTATCTGGACACCCCTTGGGGGAGGGGGTGAGAAGGTGTGGCCTTGATGACACAGACACTGGGAGTCAGGTGAAAAGCGATCAGTGGACTCATTTATTGTGGATATGGGGCGAACCTGTATATCTCCTCTCCATTTCCCATTGGCAGCTGGAGACTCTCTTAGCTGCATTGTCTCTTTCTTTCTTTCTTTCTTTCTTTCTTTCTTTCTTTCTTTCTTTCTTTCTTTCTTTCTTTCTTTCTTTCTTTCTTTCTTTCTTTCTCTCTCTCTCTCTCTCTCTCTCTCTCTCTCTCTCTCTCTCTCTCTTTCTCTCTCTCTCTCTCTCTCTCTCTCTCTCTCTCTCTCTCTCTCTCTCTCTCTTTCTTTCTTTTTTTTTGGTTTTTTTGAGACAGGGTTTCTCTGTGTAGCTTTGCGCCTTTCCTGGAGCTCACTTGGTAGCCCAGGTGGCCTCGAACTCACAGAGATCCGCCTGGCTCTGCCTCCCGAGTGCTGGGATTAAAGGCGTGCGCCACCACGCCCGGCTCAAGCGTTGTCTCTTTCTTATTGGCCCCCAGCATTCTGATGGTCGTGGGTCACCCATCACCAGGTGCAGCAGCAGACTCCAAGTTGGCTCAGCGGGAAGTAGGTAGCACTCATGCCTATGCACACTACCCAGAACAGGACAGCTGCGGTCTTATCAGGCTAGCTGGCTCCGTTTCTCCTATACCTTTCTTTGGTTCCTCATGGTTTCCCTACCTGGGTGAAGAGATGTTTATTCAAGTCTCACCAGGAAAAGTTACACACAAGAACAGTAGGATGAATTCAGTGGGAAAATCAGTAGTAGCTCCAGATTGCACAAGGGCTTATGGGCCAATGGTGAGCTTTCAGTTCTTTTCAGCGATTCAGATGCCATTTTCTGGGATTTTAATATAAAAATGAAATGACTTTGGCATACAAATTTTTTTTTCGAGAATTAGTCATAAAACCTTTTTCCTCATGAATATCAACTAATTAACTGCTGCAGAATAATTCACAATAATATACCAAGTTGGATGAATCTGCCACCTTATTGATGGATATTTAGGCTATTTTAAATTTGAGTACTAGAAGTCTCATTAGAGTTAGAATGGTGCAAGTGTCCTTGTACATATGGGCAGAATCCTTCCAGGCTATATTCTCAGGAGTACAAATGTTGAGTTATTTTATGTTTATGAAAAAATGCTTCTCTAATACTTTTATTAAAATGTATCTCCCCTCTTTTTTTTTTAAACAAATTCCCTGGGTAGTGGGGGGTGACCTTGAATTTATGATCGCTGACCTTCCTTCATCCACTCCCCTAGAGCTGGGATTGCAGGAATGTGCCCCCCCTGCCTAGGTGACATGGTATTGGGAATTGTGGAGGACTTCATGCATTGTAGGCGAAGACTGTGCCAATTGAGCTACATCCTTGGCCCCTTTCCTACCTTTCTGTAGTTGATTTAGAGTTAATATCTTGTATACTCCAGTATTCACTATCTTTGGAATTTACTTTATTGTGTATAGTAAGAGTCTCACTTTAAATTTTGTAATGGAGAATTGAATGCCTCACATGGTTTTTTGATTTTGTGTGCATGTGTGCACACTTGGGTCTCTCTCTCTCTCTCTCTCTCTCTCTCTCTCTCTCTCTTTCTTTCTCTCTCTCTTTCTCTCCCCCATCTCTCTCTCTCTGTGTGTGTATGTATGTGTGTATGTATGTATGTATGTATGTGTGTATCTATTAATATCATAGGCCTCCCACAAATAAATAATTCTGGAATGTTCAAATTCTATTTTTTCTCATATGGGTAGAGGAATTTGTGTGATTGGATGTTGAGATGCAGGAATGCCAACAAGGGTTCTCCTGAGATGGAGTTGGACCCAGAGTCAGAAGAGGTAATGTGAGGACAGAAATAGAGGTCAGATGGGATGCTAGGAACAGACTGTAATAATAATCTTAGTTTGATTTCTATTGTTGTGAGAAAACACCATGACCAAAAGCAACTTGAAGAGGAATGAGTTTATTTGTTTATACTTCTACATCAAAGGAAGTCAGGGCAGAAACTCAAGGTATGAACTGCAGCAGAGAACAGGGAGGAATTCTGCTTCCCATTGTTCATGTACAGCTTGTTCAACTTGCTTTCATTTATTTATTTATTTTTTAAAAAGTTTTTTTAAAATTTACATACCAATCTCAGTACCCCCTCCATCCCCCTTTTCTGCTCCCCTTCCCCCCTGACCCCCCATCTACTCCTCAGAGAGGGTAAGCCCTACCTTGGGAATCAACAAAGTCTGGTGTACTAAATTGAGGCAAGACCAAGCCCCTCCTCACTGTGTCAAGATTGAGCAAGGTATCCCACCATAGGGAATGTGTTCCAAAAAGCCATTTCATGTACCCAGGATAAGTCCTGGTCTCACTGCCAGGGGCTTCCCCAAAAGATCTAGCCACATAACTGTCACCCACGTTCAGAGGGCCTAGTTTGGTTCCATGCATGTTCCCAAGCTGACAGGCCAGAGTCCATGAGCTCCCACCAGCTTGGGTCAGCTCTCTCTATGGTTTTCCCCATCATGATTATGACCTCATTTGCTCCTGTGATCTTTCTTCCCTTTCTTCAGCTGAAGTCGAGGAGCTCAGCCCAGTGCTTGTGGATCACTGCATCTGCTTCCATCAGTTACTGGATGTAGGTTCTATGATGACAATTAGGGTAATCACTAATCTAATTATAGAAGAAGGTAAGTTCAGGCACCATCTCCATTATTGCTAGGAGTCTTAGCTGGCGTCATCCTTGTGGATTCCTGGGGATTTCCCTAGCACCAGGTTTCTCCCTAACCCCCTAATGGTTCTCTCTACCATGACATCTCTTTCATTGCTCTCTCTCTCCGTCCCTCCCTCCACTCAGCCATTTCAGTCCCTCCTGTTCCCATCCCACATCCCTTCCTTTCTACCCCCACCACACTCTGTTTACCCAGGAGATCTTAACTATTTGCCCTTCCTGGAGCTTTCCATGTGTGTCCTTCTTAGGGTCCTCCTTTTTACCCAGCTTCTCAGGGGTTGTAGATTGTACCCTGGTTTTCCTTTTAACATCTAATATCTAATATCCATTTAAGAGTGAGTACATACCATATTTGTCTTTCTGGGTCTGGGTTACCTCACTCAGGATGGTTCTTTCTAGTTCTACCCATTTGCCTACAAATTTCATAATGTCATTGTATTTTAACCATTGAGTAATAATCCATTGTGTATATGTACCACATTTTCCTTATCCATTCTTCGGTTGAGGGGCATCTAGGTTGTTTCCAGGTTCTGGCTATTATGAATCATGCTGCTATGAACATGGTTGAGCAAGCAACTTGTGGTATGATTGAGCATCTTTTGGGTGTATGCCTAATAGTGGTATTGCTGGGTCTTGAGGTAGGTTGATTCCAAATTTTCTGATAAACTGCCATTTCCAGAGTGGCTGTACAAGTTTGCACTCCCACCAGCAATGGAGGAGTGCTTCTCTTAATCCACATCCTCTCCAATATAAGCTGTCATCAGCGGTCTTGATCTTAGTCATTCTGAAGTATGTAAGATGGTATCTCAGGATCACCTGCCCCGGATTGGTACCACCCACAGTGGGGAGATCTTCCCACATCAATCATTAATCAACAAAACGGTCCACAGATTTGTCTATAGGCCATTTTTACAGAGGCATTCTCTCAGTTGAGAGTCCTTCTTCCCAAATGACTCTAACTTGTGTCGAGTTGACACAAGATGAGTCAACACTTCATCTAATAGATTGGTGACTTCCAGAATCTGGAAGAGGCAAGGGGACACCAGTAGAAGAGGCAGTACAGAAGAAACAAAGCCCTGCTAATACCTCAACACTCATGTGGAACTTCTAGATTTCTGTTGCATTGTTCTAAGTTTGTGTACCTCCCAGCCACAAGATTTTAATAATTTATTACAGAAAAAGGAAACTCATGTCTTATTTCTTTATCCACTTACTAGTTCTTCAATTCTTATAGAGGTAAGATTTCTGGAGGTATATATTAATAATTTTAATTAGTATCCAAATCATTTACCTGAATTGATGTAGCAATTCATACTTCTACTGAAATGTCACACACAGGCATGAGATTTTACTATTAAAGTTCTCCAGTCTGACTGATGAAAAGGTAGTACTTCAATTTAGCTTGAATTTACATGTCTGTAATGGCTAGTAAAACCGAGTGCCTTTTCAAGTGTCTGAGTCTTCCAATTTTCTTCTATTTCTCTATTCATAATCTTTGCCCATTTAAAAATATTATCTTTTTCTTAAAAATTGATAGGGGTTCTTTGAATCTCACAGATAATTCTTACTCTGTATACAGGCAGTAACATTTTCTCCTTGGTAAGCTATCCTACCCTTCAAAACAACTTTGAGTATTTTTCCTGTAGAAAATTACTTTACTTTTGATATATTAAAAGTGCTTGTGTGGTATTTTGGTTTTTCTTTTGTTCTTATTTTGACATAGAGAAAAATCTTACACCTTGGGGATCATTCTTAGTTTTTTTTTTTTTTTGGCATGACAATTTCACAAGACTAGAAATCTTACGCTCATAGAAAGAATGAAGTGTCTGCTGTAATTCTCAATTTCTTTCACCCTACCCAAGTTTCCGGCCCATGGTGATTTGGAATTTAAAATGACTGTTCTCACCAGTATTTCAGCTCAAGGTTAAGGTGCTACAGAAAGCTGAAGGTTTGCTCTTTTTCTTTATGCATACGTGGGTTTGCTCAATATACTTTGTTGTTCAAACTGGTCATATTGCTTCCAGATACACAGCATCTGGTGAAAAGCTCTGACTTATTGCTACTGCAGGTTTTTACTAGACTCACTGCACTTCTTTGCTTCAACATAGTTGGTTAAATCACCAAAAGGAGTCCGATTGATCTTCTCCAGCCAAGTTTGGTTTCAGCGTATCTGTCAGGAGACTTGGCTGTGGGGTGCATGAGAATTCGAGTAACGGTTTGGTGCCAAGTTTGGTAGGAGCAGTTTTAAAGATGACTCTGTCTCGGTGAGAAGCCAACTTCTCTGGAACATCTGGTAAAGAGGGAGCAGATTCACCCCCTAGTAAGCTGTGGGGGCAGACACCATATCTTCATGATGTGCAGTTCCATCTTGATTTGGATTGAGATTGAACCACAGCCTGTCTTTTTTGTGACCACGGTAGGTAGGTAGAGTCACCTAACTGTTCTTAACTTCAGTCTCCTCATCCATATAGGGGCAAGCTCTGCTTTCACCTGCCTGGCTTGACTTACAGGGTGAGCATGACGACCCTTGTGGAAAAGGAATATGTTTATTATTTTATTTAGAGACAATGTCTCATTTGGTTGCCCTGGCTGGCAGTGAACTCACCATAATGCCGAGGTGTAGTAGTCAGTGTTCTCCACAAGAGCAGAACCAAGACAATGAATATATATTACCAGGAAGTGTTTTGTGTTAGACAGTATGGATGGAATAATCCAACAATGGCTAACTCACACTGGAGATGCCAAGAACTCTGGTAGCTTCAGTTCCAAGAGGCTGGAGAGCTCACCTTTGCAAACCAGGCATCAAAGGCATGGCATATTCCTGGAGGAATGTTGGTCTTCAGTCCATGTTGGAAACCTGAAGAAGTTGGTTCTGATACCAGTGAAGGAATCTTTCGCAGCAACAACAGGGGAGTTGAACCTGTCAGACAATGAAAGCCAAGTGAGCAAAAACCTCAAAGCATGTCTTTTTGCCTCAGCCTGTTCCAGAAGATGCTCCCCACACTTAGGGCTGGTCTTCCCACATCCATTAAAGCAGTCAAAACAGCCCCCACAGACATGCTCATAAGCCAACTCAGGGTAGGAAATCCCTTACTAAGACTCTTCCCAGGTGATTCTTGGTTAGGTCAAGTTGACAATCAAAGCTAAACACACCAGGGTAGCCTCAGATGTGTGGAAAGCCTCCTGGTTCAGCCTCCCAAATGCTGGTATTGCACATACCCCCATATGCAAGTTTCTTTATAAAGTGCACGAAGATAACTCATTTGAATCTTCTGCATTCATTACTCAAGCGAATTTTTTGCTCTAAACTTAAAGCATACAGACATTAGTTTCCCTTGCATTCCCCCAAGATAGAGTTCATTTTAACATTTGCATAGAAAATAATACATTTGGATCAGCCAGCTGTAGCATTTTTAGAAGATTAACAAAAAAATATATTGGAATGTAAAGTGTGGTTGCATTTGATATCCACAGGGAAATAACCTTAGGTCTCTGGAGTTAAATGGTATAACAAATATAAAAGTAGAAAATTAATATCATTTATTTTGTATTCCTTTAATTATTTTTTTTAAAGATAAAATCCTGTTATATACATTAGGATGGGCTTGAATCTATGGTTTCCTGCCTCAGCCTCCTGAGTAGTAGGGTTATATGTGTGCATCACTACACCTTGATGATTCTTATGTTATAGCTGACATTTACTGGTAACTTGTAATGTTCCTATTATTGTTTTGAGCACTTAGCATAAAATAATCTATTATATCCTGTGACAGTTCTGTGAAGAGGATTTTATTATTAGCACTATTTAACATATGAGAAGTTTGAAGCACAGAGATGTTATATAACTCCCTACAATCACACAGCTTGACCACGTGTCAAGGTTTAAATCAAGGTTTAGAGGCAGGAGGTCTGGCTCCAGGCTTCATGCTCCTGACCACCACACAATACTTTGTTAATTTATTTTCCTTTCTCCTTGACAACTCTACTGAATCAGTTTCAACTTCTTTACCATTAGAAAGGAAAAAGTTTTGGGTCAGCATTTTCAGTTTCTCTATTCAGCCATGGAAAGTAATTTGAAGTTGTTCTTGTGGTAATAGATGTGAGAATGGGCTGGGTTTCGCCTTGCATAAGCTGTGTGTGTAATTAAGGAATCTTCAGATATAGTGGCTGTATGGTAAGTAGAAGTCAGCTGCTATTGCTAGTGTCAGTGAAGAGATAATTAAGTCTGATGTGCCCCGTTCTGCTGCCTTTATTTGGCTAAAGAGATGAGAGCCATTAAAATCATTTTTAACTGATTTTTGTTTCTGGTGGAGAAAGAACAGTGATAATGCTTTGAGCCATTAATAGGAGACATTTTAATATTCTAGATTTAAAGATAGATCTGCATGCCTTGCTTGCTCAATATACAGTTAGAACTATATGAAATAATGCTGACATGCCTTGTGTAAATACCTTTTCCATTGGTGCTTGGTTCTTCCAAACTTTCTTATTTTAGAGTATGTGGTTGTGTTGGGCCCCAAGATCAAGAGGTTCCTTTATTCCCACAAGGCCATGGGAATAAGGCTCATCGGCTTGGGTCAATTGTTAGTTTATTCTAATTCTTTCCAATCCTAATTCTATATGTGTTATTTTTCTTAATTATAGATGATTATATTTTTCTGTCTTTTGACTCTAACAATGTTATAGTGTTTTCAAACTTAAGTGAAAAATTGCAAACAATTGGGGGACATTTTTTTCCTGGACCCTTTCTAAGTAACATGGAATCTTCTCTTCCCAGGTCTTGAGTTTGTGCTCCCGATGAAGAGGACATTCTTGACATAACTACAATATAATCATCACAGCCAGAAAGATGACACTGACACATTCCCCATTGAATCCTCTAGCTGCATCCAGGGTCTGGCCACTTGTCCCAACAATGTCCTTTAGCACAGATGATCTAGCTGGATCCCACACTGCATTTATTGCCTTTCCCTCCATCTTCTTTCCTCTGGAATCCCTGTTCTGTTCCCAAGCTTGGTGCACTGAAGATTACATACAGTTCGTTTTTTTTTTAGAATTCTTTACCTGGAATTGTCTGATGTTTCTTTATAAAATATTTACTCTGTGTATTTTTGGGTAGGAATATTACAGAAGTGATTCTCTGGTCTTCCCATTGCATTCTGCTAGGTGTGACATAAATTGTATTTGCTCCTGGGCTGGCGATGTTACCTTTAATCTTTCCATTTGTCAGGCCGATCCACCATAGAGATTCTCTTTTATTCTCTGTGGTTCCTATGTATTTTTGTGGTATTTGACATGTTGTATGTGCCCTTAGTTTCAGCACTGCCTTAGCAGACATTAATATTTAACTGCTAAATTGTCCACCACCACGACAGTTGCTGTACCATGATTTTTCTCACTCTGTTATTTCTTCTACATTTGTTAGTTAGCATGCTATTTCAAAGAGCTTTCTTAACTTCATTATTTGTTTATTTATCTTCATATTGTTTCTCACCTCCCCATGCTCTTTCATAGTTTATAGATTATTCTGTTGTGTGTTTTCATGATTCAAGTCACCCAGATTTGTCAGTGAAACTCTATTAAGTTGTTCTCTGTTTTAATTTTAAATCTTTTTTTTTTTTAATTTCTGGCTTTAATATTTCAGAATGTTTGTCTACTTTCTTTCCTGCGTCTATCTCTCTGAGTGATTCTGCCTGCTTTTGGTGAAGACTAGTATTTTGAAACAAGGATCTGGTGCAGCTGTACTCACTGTGTTGGAAGAGTGGCCTGCTCTCAGATCCTCTCCTTACATGGACATTCAGAGTATGTGTTCACATGTGTGAAGCTACATAGACAGATGTCTACATGTGTATTTACTTGCATGTCAGTCAATGCAATTGAAAAGCATACCTTAGACCAAAACATGCAACTCTCATCTAATATTACAAGATTTATTTCAATCTTGTCTCCTTTCATATTTGTAATCCCCTTCCAACATGAAAAAACATGGCTTCTATTGTTTTCAATGTGCATTTAAATTTTTTGTTTTTTTATTTTATGTGTTATGGGTGCTTTACCTGTAAGTATGTCTGTATACCACATATGGGCAGGGCACTAATGGAGACAGAAGGGTGCATCTGCTGACCTGGAACTGGAGTCGTGAGCCTCTCTTTGAGTACTAAGAAATAAACCTGGGTCCTCTTGGAAGAGCAATCAGTGCTCTTCACTGCTAACCTATCTCTCTAGCCCCTCAATAAGCATTATAATTTTGATCAACTTCCTTAATTACTCATCCCCCTCTCAAGACTCTGACTAACTGTACTTCTAGCATTTTGGGAGTCTTGCTAGTTAGCTCAGGTTGGCCTAGAACTCAAGATTTTCCTGCTTCAGCATCCAAAGTGATGGGATTATAGGTACGGGCCACCATGCTTGACTCATAAATGTACATTGTAGACTCCTAACCTCTCAGTGGACTGATGTCACCTGCAGGTGCACTCTCCTTGACTAAGCATTTTACAGTCTACTTAATTATTGTGGGATGGTCTGCATGTCAAATTACTCTGAATGGTCAATAAATAAAACACTGATTGGCCAGTAGCTAGGCAGGAAGTATAGGCAGGGCTAACAGAGAGGAAAAAAGAAAGAACAGGAAGGTAGAAGGAGTCACTGCCAGCCGCTGTTATGACAAGGAGCATGTGAAGATGCTGGAGCTATGTGGCAAGGTATAGATTTATGGAAATGGATTAATTTAAGCTGTAAGAACAGTTAGCAAGAAGCCTGCCACGGCCATACAGTTGGTAAGCAATATAAGTCTCTGTGTTTACTTGGTTGGGTCTGAACGACTGTGGGACTGGCGGGTGACAAAGATTTGTTCTGACTGTGGGCAAGACAGGAAAACTCTAGCTACACTATTCACTTAGGTCTTGCTGTTCTGAGTAGAGCTGTGCTCATCCCTTCTCCTGTTCTGCTTTATCTAGTCAGTTTTGGATTGAAATGTCCAGAAAGGAAGTAAGGGTATGACATCTCTTTGATGTTTATGTTTTGTTCCTAGGATATAGGAGCTCTTATAGTCTCATAAAACGTTAATGACATGCCGAGATGAAATCACAAGACTAGTGACCTACAAGATCTCAAGCTGCATGTAGATTGCTCATACAACACCTCTAGTGTTTATTAATTTAGGAAACAGTCACATTATCTGAATAAAGATCTCCAGTTTTTATCATCAATGTATTTTTGGGTAGCTCAGCTTCAGTCCAGTACCCCAAGGAGCCCTGCTATAAGGATGTACCACCACTTCCCAATCCCGGGAATTGCCTAGACCACACTCTCAAGTCTTGTGTACATATCCAAGAATGTGAATGCAGTTTGGGATTGTCACCAAGAGGAGAGGTGCAGGAAGAATAGAAAGGACAGTGTAAGGATCCTTGCTCACTGTGTGCCAGATTTTATTTATTGGGAGGATCAAGGGCTAACAGGGCAGCAGTGGGAGTATGTGTAATCTTAAACAGCCTCCGTGAACCACCAGTATGAACAATGTCAATATTCTCACAATACATGGGCCTGCCCACTGCTAGCTCCAGGGAATGAGGTTTTCAGGTGATGAGGCAGATGCCACTGTAAGTCTGTTCACTTGGCAGGGTTTTGGGAAAGGATAAAATAGATAAATTTGCCCAGATATAGTTTGGAGTAAGACCAATAAGCTTGGTCGGAGAGTGGAAGTATCTGAACTATTGACGACCTCAGTTTGGAATGTGTCTTGTTCTTTTCTGACGGGGAAGTACTTTCTGTTGGGAATGTTATAGCAGAAACAGAAACCACAGACTTGGGAGGGCTCTGGGATCAAAAAACACCCTGAGCAAAGAGACCCTCTGAAGCCACCAGAAGTCTACCTGAATTCCAGAGTCAGAGTCAGAGAGTAGGAAGGGGCTAGATTGGAATTACCCCTCAACAGTGAGCTGTGGGCTCTTTGCCGTCCTTCCTCAGACTTGGGGTAGGGAAGAGGACAGAAGATGTGAGCAGAAGAGAGATTTTGTTGTTTTGAGATCAAATCTAAAGCCCCCCACATACCAGACCAATGCTCTACCACTGGGCTAGACCCCTAATTCAGAGGACAGAAATCCACAGAACACCGAGGGAAGGGAAGAGGAGAGATGAGGCTGGTGTCTCCTTGCTCACAGCAGCTGTCAGTTTCTTGTTGCACCTCAGTGACTGTGAAGTTGAAAACTTTCCGTATTCCTAAAGGAAGCCCAGTGGAGGTGAGATGCTGTAGCCAGTGCTTGTCACAGCACAGTGACTTTAGAGCTCTTGAGACATGAGGATTGCTAGACCCAAGGACCAATGATTTAGGAAACAAGGGGCAGTTCCACAGTGACCACGAAGGCATGTGATAAGAGGGATGGTGTCTTTGGGGATACCTACTTATAAGATGATGACACAGGTTTATCCCAGTGATGTTTTTATGGGCAATAGTAACAACCAAATAATTGGGAGTAATCACTGGGGAAATGGAGTTGTTTTCTGAACTCTCCTTGCCCTTCCTCCTAGAGAATGGGGCTTTTCGTAGATGTGAAATTCAGTGACAGAAAGATATGATGAGTTGGGTTAGAGGGTAGGCTACCATTCTTTTCAACATGCCTAGGATCACCCAGTACAGATAAGATGGGTTGGGCACCGTTCTTTGCATCATGGCCCAAAGCACACGGAACGTATTTGAAGGACCTACTTCCGGTTCAGCCGTGCTACCAGTTCTAAGCTACTCGTTGTTGGCGGAAACTTTCTCACTTCACTGTTTTGCAAGTGACAGTGACTAGGTGGGAATAGAATGATCCAGGCCAGCTGAGTTCATCCAGCATCTGTTCAGCAGTCAGCCTCTCCTGCTCGAATGGGCCCGAGCAGCAGGCTTGCCTGAGACACAAAGGAATCGGACGGCTTGACCTGGCCACCCACCCACAAAGGGAGGTGGCCATTTAGTCCACCGTGGGATCTGGCACCTCTATGGCATTCAGTTGTTTGCTGCAAACACCGGGTCCCCTGCCTTGTGAATGCAGCTGCAGTCTCTTGCTGAAAGCTTTGCCTCCTTTCACAGAGAAGGCATAATTAAGAACACAGCTGCAAATTGGCTCTTCTCAACAATTCTCCCTGCTGTCCCATAAAATGTGGAAAATATGGGACAGTACATTGATTAGGCAGACTCTCAGGGTTGAATTGTATGTAATCCACCCACTTCTGGCACTTTCAGATAAGTTTTTGCTGTTCCATTGGAATTTAAAGAGGTGAATGGGAAACAGCAGTCGTCTGGATAGTTCTCGGTTGCACACTTCCGGCACCCAGGGCAGGAGGATATATGATTGACATGTATTCTCATGTGACTATGCCATACACAAAAAATACAGGCATCTTGGTGATGGCGCAGGGTGCCTGGCCCAGCATTAACAGCAACTGATCTGCTTATCTCTTCTCTGGGTCTCTGAAGAAGGGACTCATTGATTGTGGGTCTGGGCATCTGTGAGATGCAGAGGGAAAGGGGATGTAGGCGAGTGTACCACACCCTCTCTGGGCTCCAGTGTCAGCCGCCATGTACAGTGCAGTAGGTCTGTTATGTGCACTGGGGTCAGATAACTTGGGTTCAATGACCAGATCCACTACTCCAGTCCTGACAGCTCAAGCCATTTGTGTAGCCCCTGGGAGCCTCAATTTTCCCACTGTGAGGTTGGAGTGATTATTGCAGAATGGGTAGTTGCCGAGAATAACAAATTTTGTGTGTGGTTCATAGTACATGTTCAATAAATTGGGTGATTACTCAAATCTTCATGGAGATAAACAGGGTTGTTAAGTAAAAGAGGGTGAGCTAGCCTTATTTTCACAGAACACTGCAACATTTAAGCAAAATGATTTTTATTACACGGGGGCCATTGCATTCAAGGAAGGAGTGGAGAATGTCGCTTTAATAGAAGCTGTCTGAACAATCTGTACTCAAGGAGGGGGGAAACGCAACAATGAGAGCCCTTTTCACCTAATTCTGGAAGGACAAGAGGAGCACTACCACTGCACTGACTTTTAACACTCATCCCCAGCAGAGGACAAGGTACAGGGAAGCCATGGTAAAGACATGCCACATGCTCTGCCTTTTTATTCTCTTCTCTTCGGCTTCTATCCGAATAATGAGCTCAAGTGAGTTCCTGGTGGTGCACAGCAAGCTCTCAACTGAATTTTTCCCTCTCCAATTCTCTAGTCAGCTGCAAACAATACCCAGCTGCCTTCTCTTAGACTCATCCTGATGAGAGGCTGGGCCCTGTGGAATATGTGGCCCCAGACTGTGAGAGGAGACAAGGGTGTGTGTGTGTGTGTGTGTGTGTGTGTGTGTGTGTGTGTGTGTGTGTGTGTGCTTGGTTTGTACATGGCTCCCCAAAGCAGGGAAGAAAAGGGGCGGATGTGTAGCAGCATCTTGCAGTGGATGGAAACAGACCCTCCCGCTGGGTGGCTGCCCTACTTTAGCTCCCTGGGAAGATCCAGCAGGAAGAAAGCCAAGGTTCAGTGCCTTGCACAGGCAGCGACCGCACCTGTCTCCTCCTTGCAGATGTGAAGTCAGATTTGAAGTCTGCAGAGGATGTCTCCAACCGTAGTGAGACATCCGATTAAGTGTTTTCCAGCTCCTCTGTCCCCTTCCAACCACCTTCCTCTGTCCTCCCTGTGCCAGGCATTCAAAAAGCACGGAGCAGGATGAGTCAAAGGACTGTTTTATTCTGTGTAGAATCAAACAGGTATGTAAGCATCCTTGCTGGGACTTATTCTAATGAAACAGGTTACAGTCATCTTAAGTATTCACCTGTGTAGGGAAGAGGAGGGCTTCCCATAAGGGCACAGACACAGATTCCCAGAGGCTGAGACAAAGGAGCCTGGATTTGCCAGGCAGGGGAGTCCTACTCTACAATTTCAGTCCTTACAAATGCCATTCAAAGCCACGGTGTTTGTACTGGAGACAGGTGGGCCCAGGACACTGGGTCGGCATGGGTGGTGCTGTTTAACCTTTGCCTTCGATCCCTGGGGAGAGCAGGAGACACCTCTGTTCTCAGTGTTTCTTCTGAATGATTTCCCGCCTGGAGGATTGACAGGTACTCTGATTATCTGCCTAAGGAAAATGAAGGGATAAACAGCGGAGAGATGAAGATTGACTTGCAAGGACTCCGTCAAGGAGTGTGTGTTACACTTGGATAAAGACAAGCGTGAGACGGGGCCATGCAGAGAAATGTCAGATTAGCACCTAAATATATTTTGAGGAGGAACAGCGTTTTGTCAAAATGGTTGCTTCTTGAATTGTGACGATTGCAGATTGTCACTGTCACAAGCCAGGAGATCTATCTGAGAAGACAAATGATTTTCTCTTTTTGCCATCTAGAGCAGTCATCTCATTTAGCAATTTCTGGGCGTGGCCAAGGTCTTCTTTCTCCTGGCAGTGAATCTGACCACAACCAATGTGGGGAAGGAAAATAATACAGAAAGGATGATTCTACGTTTAGTAAATAATGATGTCTTTTCTTCCTGACACATCGGTACCATCCCAAACCCAGACTTGCTGTTCTCTTTGGGCATGGAGGACTTTTATCAGCCCCATTCAGGTTGTTTGCAATACTTTCCCACCTTGCACCCCTCTGGACCAGAGAGCCTGTGATGGCACTTGGAACACCAAGCTTGATTTTCTTAGCTTTCCTGTAGCCACCCATTTTCTCACCTTTTTCTCCCTTCTGAATGGTCTTTAAAGCAGACATCCTTTAAAGATTAAAGCTGAATCTTTTTTTTTTTTTTTTGTGAGACAGGGTTTCTCTGTGTAGCTTTGTGCCTTTCCTGGAACTCGCTTTGGAGACCAGGCTGGCCTCGAACTCACAGAGATCCGCCTGCCTCTGCCTCCCGAGTGCTGGGATTAAAGGCGTGTGCCACCACCACCCGGCCTGTAGCTGAATCTTGTTCACTGGTGTTGGTAGGTGTTCAGTTGATGAGGGGTCAATTTAGAAACAAAATGGATGAGGTTAATAGAAACAAGGTGGCTTCTTACCCAGCTGTTTCAGTTTGAATGTGGACAGGCTCGAGGCTCCCAGGGCAGATGTGGATTCTAAAAGGCGGGGTCTAGAGAGAGGTCCTGAGGCCACTGGGAACATATCTTAGAAGGTGACTGTGGGGATTGCACTTGTCCATTTACCCTCTTGCTCTCATTCAAAGCATGAGCAGATTGTTCTACCATATTCTTCCATCATAGCCCAAACCCAATGGGGCCACCAAATGTTGAACCTGAACCTCCGAAAGCATGAGCCAACAGCTCTGCTCAGGGAGTCTGCTGCAGGACTGTGAAGCTCACTGACACTCTGACTTTTGTTATTTTTAACTAGAGCAGATACTTGACAATGCTTCGAGACCGACTTGTGTTTTCCTTGAAGCAAACAAGTATTAAGGAAATTTTCAAAAGGAGTTTTAGCTTTTTTTTTGTTTTATGTTTTTGTTTTTTTTCTAGAAGAAAAGGTCTATGGAGAGGAACACAGTGGCCATGGCAAATTTAGGAACAGCAGCCACAACAAACTCACGGGTGTGTAGTCCACCTGCTCTGCTATTACCCAGCTTAATCCGTGGTGGGTCCAGATATTTTCTGAAATCATCATTATTATTACTGCATGCGTTTGTGTGTTTTGGGGTCAGGGGTATGTGTCTATGGAGTTTAGGGACAACTGGGGAGTTGGGCCTCTTCTTCCACCTTTCCGTGGGTTCTTGGGACTGAACACCCTCTGTCAGGCTTTCACAGAGTGAAAGTGCCTTTACCCTCTGAGCCATCTTGCTGGCCCATGTGGACAAGTTTTCTGTCAAAACTGGTTGTACCAGTGAGTGACAAAGCGTCATGAAACTGCAGACCATCGTCTCCTGGCTGAATTAGAAAATGGAGCCATGGGATCTTTGAGCTGTATAGTGTCTGCTCAGTGTTCACTATGTCAAGGCTAACCACTGTGGAGAACTCATCTGTGGCATGGACAAACGAGGTCATTAAGACTTCTTTGTATCCATTGTTGGCCATGACCAACCCCACTAACGCCTAGCTTCCGTTACCATTGAGGGAGGGAGACATTATTAATTATTATTATTACTATAATTATTATTAACCATTGAGAGGATATGACCAACTGCACTAACCCGTAGCTCCCATTGCCACTGAGGGAGGGCGACATTATTATTATTATTATTATTATTATTATTATTATTATTCATTGAGAGGATATGCACTCTCATGTGCATTTGAGCACAGGCTCTCCCAGTTTAATATTTCATCATTTACTCCTGCAAATTAGAGCCCTGAATACCTGTGGCCATGAAAAACACTCTGGGTAGGCATCTCTTCAAAATCTGTTACACAGCTGTGCTGTAACTCTTGGCATTCTGTGGCCCTGCTTCCTCCGCACAGGGCTGGGAGCAGCCTGGGGCTGCCCACTATGGCAGGACCTTCCATGTGTTTGACCTGTGTGGACTAGGCTCAGCCTTTCCCCAGCCCTGCTCATAGTCACACCCTCTTCTGATTCCTTTATGCATCTCTCCTTCGCAATTCTCTTCTCTTCCTACTCCAGTGAGGGGATCGCTTGCTATTTTTTCAACAGGGAGAATTTACCATATCTGGGTAGTGTAGGGTGAGGAGAACCAAGCTTCACATGAACTTGTGTCAAAATCAGCAGTTTGGTTTTTTGTTTGTTTGTTTGTTTTCAGCTGCAGCCTTCAGAAGGGAAATGTTTAAAAGGTCTCAATGTCTCTTTGTCTTCGGAGTTCAAGACAATGGTCCTGGACGGGACCACTCTGCTGTGTTTGTGTGTTGAAGGGACACACGTAGACCACGCAGCGTGGAAGGCAGCTGTTACACCAGGGGCACTCAGCATGTAAGTCCTCTTGCTAATAGTACACGTTGCTCCCTGCTTTCACTGTTCTGAAATGGCTTCTATCATCTGTCCCCTCCCTGCTCCTCGGATTGCAGCTCACTCACTGTTCTGCCTAGGGTTATTGAGGTTGTGCCTCCGGGGTCCTGAAAACCATTCTTCTGCCTCCCAACCTGTGAAGGCTCTACTCACGTGACTGGTCCTCCCGCCTCCCTGCTGGCCCTTGCCTTCACACCTGCTGGGGTAGAGGGAACATCATGTCCAGCCTGCTGCATTCCAGAAAGGATGCCAGGCATGCCTTCCTACAGGGAGAAGCCAGGACACGCTTTCATGGCCCCCTCCACATTCTCTCTAACTTTATGGGTGCAGGCTTTAAATTATGGAGAAATTGAGACAACGTCGGCGTTAGCCCTCTCGTTGAAGAGGCCACAGCTATGCCTGCATTTTCAAGAGGGAATGTGAATGGATGTAGAACCCGAGTGAAGTTTCCTTAAGAGTATGGAGTGCCAAGGAAAAAGCCCTGGTTGCCCCCTCCTTACCCCACTTCCTGCTCTTACTAGAGGGCACATTTGAAAAAGCTGACTGCAGCAACTCTGCTTGCTGGCCAGATCCTTGGCAAAGGCTGATGCTGGTTGGAGCCAAGAGCTGTGTGTGGCTTCAGGATCAGCAGAAGTTTTATAGGACATCATTGTGTAGTTCAGGTGCCTTGCTGTGGCTTCAGGACACACACGCACCGCGAGCAAGGCCTCTGCCTTGGCCATTAGTTCCCAAGCCCATCTCTCTCTGAAGTGTGGCCAAGGTCCACTGTGCCAGGCCAGGTTGTAATATCCAGCCTCTAGCCGATTTGTTAGGAAACACCTTCAGTGGGTATGGGTAGAAAAATCATCTAAATGTCCTTAAGGCAACCAGGCAGCCTGCTGTGTGGGCTGTGCTCCATCCACAAGCCAACGCAGAATCGTCAGCAGATTCCTCCTGGGCTGTCATCCCTGGAAATTTATGCTGTGCATTAGGCCTCCCTTGTTTGCGGTACTCACTGTGGATGCAGGCACTGGATTTCTCATTTTACAGATGAGCTGCTTTGAAGACCGGAATTAAAACAGTGGCTCATCAGAGAGTAGCCACGAAGGTGGCAGGGAGCCTAGAACCCGACCTTAACTTCGTTTTCTCTCCCCCTTCCTCTCCTGTTTCCCTTCAAAGGGTTGTTCGGTCCACCCTGATTAAACTGGTCCTTACATGATTTTGCTCTGAGCACGCTGATTCATTTTGGTAGGAATAGGTGTAAGTTACTGGCCATGCCAGCGCTGTGGGAGGAAGCTGCTGCTGTGACGTCACATGCGCTTCGCTCCTGTTGGGTGGCTCTGCGCCTGGGTGCCTACTGTGGCTAATCAGACAGAGGATGTGAATTTTTAAACGTTGCCTCATTTTAATAGGAACTTGTTACTACATCTTACAGGATGGCAAAGTCTTATGGACCCACCTACTCATTTGGTACCGGGAATGTGAAAATCAGGGAGGTGGCTTGGGCTCCCCCACGAACACAGCAATTTATCCAAGCCTTTCAAAGAGTGAGTGAGCAGCTTTGGGACTCTTAATAAAAGTATTTTGTAGGGGTTGTTATTACTTTACCACAACGTTAAGAGATGTTTTTATTAGTTGTGTTAATTGTAGAAAACAATTCACTGGGTCAACTGCATAACACAAAGCATGTTTGTGTATCTTTCTATCTATCTATCTATCTATCTATCTATCTATCTATCTATCTACTATCTACTATCTATCTATCTATCTATCTATCTATCTATCATCTATCTATCTATCTATCTATCTATCTATCTATCTATCTATCTATTCATTCATTTATTCACTTATTTATTTATTTGTTTGTTTGTTTTTCGAGGGAGGGCTTCTCTGTGTAGCTTTTGGAGCCTCTCCTGGAACTCACTCTGTAGACCAGGCTCACAGAGATCCACCTGCCTCTGCTTCCCAAGTGCTGGCATTAAAGGCGTGTGCCACCCCACCCGGCCTGTTTGTCCTATGATTATCTTCTCTTCCTCTGCTTCTGTTCTGGCTTCTTTCCCTTCTCCATTTTCCTGTTTGGTCCCCTTGGCTACTTTTGTATCTTTCCCCCACCCAGTTTCTATATATAAGAAAAAAAATACTAACATAATGTTTTTAAACTCTGGTATCCTAAAAAAAGTGAGCCAAACCAGAGATACTAAAGTAAAACCACACATTGTGCCAGGTTAGCCCTCTGTATGAAGGCTTTGTTCAGGAAAACGGGCTCTAAGGCAAACAGGCTGGTAAAAGCCAGCCTGTTATTCCACAAAGGGCCCTAGGTGGCGCTGTTGTATAACGTCTGAAACCTGCAAAATTCAAACCCACAAAACCCAAAGCAATGAAAACCCACTTTTTCTTTCTGTTTCTTCAGTGTCCACCTCTAACGGCTTATTCTTTTAAGTCCAGATCTTTGAATATCTTACTTCCCAGTAGAAAGAGAAATAAAATTCTCTCTGTGGGTCTACAAAAATAGAATTCCTTATGTGTATAGGGGAAAGCCTGAGTGCCATTGTGCTTTCAAAATATCTTGAAGGCATTATGCAGATGAAGCCCTCAAGGGAGTTTCCACACATATTTGCTGATGTGTCCAGGAGCTAAAGGTAAGGTACTGCGGAGATGTAGCGCATCTATCCTCAAGGGCTATCCTCTGAGGAGACATTTATTGCTATACACAATCTCAGATCCCCAAGTCCCAAGGCTTGGTCAGAATGTCCTTTCTGTGAGAGGTTGAGGCCACACACTTTTGCAGACTATGGGGAGCCAACACATATAGGTTACAGGCAAGGTCACAGTGCATGGCTTCTAGTAGCTAAAGGGTACATTTAGTAGTGTAGATAAGCAACTCAGAAACTTAGCACCGGACGTCTCCCATGATATTAAGACTGCTCTTTCTCCTGGAGAGGACACTTGATGTAGACATTCAGTGACGCCGTGTGCCTAGCAATTCCCTTAAAAGTTAATGAACGGGTTAGAATTAATTTTAATAAATGTTAATTAATTGCTGTTTGTCTTACTTTTTTTTTGGAGAACAAAGGCACCCCACAGTATTTGGCGGTCTCCTGTGGTTGTTTTGAAAGTGCTCGCAGCAGAGGGCGCTGTTGCTCTGTGTAAGCCGCAGGCAAAGGCCGGCAGAGGCTTGGCAAGAAAATTCCCACAATCCCTTTTCAGCAGAACTCCACAAAGAGATGCACCCACAATTAAAGCCTGGATAGAGTCAGAGAGCACGGGCTGGGGAAGTTTCCAAAGTGAACTCAAAATACGGGAATAATTTCATAGTTATATGATTTAGTTTAATCAATTTTTACTGATATGCTTCAGAACCACATATATAAATTACATGACCAAAGCAAAGATTTCTCAAATAATGGTTCTCTCTCTCTCTCTCTCTCTCTCTCTCTCTCTCTCTCTCTCTCTCTCTCTCTCTCTCTCTCTCTGTGTGTGCAGAAAGGGTGGAGATAGGCATAGATGTTGTTATAATATACTGTGTATAGATATTTACATATATTATTCATTCAACATCCATCCATCCCTCCCTCCCTCTCTCCCTTTCTTCCTCCCTCCTTCCCTCCCTCCCTGCCCATCTATCTCATATATATTCAGAAGATGGCCAGAACTTCTGTTGCATGTGTGAAATCTCTAGTTACAGGTGCATAGGTGGATAAGGAACTCAAGTCTCTACTTTTCTCATCTTGAGACTGAAGCTATGCGCTAAGGGTTTCTAGCACCACCTCCAGCTCTGACATTGGTAAAGTCTGTGAATAGTTCCATATTTTCTGGCCCTTTTTGCACCTTCGGAGTTTACAAAATAAGCTCTCGTCCTTCAGGTCACGCTGACATGGGTGAAGTCACAAAGCTGGATTATGCTCAATGTCATATCTTATTTGGCTCTTGGATGCAATTTAGCAAGACTCCTGTCCAAATGGCAGGCAATGGTGACCAAGGCAATTAGGGAGATTGATTTAGCATGCACGATTTCATTTTCTGCTTCCTATGGTGAGAGATGAAGGGACCAAGATAACCAAATTTGACTTAGCCAAATTTAGACATCAATTTTTTAGATTGTTTTTGTGTTGTAGCAGCACTTAAGGTAAATTTAAACTTCATTATTTTTTTAAAATAACTATTTCAGAAGACTTTTACAGGTATGTGAAATTCACTTGTCTTTCTCAAGGTTTCTTTGTCCTTTCTACATTAGCTTATTGTTTAACAGATTAAAAAATGCATCAACTTTCCAAATAATATGATTTTTGAGCATCTTCGTGTATTTGGTGTTATGCCACATCAGTTTGTTCGCTGGCTTTAGGGTGATCCAGTTGATTGCTGTTATTTTAATGTCATATATTAAAATGCCACCAAATAATAACCTTGAACAAAAAATAATGTATGGCTGAAACAGCTCTGATATTTGCTGGATATTGATTTTCTAATTGGATTAAAGTCTGTCTTTGACAGGATTCCAAAAAAACAAGAAAGAGTTCATGATTCACAACTGACTGGATCTCATCCCAGTAGTGACCATGGGGGATGCTCATTCATTCAGCAAACTCTGATGAAGGGTTTTGGTGGGCTTGGCTCATGCTGTTGGCACTGCCCATGCCGCTGTATTCTTGGTATAGTTATAGGACAAGTAGACAGGAAAAGAGGCGCGAGTCTTGGAATTTCTTTCAGTCTGCCTAATGTCTTTCTTAAGGAGAAAGAAAAAACATTGCAAACCACTGGGAGAGCTGAAGTGTCATGGGGCTTAGGAAGGATGCTGAGGCATTCCTCTTGATGGGCATAGATGCTTTATGTGGCTCCAAGGTGACAGCTCTGGACTTTGAGAGAACTCCTTGGCCCAGCTTCAAAGACTTTGTAACTGTCATAAGAACTTCTATGAAGGTGACTTCTGAAATGGTAGCCGATGCTTTGTGAGGCACTGAGTGATGTTGGGAACATTGTGGGTCTTTGGTTGACAAGGTCATTACAGATACTCAGAGAGCATGATAACAATTCTTATCCCAGAAAATTTAATATTATTTTTAGCTTTTGTTTAAGTGTGTGTGTGTGTGTGTGTGTGTGTGTGTGTGTGTGTGTGTGTGTGTGTGCCCATGTGTGTGCAGGTACTCCTGAAGGGTGTCAGATCATCTGGAACTGGGTTTATGAGCAATTGTCAGTCTGTAACTGTGGTGGAAACCAAGCTACGGCCTTCTGCAAGAGGATCGATCACTTTTAATGGTTACCTACCTCTCTTGACACTCTCTACTTTTCAATGAGAATTCTTGCAGACTGAGAAAGCTAAGTTAACATGGAAGGTTCTTGTGTTTTTCTGTGATCACCTATATATCTACCTTCACAGCCACATCCCAGCTAGGTCTTCGGCACCGAGGAACAAACATGACGACCATTTATGAAGTAACAAATGCTTTTAGGTAACGTCATTTAATCCTTACAACACCACCACAATGAACTAGACATACTATTGACATTTCATCAAAGGTCAGAGAAGCTACATCTCAGAAGCAGAAAGTGTGAAATTCTAAAATGTGTGCGGTTGTTGCTAAATGAAACCATCCCCATAGGGATCCTCATCACACGGGTGAGAGGTCAGCGGAGTTCTTCGGTGCAGCACATACTGAAGCATGACATTCTTTCCCCGGGCATTAACTGCTGAGAGGTGGCACAGTGGGTGATAAGACTGGTACTTGAGGTTCCCTAGTCACCTTCCCATTGTTGAGATTTATAAATCTGCGAATTTCTTGGCCAGATTAAAGCACAGCGTTGCAGCTTTCAGTCCCTTTGAGAGGCAGCGGTGCTGTGGCGCTCTGGGAAGCCTGGCTTTCTTGTGCTGTGTTATCTTTCTTGTTCTTTTCTTTTTGTTCAAGAGGCTGAAGGGGCATAGGCATCTGGCTGGTCTGTGAAGACTCAGAGTCTCTTAGAGGTGAGGCCCCAGTTGTAGAAAAAGGAAAGATACACAGATGGCGTTAAGTCTTGATTGCAATTTGTGGTGTCTGTAGTGTTTTCCAGAGTGTTAATGTAATTTAAGACGGAACTTTAAAGTGACAGCTGAAAGATAAATTGTTTCAGAAGAGTGAAAGAGTCATTGGAGACCTGGGCTTGTACGGCTCACTTCATAACTAGGAATAGCAATGGAAGAGAGATAGCCATCATAAGAATTACAGCGAAGTACAAGGAACTTGTGCCCAATGGTGCCGACTCATTTCCTTCCTTTATGTGACGATGGTGAGATAGCGCAAGTGGAAGAGCTAAATTATAGTCTAACAATAGTTCCTTAATTGGTAGGTGAAATCTCATATTTCATCTATCTTATTACGTCTTTTAGCACGCCGTGAATAAAGTTGTCAAATTAACTATACTCATTGAAACTGTTAAAATGAGTATTTAACATGGTTTCATTACACTTTCGTGATACACAAAATAGTCTGGTTTCCACGATGTGCCTTGTAAGACTATGTTAGAGTCACCAGAGGATGGCGCGTCAGTCCTTTCAAGTTATAGGAAGACCTTTGAATGTCAAGAAGAATGCATGGATTTAGGGGTAAGATGGCAGATTAGAAGCTGCCTCTGAAATAACCTAGCTGTCATCATAGAGCCTTTGTCCAGCGACTGACGGAGGCGGATGCAGAGATCCACGGCCAGGCACCAGGCTGAGCTCCGGGAATCCAATCCATGAGAGAGAGGAGGGATTCTGCAGGCGAGGGATGTCGAGATCATGATGGGAGGACATGCAGAGATGACCGGCCACACTAGCGGAAGCCCATGAACTGAGGACTGGTGGCTGTGGAGCCCCCATGGGACTGGACTAGGCCCTCTGGATTCAGAAGACCGTTGTTTGGCTCGAACTGTTTGGGGGTCACCCAGGCAGCAGGATCGGGATCTGTCCCTGGTCTATGGGCAGGCTTCTGGGAATCCTGTGCCTGTGCTGTGACACCTTGCACAGCCTTGGTGCTGTGGGAAGGAGCTTGGACCTGCCTAGGCTCAGTGTGCTGGGCTCTGCTGACTCCTCATGGGAGACCTCGATTTGGGGGATGTGGGGATGCGGGGTGGCTCGGGAGAGAGGGCTGGGGGTGGGAGGAGGGAGGAGGAGAGATCTGTGGATGATATGTAGAGTGAGTAGTAGATTTCTTAATAAAGGAAAATGAAAAAAAAAAAAAAGAAGCTGCGTGACTTGGTGAAGAAGAGTTAACATGACCAAGAATAGAATCTATTTCAGAGACAGAGAACTAGAGAGTACCAGAAATCACAGGCAATGAGGTAAGCAGGCTAAGGTGGAGACGCAGAAAGGGCGACTCAGCAAAAAGGAACCAGGATCGCAGGACCCTAGCCAGGGGGCGCCCCAGCATGGGAAGGGGAAGCAGAGGTGGCTCCAGTCATCGGGCAGCCTGAAAAACATAGGTTGGTGAGCTTGGTGAGCCCACAGCCCTCCCAAGCCTTGACTCCAGTGTGGTCTCTGGTGAGACACTGGTATCTCCAGCCGGGCAAACCAATCAACGGTAGAGAGAATTCCAGTTTGTCTTCTAGTCTCTAAGACCTGTGGCTGGGTGGTGTCTGGCAGGGAAGCTCTGGCTTCAAAGGGAGCCACTGTGGGATTCTGAGAAACAATCACAAGTCTTGGAATCTGAACCCCCTTGCCACAGCCCCAGGGTGAGAGAGCCCTGGGAAACAGGTGTGGAAATTGGAAGGCTCGGTGCTGACAGACCGAAGGGTCGGATGACGAGAGGCTTTGCTGCGGCGGTGAAGTGTGCACCGCAAAGTAAACCCACTGCTGGTGGCTAGCGGCTGACCTCTGCGCCTGCGCATAACCCCGGGACTGAGTCCAACAGGGGGAGCAGTCTTGGGTGCCACTTACGGGCGGCGAGGTTCAGTGCTGTGGAGTCGAAGAACTCTTGACACCCCAAACTGACTACCTCTAACAGGGTGGTTTATTTATTAATTTAAAAAATATTTTCATACAATATATTCTGATCATGGTTTCCCCTCCCTCATCTCTTTCCAGATCCCTGCCCCCTCCCCACCGTCCCAACTCCAGGCCTTTTTTTTCTCTCTTAAGAAAACAAACAGGTAAACAAAAAAGACAAGCAAGAATTAAAACAAAATTACCAAACTGTCAAACAAACGAAAAAGAAGCAAAGACAGGGCATGAGAAACACACACACTCACACACACAGTTTACCCTCACACTCACGTGCACACACACACACAATTTACACACACACACTCACATGCACACACACACTCATGCACCCACAATTTACCCACACACTCACAGTTTACCCACACACTCACGTGCACACACATACACTTACACACAATTTACCCACACACTCACATGCACACACACAGTTTATACACACTCACATGCACATACAATATACACACACATACACACACACACACACACACACACCATAAATACAAAAGTCTGAAGCTATAATGTACAAGCAAAAGACCAGTAAAGTGGAAAAAAAAAAAGCCCAATTAAAGCACCATGAGACAAAACCAACCCAAAACTCCACAAACACCACTGAGTTTGATTTATTTGTGTCGGCCGTCTGCTGCTGGCCATGGAGCTTGCCCTCAAGTGTGGTTTGTATATCCAGTGAGACTCCCTTGGAGAAACTATTTTTTTCTTTTTCCGTTGTGAGTGGTTATTAACTGGAGCTTCTGGGTTAGGGATGGGGACTCCTGCCTGCTTTTCCATCTCAGCTCTGGGACCGCCTCTGGTTTGGATCTGGGCAGGCCCTGGGCATGATGCCACAGTCTCTGTAAGTCCATAGGTGTGTTAGTCCTGTTGCATCTGGAAGACACTGTTTCCTTGGTCTCATCCATTCCCTCAGGTTCTTACACTCTTTCTGCCTCCTCTTCCACAGTGTTCCCTGAGCCGTGAGCCGTGTGTGTGTGTGTGTGTGTGTGTGTGTGTGTGTGTGTGTGTGTTATAGATTTGATGAAGGCATCCCATTCAGAACTGAGTTTTCCAAGGTTAATGCTTAGAAGGTTTGAGAGTAGAGACAGATTTGCCCATACAAACCACAGTATTATGTTTGCTTCTTCTCGTCTAAAAATGCTTTGGAGGAACTCCTAGTCTTGAACATGAACTGCTGGATGTAAACTGATGAATCTCAGAAGGGTGAGAGAACCGCCCGCCAAACTACAAAGCTAGGGGACTTAGGCAGAGGCTTCTGGTATGCAGGAAGGAGAACTTCAAAGGCATATACAGCTCTGGCAGACATCTGTCCCTGTCCACTACAGCCTCAACACCAGCCTAATCTTGGCAAAGACAAGAGACTACAAGTTCAACTAATTCTCCTCTCCATGCTGTCTACACCTGCCTCTCTAACTTCAACTACATATGACCCCCCAAAAAGATATTTGAATATTCCATATTTTCCTCCTTTTGCTTTTCCTCTTTCCTCTTGTTTATAACCACTGTTTGATTCATTCTTATTTCAAAAAAAACTTTTATAATTTTAGGTTTTATTTCCTTTATTACAATTACCTAATTTTGTTTGCACTTTCTTTTTCATTATCAGGCCTGTCCTCCCTCCCTCCTCCTCTTCTTCCCTCCCTCCCTCCCTCCTTCCCTCCCTCCCTTCCTTTCTCCTTTGATTTTGCTTTTTACCCTTCACAATATTTTTCTCTACTTTCTTTCTCTTTAAAAAAAAAGTATTCTTCTCTATTTTCCCCTTCCCGCCACACTTCCTATATCTCATTTATTTACTAGTTTTGTATTTACCCCAAATAACGCTTAATGTCATATTCTACATTAGTCTTTCCATTTTCTGTTCTATGGTTATTGGTGGTATTTTAGTGGATTTTAATTAATCTTCAGCATATTTCTATATCTATATCTGGCATTGTTATTTATCATAGCCTGTTTTCTCCCCTGTGACTTTTACTCAGGGTAATAGGATTCTTTACAGAGACTATAATTCCTCGATTCAAAGATACTGAAATTTGGTAAAACAGTAGGTAAAGAACTAAAGATTGATCTACACTGTTATTGTCATTGCTCTTGGTTGCTCACTAGAACTTGAGCCACACTCTCGTCACAGTGCTTGGAGATACCGAACTATGACTGACCTAAAAGCTTCCTCCCTACTGGATAGCCTTAATAGTATGGAAGAGTGCTATCCAGGTTGCTAGGGGAGGAAAGCCATCGGCAATCTTACTAACTGTGAACTCTGTGAGTAACAACAATGACCAGTCTGATAAGATGTGCCCACTGATAAAACAGTGGCATGGATGTTGGTAGGGTAGCCAATAGCTTTAAAATTGGCTTTCTCTGGAGGAGAGAACTTACACCTGGTATGGTAAACTTGATGAAGAATTCATGGCTGGGTTTATAGGCTCTCAGGGAGAATCTATTACTACTATTTTGCTAAGCAGACAGAGAATTAAAATGCCTTCTAAATACTTATGCTCACAGTTTAGTGCAGTTCTTATGCCTTATCAGCGAAGCTTCTTCCTGTGGGATATCTTTCTGTATGCTCTGAATATGTGTTGCTATGATTGGTTAATAAAGAAGCTGCTACGGCCTATGGCGAGTCAGGTTATAGCCAGGTGGGAAATAGAAGAGAAAGACAGGAAGAAGAAAGGCAGAGGTGGAGGAGACGACATCCCACCATCCAGGGAGCAGCATGTAATGGCACATAGGTAAAGCCATGGAACACATGGCAACATATAGATTAATAAAAATTGGGCTGAGTTTAGTTATAAGAGCTAGCTAGCAAGAAGTTTGGGCCATAAGCCATGGCCATACAGTTTGTAAATAATATTAAGCCTCTGAGTGATTATTTTATAAGCAGCTGCAGGACCACAGGGGGCCGGGCAGGACTGGAGAAATTTTGACTGTAGCTTCTTCTTACAGAGGACAGTGACTAACACAGAAGCACACAACTATTCAAAGTGCAGAGAATAAGTGACTGTGGGAAAATAATTTCTTGTATACTATCAAATCTTAATATAATGACTTGAATTCAGTAGTAAGAAAAAACAGACACTGTGCAAACACATAGGAATTGAACAGTGTGCTATTGAGTGCCCAGTTCGAGGAAATGAAAACATTGCTAGAATCAAATGAAAGGGAGAGCACAGCTTACTAGAATCTTAGAGATACACAAGGGCAGTTCTACGAGGAGATTTTATAGCTATAAGTGCCTTCACTAAAGATCTCAAGTAAATAACTTAATGCTGTACCTCGTGGTTTTAGAAAAACAAAGACATTTCAAATGAAGATGCCATAGGTTGCAAGAGAAGTATCAGGGGAAAATCAGAGATGTGGAGACTAAAACAACAATTCAATCCAAAGAATCAATAAAGCGAAAAGTTGATATGTAGGAAACAAACAATATCAACACCTCCCCTAGTCAAACCGACCAAAGAGAGAGAAAAACCAAATTCTTAAAGTTAGAGATGAAAAAAAGAAGACACTATCAATGATATTAACAAAATCTAGAGGATCATAGGGAATGCTTGAAATAGTTATGTTTCTTTAAGCAACTGGAAAATAGAGAAGAAATGTACAACTTCTTAGACACATATGACAAAGTAAAATTAAATCAAGAAGCTACAAATTACTTATACAATCTCCCAACAACAATAATTATTGGACCATATAGATGGACTACTCACCTATCAGATTTTTAAAGGATAACTAGATTCAATGTCCTCAACGGCTCCCTACAATACTGCCGAAGTCTTCTTGAAGCAGTGTTACCCTGATTGCCCAAACTAGATAAGGACACAGCAGTAAAAGTAGAGACCAATCTGTGTGATGAACATAGATTCAGGTCATTGAGAATGAAAATTCTCAATAAAATATTTTTAAACAAAATTCAAGGACATGCTAAAAAGTATATAAAGAATGACCAAGTTGGTTTCCTTCCAGGGATGGAAATATATTGCAACACATGCAAATTAATAAGGGTAATAGAATGAAGGATAGAAATTAAATGATCATTTTAATAGACATTGAAAAGGCTTATGACAAACAGTAGATTTTCTAGATGTCAAGAATCAATGTGTCAATAAAAAAATTCAAAAAAGAGATCTCATTCAAATAAATCTTAAAAAACATTACATTCTAATAAACATAAAAAAGGAGGTGAAAGGCCTCTACAAGGAAAATTTTACAATACCCAAAAAAGAAACTGTAGATACTAGAAGATACAGGGGCCCTTGTCACACTTCCCATGCTCACAGATCTACAGAACTAAATTTGTAAAAATGGCTATATTGCTAAAACAATCAATTTTCAATGCAGCTATAAACTTCTAATTACATTCCTTACAGGACTAGAGAAAACAATCTTAAATTGTTATGAAGGCACAAAATGCCTTGAATAGTCAAAACAATCACTAGCAAAAAAAAAAAGTAATGTTCGGAGGTATTACAGTAGTACTTGATCTCAGTTTGTACTATAGAGTCATGGTGCTGACAGAAAATCTGCCACATAGGCCAGGAATAAACCCATGTAGTTATAAAGATCTAATTTTTGGTAAAAATATAAAAAATATGCATTGGAGAAAAGTCTCTTCAAGGAAAGGTTCCCTGAAAGCTGGATGTTCACAGAGAGAATGAAAGTAGATCCATATTTCTTGCCCTCCACAAAATTCAACCCCAAATGACTCAGAGACCTTAATGTGGAACCCCAAACACAAACAACTGGAAGAAAACACTTCAAGATGCTGGCAAGGCAAAGGTTTTCTGTGAAGGACCCTAATAGTTCAGGAAACAATCACAAAAATTGACAAAGAAGATTGTGTGACATTTAAAAGCTTCTACACAGCAAAATAAGTCGTAGTGAGAAGACAGTCTAAGGTCATAGTCCTTTGGGGAAAATGTACTACTATTATTCAGCTAAAGGAACGTATCAGTAAAATGACTCCCGTTGACATACTGCTGTACCCAGTTCAACCCTCATCTGAGAAGCCTCTTCTCGCAGAAGGTGGTAATTACTATAGAGACCCACAACTGAACAATAGTCAAAAAGGGAGAGACTCTGGAGCACATGGTCCTAAGGGGAATGTCCTCACAAGCCTCCCTCCCAAAGCTCAGGGGTCTACGTAGAGGATGATGTAGAAAGGCTGTAAGAGCCAGAGGTCTTGGATGATTTAAAGCAAACAGTGTTATCTAGACACAGCAGGACTGATACACTCGTGAATTCACAGAGCCTGGGACAGCATACACAAGACCTGCACAGAGAAGTGGAAATGGACACAAAGTCCTGCCCCCAACCAAGAACTGTTTGCAATTGGTACCTGCTGGGAAAGGAAAACTTAGTTTCTCCAGTTGAGTCTCACTGGGTCTGTCAAGCCCAACCCAGGCAGGCCCCAGGCAGGTCCCAGGCCCAATAGTAGTTGCCTGACACAAAACTGACTCGTGTTTTGTTGTGTGCTTTTTGTTTCTGTAGCTGAAGTTTTCCAGTCCTGCCTGGCTCCTGCAGCACTGGGACCTCTTGTGTGGTGGTATTGTGTTTCCCAAAATATTGTGTATCCTAATAAACTTATCTGGGGTCAGAGAACAGAAAAGCCACAATATTAAACATAGAGGATAGGCAGTGGTAGCACACACCTTTAATCCTAGCATTCCAGAGGCAGAAATCCATGTGTTCAAGGATACAGACAGGCATGGTGACTTATGCCTTTAATCCCAGGCATAAGGAGTGATGGTAGAAAGCAGAAAGGTACATAAGGCGTGAGGACCAGAAACTAGAAGCATGTGGCTGGTTAAGCATTTGGCTGGCTAAGCTTTCAGGCTTCTAGCAACAGTTCAGCAGAGAGCCATTGGGATGAGGACACAGAAGCTTCCAGTCTGAGGAAACAAGACCAGCTGAGAAGTTGGTGAGGTGAGGTAGCTGTGGCTTGTTCTGGTTCTCTGATTTTCCAGCGTTCACCCCAATAACTGGCCTCAGGTTTGATTTTATTAATAAGAACTTTTAAGATTCATGCTACACCCTTGGACCCAAGTAAACACAGAGGCTTATATTAATTCAAACTGCTTGATCATTAGCTCAGGCTAACTATTGACTAGATCTTACACTTAAATTAACCCATAATTCTTATTTATGTTTAGGCACATGGCTTGGTACCTTTTCTCAGTCCTGCCTTCACATCTTACTTCCTCTGTGTCTGGCTGACGACTCCTGACTCAGCCTTTCCTCTTCCCAGAATTCTTCTCTCTGCTTATTCCTGCCTGGCTACTGGCCAATCAGCATTTTATTTATCAACCAAATCAGAGCAACATGCATTCATAGCATACAGAATGACATTCCCATCATGTTTTGGTATTTTTTTGTCTTATTAGTGTTTTTTGTTTGTTTTGATTTCCATTTTTTATTGAAAGAGAGAGAGGGGGAGAGAGAGGGGGAGAGAGAGAGAGAGAGAGAGAGAGAGAGAGAGAGAGAGAGAGAGAGAGAGAGAGAGAGAGAGAGAATGAGGTTGAGTGGATAGGAAGAATCTAAGAGGAGTTCAGGCAGAGGAAAGACTAAGATAGAAATATGCTGTCTGTGATTTTTCAAATAAAAAAGAGACAGTCTATAGAATGGGAGGAAAATATTTGTCAGCTATCCATTTGACACAAGACTGCTATCTAGAGTCTATAAAAATGTCCACAATTTAAAGACCTAAAATCCAAATTATTCAATGGGTAAGTTGGGAAATGGAAAGATAATTTTAAAAAGAAGGCATGAGACGTCAAAGAAAGAAATTCCAGCATATTAGACCCTCAGGGAAATGAAACTTCCAACTACATCAAGGTTCCTTCTTACTGCCAGAGTGGCTATCAGCAAGGCAGCGAATGACAACAGACATTTGCTGAGGAGGATTTGGGAACTACTGCTGGGAATATAGACTGTGGAGCTACTACAGAAATCAGCCGAGAAGTCTCTCAAAACCAAGGATAGGACTACCAAACGACCCACTGGTACTACCCTTGGGTTTATAATCTGACGCGTCTAGGTCAGCTACCACAGAAATGTGCACATCCATGTGTGCTGTTACACGAGTCACAGTAGCAAAGAACAGAACCAGCCTAGGTACCCACCAACATATGCATGGATAGAGCATGTGGTATGTGTACGCTGTACTCATTTGACCGTGAAGAAGAGCGGACTTACATCATGTGCAGAGAGACAGATAGAACTGGAGGTCGTTACATTCAGTGGAATAACAGAACTCGAGATCATCGCTTAAAATGGAATAAGCCAGACCCAGAAAGACAAAGATCATCCTGTGTTTCCTCTCACAGGCAGAAACTAGATCTAAAAAGAAAGTGTGTATATAGGATATGGAAGGAGACAGGAGATTGTCAAGGAAAAGAAGGGGTCTAAAGGGAGGGGGACGGCAGAACAGGAGAAGGTGAGAAGACTAAGTATTGCTTGTTTTTTTTCTTACCTGTAGAGTCCTGTTTTAAGCACAAGCCCCCAAAAACACATGTGATGCAGAAGCCAAGGGGGACTTTTTGGGAGGAAAAAGAGGACAGTTAGTGAGGGAAAGAAGTGTATGGAGGGTAGCTGTACGGCAAATGCGAGTAAAGTACCATGTTGTTTACGCAGGATAATGTCACAGTGAAGCTTATTATTTTGTATGCAAAATAAAAAGGCATAAAGCAGAAAAAGCATGTGAGCAACATCCTTACAATGTCAAAAAAATTGTACATCCTTGTTGGAAAATTTGTTGCCTGGGTACACAGCTATTATCAAGGCCTTACCCATCTGCATGACAGTTGAATCTGGTGGCTTTCTTATTTTAAGCCTGTATCCTCTCATGTTCCTTTATTTCTGAAAAAAGTTAACATTAAATGGCAAGTCAAAAGGCGTACTGACTCTATGATATGATCTCTCCAGGGAGCACAGGATGATGGCATCGTTCTGTGTTTGTGTTTAAACAAATGAAGCCGCCTTAAAGTTCAAGCCCTGTGACTTTGTGTAGATGCTTCATTACAATTTCTGATTATAATAAAGAAATGATCAAAGGAGCAGAGTAATTTATCTCTTCCATTCTTTATAAGCCACAAATACATTAGTTCAAGTAATTGGCAGGAGGAATTTGCAAAGCCACACAGGGTGCTTTTAATTTATAAAGTATTTTCATGTACATTGTCATCTTTATTTTAATATTAGATGTGATGCCAGAAAAACATATAATTAATTAAACAACACTTGGCTTAATTTTCCATTTTACTTCTGGTTTTCTTTGCCTATTAATTGTTTATGTGCAACATGGCTAAATTTCCCACCTGAATAACTTCTGGGTTACATGTTTGGATACAGTAATAGTAAGGTTTTGACTTGGCAATTTAAAGAATGATACAAAATGAATAGGATTTTGTCAAGAAGAGGATTAGGATTTTTGCCTGGGGAAAATTGGTATTTTCTCAGTCTGTGATCATGCTGGTGAAGCTTAGAAAGTAATTCTAGTCTCCTGAATACATTTTCAAAGCTGTGCAACATTATTTTTCCTGTGAAGAATGTGAGGACTTTCTAACTGCAGAGGGACAGCACAGGCGATGTTCTGATAAGCACTTTCGTTTCAAGATGGCAGAGTGGCAGCCGCAGGAATGCCTTGTGGACTGTGGGGAAGGAACAAAGGCCACCAAGCAAGGCCAGATGTGTGGTGAGGCCAGCTGAGTAGATGGTGTGAGATAGCGCTTTGTTCTCCTGAGGATTGAGCCTTTTCTACTCAACATTAAGTGCAGGAAAAAATATTTTGTGTGTTTATTTTTCTCCCTGACAATGTGAAAGGAAGTGCTCTCTTTTTGTTTTAATGGGTTAAGCAGGTTGCATTTATAGATTTAGAAATATATATATATATATATGTATATGTATATATAATATATATTTACACATATATATTCATTAAGTAATTTTCTGTTCATTTTATATACCAACCACAGATACCCCTCTCCTTCCTCCTCCCACCCCCAGCCTTCCCCCTCAACCCACTCCCCATTCCCACCTCCTTCAAGGCAAGGCCTCCCATGGGGAGTCAGCAGAGCCTGGTACATTCAGTTGAGGCAGCTCCAAGCCCCTCCCCCTGCACCAAGGCTGTGTAGGGTGTCCCACCATAGGCACTGGACGTACTCTTAAGTACAAAAATCACGCTATGGCATACTGTGGCAAGAGAGAGTACCAGGTACAGAAAGAATTTGCATTCCTGCTAGCCCTGCATTGTGGCTTTACTATGTTAACTGTTCGGATAGGGGTATTTATTTTCTTATTACAGAAAAAAGAAAAGATTTGTTAATATATATAAAATATGACTGTTTTCAAACTTTGTTTAATTATAGAGAAATGTCAAATTCATTTACAATTGAGAACAAGTACAGTCCTGTAGCTGAGAGCTCAGTGTGTGTGTGTGTGTGTGTGTGTGTGTGTGTGTGTGTGTGTGTGTGGGCATATCATTGGGCTAGCTCTAGTAACAGTTAACTTTTGACACTTGAAATAATATTTGTCACTTTTGAGCAACCATAACTATTTTTAGTAATATTGTCTGATTGTGAGAACAGATTTCTACTGAAAAAACAATTGATTATTTTTTAAGAACAATAAATTAATTAGCAGTAATTTGCAAAGCCACACATGGTGCTTTGGCAATTTGTGAAGTATTTTCACATACATTGTTATCTTTATTTTAATATTAAATGTGATGCCAAAAACCATATAATTAATTAAATAATATTTGGCTTAAGAAAATTAGAAGTAAAATGGAAAATTAAGCCAAGTACTTATTTTTATTTATGTGTGTGTATTTCCCTCTGTGTGAATGTCAGATGTGTGTGTATGCCTGTGGAGACCAGAAGAGGTCACTGGATGCCCCAGAGCCAGAGCTACAGGTGGTTGAATGTTACCTGTTCTGGGTGCTGAGAACTGAACTTGAACCCTCTGCAAGAGTAGGAAGCTCTCATAGCTGCAGAGCCATCTCAGTAGCCTCCAACTTATTATTGTTTTTTAATACATCCAGCTTGGGATACATACATATATATATATGTATATATGTATATATATATATGTATATATGTATATATATATATGGGGAAGTTTTGCTAATAAGCAGCAGCAATGAAAAGATGATGCAGATTCATGACATCTGAAGAGGCAGGAGGAACATGGCAGAATCAATGCAGAGGAAGAAGTGGAGTAGGGCTTTATCATTTTATATGTTTTGATTTTTAATTTATAAAATTGCTGGAGTATGTGTCTGTCAAATATGTTTTGACAGGTATTGTGTAGCAGTGTGAAATACAAAGGAAGTTTTGACATGCACATGAGATATAGTCCTAAGTGTCAGTGTGAAGAAAAAGGAGATAAAAATATAGACTTTCTGTTTTCCCTGTGCAATCAGAAGATGCTTCTTAGGCCTATTTGCAGCAGATACTCTGCCATGGCAGATGCGTAATACTGTTGAGTTTTAATGCACTGCGTCCCAGCTTAGCTTCATTAAAACAGGCTGACAGACCCAGTGGACCTGCAGGGAAGCAGCACATTTGCCTTGGACACTACGTTTATATCTTATAAATCCCACACATCTCATTAGACTTGTCTATAACTAAGCTTACTGAAATATATGTGATGTACATGTAAGTTCAACACAGAAAAACTATTTATGGGCTTGCTTTTAAGTATGGGGTAATGTAAAACAGGAATGGAACATTGATGAGGTAGTTTGTTTCTGGGAATGCTGTATTATTGTTTGATGTAGGGATGAGGTAGGATTTGGATTTATGAATGGGGTAAGAATCCAGGGTAACTGTTATAGTGGAGGTTGTACCTATCCTGAATTCAAAATTGAATGAAGAAAATAAAAGAAATGAAGGGGAAAAAGATAAGGGACTTACTGAGGTAATCTATGTTGAAGATATTTATAGGAGAAATGAAATATTTTGTGCAATGACATGTCTTTGTAGGGCAGGACTTAACTTTTCTGTCCTCTGCTCTCCTCTTGTATTGATTAGATACAAAAATTCAGAGTGTTAGTCCTTGTATTCTTTGATATTAAACAACATCTTTGACTTAAAAAAAAAAAACTAGACATTGCTGTACTTGGTTCTTCTGTAGCAAAACCAAACTTTAATAGTATGTCTGGGCTTTCTCTGGATTTTTAGTGTTCCATTTCTACATTTTAGAGGTATAACAGCTATAGGAAGCCATTGAACTTAACTTATCTTTATTAGTATGTTTTCTACATTGACAGTTTCATGCATGTACACAATGCATTTTGCTTACTCTCCTCCCCCACCTTCCTTTTCTCCCTCCCACCCTGATGAGTATAAACAGAGCTGCTTAAAAGACTATTTGATGATGTGTCAACTCATTAAACTACAATCAGAAGTTCCCCTTAGGGGCTAAGGTCTCCCCAGTCACAGGTTTTTGAATGGGTTTATGGTAGTAGACACGGATTCCCTCTTGTGTTGCAGGTCTCAGATCCAAACGAGGAGTTCCCTGTAATAGTCCTGTCATTATGCTCATTGGGCATGATGGTGATATATGAACTCACACATTTATGGTAAGACTCCTAAGGAAGGTTCACATGCCATATATCACATCACAAATTATTCTTAGAGTAACAAAAAGGCCTCTAGACATCCCATTAAAGTTCAATTTCATTTAATGCCTAAAATTAAGGACCCAAGAGATTTAGTGAGGTACCGGCTGATAACCACTGAATTTGTGGTTGTTGTGTGTCAAACTGTGGATGATTAAATTCCTGAGGAAAGAAAAGAAGTGAAGAGGACAGCGTGTCCCTTTTCTTCCAGGCCACGTTCCAAAATGATGCCTCAAACTGTACAAAACTGAAAGAAGATACACTCTTCTCCCCTCTTTATAATTGAGACTAATTTTAATTTATAAACTGGGCGTGGTAAATGATTACAATAATGGTAAAGTAGAACAACTGTAAAAATCTAATGAAAGTTTTTAAAACATAGAGGTTGTTTTTTTTTAATTTCTGGAAGTTTCTGCTTACTGTTTTTGGGTAGCTGAAGCTGTGGGGACAAGGTTCTAGTGTAAGGGAACAGCTATCTACAGACTTGATTGGATTGGAACTCCTTGGAGAACTGACTGTACCACTTACTATCTGCCTGGTAAAGAGCTGTGCTCTGTAGAGTGTCGAAGGAAGGAATTACTAGGTGGAAGCATCACCAAGCACACTTAGTGTACGCAATTGGTTATTTGCGTATATTTTTGTGAAAGAACTAAAGTTTACGATTTGAATCTTGAGTCCTACTTGTAGTGAAATCATGCCAACAAGATGTTAAAGAAAATCAAAGGAGACGACTACCCTGCTGTAGTCATTCTGGACCAACCTGGATGAGGGCTTTAGTGCTGTCCTCTTTCCAAGTGTGTTCTGCAGCAGCCTGGTGAGCATGGACAGCAATGCTCAAAACCCTATATGGCAGCTTCTTGGAGTAGTCTTATGTCTCCATCCTGAATCTAATAATGAAAAGAAAAGCGGGGCTTCTATTTTATGTTTCTACTCTTAATTGGTTTTCTTCAGCAATTAATTTTATTGAAATTTATAATTTACAGTCATCCCATGATGGAAAAACAACAACAAAATTGTGCCTTCTTCACTTACCACTGGAGAGGCATTCTTTAGAGAATTTATACTCTGAAAGATACCAGGCAATTCCCCAAACCACTCATAATCAAGGAAAAAAAAGGTCCATAAATTCAAAAATGCATTTTATTTTGGGAAATGACACACATATTCTTCCTAGCTGTTTTGTTCACTTTCCATCTTTCAGGCTTCAAGTATGCCCTCTGTTTGCCTCTTAGCTAATCCAGCCGGATCGTGAGAGCTCCCAGCAGACAGGCTGAGGAAGGCAAGCGACATACTCACTTCTGATGGGCACAGAAGAAGTGTCTGGGTGTGTCTCCACCGGCACAGGGAGAAGGAAGCTCATCCACGCGGTTGTCTGTTCTTTGTGTGATTCTGAAATGCTTTCTCCTTTTGTGGGGACCTGTATATTGGGGCACATCAGGGTTGTTTCCTGGTAATGATTCCTATTACCAACATGCTCACAGAAACTGGTGACTATTATGTAGAAGGGAGTAGACACGTGTAGAAAAATATAATTTAGCATGCAGCTGTGGGCTTTTGGTGATTTTCAGCTCAGGGCTGAGTAGTCTGTACTGGAGAGATTCTTTGGATTGCTCTGTCAGATAGGATAAATCTTTCTGCTTGCAAAATGAACAGTGAACTTAAATGAGCATCAGCAGTTTCAGCGCGGCTACACCCAATTCCACACTTCTGACTCTGTTAGTGCTCTCATTGATTTTAATGATGATGTTCAAAGATTCAGTCTGTCACACCTAGATGAGAACTGTCCTCATAAAATGTGCCTGAAGCTGGTGGATTTTATCAGTAGGTATGGTACCACCAGTCACCTTGAGAGAAAATGCTTGTAATTGGCCTAACTCTTGCTGTTTGTGATTAATCATTGCTTCTGGAATAAGATGATCTGGTGTAGTCTGCTTAGTAAGTCTGCTCTCGCATGGACAGCAGTTGGTTGAACAGCAAAGGTTAAGTATGAGTTCCTTATTTTTGATTTTCCTTTAAAATTAGCAAACTCTTTGATTGTGTATAAAGTAGTCAAGGATGGTCTAAGAAATGCAGCATTCTGAGCTAGTAAGCCGTCTGCTCATACCTCACCCAGAGATTGGTTTGGGAGCAAATTTTAAGGTACTGTGAGAGACTTGACATGCTTCTTTCCATGTATATGGGGATCAGTTCTATTCCCACTATCCCCACTTGGTTGTCCCCATTCACAGAACAAACTACTCGAATGGGAACACCTGGAGGGTCTCTTTTCAGCTTATAGAAATCGGGTTTGGGTGAGTGAGTGAAGTCCTGTTAGGGAACAAGCAATGCACTAGATGCTGTGTGGATTTCACAAAAGGGGAACAAAATATCTCCACCTGTCTATTCTCTCACTAAAAGCTGCATTTCCCCCAAGGGATTTGTGCAGTATTGTCCTTTTCTTTCTTTCTTTCTTTCTTTCTTTCTTTCTTTCTTTCTTTCTTTCTTTCTTTCTTTCTTTCTTTCTTTCTTTCTTTCTTTCTTTGTCCTTTTATTTTCTAGCAAAGTCACGGATACTTCAGAGACTCTTGATAACTTATCTCTTTTCAAGTGTCACAGAATTCCTGAAAATCATTTGAAATGATTTTGGAATATGTTGGGAGAGAGTCGAATGGGTAGAGGCTGGCAAAATAAACCACCTTTTTAGAAAACTTATGGACAGTTCGCCATCTCATTTAAAAACAGTCTGAAAGGATGCTGCGGCATTATTACCCATGGAAGCAATCAGATGCTAATAGATTTCCCCTTCTGTACCATTTTATCAGCTGGGAGAGGTTACATTATCCTGAGTTTCAGCACGGCAGGGATTCTCTTTGTCTGCAACCTTGGTGGGTCTGCTAGACTCTTCTGGACAACTGTTTTAAACTGCATTTGCAACTTCACCACAAAGAAGCGTGATCTCATAGACCTCACTACCTCATGCAGTGGGGGGAGAGAGCAGTCTCGCGGCAGCTCTCCAAAGCTTCTGTTGGCGCGACGGAGGTCATTTCTACTCACATTTATTGGCCAAAGCAAGTCACCTCGATATTCAACTGTGAGAGGGTGCAGAAGCCCAGTTTCCCATGTACATCAAAGGAAAGGCTAATGTCAACATTTTGAGCAATACTTAGCATAATTGCCAGATATAAACTGGAGCGAGGTCTTAAGGAAGTAATCTCTGTTCCCTGTTAGAATTGACTGGTCTTTATCGACAGGCTTCTAAACCAGTTGGTAAAATATACAGTTTCTGGAGCCAACAGTTGGTAACACAAACTCATATGAACAGAACTGCTACTGTATGACACACTTTCCTTAAACTCTGACACACATAGTGCCTGCTTTTGGAAATTTATTCTAAGGTACTCTGTATGTCCAATAGTACCTACTTTTAAAGTCAGGACATAAGCTGTTTAATCCATTAAAAATAATACATAGCTTCACTATACAAATACTGTCTTTATAATTTTAAAGAAAACATGCAGTCAATATAAAAGATTTAGGAAACTTAAAATCTAAAGAAAGAAAACACCCTATAACCTATATTAACCAATAATAAAAACCCCACTTATGCAAATATCTATACAAGCCTTGTAACATGGGTCTGTTTTCTCTTGAGGTCTCAAAATAATGAATTTCATTGTGACATTTTCATGAACGCCTGTAACATATTTTCATGTGTGTCATGCCTATGATACGTGATCAAGAAAATATAAGGAAACAAATGTAAAGATTTTATCGTATGTAAAAATATATCAGCATAGAAAAATGATCATAAAGAAGCTATTTTTAAAAATAATTCAGTGTTACAAGATTATAGGATATATTTTCTTTAGATTTTAAAGTTTCTTAAGTCACTTATATTGAATATATGTTTTCTCTAAAATTAAAAAGGAAAAATAAAATTAACTTATAATCATTTATCTTTTAGTTTTGGAGGTGGTCAGGGGAAGTGAGAATAACGCTTTAAGTGATTGAACAGAACTTTATGGAAGGAAAATGAAGCCAATTTCTTATTGGTGATTCAGTTGCAAAGCTGACATAAAAACAAGTGTTGGGTTAAGGTAGCCACTGTTGTGTTACGTAAGTGCAAAGAGGTGCATGAGCCTTGCAAACACGGACGTATGTATATCGAGTGTCAGCTAGTTCTAGAAGGTATCGTAGGGAGTGGAGGAAGGAGCTTTTCTCTCATAGATACATTAAAATATTCCTACTCAACAGAGAACTTGAAGCTTAACTTCAGGTGGCTAAAAAAATTAGTGCCAAGGAAAATATTTTTGGTAATTGCATCTAGTTTAAGCAGTCACCCCCATTTTTCTTGATTTTTAGTTGACTGCAATGCAAGGTTTTCCTATGGGAAAGAAAATACCCAGTGGCCCGTTCATTTCTGTAAAGAAGCCTTCTCTTCTCCCTTCCTCCTATGCAAGTTTCAAATAATCAAATTTTATGATTCTTTTATGTATTACACACATAGTTATATTATTTTTTGGAGAATACATGTGAAATTATTATTAAGATAACTATTTTTTCACTTCTTGAATGCGGGCAAACTTCTGGCATTCAGGTGGAAAGGATGGATGCTTTCTATTGACCACCCAGGGAAAGCACTGTTAACTGAAATCCTGTGCAGGTCCACAAAACATAATTTTCTTACATTTTAGACAGAAACTTGAAGAACCCGGGAGATTCTTCACCATGGAATTGAAATTTCTAATAAACTTGTACTGCAACATTTATTAAAATGCTGTGGCTCAGACTGTTCTTTGCGTACAGTCTTTAAAAATATATTTAAATAGTATTCTGGTTTAATTCAGTCATATCATTTTATTTGATTTTTCTTTTTAAAATTCATTTTTAAATACTAATTGAAATATAATTACAATTCTCCCTTCCCATTCCTCTCACCATTTCTCAAGGTCCCTCCCTCCAACTCCTTTCATGTTCCACCACCATCAAATTGATAGCCTCTTCTCCTTGATTATTATAGTTTTATATGTAGTTATATATAAAAACTATATAATATATATCCATTATATATAACATATTACACACACACACACACACACACACACACACACACACTCAATATATAAGTGCAACCTGCTGAATCCATTTTTGTTTGTGTGTATATGGTTCAGGGCTGAACACCGTGTATTAGATAACTAATTAGAGGCTCATTTGTGGGAGAGGCTGGCTCTCCCCACCTATCAGTCATCAGCTGTCTGTAGTTCCTTGTCCTGGGGTGTGATTCCCTGAGATTTTCCCTCTTTGCATTAGCATCTCTATGATACTGCCATTGTGCAGATCTTGTTCATGAAGCCATTTCTAGGAAAGACTGTTTAATTTCTTACAATCTTTCTGCCCCCTCTTCCACAATGTTCCCTGAGTCACACATGCAGGAGCTGTGATGTAGATGTATCTATTGGGGCTGGACTCCAAAGATCCATTGATTCTGATTTTCTGTCACGGTCTCCATTTGCTGTAAAAAGAACGAGGGGTGATAGTTACACTTATCGATGAGTGTAATGATAAGGTTTAGAATGTCATTTGGAATTATGCTGGTCTAGCAAAGTGGCAGTGGTAGACGTTCTTCTAAGATCCATGACATCACTGGTCTGGGACGTTAGCTAGGTTTCCAGTCCCAGGCATGGTTTTCTTCTTGTTAAGGTGGCCTTATGTACAATTAGACAGCTGTTGGTTACCACCAACATGTGAGTGCTCCTTACTGTAACTATGGATATCTTGCTATGCTGGTCATTGCGGTGGTCATTTTGGTGTCACAGCTACGTGGGACTGTTAAATGCTTCCTTACATTGGCAATGTGTACAGTATTTTCTGATCCCGTGGAAGCTAGACTGCAGGAAGGAGGATTTCAGGTTAGATCCAGCTTGAATAATCTGAGTCCTGTGTCCTAAGTAAGTGGTGTCTTCAGCAATAGGGGCTCATCTTCAATCTCTGAGAGGCCACCAAGGGCAACAGCCACCATCTATCGTCTTGGGAGTCACTTGAACTACCTTGACCAGCCATTCTAAAGGGGTTTCTTGTGCTTGGTACTGGTTCTATGTCTATGGTTCCTGTGGGGAGCATGTCAAGCCTAGGGCCCTGACAGAAGGAGAAAAAGGGAAGAAGAACCTCAAGGAATCTCATTAGTTCATATTTACCTAAAATCAAGCACATATGTGCATATATATATTCTTAGCTCAAATCAGTTGTATTCTAAATAACTCAGTTCCATCTTCTGTTCTCCGTCTGCAGTAGTCATTCAATAGGTGTGTGTATATTTCTTCAGTATTTTTACACCTTGGACCTGTTTAACGGCTGAATGGACAAGTATGTTCAAGGCCAGCGCCTGGTTTAAAAAAAAAACAAAGGCATTTCTTATATGTCAAAGAGGCTGTATCGACTCAACACAGAACTGATCAACAAACAGCTTTGTTTTTGGGGAGTTCCCTTCTAAAGATTCAGTTGCAATTATTGGAATGTATCACTTTTCCTTTTCTCCTCCCAAAGGAAAGATGAAAACGGTCCAAGGAAATGGGTGAAATATTAAATTGAATGTGATTTTTTTCTATTCCAATTTTAAATGTGCTCAAGGAAAATTAAATGTTGCTGCTTGCAGTTCCAAGTTTCCATTGTGCTGCAGTTCTAAATAATAAAAATGAAATATATTTTCATAACCCAGTAGTGTATCAGAGCTGCGGTTGGCTAGACCACACAGAAGGGAGCTCTGTTTTGGCTGCACTTTGCTGTGGATGCATTCTCTATTTATAGGTCCAACTGTGAATCCTTCTGGGGAATTGTTATATGGTGTGGTCATGTTTCTGTCAAAGGATTTATAGAAAATAACAAAAGGAACTTCTAGTATAGAGTGTGCTGATCAATATGTAATAATAGGCCTGGATCAATGAGTTCTAATTTTCTTGGTTTGCAAAATGTCAACTTATGAATATATTGGCAGATTTCAAAAAGTTTCTAAGTAGGAGAAATGCCAAATTCAAGAAAGATTTATTACTTATTTTATTCATGAGCACCACAGTTTATGTCAGATAAAGTTCATAGTCAATAGCATCTTTATTCGGCAAGAGTGTAACATGATCTGATGTTTCTGTTCCAAGGATAGAAGTTCCAGTTACTCTTCCCACAGTAGGGTTTTTCATCCAGTTCCAGAGTCAAAGGTAAACATTTCTGACATGGTAACTATCAGAACTCTCAGTGATGTAACAGGATGCCTTTAGATGTAAAGAAAGCCAAGTTGTTTATAATTTTAGAGTTCAAAAGTAAAAAATTACATGTAAAACATTGTCAGGCAATTTAGGTCCAAAATGCTGAAACTTGTATTCGGGGTCCTGTGTCTGCCACTTGCAGCCCAATTTGGTTTGGGAAACATGACTGGGGCAACAAGAGAATGAGGAAAGAACAGATACAGAGACCGACATACAGAAAATCTGGCATTGGGTGGGTCACACTCTTTTCGATGGAGTGATACCCAACTATGCAACACTCAGGAACCTCAGCATGTTTATTACACACAGCATAAGGAGGGGCTAGTCCTCTTAGGGATTCTTTGTAGGCAGCATTCTCAGGTTGCAGTCCTCCCATGGAGGAGGAGGAAGCAGCAGTTGCTGGTCTCTGCCAACATCTGCACACGGACCAGAAGAAGGCTTTGCCGTTCCCATGTCTCTGAGGCATTGGTTCTTGTCAATGAGACACAGTTACTCAGGACTTCACCTGCTCCTTTCATGTTCACTCAGGGCTTCCTCTGCACCCCACGTGTTCACCTCTGTGTGGTGATGGTTTGATCTGAGATTTCATGCTTCTACACAGGTGAGTGCATCCTCCCTCCATTCATCCTCTCTTTCCTTTTCTTTTCTCATTCCAAACTTTCCTTTCTACTTCTCAACTTCTTTCCTCTTAGAAATTTTGATGTGACTATAAAATTAATTTGTACTTATTCTGTGAAATTTAGCAAAAAATTTAAAAGTGAAAGATTAAAAGCTGGCCACTTCAGAATCACCTTTTTGTATATCTTTGCATATACTTTTTGTTTACTTTTCTCTAATCTCCAATTCTCCAATTCTCCTCAGCAAACATTTGTGAGTAATCTATGCTCAATATTTCTTTCAATATTTACATACTGGATGCAAAGTATCTTGTAGCCTCATTAAAGACTTTCAAAATTGTCACTTAAGTTATTTGTCTCCATAAATGCCGTTTGCTGAAGGTTTGGAAAGGCTACACCAGCCCTGCATGCATTCTCCTTTCTCCTTATTGAATTACTCTTTTCCTCACAGACACCGTAGCCTCCACCCTCTGACATGCATACTAATTCCTGGTATCTTAAGCATATTTTCTAATCCCATGCCCATTGTAATCACCTTTTCCTCCTCCTGAACACAAATATCTCATTCATGTTTTAAGTCCATCCATTTGGACATTGCCTTCAGTAGTCTACAACTTATACTGGAAAACAGTGTCGCTGCTTGCCTGGTAGTTACTGGTTTCTCATGACTTCTCGGTGTGACATGTTCCTGAAGACTACTCTTTCTCTGTTACCCATCAGTGTGGTGCTCTTCTGGGTCTTCTTCACTTTTGTTCCTCATAATAAATTTCATCCTCTCATCTCTTCCATTAGTGGCCACCAGGTGACTATTTCTTTTGGTATAAACAGGAGACCCAAGTTTCCATGGGCTATGATCACTTACATGCTCCGAAAAATTTTTAAATCGTTATGTTTAAACATGATTCTTCCATTTCTCTCCTTTACTTTTGGATTCTTGCTTTCACCATCCTCTTTTCCAAATCAGGATTGTGGAAATGTTCTTTATGTTTTTATATCACTCACTGCATCTGTTCTGTTCAGCAGGTCACAAGGCTCTGAAAGAGCATCTCCTCCAAATTCACATGTCTGTTCTTCTCTCCTCCTCACAACACTGCCTCAACACAGTGTTCTTGTATTTGAGCTGAGTGTGCTGGGTCCCTAGTACTCTGTTACTTCTTCTCACAAGGGTCCAATGGTGTTCAGTCATTTCTCAGACATCACACAATCTCGATGTTCTGTATCCCCCAGGCTTTTGTGACTCTGTGCCTTACCAAGGCATTCTTTTTCAGGGCACTTCCAATCACGTACTACCCACACACCATCATGTATCTTCCATCATGTATTTTTCCCTCCACAGTAGATTATAGCCCTCTGTAAGGTAGAAATGGCACTGATAGAGTATGTTGTATTGTTTTTTATATTCCTTGTACTGTGACATGAGTGATACATAAGTGGTAAATGCAGGAATCTTTGGTTTTGTAACATTTAATATTTTGTTCAGTTAATTTGAAAATATTTCTAATTTGCTGCTTATTTGCAGTGCTAGAAGATATATCTTAAATCTTCACTTGAATTTTGCATTCATTTCCAAGGACAGAAACAATCCTCAGAAGTAGAATTACTTGGACAAAGAAATGTACATTTTAATGATTCCCAATATGTATTGCTTAAATATGTATCAGAATGTTTGATATCTTTAATATTCCACTCAAATTTTAATGAAACTTTGATTTAAAAACAATAACATGGTGAAGTCATAGTTTTTATTTTCTAATTTTACAGCTGGTGAATCATTTCTGAATTGGATGATGTTCAGCTTCTATTTGTGAACTGACATAGCGACACGCTGAAGTTGATAATATTAAATTACCCTCAATCTCCTGGTGCTATTGAAGATATGGAAGGCAACATTCAATATAAGCCACATAGGCAATATCTAACAGCTAACTTTTTTCTTTCTTTTCTTTTTTGTCACAGACTAACAAATTCCTTGTGGACTTTGATTATTAAGACACAGCGCAAGGCCTACCTTTTTAACCTTCCTTTCTGAATAGACTATTGATTCCACTTAAACTGCTTTTTAAAAATTCAATATGCGCATCTGGGGAGTTTGCTACCCTGGTGCTTTACAGGAAGGTTGTGAAGATTAATACATTTATAGAGCATATGTGCTTCTTGGATGAAAGGCCTGCTCTAAAATACAAGCCTGGTATTGTTATTTAAAAGCAAAGTTTCTTTGGGAGAAGAAAAAAGGCCTCCACAGTAACTTTTGATTAAAAGTTATATACGCTGGTACTCCCCCCCCAAAGGCTGTCTCCAAGGAAGTCTTGAAAGTTGTGTGCCTTGCCATTTGCTAACATGGTGTGGCATAAAGGAGAAGTGATACAGAGTCATTTCTGCCCATCTATTTCAAGATGGTGTGGTCCAGATTTGGCTCCTGCCTATCTTAGTGACTCTGAATTTATTGTTATACTGTACTTATATTTAAAGCCATTATCTGTTTTAATTGCTCAATTAGATCTGAATAATTTTTTGCCAGATCTCCTCTTATTTATATTCTCTCTCTCTCTCTCTCTCTCTCTCTCTCTCTCTCTCTCTCTCTCTCTCTCTCTCTGCTTTCGCTCACTCTCCCAGTCCTCCACCCCTCAGTCTCACAGAGGAGAGATCCCATATGAACAGGGAAGCATGGGGTTTTGGTAGCTATGGTAACCGCATCATAAACCGTGATGGATGGCAGGTGCTTTAAGCACTTCAACTATTAGAACCTTATGGGCACTCGATGTGTTCAGCCAAGAATGACATTTGCCCACAGGGATCATAAAACAAAAAGCACCTTTACTCTTGATTTGGCAGGGAGGAGATAACAGGCATGGGCTAACGAGGATGTAATGAAACTGGATGAGGATTACTCCAATAAACACTGCTAAATGGGAGAGACAGTGGGCTACAGCCGAGTGCTTAGTCTAAATGATGAAACAATGCGAACACTCACTATACCGTATGTGCATCACTATACCACATGATAACAAACACGCAGTCTTCAATTATTGTCTGAAAGTCTAGATATCCTGAGTTGTGTATGATTCACAAAAGAAACCTTCGAAAGAAATTCTAAGTTAAGAACTTCTGAAAATTATGTTCACTTGAAAGGTAGGGAGGAAGACATACTTCTATTTTTAGATGACTTGGGAGTGTGAATGAGGAGGTAATAGGCAGCCTGCCAGATAATAGAACAAAGGTTCAGAATCAGTAAACTAAAGTGGGCATTACCCATGGAGTTACAGTTGGTAGGATGTTTTAAGAGATGAACTGATGGTCACATAGGCACAAAAACATATTAGAAAGAGGTTAAATGTACAATGGGAACGTAACTAGGGATTTGTAACAGAGTATGTTTCAGAGATTAAAATTCTGAGTGCTAGTTAATAAATCAAGGGACTCAGAAACAAGCAGTCTCTGATAGAATAGCAAACACAACACACGAGTATTTCTGAAGGACTGCAAGAGTCCAGGATCAAAGGGAATGCAGAAAAAGAAAAATTAACTGTGGATTTCTAGGTCATGTTTTTGTTACTTGGAACTTCTGGTCAGTTGTTCCAAGGTTGAAGGAAATCAACTAAAGCCAAGTGTAGAGATTTATGTAAGTGATGAACACATCTCCAGGCATTGCATTCCAAGAAGAATCACAAAAGTCTTACTGGGGGAGAGTTTGAAATTGTCTTTTTAAACAGTCTTTAAAAAAATGGTGATTTTGGGCCGGGCAGTGGTGGCGCTTGCCTTTAATCCCAGCATTCGGGAGGCAGAGCCAGGTGGATCTCTGTGAGCTCGAGGCCAGCCTGGGCTACCAAGTGAATTCCAGGAAAGGCGCAAAGCTACACAGAGAAACCCTGTCTCGAAAAACCAAAAAAAGAAAAAAAAAAAAAAAAAAAAAAAAAAGGTGATTTTGTTTTCATTAGGGAGAGGAAATGGTTTCAGCCACAGTGGGCTTTGTACCACCAGTGTTAGCATCAATGGACTTTAAAATATGTTCCCATTTCTAATTGATAAAATGTAACATTTTGGTATGTGATTTCACAGTAGGATGGCTGTAGATGACAATTAGGTACTATATATCTCACAGAGCTACAAGAAATGCTTTTGAATGTTTTCACCATAAAGAAGTAGAGAATGCCCCTGATAAGCATGTTTTGCCTGGTTTAAGCATTGTATCATGTACAAATTTATTAACACAGCAGATGGCCCTCCGTCAATATGTGCATATTCATATTTTCATGGATCAGATAAAAATAAATTTAATTTAAAAAGTCCTCACGCACCTCACAATTCCAACAGTTCTGTAGAGTCTTTTCATTAAAATTTTAGAGGGCTATCAAATACATTTAGTTTGATCTAACATTTACTCAAAATTCTAAGTTTCCTGTGATTTCAGTGGTCCCTCCATTGAGATAGAGCTCTTCAGATAGTCTTATTTAATGCCAGTAAGGTAGCTTTCCTTATCCTTCTCTTCTTTTCTTGCACAGTTTTTCTTCTGTAGTTGAGGTGATCATGAAGATATACACCAACTTTTCAAGCACTGCCATAAGGTAAATAATTAAAATAGTTTCACTGACAATTCAAATAATTATAAAAGAAACTAATGCTGTTCAGAGCCAATAGAATATTTTATTGAACATATATTTTCTCCTTTTGTTGAAGTCCTTATTTAGAACATTTTGATAGTCACCAGTACTATGTTGGCTTAGGTAGAATAAGCCATCAAAGTAGCTTAAGTCAAGAACAGTGAGTTATTTCTGGAAAGTTATAGAGCCTTATTGATTTAGAGGAGTACAGCCACAAACAACCAAACACCATTGAAGGACTAAAGTTAGAAACTCGAAATAATTAGGCACCACATCAGTCCTACCAACATCCCATGAGTTCCCATATGTGGCTAAAGTAGTTGAGAGAATGCTCTGAGCCACAGAGTCAAATTATCTTGAGAGACATTCTAGTAAGTTCTGTTTGGATCAACTGCATCTCTGACCTGGCCAGTGTAGGGCAGGAGTTGCCAGTATATGCCAGTGGCTTATGGATAAGAATAAGTGGCATCACCAGGATTTCTATTTGCTAGGTGGATTCTTGGACCAACCAAGATCTAAATATAAAAAACTGCGGTTGCAACCCAGGAGCCTGAGGTATCCCAATCCTTATAGGTAATTCTGAAGAACCCTGCCCGCTGAACCTCTGAAGGATGACTGCTGGTTTTTTGTTGTTATTTTTTTTTTTTTTGTTGTTTCTTGTTTTTTAGTTCTGAAAATTGGTTACCCTAGGGAACTCCCTTAACCCAGGACACTATTCTGGGTTTACTTCCTATCCAGCAAGGGTTTTGGGAGCTGATTCTCAGACAAAGGGGGCCAGGAAGTTTCTCTTAGAAGAGGACATTAGGGTAGTAGAAAATAATTATAAATTGTATGTATAAAGGAAACTCTTCTAATTCTAACTATGTTTGTATTCCTTCAATTTGTCCCTAAAAATGAATTATTTATGAAAAAGACTCTCTCTAAGATCACCCAACACTCTTGGTATACACCCTTTAACTACCATTTTTACACTTTGAAAGTATGCCCAGCATTCCAATGGTTAACATATAAATAAGTATTTGCAGAGCACTAATCTTTTATTTGCTTATATTTGTTTACTCCAAGAATTAAACAGAAAACTGCCCAAATTAACCCCATCATAAGGTTGACGAATGCAGCATCTCTTGTTTGGAAAATACAAGGTCAAAGTATTATATTTATAAATAAATTTCAACTTATGAGAGCTAAAATTTCACATCACAGTGCTCAAGCAAGCTGGGAAAGTACTTTGTTGCCATGGATAGTCAAGCATCCTCCATTATTGAACTTGCTCCGGGGACAGGTAACGTTTCATTGTTTGTTATTTCCAGAAGTCAGAGACGCAAGGGAGTTATCATTCTACATTAAATCAAAACCCTCTAAACACCTTCATCGTAATGAAAAAATCTTTCACAATGGACAGTTTGAAAGATGTAGAAGTTATTCTCTGTCGCTGACTGAGATTTTATGGGGAAAGCTGGCTCTAAGTACTCCTTTGTAAGCTTTCCAATAAATCAACACTATTGAAAACATTTAAAAGTGTCAGTATGGCATGGAAATGATTGCCATAGAATTATGACTTTTCCCCTCTCTATTGCTTCAAGAACAGTACAATGTTGCCAACACCTGCCACTCCTACGAACCCTATAGTAGACGTGAAGAGCATCACATATTGGAAAACATGATAGCTGTGCATTTGTAAGATATTCTTATTGAAAGGAATGCATTAATACTTCTGGGCTGCACCAGAGTTTAGAGTAAATCACCGAGAATCACATTCTGTGAGATGTAAGAGATGTAGACTCTTAAGATTTAAAGGAGACCTGCTCTGGGTTCTTTATGGTTTTCAAGTTTGTTAATACTGGGAATGTGATTCTAGGAAGTCTTCATTAAGCAAAATAAACAGTACTTGCTATTTTTCCAGAAAAGAACTTAACTTACAGAAAGATAGTGTTATATAAAGAATTAAACTTGCTTGAACATTCCATTCCAACAAAGAAGCTGGCCAAACACACACACACACACACACACACACACACACACACACACACAAACAATTTAAAAGACGTATTGGTATAGCATTATTTATTTCATTTGATTCATGAATTAATTCTGGAGGAAGCAAGGTCTGGTAGGAAAATATAGATCCACTTACAGGATTGCTATTGCTCCAATACTTTGAAGTGAAACAAGGGAATGTTGAAATCTCAGGTCACCACATTTCCTCCCAGAAAGCTGCTTACATAGTACTGAAGGGCTTTAATTGTTTACTTGCTTCAAAGCTGAGACCCCAGAGGAACTTCCTACCTAGTCATTAACTTAGGGAGTTGGCAGGAAATTCAGACCATGAGGTCCGACTTCTTAATTTTACACATGAGGAATCTTGAGCCACGTCTTGATGAAGGTTTGGGGTGGAAAGGATTTACTTCATGGGGAAAATGCCTATGGTTGTATTTGACCTCACTGAAAATGACTTGCAAATTTTGGCCTGTTGCTGGGAAAATGAAGTTTAGTTTGGGGAAAACAAACTGTAGAATTTAATAGTGTTATATACACAGGATTGAGAGGTTCCTTTCAGATGTATGCAAAAGAGAACTACCAGGTTTGGTGTCTGTCGATTTTCTGCTATCCTGCTCACAGCACTCTTTCTTCATTTGGCAGCTCTTTCTCCAAGACTCTTTCCTTTCTTCCTTTCCCATACTTTCGTGGGATAAACGTATAGAGTAAGGGACCTAAAGTTGAAGATTAGACTGGCTGTGTTTTTCCAAATTTTGTCTGAATTTTACAAATAAGTCATATTTCACCAGCGGTGCCAAGAAAGTGGATTCTTGGCTCTCTAACTCATTAGGGATGTTAATTAAGGATAAGTGTGGCTACCCTGCTTTGTACACCTCTCGAAAAAGTTCACCCCACAGCCAGTACCTGTGATGTCTTAGCCTTTGTGCACATGCTTCCAGTTCCCTTTCAAAGAGGGTTCTCTGGCCCGGAAGCAGGCACACCACCTCTTCCAAATCTGGACTTTGCATTCTTTTCACTCTTGAAACACAGAGAGAAACCATCCCAGCCAGTGCTCAGGCAGTTTGTCCTCCCTCACCCCACTGTGCTGAGTGGGTTGCATTTCTGTTACTCTGTGGTCCTCTGTTCTCACTGAACAGCATCAAAGGACAGATCTAGAAATTCTGTTCTCCAGCCGGTTCCTATAAAAAACAGATGTCATTGGAATTGACTAGTCCTTGGCTTCCAGGTCGCCTCAGTTTCATAAAGAGACTAGCTGAAGTATTTCCCTTATCATTTGAGGAGGCATGCTGAGGTGTTTGTCCATAGGAACATGTTTCTTTTCCAGAACACTGGCCCAAATACCCATGTATTTCCATATCTTTGAAGGTGCCAAATGCCAATGAAGTAGTACTGTTTCTCTCTCATCTTTTCTGGACTTTGGTTTTTAGCCCTCAATAGCAAATCTCATTCCCATTCAGTTATTCTAGGTACTATTGTTAAAGTTTTATTTTTGACAGCAGTTTCTGTGGTGATCTATGTCCTTTTAGTTCAACCACTAGAGGAGGAGAGAAATCTGCAGGAAGTCTGAGAGAATTAAAAAGGAGATTTTTGTAGGTATTTTCTGTCTCATTTTCCCATGACTTTGGATAATCCAGCACACAACAGAGAGAAAGAGTAGTCGCATAAAACAATTGCAAAGATTTTACAATCTAGGTGCTTAATACCAGTCATCGATCAAGTGGTTTAGAAATCATCAGGAGAAATAAATAATTTTTTTTATTGTGTTGCATGGACCATCTGTAAAAGATGAAAATAGATATGTTTATATATTCCAAGAGCATCCTTTCAGATATTAGCAAAAGTCTCAATAGAAGAATAGCTTTCTGAGCAGAAAAATGTCTCTCATAAACCACGGGCAGCTTTTTGTGAGCATTTACTATTAGTGTAATAAAGTAATTCTTTGGGGCAGTGTTGCTATTTCCCCTTCTTGGTTTCCTGAAGGTTCCTGACTTGCCCTGGTTGTGCATCTAGGAAACGGCAGAGGTGGATCAGGAATCTAGGTATGTGAGCTCCTAACTAGTGTATTTATGCTGAAAGGTGCCTCAATGACACTGTTAAATCTTACCAGTAAAGTTAGAGTTAGGTGGTAGGTAAAGGCATCATACCATTTAGTGTTGACTTTGTTGGGCCTAAGGGATATGTTCCATGCTGCTTCTGTCTCAGAAGATGATGTTGTCTTGTCCTCACCTTCCCTTGGAGTGCTTACTGTAAGACCACACAGACTGATTCAGTGGTTTGGGTAGTGTTACGGAATACATGTAGTTTCCATGAGTTTCTAATGAACATTGTTTTCTTGGAAGATTCAGTTGTACTGATATCCAAGTCTTAGAAGCTCTTTTTTCTTGAAGTGCTGAATCTGAGGTCCTGAACTCACATTTTCAGGCATTCTATGTATAAGAACAGTGCAGGGGACCAGGGTTGCCTGGGATAAGATATATGTTTAAGGAGAGGACAATATCAGCGTGACTGTACCTAAGGGAAGTGGGAGATAACTGGAAACTGATTAGGGGTCAGATCCTATAGGACCTGATGAGCTACGAGGTCAGGTGTAGAATTGGTGCCTAATTCTAAATGAAATAGAACACTATGGAGGCTTTCTTATAGGGTTGATATAGCCAAATTTAGTGTCTCACTATCAAATGAAATTTAGGCAGATTGTGCACAGTAAAAAGCTTTGCTGCTCTAAGAGAAGATAAGTAGTTAGACTGTTTTGCCAAAGATCCTTACATTTCTTTAGCTTCAAAAGCGTATGTGTTATCCCATATTTTCTATGCAAGATCATGTCATCCTACCACATAATTGAGACAGGTATTTGAAAATTCTTTTTGTGAAGCACTTGCCTGCTCTGTGCAAGGCTCTGAGTTTGATCCTTAGCATCCCAAACAAAACAACCTAAAAACAGAACTGGGCCAAACCAAGAAATGCTGTCCTTTAAAAATACTTATTCTAGCCGGGCGGTGGTGGTGCATGCCTTTAATCCCAGCACTCGGGAGGCAGAGCCAGGTGGATCTCTGTGAGCTCGAGGCCAGCCTGGGCTACCAAGTGAGTTCCAGGAAAGGCGCAAAGCTACATAGAGAAACCCTGTCTCGAAAAACCAAAAAAAAAAAAAACAAAAAAAAAAAAAAAAACCCTTATTCTAGAACCTACTCTGTAATAACTATTTCTGCTGTAACAGATGATCACAAATCTATTGCTTCTACAATAACATCATTTTCCTCATTTGCAAAGGTCTGACACAGGTCTTGCTGGGTGTCCAGAGTGACAGCAGGATACTTTGTCCCATCCTTAGGAGCCTTGGGAATAATTATTTCTTTGGCCAGTTCTGGGTTTTAGAGGTCAGCAGCATTCCTGGGCCCCTGGTCTCCTTATCCTGCTGGTATGTTTTCCTGATCATTCTTTGGGCTTGGTTAAATCTCTCCTTGACTCCCGACTGATAAATGCTCTCTGCTTTTAAGCATATATGTCTGATTAGACTGAGGCCACTCAGGAGGCCAGAATACCTTTGAATACCCTCTCCCATCTCAGGGTCTTTGATTTAATCATATTGGGTAAATCCTGTTTGCCATGTAAGCTACAGAGCCACAGGTTTTGACTATTAGCTGGGTCAACTTTGGAGGGAGTACACTACTCCATCTGCCAACTAATGTTTTGCACAAGGACTTTCACTTGCTATTAGGGAGCTGGTTTGAATCTGGCACTCTGGTGATTCTTCAATGAGGTTTTCTCTTCTCTCTGTGAGATCAACAAAATATTTCATCATTTTCTGAAAACTTTACCAGCACTGTTATGCCTTAGATGTGTACAGAAGCTTCTATATTACACACAAATTGTTTTTCTTTCGATTGTTTCCTCTCCCCAGTATTCTTTCCTTTTATTATTGCATTATCTTTATGTCAAAGCATTTCTCAATTTGACATTTTCTTTCTGAGGTTTTCGCCTCCATTGGGCAGGATTTTTATTGTTTCATGGGAGAGGGTCATCATGGAAGTTGGTTTTATTTTCATCCTGATTGTATTACTCTCGGACATGAACATTATTTTAACCTCTAAAAAGCACAGATGTTTAATATTTTAGCTATTGGAAAGAGGTGGTCAACAAAGACAATTAAAAGGCTATTGGTGTTCTTGGTTTATTTTCTGGTGGAAAACTAGATAATTTTATGTCCCTCTGGTTTAAACAAATATACTAGCATACAGCTCAGTGGTGGTGTGCATGTGTGGTTATTATGCAGGAGGCTCTGGGTGTGATTCCTCAATGTTGCAGAAAAGCCGACAGTTCCCCATAATTACTATACACACAGCTATAGGTTTTTTAAACATACACATTCAAGTGTTTTATGAATTTCCACTTGCAATTTCTGGCTGTTGTCTTCTAACCAAACAGTTTACTTCTATAAGAGAATCTGCCAAGCACTCAGGTTCCTCATGAGCCTTCAAATGCAGGGAGAAGGTGCTTGACATGAAGAATAAACAGAGTACATGCCGTCCATTTCCAAAGACCACAGTAACTGCTTACAGAAGTGTTGCTATCAACTCCTTCACACGGGCACGTGAATTTGGAGTTGGAACTCTTTAAGCAAGGTTTTAGCTTGAAGATTACATGACAGCCCATTTGTATGTCTATTCTGCTTAGCAAGGGAAACCGAAAAAAAAAAATCTCCTTACAGGTTTGTCATTTAATTTGCTTTGTCCCCACATTCTTGTAAATGTTATGGCTGTTCTTTGACAACTCTCTAATTTTTCAAATAGAGTGACTGTTCATGGGAGGATTTCAATTTTCAGCACTTGGTTTTTTTTTCTCCTCCTTAAATATGCAGCTTAAATTGTGGAAATGCCAGTTTGAACTTCAGCTACTCAAATTCAAATATCAACGAATGTCTCCCTAAGTCCTGTGATATTTCATTTGCGCTCAGCTCCCCACGTTTTTAATGGAACCTTTAGGGAACTCTGCCCTCCTACACTTGAGTGAGAGGGATCAGAGAGTCTCACATCTAGAATATTCGGAAGAATACATTTTTTTTTTCAGATTTTTCCTTTGTCTCCAAGTTTAAATTATAGTTCATCTCCCTGGCAGACTGGGAATTCATTTTGAATCTTCATAGGCAGGAGTATGATTTGGAAAAGTTGATAATGAACATGAAGACTGACATCACCTTTGGGTGAGGCTGCAGGGGAGGGAGGTTACAAGAGTGGATTTTAGAAAATCTGTCGTTTTTTTAATCTATGGATTAAAACAGATGAATCTCTTCAAAAGGATATTTTAATATAAACTAACCCAATTTAGGAAAAAAATATTCAGGACTTTAAAATGGTTAGCTGAGTAAATTCAAAATGATGCCACTTCTCAGCTTGTGAAAATATTCAGGTCAAGTTACAGCAATTTGAAAATATTGTATTTGCAGACAAATGGCACAAATACATCACGAGCCTAAAATTGGTTTATAAAACAATCTCAAGACTACATGTGGAGTCAAGACATTTTAAAGATGTGCTCGGGGGAGCGCAAACCGTCATTTCATGGGAAAATAAAGAACTCAGTGCTGAGAAAATTGATGTTATGCTAGGAAGTTCCCTATCTAAAATATGTATACAAACTGTGAAGGGGAAAAGAAGGCCACTTGTCTAACACACGGCTTCCCAGTGCTGTATCAAATACAACGGTCTAGCAGATCATAGCTGTAGGTCCATACTTTAGTTCTTTCATTAAAACTGTGTGGTAGTTCATTCTCAAATACCTCACGATTGCTTGGATGAAAGACTATAGCTTGAAGTGGAATACTTAAAGTTGAATACAAGGTGACCTGTGCACTTCCGGCTGCTTAATTGAAGTGAAAAATTATGGACTAAAAGAATTACTGAACCTAGAGTGTTTGCTGTCATAAAAAAGCGAGAGTCCAAATATAATGGCACTTCAGAGGACAAATGGGTATGTTCAATGGAGAATTGGAAAGTGAGATGTCCCTAGAAGGTCACAAAAAAGATCTAGATGTTCTAAAGGAACACACAGGGAGAGCAAAGAGGGAGGGACAGCAGAGGATGCAGGTCAGAGCCGTGTGCGGCGCTGTCCCAAACTAACGTGCCTTAGGCCGCATCCATCTGAAGTTTTCATTATTTGAGAAACCTTGGCTTCTTTTTGAGTGTTTAAATAAGAATATTTTATATATAAAAGTACAGGTTTCTGATTTTACTTGAGACAACCAGGTCCACACTGGTGCATGGCAACAACCAGCTACACCAGTTACCTTGGTGCTCCTCTTCTCAGAAAGGGTCCTGGCCCTAGACTTCATCATGCATATTCATCTGTACATCTCCCCCTGGCTGGTGTCTGAGATTTCAGTTGTTGACTTAGAGTGCAGCATGGATGGTTTTGTGTGAATAAGCTTATACATGTAGCTCTTATTTGCTGAAAAAACTTTATTATTTTTTTAGAAAGGTCAGTAGTGACACAGCCACATAACGGATGGGTTGAGGAGTTGGGGTGGATGGTTCAGCAGGTAAAGGTGCTTGCTTCATAATCTCGGTGACCTGAGTTCAATCTCCAGAGCCGAGGTAAAGGTAGGAGGAGAGAACTGACTTCGCAATATTGTCCTCCGGACCTCTCCAAATATGCCTTGGCACATGCACTGTCTCCCCACCATGTACACACACATGATAATTTGTTAAAAATTTTAAAATTGAAAAATTCTATGTAGATAAATTAGATAAGCAATGAGCATGGAATACAGAAGCATGGCCATATAGAGACATTCTGAAAGTGGAAATTTTAAGGATATGTGACTGCCATATATGAGCACAGAGAAGGGATAATTAGAGTTTCACATCTCTCCACCTCTAGTATGTAGTATTTACCTAATATTCAACTTGCATTTAAAGGGTATCAAAGGGAACAACCTTTGGAGCTTTTGCTTTTATTTATCAGAGAGTGTTGAGAATATTGTCTATTTATGACACAGATTCTCCCTGGGATAACCTGTGAGCTAATTAAATATTTTATTTAAGATTTATACCTGCATATAATGTATTTGGATCCAATCCATTCCCCATTTCCTTCATTTCAATTTCTACCCTAGCTCCGTTTTTCTTCTCCACTTCACATGCTCTCTCTTGAATTTAACACTCATTGAGTCTCTTTAGTGCTGCCTTTAAAGATTTACTTATTTTTTAAATGATGTGTATGTGTGTGTATGTGCACCTGAGTGCAGGTGCTTGTGGAGGTCAGAAGAGGGCATCAGCTTCCCTGGAGCTGCCCTTATAGGTGGTTGTGAGCAGTCATATGTGGGTGTTGGTAGCCAAACTTGAGTGCCCTCAAGAGCAATAACTGCTCTTAACTGCTGAACCATCTCTTCAGCCAAAGATAACCTTTGATTAAATGGAATGCCATGTGTTTTTTTCCTTGAAAGGGACACTGAGACCTGAATGGTTGTTTACATCTATTTCTTCTCTAAAGTTGATAGTAGAAATTTCAGAACTATGTGTTCATAAGAAGTAATTTCTCTGTGTAAGCTTTCAAATTAACTTTATTAATTTCTTTGTTGTGAGTACTAGTTATTTTAAAAGTATTTACATATTATAATCTCATGTTTTAATTGAGCCTACCATTTTTCATTTATATCAAATAGGTGAGTAACTATATTTGGTAAGAAGTAAAATATGGGAAATATGAAAATTGTCAAGTTTGGAAAACAAGGAAAAATTAATAGACCTAAAATCAAACCAACACACACACACACACACACACACACACACACACACACACACACACACACACACGGTGATATTTTATTTGGGCTGAAATGTGATATTTTATTTGTGCTAAAATGTGATATTTTATTTGTATGTTAATAAGTAAAGTTTGCCTGGAGACCAGAGGTCATAGTGAGCCATAAACAGAAGTTAGGTGGTAGTAACACATGCTCTTAATCCGATCACATGGCAGGTAGAGTCTCTGTGTGGTCAAGGACACAGCCAAGCTTGGTGATAGATGCCTTTTATCCCAGTACCAAAAATAGAGACCTGAAGGTCTGTGTAGACAGTCAGTGATGAGGAAGTGATGTGGCTGGGCCTAGAGCCAATGAGAAGGCAGAACAGGAAGGCAATACATGTACAGGTTAGACAGGAAGAGGCTTTCTTTTAGGAAGTTACGGCGTGGTGGTAAGCTAAGGTTAGTCAGTGGCTCTTCGCTATTTCTCTGATCTCTTTGGCTATTACCCCTATATTTGGTTCTGTGTTTCTTATTTAATAAGGCTGTTTAGAAATTCATACACACACACACACACACACACACACACACACACACACAAAGACACACACACACAAAGACACACACACACACACACACAACCAAAGAAACCCTATAACATTCAGCAAAGAGGAATCTTAAAGATATATTACCAAGTTAGTACCTTCAAGAAGAGGAGATCTTGCTCTACTATAAAAGATCTTTTAAAAGAACACATTTAGAGTTCCAAACAAACATTACAGGCTTTTCTCATTTCTCATGGTCACCTTTTAGAACTTGATCGTAAGATACTGAATATGGAAAAATTAAGTTAGTACTGACCTAGGCGCTTCATTCCTAAGGGCTAGCTTTTTACAGTGCTGAAAGGTTCTGTGCATTCTACTTGAGGAGAAAAATACTCATCAGTCATACCCAGATGGGAATCCTGTAGGCTACAATGAAGCCTGGCCTAGCAAGACATATCCACTGGTATTATAGTGGCATGGGCATCATGGGAGTAACTGACTATTTTCTGGTTGGTTTTAAGTCCCACTCCACTGGATGAAACTTTTACCTGGCATCATTATTGAGCCCCAAATCTATGAATAAACAGGACATAGATCCCAGGAGAGAGACCATTACTATTATTCTGCTAACTGGACATAGTATTAAAATAATTCCTAATGATTTGTCCTTATACCCATAGATTAGTGCATCTCTCAATCCTCATCCAAAGCACTTCTTTTTGCAGTAGATAGTGATTAACCCAGAGATCCATAACTAGCCAAGATATAAAGAATAAGAGATGTCAGAATTCTCAGCTCTAAATGAAACATATATACCACACCACTTTCTCTAAAGGTTCAAAGTTCATTGGAGAAGAGGAGGCTCAAATAGTTAGTGTAAAGTCCACAGGAAACAGTGTCTTCTGGACAGCATGGTGGCTATACATACAAACTCACAGTGATTGTGATAGCATGCATAAGACCTATGCAGTCTCAGGTTAGACCAAATTTCAGCATGGAGATGGGAGTTGAGCACAAAATTCCATTCTCAGCCATGGAACTATTAGCAATTGTTAGCTGCTGGGATAGGGAAAGGCAAGTTTTCTCTAAGGGTATAGTCCCTGGTAAGTTGACCACACTCCATTGGAGACCAACTTCCAAGAGTCTTTGAGCAGCACAAATTGATTTTGATTTTTTTTTCAAGACAGGATTTATCTGTGTAGCCTTGGCAGTCCTGGAACTTGCTCAGTAGACCAGGTTAGCCTGGAACTCACAGAGATCCACCTGCCTCTGCCTCCCAAGTGCTGGGATTAAAGGTGTGTGCCACCACTGCCTGGCTGATTTTGAATTTTTTTTAAAGGGGTCACAAAATTAGGTGAGCAAGGAAGTGGGGGTGGATCTGGAAATAATTGTGGTGGATGAATATTATCTAAATGTATCATACAAAACCCTTAAGGAACTAATAAAAATTTTAAAAACGCACATGGTTCAACATTATGTGAGATGCCATTCCCTTTGATTTTCATATAATTATAATTTGAACTCCAAGTTAGTTTTGAAAAACATCTGTGCTTGAGCAATGAATCCATACTTCATCCACGACCCCTCAAGGCCTATAATCTCCTGAATTCAAATATCTTTGTTCTAAATGAACACTGATCTGTTAGATTTATTTCTCCATTGTTGTACACGAATTTTCAAACAATTGCATATGTTTATTCCACATTGTTTTCACATTCTGAGGGTACTAAAAGAGGCATTAGGTGCTTCCTAATCTTGTAATTGAAAAAAAGCAAAGATTCCCAGATGCTGATGAAAATACCTTTTCAAAACGTCCCACAGAAACCAACAATTCAGCATGCTATTTTTGTTTGTATAATAGAGAAGGTGTGACTTTTAAGGGTTGGGAAAGGACAGTGTTGGAGCCCTTTTGTTTGAAGTTAATATTTATCACATCATTCCAACTTAGAAAGAAAAGAAAGTGAGGCTGAGAGTGAGTGTTAATTTGGATCTGTCACCAAATGATTTTGGATTTGGTTCGGAAAGTTTGGGCAAATTGTTTAATGTCTTTGCAATTCCTTTTCTTCTTTTCTAAAACAGAACAGATGTCTTTGAACCAGGCAATATCTAAACTCCCTTCCAATAGTAAGATTATATGATTTTTTTTTTTTGCTTCACACATAGCAAAGATCATTTGTACTAAATAAGCTCTGGGTGTAAATGAAGGGAGCCTTTTAGTTTGAAGTTTCAGCTTTTTAAGACTTTTCTTTTGGTTTTACTTCTGTCTGTATTGTCTGCCTGTCTGCCTGTCTGCCTGCCCGTCTGTCTGTCTGTCTGTCTCTCTCTCTCTCTCTCTCTCTCTCTCTCTCTCTCTCTCTCTCTCTCTCTGTGTGTGTGTGTGTATGCATGTGCATGAGTGCATGCATAAGTAGGCCAGAAGCTGATACAGAGTTATCTTCCTCAACTGCTATTCACCCATTCTTTAATGACAGGGTCTGTTGCTGAAAATGACTAGTACCACTAGCCAGAAAACTCCAGGGATCCTCCCAGTTCTGCTTTCTTAGCACATTACAGATGTGCACGGCCTTGCCTGGGTGTTAGTGGGAGCTGGAGATTAACCTCAGATCCTCATACTTGTGCAGAGGGCTGGATCCTCTCCCATCAATCACTAATCAAGAAAATGCCCTACAGCTGGATCTTATAGAGGCATTTTCCCCATTTTTTTATTATTAAGAGATTTTTCTATTCATTTTTCATACCAACTATATATTCTCCTCTCCTCCCTTCCCCCATCCCCAGTCTTTCCTCCTAACCCAGCCTCCATTCCCACCTCCTCCAAGGCAAGGTCTCCCATGGGGAGTCAGCAGAGCCTGGTACATTCAGTTGAGGCAGGTCCAGGCCCCTCTCCCTGCACCAAGGCTGCACAAAGTATCCCACCATAGGCACTAGGTTCCAAAAAGCCTGCTCATGCACTAGGGACAGGTTCCGATCCCACTGCCTGGGGGCCCCCTAAACAGTTCAAGCTAAACAACTGTCTCGCCTATCCAGAGGACCTAGTCTAGTACCATGGGGGCTCCTCATCTATTTGTCCACAGTTCATGCATTTCCACTAGTTTGGCTGGTCGTCTCTGTACATTTTTCCATCATGATCTCCATGTCCCTTGCTCATAGAATCCCTCCTCTCTCTCATAGATTGGGCTCCTGGAGCTCAGCCTGGCGCCTAGCAAGGAGGACCCTATGAAGGATGCATGGATTGCTCAGCAAAGGAGAAATAGATGAGATCTACATGAGCAAACTGGGGGTGAGGAGGGAGTAATTGAGGGCAAGGGATGGGGGATGAGAACACAGGGAACAGGAGGTTCAAGATGGAACAGGGACAGAGTGGGAGAGCAAGGAAAGAGATACCATGATAAATGAAGACATCACGAGAATAAGGAGAAACAGAGTGCTAGGGAGGTTCCCAGGAATCCACAAGGATGACCCCACCATAGACTACTGACAATAGTGGAGAGGGTGCCTGAACTGGTCTAATCTGGTGATCAGATGGCTGAACAACCTAACTGTCATCAAAGAGCCTTCATTCAGTAACTGATGGAAGCAGATGCAGGGGCATTTTCTTAGTTGAGGTTCTGTGGTGTTTTGAAGGGAAATGGCCCCCATAGGGAATGGCACTATTAGGAGATGTGGCCTTGTTTGGGGAAGTGTGTCACTTTGGAGGTGGGCTCTTAGGTCTCATATATGCTCAAACCACACAGTTCACTTCCTGTTGCTTGAGGATCAAGATGTAGAACTCTCAGCTCCTTTCCCAGCACCATGTCTGCCTGCATGAAGATAATGGACTAAACCTCTGAATCTGTAAGCCAGCCCAAATTAAATGTTTTTCCTTTTTTAAGAGTTGCTGTGGTCATGGTGTCTCTCCCCAGCAACAGAAACCCTAAGACAGGTTCCCTCCTTTCAGATGACTCTAGTGTGTGTGTCAAGTTGACATAGAACTAACCAGCACAAGAGGAAAAAAAAATCAAAAGTTTCGGAAGAGATGATTGAGAAGCCATAGTCTCAGAGCTCTTGAAGCTGTTTCTGTGACATTCTTATCACTCTTTGCGTTAGGTCAGAGGACAGACTCAGTGTCAGATCTTGCCTTCTGCTTTGAGAGGCGCTGTTTGCTGTTGGGCACTCTGCAACATACACCAGGCTAACTGGCCCCAGAGCTCGTGGAGATTCCCTTTACTGTCTCCCATCTTCCTGTTGGAGATGACAGACGCATTCTTCTTTGTGGGCTTCAGGTGCGTTCTGGAGATTGAACTGGCATCTTCATGCTTGTGCAGAAAGTGCTTTACACACGGAACCATCTTCTAGACCCCTTTGTCTATTTCTAGATTCATTTGTTTAATTTCTTGGTTTTTTTTTTTGAGTTTTTTTTTTTTTATGTATTTTGGACATTGACCCCTTCTGAGATGTATGGTTTGTGAATATTTTCCCCTGTTCTGTAGTGTTTCTTTGTTCTATGTCCATTGTTACACAGACGGCTTTTAGTTTGATAGAATAGCATTTGTTAGTTTTGCTTTTTTAAACTTTTGGTTTTTTTGAGACCTTATCTAAAAGTTTTTTCTTAGATCACTGCAGAGAAACTTTTCTTCTATCAAGTACAAAGGCCAGATTTTATGTTTATGATGTTCTATCTTGATTCTTAAACATGGTATAAGGCGAGGGCTCCATTCCATTCTTCTGTGTAACACGAATTGCTAAACGGTCTTATTAATAGAATAAAACATGGAGCCAGATATTGGGGTGAAAGGTGAAAGATCATTGAAACAGAACAAGCCACAGCCAACCTCACCTTACCAACTCCTCAGCCTCCAGAGCAAGACTTCCTGTATACCTTTCTGTGCCCTGCCATCTTCCATCCTTCCTAGTGCTGGGATTAAAGGTGGGTGTGCTTCCCAAGTACTTGGTAGCAAAGACATGAGATCTTAAGTGCTGGGATTAAAGATATGTATCACCATGCCTGGCTCTGTTTCCAGTGTGGTCTTGAACTCACAGAGATCCAGATGGATCTCTGTCTCCTGAGTGATAGAATTAAGGGTGTGTGCCACAACTGTCTTGCCTCTATGTCTAATCTAGTGGCTGGTTCTGTCCTCTGATCCCCAGATAAGTTTATTAGGGTACATAGTATATTGGGGTACATAATATATCACCACACTTCTGCATGTAACTGGTTTTGTCACTACAATTTGTTGAAAACAATTCATTTCCAATGATGTATCCTAATTCTATCTCTCTTTTACTCTCTCTCACTACTGTAGGTTATTTTTTGTTCTGTTTCCATTGCTGCAATGATCTAATGGCATTTGTTAATTTTGCTTTACTTTTGAGACCTTATCTAAAAGTTATTTCACACACACACATATGTTTACACATATATAAATGCTTATACACACATACATAAACAGTATCTATAAAACACACATATAAACTATTACATGCCTGAATATCTATTTACATTTGTAAACACTGTTCTGTAGCTTGCCTCATTTAAAGTGATAGCTTTACAATCAGTTATGCCTGGATTTGAGTGACTTTGGCATTCATTCTCTAGGTAGATTTGAGAATTTTTTTCAAATCTCCCAACCATTGATAAAATACACCATAAATGTTTCGTTCCATGCATGATTTGTAATGAGAACTTGACAGGTTTTGCCTATTGAATACTTAGGTCAACTTATTATTACCTGGTGTAAAAAAGTCACAACTAACATCTTTGAACAATGACTCAATACTTCAATTAGTATGTGTTTTTCTCCACTGTATATTGCAAGACGTGGTAGTCTTAAAATTTTGACAGATTGTTAACTGAGAAGATAGTATCATTTTTAACATCATAATATGTATATATTTCATCATTCCTGTGCCAACATTGGATGTTTTCCCAATGTCTTTAACCTTTGCTAGTCAGATAGCTGAAAAATAACATATGCCATTGTTAGTTTAATTTGCATTTGTGAAATGTTTGTTTCTTTTTCTGTAAATGATGATTTTTCCAGCTCTTAAGTATTCAATAATTCTTCATAAGTACAACAACTATTTAAATGAAAAATATATTTGAATATATAGTTTTGGAAAAATATAGAATCTATTAAATAAATGTTATATCTTCATATGCATATTGCATAACATATACATTTAACAGAATATACATATATATGTATGTATCATGACCCTATTTTGCCTCTCAGTTTTTAAAACATATATTATTTCTATCTTTTATATAGTTAATTTAACTATTTTAAGTGGGTTTTTTGGTACCTTTTTACAAGAGTTTTTCACTTTTTAGAATTTTAAGTTTGGCCTGATTTAAGTTTCTCTCTCTCTCTCTCTCTCTCTCTCTCTCTCTCTCTCTCTCTCTCTCTGTAGGGTAGGAGTGGCTATATCTGCATGTGCATGTGTAGAGGCCAGAGGTGGACTCCAGTAGCTTGGTCAGTTTAAGGGGCCCCTGGCAGTGGGACCAAGATCTGTCCCTGGCCCATGATCTGGCTTTTTGGAGCCCATTACCCATGGTGGGACACCTTGCACAGGCTTGATACAGCAGGAGGGGCTTGAACCTGCCTCAACTGAATGTACCAGTCTTTGCTGACTCCCCAAGGGAGCCTTTACCTTTTTGGAGGACAAAAAGCTCTATTGCTTTCTATATTATTTTTGGAGACAGGCTCTCTCACTAAACCTGGCTCTTGCTGTTTGGCTAGAGCAGCTGGTGGGAGGGATACATGTGTCTCTGTGTCCTAGCACTGGGGTTATGGCTGTGGGCCACCATATATAGTTCTTTTTTAACTAAGAATTTTTTTATTCATTTTATACACCAACCACAGATTCCCCTCTCATCATCCCTCCTACTCTCCCTAGCCTCCCTTCCCAACCTACCCCCAAATCCCTCCTCCAAAAAGGTAAAAGGCTCCTTTGGGGAGTCTGCAAAGCCTGGTACATTCAGTTGAGGCAGGTTCAAGCTCCTCCTGCTGCATCAAGCCTGTGCTAGGTGTCCCACCATGGGTAATGGGCTCCAAAAAGCCAGCTCATGCACCAGGGACAGATCTTGGTCCCACTGCCAGGGGCCCCTTAAACTGACCAAGCTACAACTGCCTTGCTTATGCAGAAGGTCTAGCCCAGTCCCACGGAGGCTACACAGCTGTTGGTCTAAAGTTCATGAGTTCCCACTAGCTTGGTTTGGTTGTCTCTGTAGATTTCCTATGAGCAAGGGGCATCAAGATCACATATAGTTTTTGTGTGGGTACTGAGGCTCCAAATTCAGGTCCTGATCCTTGTGTAGTGAGCACTTTCTCCACTGAACCATCTCCCTACCCTGATTTCCCCTTCTGTTACCAAATTGATACAGCTGGAGTGTTTTAAAATTATAGATACAAGGCTCTTGAAGTCATACTGGGGTTCAGGGGTGGGACACTTTACCAGTGTTATTGGGCGAATATCATAGAAATTTATACACCACTAGTGTGCATTTCAGAAGACAAGACATATGATTTTTCTCCCTCCAAGGACATCCAAAATTATTTAGAAAATTCTTTGCTGTAAGGAAAACAACTTTGTTGACAGCCTTGATCATCTGGCTGCCTCTGGGTGAAATACTGTTGTTACTTTAACGAGACTGTGAAGCTGAATGCTTCGGTCTAAAGAAGATGCCGTGGCCTTTACAACCAGCCTTCAGGCGGGAGATTCAGTGCAGGTCAGGCTGCTAGACTTCTGATTCCCAGTGGATCGGCATTTATCCACACGGTGGCTTTTAGTGGTGCCTTTCACGGGCCAAGAGAAGAAGTTGAAAGTGAAAGTGTTTTGTGGACACTGTAATGATAGGTTTTAGAAACTATTTTCAAACAGTGCGGTTGAACTTACTGGTATCTTCATGTTTTCTTGCTGTCATTTTCTTCATCAAGGTGTTTGAGGAGGTGGTTTTGGGTCATTTAAAGCTACTTAAAAATCAAACCCGTTAAACTTCTCTCATGTCTGGTATTCAAACTTTTTTTTTTTCAAATATTACTTTTAATGTAGAATTCTGGAGGATAACCTTAACAAGTTGCTAAATCATTCTCTAAAAGCAATGTATATTTTCCTGAATTCTGGCACAATTTGAGTATCTGATGCTTGCCCATTGACACTCTCTCTAATACAGTAATTATTAAACTTTGGTTAAGTTGTAAGCATTTTGATGTAATCCACGAAGATACTCAGGTTTTGACAAATTGCCTCAGTGCACCAAAGGGAACGGAATCAAAGCAAACAATATTTATTTTTCTTGTCGATTGAGATGAACAAAAACCCTTGACAATGCCTTAATGTACAAGGATGCAAATTCCACTGGAGTCGTGACTGAGTAAAGCCACTAATAAGCAAGGACATTGAGTTCAGTGTTCCAAAAATTTCCTACTTGAAGTACTTGCAGCTTACAAGTTATTAAAGTTAAACCATTACCTTTTATTATCTACTCAAAATTTTATTATCTGTTCAATATACTGCATTAGGGCTTGTGGTAAGAGTGGATGGATTTTATAGTTTAATAAATTCTTCTAGTTTTATTTGTCAATATTTACTATTTCGAGATGTAATATTTTTATTAGTCTAGTGCAATTAGCTTTCAACAGGGCCCTTAAATTATAGTGTGTGCTGCAATAAAAAATGTAAGATTTTTATAGTTGTTTTCTACTCTATCTATTAAGTTTATTCAGTATTTAAATACATGGCGTCTATAGATTCCTCGGGAAAAATATCCAACTTCATTTCCACTTTATCTAATGGATGTGATTATATGATTCCCAACAACTTGCTTTTTTATGTTTGTAAAATCTTAACCATTATCTATCTCACTTCAGTATCTAGGAGTTATGGACTTATAAAGGGGCAAAAATATTACCTATACCTGCGACCATGAGTTAGATGAGCAAGTCAGGGAGCTGTGGCCCATGAGTCAAATCTAGCCAAGCGCCTCTCTGTGAAGTAAGTTAGTGGAAACACAGTCACAACAGTCTGCTTGTGTGTTGTTCTGGTTTGTTTTCTTGTTGCTGTGATACAATGCTGACCCAAAGCAGCTTGGAAAGGAAAAGGTCTGTTTCACCTTACATTTCTAGGTAACAGGTTCACACTTAGGGAATCCAAGGCAGGAACCCTAAAGCAAGAACCTAGTGGTAGGAACAGAAGCAGAGACGTGGAGGAACAATGTTGACTGGCTTGCTCCCCTGGTTGGCTCAGCCTACTCTCTTACTCAGCCCAGCCCTACCTTCCTAGGGCGGCTGCCTCTCAAGAAGGGCTGGCATCACTTAAGAAGGACTGGGTCCTCCTTCATGAGTTAGCACCTGAGAGGCTACCCCACAGACGCGCCCACGGGCCAGGCTGAGGGAGGCAATGCCTCAGTGATGCTCTGTCTTCCCAGGTGTGTCAGGGTGATGATTAAAGCTAACTATGACAGTTGTTGTCTGTGACAAAGGCCAGTCAAAAGTATTTACTATCTTAATCTACAGGGAAGGAAAAGTTTGCCGATCTTGTTTTTGGTGGAGGGGAGCGGGGTGGGGGTGGGGGTGGGGGGTGCATGGTAGGGGTGTGTGTGGGTGTGGGTGTGGGGGTGGGGGTAGAGGTGGCAGGGAGGGTAGTAATTTGACCACCAAGATTACACTTTTGATGTGTTAACTTTTGTTTATTGTAAACATGCTCATATTTATTTCTCTTGTCCTCTCTTCCTCCCCCTCTCTTTTTTAGGTAAGCATAATGTTCGTGTGGTTTAGAATATGGTAGTTAGGGAGTATAGTGAAAATTAGCTTTTCTTTCACTTGCTTAAATTTCCAATGGATCACATTGTTTCTTTCTAGGAGTAGGCTGTGTCTGTTTAACGTGAAATGTTTATAAATCATATTTTTGTACATATAAAACATTCTTTTCTTCAGTTCACTTTTAAAGTGCTATTCGTCTTAGAGAGGATTAATTAAACATGTGGAGCTGCTTCTTATTCTGAATAGCTGATAAGTTTATGACAATTTCACTAGAACCTTATTGATGAAATTTTGTGATCATTTTTACCATTATAAAATTCTTCAGCATTTTGGGATTCATATAGCATGGTCCTTTCTTGGTAGTGTTTATATGCTTGAAGAGTATGTGCTTTTTTAATTTATTTTTTAACTGTTCTTGCTGAACTGTTTACACAGAATCCCAGGCCACACCTCTGCCTTCCAAGGAATAAGAATGTCAGATACCTCAAACATGCCTTTTGGTATTTTACTGTTCTTAATTTTTCTTCTAAAGAAACTGTTTTTCGCTTTGTGGCGTGGAGGTAGAGTGGGGGGAGGAGGAGCGTGTCCTATCTTGGTTAAGGCTGACCTGGAATTCACTACAGGTTGGCATCACTCCATCACAGCAACCCTTCTACTTCAGGCTGCTCAGTGCTGAGATTACAGGGGTGAGTCACCACACCCAGCTCTGGTATTTTGTTTGATAAAGAAACTAATGGACCTCATTGCAGTTTTAATGAGAACTTAACTTACTGTGGCTGTGCTTTATCTGCTTTCTGCTTGCTCACTCTCTTTGGTGATCAGGATTGAAACTAAGGCTTGTGTGTGCTACACCCGTGCTTGGTGACCGAGTTACCAGTATAAGAGAATGCATTGTGTCTTTCCTTCCTTTTATTTTTTTCCAAAATTTATTCATTTTATTTTATGTGTGAGTGTTTTTCCTGCATGCATGTGTGTGTACCACATGCCTGCTTTGTCCCCACAGTGAATCGGGTCTGGTTGTGAGCCATTTTCATAGGAGTCCTCCTTTATCTTCATTGTATCTGATGGAAGATCCACACGAGCTCTTGAAACCACACTTATTACTGAAGCCTACAGTACTATAGTCTTCCAACGCATACACACTTAAGAGAAAGCTTAACATGTTAGGCATGGTACATGATTAATAATGACTAGCATAAAAATAAGACAACTGTAACAATCTACTGTAACAAATGTTTAATATTTGTGAATTGCTTGTTTCTGAAATTTTTTCATTTATTATCTCAGACATGATCAACTGTGAGTATCTGAAACCATGAAAAGATAAGGGGGCAACTGTATTTCCTTTCCTGCAACTAGTGTTTTCATGATGCTCCATCCATAATAATTGAGAAGCTATTCCTGTTAAAGCCCATTTCTCTGTCTACCACTAGAACAAGACAAATATCTACTCTGCTCTTAGAAGTCTGAGGGCATTGGCCACGCCCATCTCTGTTTCTTTAAGGGAATGGCTTGTGAGCTTCAGAACTGAAGGCCGCTGTGTCTAACTCTCTGTCATTTCTTGTCCCATATAAAACACATAAGCTTTCTTATGGGGACATTCAGTTTTATATATCTCTATCACAGTCATTAGGAAGGAGAGGTTTGCTTTCAGTAAGTGGCAGTCAATTTAAGTATTTCAAAAAAAAAATCACGGAATGACTTCATACAGAAATCTCACGCACATATCTAAATATATAAAACAAATTTGTTTTAAAAATGGATTTTTTAGAAGAAACCACTTAAGATCTTGTCAAGATGAATACTATAAACTCCTTATCGACTCTAAAACGCTCAAATAAATCCTTATGGGAGGATTAGTGCTTGACTGGCAGCGGCAAGGCCATCCTACCATAACCATCTACTGCAAGATCCTCCTAAGAAACTTCTTATACATGAGATTGAGTTTGGGATCTATAAAGACCATTTTACCCACCTTAATTATCAAAAGAAAAACACCCGGTATTTTGAGAATGGAGATAGAAACAGATGACTTTCTGGATGTAGGCAGGTTATGCTGATTAATGTTTGTGAGGGTAGTGTGCTCGAGTCTCCAAATGTGAAACTGACCATTTATAGCACTGTGTGCATATCAGTCCTGATGATTCAATTATGTAGATGTATAATTTCCAGCTAACTTATAATGAAAGATTCATCATAGACACTTATTTCTTCATATGAGGTAGAGAATCTGAGGTGGGTATAATGAGGTAGCATGGGTCTTTACCCAGGAAGCGCCTGTCTTCAGGCTCACAAGCTTTCAAAAGTGTGTGACATTTTTGTTTGGAATAATAATTTTTCTTGGAAAGAAGCAAAAAGTTAAGTATATTAGGTACAGCATTATATATTTAGTAATGTAATTATTTGTATGAAATTATGACTATGTAAATACATGTGTTTCTATGTCCATAGTCATGTATATAAATAATAGAAAAAGAAAGTAAGAAAGGGAAAATAAGAAAACATTAACAAGGGATAAGTGTAAATCATGGATTCTCAATGGGGCTGGTGTTATCCCTCAAAAAGTGAAAGTACTTCTTAATCTTTTTGCATATAAACAATAGATATTTATAGCACACACAAGCATATACATGTACACACACATATGACACTTCTGCTATGTTAACATTTCTTTTGATGAAGGTTGGGAATTAAGAAAAAAAAACAGCTAATAAGACTCCTTTAGAAAATGCTATTGAGGCAGTCCTGCCAGGGTGTGATGCTGAGAGACTGGGGCTGCCCTCAACCATGGTGAGAGAAGCTGCTTCTTGTATTGCACAGCAGTCAATGGATAGATCCATATCCGGCCAATGTGCAGAGAAGAGACTGAGGGCTAAGCTCTAAATATGTTATGTACTTCCTCACCAAAAAGGAGTTAGAATGTAAGAGCTGAAAGATGGGAAAGAGTGTGGGGAAATGCCATCTTCTGGACATGACATAACCGTTCCACTCATGAACTCACAGCAGCTGTGGTTACCTACACCAGACCCAAACAAGATCAAGCCACCCCAAACCCCAGCATGGATGGGATTGGTCAGCTTCATTCCTCATGCTTTACTAAGGAGCTCTTGGTAGCTGACAGCTGCTGGAGAAAGGAGAGTCATTCCTTTTTGAGGATGTGGCCCCTGAGAGGCTGCCCATGCTTCAGTGGATAGATAGCTTTACACCATGCACAAAAGGGCGGCGCTAGCTGGACTTACACCTATAAAAGACATGAAGTTTGGAGGAGGCGTAGCACCTGGGTACATAACCTGTAGATTCCAAATAGCCTGAGACACCCATCCTGCTTGATGGCGTGAAGGAGCTGAGATGAGAACCTCTATTTTATTTTCCTGAAATCAGTTTTCTTCTTTTCAAACCAGGTGCTTCAGACTTCTTCTGCATACCTGTTGATGAACTGTGTCTTAGCAGTAGGTTGTTTCCTGCAGAAACTGTTCACTTTGCCTGCCTGAATGCCGCTGTGATGAAGTGCCTCTTCCTGTGAGAATTCCCGGCTGATACCATTGTATCCTAGAAATCATATTTGGATTTACTTTCTTAGAGTGTATTGTTTAGAATTTTTAGTTGGCAATAATATTTAAGGATGAAAAGCATCTCGAAGTGTAGGTCGAAGTCACTAAAAGCAGAGCAGGTTGACAGGGAAAGATTCGAACAGCAAAATCAGGAGGGAGAAGCTGACCAAGTGTTTTTTATAAAAATCCTCAAAAAAAAAAAAAAAAAAAAGCATAAGATTGATAAGCATGCCAGCACAGGCCAACAAACTTCAGAACTAAGTTTCATATAAAGAAGAGTGTGCTTTATAATTTAAGTATTCTATGATGGGGTTACCATCATAGAAACACAGGTGAACCCTCTCTGTGAATCTCTCATTTAAAAAATGCAGGAAGGGTCTGAGTCCATTACCCACTCTGTGACATTTACAAATCATGACTGTTTTGAAGGTAAACACACAAAGAGAAATGTCTTTGACAGAGAGAATATCGAGAAAGTCCAAATAGAAATGGAAATAAAGGTATTGTTACAATCCTTGCGGTCAGTTTTAGCATCACCTTGAAAGGTGACTCTTGTGACAAGAATCACTGTGTGAGAGAAATGGCTGGATCTATTTTGGATCAAAACCAGGCAGCCAAACTGAAAGAAAAAAAAAGTTCTCTCACAGAGCCCCCTTATTTTAATGTGTTCAAAAAGCATGCTTTCAATACTGATTGAGGCACTGAGACTCACTTGGCCAGATAAAAGCAGATAATAATAGTTTGGCTTATTTTTAAAAATTGGCTGTGTTTGCTATATTCATAACGATGTCTCTGGAGAGAGGTTATTTTGCGAAGTGCTTTGTAGATAAATAAATTTTCAGTAAGGGAATTTTAATAAAAACTGTCCAGCTATGTGGACAGATGGGCCACATTTATTAAGGGAGGAAAATGTGCATTAGGAGCTGGGAGAGCAGCCTTCTCATCCTTGACCACGTGTGTCCCACCTCAGCTGCCTCCTGTTCTTTCCCTTGTGAACCAAGGCTGGGGTTGGGGCGGGGCGTGACATGGATGAAATGAACATCTTGTATGCTGTGGGGGGAAAAATTACTTGATGCCAAGATTTGTGGGTGACATCACAATGAAAAAAGCAGTGTGGAAATCTTATCCTCCCTTCTTTAGAAGGAATTTGTCAAAATTTAAGCCTCTTGATGGCACAGATGAAAATCCAACTTGCTAAACTGTGGCTTTCGAACCCTTATGGAATCATACAACTGGATGGGGGGCGCGGGGTCATAAAAATGTTACAACAACAGGGTTTTCTGAGTAGACACCTACAAAAAACATAATTAAGGACCCAGAAGTAGTTCTAGCAGCCCCCACCTGTGTCGTCCTCTACAATTACCACTGCAGCTTTGTCTCGGAACACAGGGTGCGAGTCCTTCCGCAACACATGCTGTCATGCCGTGCATTACCAACGCAAGTGGTCGGAGACACCTTGTCTCAGATTAGAGACTATTTTACCTTATAAGTTGCAGGATTTTTATTGTACGTACAAATGTATATGATCTTATAGAAAAAAATAGTGGTTTGATGATGGAAAACAAAGACTTTTGCCATTTTCTCACCATCATAGCTCAGCAGGTATCAAATTAGTATATCCTTGAATTATGTGATGTTAGAATGTTTGGTTTTAAAAATTGTTGTTTGAATTGCTCATTTGAGTTCTGTAAAAAAAAAAAATCACAACACATTAAATGCGTTTTGGCTTGAGATTAGGATAGAATTTCCAACTATTTTAGAAATGGCCCTAAGGATACTGTTCCCATTTTGCATTATGCATTTCCATGGCTCTGTGGTAGATGAAGCTATCAGGGATTCCATTACTGGCAGGTAAAAGGGGGTGTGCTGTTCAGACAATAGTGTGCTATACTTAGCTTTCTCTAGCTTGCAAGAATTGAATGAAAGTGATGCACTCAGCAACGATGATTATAAAATCCACATATCAATCAACTACGAAAAATGTCAAAGGCTTCTACATTCTACAGCATCAAATGTTCAACTAAGAATTATTCTTATATTAAAAATAAACAAGCACAACTATCTCATTAGTATGTCAATTTGCTTTCATCTTTAATAAATGGTAAAAGTAGATGCATACCAAATAATTACCACAAAATAAATTTCTTTATGATTTATTATCAGCAAATGTTTGATTTGTGTACCTGTTTTATATACTTATATACCTGAAGTCCCATAAATATTTCATAGTCAAAAAGGAGTCATTTAAGAAGTCATGGTCTAGAGGATAGATGACAAAACAAATGAATGAATCTACTATTTATTTAATTTAATGCTGAGGAAAACACCAGACCAGCAATTGCTAAGAAATGTTGTTTTTCTGCAAGAATAAAAGAAGTTTGAGGGTTTGGTACAACCAGTTAATTATAAGAGCTATGAGTTATTTGAGATCCCAGAATTGCTGTGAAAATTAATGAATATAAAATTAGATGCCCAGTACAAAGTAGGCATCCAAAAAGGATAGGTTGTTCATCTTATGCATGTTGAAAAACGAAAGCATTAATAAAATAAGGGACATAATTATTCATCTTCAGTAAAAATGTCAAAGCATGAGTGCTTTTCTCTGAGGTAAAAGAACATCTAGTGGATCCAGTGACCTGGCTCCTTGGTAGATGAAGTTATCAAAGTTTTGGATACTGAGAACTAAAAATGGGTTTGCTGGGATGCCAATGGTGGATTGGAGTTAGCGTTTCCCAGTTTTCCAGAATCAACTGTATAGTTTTCAGAAATGTTTGTAGGCTGGTTGGCATCACATTGGCAGACTGGCATAAGGCACAGTGCATATGTTCGCATCACAGAAACTCATCGCCTAAGTGAGGTGTATTTGTTTTCTCATCTTGTGTTCAATTGGTGGTTGCAAATTTGTTAGCTGTACATTGCACACAGCCTTGTACCAAATTATAGACTTAGCTCCTGTAGGTGTGTTCAAGAATGGAAGCTGGGAAGTTAGGAGGACATTGGAGTGTGGTTGATATATTGTGCACCCCAATAAACTTAGCTGGGGGTCAGAGAACAGAACAGCCATAATACTAAACATAGAGGTTAGGCAGTGGTAGCACACACTTTTAATCCTAGCATTCCAGAGGCAGAGATCCATCTGGATCTCTGTGAGTTCAAAGCCACACTGGAAACAGCCAGGCATGGTGACTCACGCCTTTAATCTCAGGAAGTGATGGCAAGAAGCAGAAAGATATATAAGGTGTGAGGACCAGGAACTAGAGCTGGCTAAGCTTTAAGGCTTTTGAACAGCAGTTCAGCTGAGGTTCATTCTGGATGAGGACTCAGAGCTTCCAGTCTGAGGAAACAGGATCAGCTGAGGAATTGGCAATGTGAGGTAGCTGTGGCTTGTTCTGCTTCTCTGATCTTCCAGCATTCACCCCAATACCTGGTTTCAGGTTTGTTTTTATTAATAAGACCTTCTAAAGATTCATGCTACATTGGAGTAGTCATTGGACAAGGGTGGTGTAAAGAGGGAGTGAATAAGTAGGTTAGTTTTTGGAGAACGTGTGATGTGCTCGTGTGTGTATATTTGTGGTGTTTGTGTGTGTGTGTGTGTGTGTGTGTGTGTGTGTGTGTAACTAAGAGGAAGGGGCAGATCAGACTAAAATCATCGCATCTCATTGGATTCTTGGTATGAGGAACTAGGTGGCATCATGAATTGAAATGATTATGGTTAAGGTGTGGCATGTATGCCTGAGTACATACACGGAGGTGAATACCAATGCTCTCTTTTGTACATGTTATATTTGATAATCGTGCTTAAATATTTAAAAGGAAATGTCAAGGATGTGGTTGTACATGTAGATCAGGAGCTCAGGGTAAAGACTGGCTGGCCCTCTGTGTTTGGAAATATTTGGAGAGAAGAAATGGTAGACAGTCAAGAGTTGAGGCAGTACTACCTCTGGAGGAGGCATGAATGGAGCACACTCTGGTGCTGTGACCATTTTGCACCAGAATTTGGTTTAGAATTTGCGTTGTGATCCTGCAGCTTTTACAGTGGTAAAAGGAGGCCCTTTAGCTACATGATCGACATAGTTTAGGAAAGTCTTAAGGACAAATTTTGGGCTAAGTTTTTAACATGGCATTTCCCCTGTATCTACTGAGAGTGAGGAAGTTGTGCTTTAAGGCAATAATTCTCCAATTTTCAAAGTCAAGGTCATACAGGAATGTTAAAGGACCCTCCTATCCCCTTACCTTTTCAACTATTACTTTTCAAAGAACAACCTTGTGAACGTAATCACTGAAGAAAAAACATATAGACTGTAGCAAATCTGTTGCTGACAAAAATAAGTGAAATATTTGCTTACTTTAATAGTATTTCATTAAATAAGTCCTTTTACACTTAAAAATAACTAAATATCTTGGTTACGTTAGTTAGTCTGAAAAATTGCCCAGAAGATAAATTTATGCTATCAAGCTCTAGTAATTAATGGCAATTAGAAAAATGTACATGATATATAAAACCTCTGCTGGTAGTGCAGGGCCCGTGGAGGGGTAGGCTGCTTTCTGGATGCTAGCTTCTAGGATCATGTCCACCCTTCCTTCCAGTTGTCTACAGTGCATCATGTTCTTCCAAATGACTCTGGGTTTGGGGTTCTCCTCCTTTTCTCTATGGAAAGGGCTGAAAGGATCACATACTTAGTGTTTAGGAGTTGTGACATTAACACCCTTCTACTGAATAAGTAGTATTTATCTGGTCCTGTTTATGGGGAAATATTTGTAGCTTCATTTTTGGTGACTAGAAAAATAACCTTGAATTATGCATAAGTTCCCAAATGAAGTCCTACATAGAAATACTAAAGTGGACTTCTAGAATGTGACATGGACCCAAAGCCAAGCTGAGGGTCCCAGTCCTACCTCCTGGCTGAGTATTTCACTGTGTCTCAGTCCAGATTGCGGGTGACTCTCGGGTCTTTCCTGGCAGTGCAGATGTTCTATTTTGATGGTATGGAAGACAGAAGTGGAGGTTGACAGGAGAGGGAGGACTTCTAACAGGCTTGCAGAATGCTGGGAGGGAGAGGGGAAAGGGGAGGAGGAAGAACGAGGGTGCGAAGAAAGAACACCCCCCCACGCACACACACATCCACCCTTCCCTCCCACACTTGGGTGAGAATACTTGAGAATCATCATTAGCACCAGGTTGTTATGGCGGGAAAGACAAGATGCCCTCACGGACACTGCTAATTGGGAAGAGCTGTTTCCAGATGCAATGTCTCTCTGTTGTCTGTTCTCAACATTGCCTGAACTGTGCTTGACAGAATTCATTTATGAGAACGCTGTCCAGCTGGTACCTCTCTAAGTTTGGGGATGAAGCACACTGCTTGAGGTGGTATGGAGCTGTGTGAAAAAATAAAATTTAAGTGAACTGAAGAGTGTCAGAGGGCAACAGGAGAGGGAGACACAGATATAGAAATGAGAATTCTGGGCTTCTTCAGCAATCTGCTTCTCTTGCCAACTCCAGTTACCAGCAGGCCTTCTGTGTTTTATATAATTTTCCTTTCTGGCGTTCTTGGAAGAATGAAACATTCCCATTCACCCTAGCACAAAGTGAGGTGGACAGTGCCGTGTTGTGTAAGTTTATTGAGGACTTGGCAAGTAGAGATTTTCGAGTTTTGTCCAAATCTTTACTCAGCAGAGGGAGGCCCAGAGCTGAGTCGACTGTTTGTATTGAAAAAGTGTGAGCAGAATTTCTCTGTGTAGCAAAGTGGTAAATTACTCTTTCCTTCTGAGGGGACGTTAGCAAAGACAAAATGGAATCCGCCAGAGTGGTGGTGGGAGTAGGCCTGTGATTGAATACCACAGCCGAGTGACCAGAGTATTCAAAGGCAGGAAGTTCCAAATCACACACGCGGGGATTGGAAGAGAGAGTGGAGCACCTGGAACTTGTGACCTTGTGAGGGGAAGATGCATTTATTGTAAGAGGCCTGCACCCTCTCTGAACACTTCCTGTCTTCCTAAAGCCTCGTAGAGACCATCAATCACAGCACAGCACGGCACTGTCCCTGAGTTCTGTGCTTTTGTGAAGCAATAAGGGTTAAGAACTCCCCCAATCCTTTTGTGCTTTGGGGAAGAGATTGCCACAAAGAAAACCGTGCTTATTGCGAGATAAGCCCCTCTTCACCCTCCCCTTACCTCCCACAGGGCTCATATGATTTCTTATTTATTTGCTCCTATAAAGCCTGAGGCCTTCTTCCTTTTCTTTGAGATCTTTCTCACTAATGAATGCGATCCCTATAGAAATAGCATATAATCATGTCCTTAATTACCCTGTGCATTTTTGTCTATCATATCTTTGGTGCTGTGACTTGGATTGTGTTGGTCCTTTGGGTGGGTCTCACTGACTGCACACAGATAGTAAGTTCTCTCAGAGCTCTCTGTGTTCCAGCCTGGCTGTAAAGGGACCCAGTGGTGAGTCCAATTTTGGGTACTATGCTGTGGGCCCTGGTACACCTGAAGGATGATACAGATTTAATGCTGATGTTTGCTGAGTTCTCTCTTCCTTTTTGGTGCCAGCTTTTTTGGTCTAATGGTCTGAATACTTAGAGAGCTCTGTCAAGATTCATAGTTTATAGAACTCCTATCCCTGTTCGGTAAAAGACAGAGGAAACGGATTGATTAGTATTTTTATTTACAGAATTATGTACTCTACTCTGAACTCAAGTGAAATTTGTATCCATTAGGAAGACTATACCCTTTCTTTTTGGTAGGATTTGTATTTTGTTTGGGCTCAACCCATGATTAAGAATTAAAATCAAAATTGCAAGCTTTTGCTGTGTTGCTTTCATACGTTTGTATATGTGAGTTTCAGGAAAGCTTTTTGCCTTTTGCTGTGATAATTTGTAATGCTTTTCTCTCTGTGGGGGTACCCAGTTGGATGGAAAAATATTTACCTGGCCTTGAACTCACTATATAACCGAGAATGACTTTGAACTACTGATCCTTTCTTTGGCCTCTGCTTCTAGGGTGTTGGGCTCATAGTCTTGTACCATTACACCTGGTTTTATGGTGACTGGGGGTTGACTTGGTGCTTCTGTGTTCTGGGAAAGCATTCTGAGCTACATCCCCAGAAGAGTTTTATGCTGATTGGCTTCGAGTACTTATATAAATTGAATATTTATAAAGTTCCCATAAGTTAGGGGAAATGAATTGAACATTCCTAATATGAAAAAATGGCACTTTCGCTCTTTTTTTAAACAATGGGACCTAATCCAAAAATTTTTTTCAGTAATTTAAGTTCAGGCAATCTCAGTAAACTTTTGGCAAACAGAGCTTAGATAAATCCCTTTCTTGATGGTCTTGATGTATTCTTAACTGGATTCTTGGTACAGTCAAAGCCTTAGAATTAGAATGCATTATATGGAAAGACTTTTGTCTTTGGAGAATCATATTCATTTTTATACATTAGTTTTCTATGATGCAGAAATACTCAAACTTCATTGTCAATTTCACCATTCTCTCAATTAACTCTTTCATCAGATCTTCCTCTTTTGAAAAATGTCAGTAATATATCAACCGCAACTATATTCAACATTTTTTCAGCTGCAGAGAGTTTTCATTTTACTTTCCCCAGAGCACTCACAATGGACTACAGGAAGGAGCTCTTTGTTTTCAATGAATAAGGGCTGTTTTGTAAGGCCGAGCACCACATACTTTTTGGTGTACATATCTGATAACATTGTGTAAATACCTTTGAGACTGTAGCAGGGAATTTGTACATTTTCACTGAGAAGCCGATGGGTTTGTGAGATAGTTAACTCAAGATGAGCAGAATGAAAATTAACTGCATAAGACTATGTGAGCCTGAAGGATTGCTGATGCTTTGAACTATTATTTATGGTCTAATGTTATTTTTTCCTAGATACGTGAAAAACACTCCCTCCATTTCTCAAGTCACTAAAAACCTTCTCAAGTCACTAAAAACCATTTAATAGTAACCTGAAAACATTTATAAATACTATCTTTTCCTTTCTTCCTGACAAAAACTAATTTCAGGGTGAAATTATTTGCATAGATTTCACAAGAATGCGTTCTTTTTCATGAAGACAGACTTGAAATCATTACTTTTGTAACAAAGGCCTCATCTGGAATGCTGTATTTACTAACAATGCTCAGTAAAGTGATCTGAATACTTTCTTTTGCTGTTTTGAGGCAGTGGCTGAATATACAGCCAAGGCTACCCTGGAACTCAGATTTTCCTGCTTCTGCTTCTCGAGTGTGTATAGGCCTTTAGCACTAGACTCTACATGGTTAGGTAGATTTAATGAATTTGGCTGATCCTATGAAGCAGAATCTTAGATATTACAGTGATTACTCTTTGCAAAACCAATGTGGTCCCTGTTAGTCAGTGGTTAAGGAAGTCTTGGTTTTTAGTTGGCCCAGTGACTAGCAAAGGATAAACTCATCAAGTTTGAAATGCATGTTCTTAGCTGATGTGTAGCTCTATTTCTAGGAGGAAAAATTAATAACCACAACAAGAGGTGATGACTCCTTTTAAGGCTATCTCATAATAGGTAAAATCAGCCAATAAGAAAACCAAAGATTCCTAAGTCATCAGCGCAGTGCAATGTATCACAGAAATTTAAATCTCACAAGCCAGAAGAAATTTCACATGTTGTCATTTTGGCAACTGTGGTCTCTATAGAGTTCTCGAAAGTAAGGTAGTTAACTCTGTAATTTTTGAGTGAAGATGAGTATTTTTATTTTAGTTTTCCTATGGCCTTGAAAACAAGCATGAGAAATTGGCCTTTGTAGTATGATATTAAAAATAGTTTAAACAATTCTCCGCACATGTAAAATTATATTGTATCCAAAATACTTTATCATCTTGGCTCCATATATATATGTTACTATCTAAATGCGGATTTTTTTCCCCAGTTAGACCTTGCCCTACATAATTATCCAGCCATGGAGCAAGCTGCATAACTGTACTCATCGCCAGGATGACTTCCTATTGGAGATCATGAGACTGAATTGACAGGCCAGGTTGAGCCTTCCCAGCACAGACTACACCTCTGAATTCACAGCATACTGTTTCCCAGGAGATGACTGAATTACAGAGGCATTATACTGCAGCTGTTCCTTCTGGTGTCCCACTGCCTGTGGACCTGAGAAATTCACTCTGAGCTGCACTGAGACCTTAACCTTGATGCAAAACATTTCCTGGCATCAAGATTCCAAGGTTTTCAGGAAGAATGCTCTGAACAAATCTGGTGAACAGAAATGAAAGTTTGAGGCATATAAATCCTTCATCATAATTTTGAAATTTCTGCCCTAGTGAATGACCCACATGCCCCCCCTCCAACTTCAAATAGAGTAGAAAATAGTGAATCCCATGGTAACACTTGCTACTAAGAGGGAATTGAATTGCAATATGCCCAGAGAGAAAAATAGAGCAGATATACTTAATTTTTGTGGCTCAATGAGATGAAAAAAATATATTTAATTATATATTAGAAAGCAACTTCACTTCTTCTTATACACAAAGATGAGTGTGTGTGTGTGTGTGTGTGTGTGTGTGTGTGTGTGTGTGTGTGTACATAGATACATAGGTAAGGTCAACTGAAATGCATCTGGGGTAATAGGAGTTAATTTTTTAAAAACTCTGTTATGATCTTCAAGATATATGATCACAAACAACTGAAAGTTCTATTTATACATCTTTATTTCTGAATTTAGAAATAATGGTTTATTTGATTTAAAAAATCTTTACTTGCTTGGCATCATGTACATAAAATTTAAAGAATACAAATTTACTCATTTTCTTACCAGTTTAAGAGTCCCATTGCACAACCTCAGCAGTTACACAATACTGTTATTCTAAGTAAAATTTCAATAGCTCATCCACATTGCAAATTACACAAAATTAAAGCACAAAGGAAAAAACATAACTATGGGGCATTTGCTTTCTTGTGATAATTTGACAAAGTCACCTAGAAAAAGAAAAAGCGAAATCAGTGATTACAACTCTTATTGTCATTTGTTACAAATTCAACCATTTACCCATTATTTAAAAAAAATCTCTGTGCTGCAAAACAGACTGTTGGACTCTGCTAGGTCACTAGAAAAATTCTGGAGATACAAACAATTTTACAAAGTTGGATGCCTGTAGCATAACATTTATGGTCTATAAACTAATCTATCCATTCAGGATGTAGTCATCAAACACTGCCTTCTGTGGTTATTTCAGATTTCCACAAACTTTCAAGCCCTTTACTTAGCAACCAGCTTGGTGGTTTTGAACAGTCATGTGATCCCTGGGGCCTGTAAGGGGAAAGGTGAGCAAACTTGGTACAGCCATTTTCCTGTCCCTTTTCTGGGTTGTCCGCTAAGGACCTGACCCCACATTTACGGTGAACCTTCTGATTTTCTGTCTCCTTCTTTTGTATTTGTAGTAGGACCATAACAACATCCCGTAACACCATAGATCTGGCTTCCTTCTCTACGTCGGAGACTTATGCATTTTTGCTTTTCCTGTATTACTTGGCAATGCCTATGACCTCTAGGATGTTTAATGTTGTTCCTGAATTTAATGCAGCCTCTTTTAATATTTCATTATTAAATATGATGCTTTCTCTAAGCTAATTTTCTTCTACCTTATTTATGCTTATTTGATTTTTCCTTTATCTGTTGTTTTTCTAATTGAATTCTGCCTAGTACATAAACTTTTTTCTTTCTTCCTTCCTATTAAATGAATTTTAGTCTACTTATTTCCCTCAATATTCTTTATCTATAACCTACAGGTTTTGATATAAAATAGTTTCATTGCTATTCATTTAAAAACTCTTAATTTGATTTAGAATGGTTTTCTAATTTCCTAGTACATAGATACCTTTGTAGGAAGGAAGATGAGTCATATTTTGGCATGAATATTGATATAGCTTGGTGACTAAAACTTGTGTGTAGACATGTATCCAACTTTTTGAAAACTATGTGTAAGGGAGAATAAGATTTTTCTCTATTTATTTTGCTCAGATTTTGGGTGAGATTGAAGCAAAAGAGTAGAGCGAGAGTGAGGTCGAAGAGAACCTTGTACAAAGCCTGCAAAATTAGCCTGTGGAAGAAACTAGTCTGCAGAAAATGGCTGAAAACCCCCAGCTGAGGCCTGCTAAATCTTGCCACTGGTGACCTGTGATCCATTATAATACTAAGAAATGCACCCCTGGGTACAGATTTAAGCTGATAATGAGACACACGGTACATGAAGTTGGGTGTAGAATTCCATGCAGTAGAGCAGAGAAAGCCTACATTACACAAATGACCTTCAAAACTCACATTAAGTGACACAAAAGCCCCCATCCTTTACAAAGTACATCCCATTGAGCAGCCCAACGTTCTCTTTGCTTCAGCAACCCCCTCCTCTTTAATAATAAACTGCCCCTGCTTCTGATACTACCCATGTCACTGTTTAATCCCTTTTTCTAAGACACAAGACCCTGTAACTGAGGGTGACCATCAAACTCTGACACCCACTAACATCAGGACTGTCTGTAACCAAGACAGAATACCAAGAGAAAGACAAGTTTACTAGGTGTAGCTGCCATATTTCAGGTGTATGTAGCATCCTTCAGCTCATAGCTAAGAAAGAACCCTGCAGTGGAACCCAGTCACGGAGAGATGGCCAGAGAAGATTAAGAATGAAAGAGAATAGCCCTCTACTTAGATGGAGTCAGTCAGTGCCCCCTCTTTTACTAGTGAACCAACAACAGTCTCAGAGTAGGTGGGATTTCTACCAAACCTAATGTTTTCCTCTTTCATAAATGGGAGATCTTGAAGCCTTCATCTTTTTCCTTGGTCTGTATCTAAATAAAAATCTGTTTCTGAGCAGAGACTGTAGGCAGCCTGGGCCCAAGCTTCTTTCTTCCTAGGAAGTAATCTGTTAACACGTTTTACAGTTTAACTTAGATACATTGTGGCCTTTGGCTCATGCTTTCTGTAACTTTTAATGGCCATTCTCAGTCATTACATTCATTTTCCTTTACCAATTTTTGCTTCTGAATTTCTTTGGGATGCAGGACACCAAGGAACGGAGTTTATGGCAATGGTTCTCAACCTGTGGGTTGTAACGCCTTTGGCAAATGTCTGTCTCCAAAAATATTTACATTACATGTCATAACAATATCAAAATTATGGTTATGAAATAGCAGTGAAAATAATTTCATGATTGAGGGTCACCATACCATAAGGAACTGTATTAAAGGGCTGCAGCACTAGGGAGGTTAAGAACCACTGGTTTATGGTGTTAAGTTCCTGCCAGCATCCTGAGGTGAAGGTTATCTTGACACGGACTGTGTTTTCCATCAGTAACAAAAAAATTGCACACCTCAACCTTTTCCATGAAATCCCAAAATTCCTGTCAGCCTGTAGAAGACAGATCTTAGATAACTGTCTTAGTTAGTATTTCTATCCTATGAAGAGACACCATGACCATGGCAACTCTTATAAAGGAAGGCATTTAATTAGGGCTTGCCTACAGTTTCAGGGGTTTAGTCCATTGTCATCATGATGGGGAAGCCTGATGGCACACAGGCAGACATGGTGCTGGAGAACTAGCTGAGAGTTCTACATCTGGATTGACAGCAGCAGGAAGAGAGTGATACTGGGCTTGGTTTAAACACTTGAATCCTCAAAGCTCATTCCCAATGACACACCTCCTCCAACAAGGCCACACTTCCCAATTGTGTCACTACCTATGAGCCTATGGGGGCCATTTGCATTCAAATCACCACAATTGCTAACCTCATTGTTCCTTGAAGCATGGCCACACTGATTCAAACTCCCTTCTGACCTCTCTCCATTACTAGTTTTGATGTGTTGGAACAGATGGCTCATTCTGATCTGCTGAAACTTCTGAAGCTAGAGGTCTTTAAGCCTAAGACTCTTGGAAGTATGAACACTAGCTAGATCTGCTTGCATATGGTCCTGTCACCTCGACAAAGAGACAAACAGGCATTCCAGGTAAGCTAGGCAGAACAGAGAAGGTTGGAAAGGATGCACCCAGCTTTTCTTTCCTCCCGAGTTGGAGACAGTTTGACAACTGCCATTTTTCTCAGGTTACATGTTACCAATTGATTCCCTCCTTCCCTGACTCCTCTTGAGCATCCTTCAAACAAGACACCTTACTTTGTCTTATTTTGAGTAGCTGGAAATTTGCTTCAGACACCTACCATGCTCTTGGTATTAATAAACCTCTTATCTAAAGGACAATTTCTCTCTCTCTCTCTCTCTCTCTCTCTCTCTCTCTCTCTCTCTCTCTTTCTCTGTCCCACCTCACCTCTAGAAAATCTAACAGTCTTTCTGTAGTTTATATTCACTTCTGTGTCATGCATCCTGTCTTTCATTTCCCAAAGGAGCTCCCAGGTACAAACTGTTTACTCAGTGCTCCAGCCAGTGGGCTTCCCAAGTCTTTCTTTTCTATTGTTGCTGGGGCATCACTGTAGCCTCCTCCTGGTCCAGGACCTGGTGATCTCTGTTGAATGAGTTTAGAGAGCACATAGGCGACAGAGTTTGTTATTGATTGACATGTCTCTACTCTCAAGGCTAGAAACGACATTGTGTAGGAAGACACTGTCGTGGAGTGAGAGTAGACAATGTAGATTGTGTCAGTCTACGTACTTAGGTATGCTTTTTACCATTTCTTAAAGTTTCTTGGGGAGACAGCTTTTCTAGGGATGTATTTTTTCTGTCTAGGTCATTGTCTGACTTAATTGAGCTAATTTCTTACGGGTGGAGACAGAGATAAGCCTTTTCTTTCTTTCTAAAATTTTTATTTTTGCCAGTTAGCCTCAAGCTAGATAGTAATACTTTTTAATTTAAATTTATTTTGAAAATTTCATACATAAATATTATATTTACATCATTCCATACTCTGTGCCCCCTACAACTCCTTCTATGTCCCCCACAAATCCTTCTCAAATTAATTACCTCTTTTTCTTTAGTTATTATTGCTACGTTTTCATATATATACAAATACATCCTGCTGATTCCATAATATTATGAACTTTGGAGGAGTTTAGAAAGTTCTGTGTCCATTTATCACCAGAGGTACAGCTTATATCCAATTCTCTTGACCATATTATGTAATTGAGTAGATTAAAAAGAGTTAAATAAGAAAGAACAGAAATACAATCTATAAAACAACCATCCTGTGCTTGGAGGAAACGGCCTTTCTTTAATGGGTCCTAACTAAGCCCTGCCACCTTACCTTCCTCTGCTGGGTAGTCTATTCTGTAGCAGTCTTTCACACATTCTAAATCTCAATCATGGGCAGCCCTTTACAATTTCCTTTTCTTCCACACAGTATTTTAAATTTTAAGAAAGGGCAATTTTAACATTTTCACCGTCCTTGAAATGGGTGTGTTAACATGGACACAGGAAGGGAAGCTGAAGGTGTTTCTAACAGTATCTGTCTGGCACCATCTTGGTCTCAAGTTACACTCACATTTTGGAGTAAAGCTTTACAGTTGTTCATCCATTCTAAGAATATATATCATTTTTATAGGCCCCACTGTAGAGAGAAGTGATTTCATTTTCATAAAGTTTAAAATAATACTGAAGTGACTGGGCCTTTGATGCTAGCACTTGAGAGGCAGAGGCAGGTGGATTTCTGTGAGTTCCAGGCTTGCCTGGTCTACATAGCAAAGTCCAGGCCAGCTGGGACTACACAGTGAAATCCTGTCTTGAAACCCAACTTGAACCAAACCAAATCAAACCAAACCAAACTAAACTAAACTAAACCAAACCACACCCCCGACAACCTGAACAAACAAACTAATAAACAGTCCCCAAACAAAACAAACAAAGGAATATGGAAGTGAATGGAGACAGGAGATGTTTGGGATGTCTCAGTCAGTGCAGTCCCAGACTGGAACATCCAACATCTATGGTCCTACAGACAGTCCCAGGGCACTCTGAAGTCCCTGCTGCATGGTGTTGCTCTTTATGAAAGGAAGTGAAGTAGCCTCTGCCTCCCTGCTTCCCAATGCCTTGCTCTTCTGCAGACAGCAATAGGGAGAGGAGGAAGAGGCAAGGTCAGACCTTCGGGAAGCCTGATAAACTCTCTGCTATCCTTCTTTAAAACAGGAGCTTTCTTTGCTGAGTGTATCTTTAGCTGCTCAGTTTCCATGATAGCTAAAGTTTCAATGTCACTGGATTTCTAGCCTTCAATTGTCATGTTCTCCTTAAATCACACTTCTTGGTGCCAGGAGTGAGGCTGGAGGATAGACATAGAGCATGTAAGACCCCACAGGGTCCGGCTTTCAGGTCCAAGTGGTACTTAGGATTAGCAGAAGAGGACCAGGAGAGCACAGAAGGGAGCTCAGAAATTGGGACACAAATTCAAGAGACAATATTGTTGTGGGATGTTCTGTATGTTAAATGTGTTGTTCTGATTGGTTAATAAATAAAACACTGATTGGCCAGTAGCCAGGCAGGAAGTATAAGTGGGACAAGCAGAGAGGAGAATTCCGGGAAGTGGAAGGCCAAGAGAGAGACACTGCCAGCCGCCGCCATGACAAGGGAGCTGTAAGGTACTGGTAGGCCACGAGCCACGTGGCCAAGTATAGATTAATAGAAATGGGTTAATTTAAGGTAGAAGTAGATAACAAGAAGCCTGCCACAGCCATACAGTTTGTAAGCAATATAAGTCTCTGTGTGTTTACTTGGTTGGGTCTGAGTGGCTGTGGGACTGGTGGGTGAGAGAGATTTGTCCTGACTGTGAGCCAGGCAGGGCCAGAAAAACTCCAGCTACACAGCCTCATCCAGATAATATGACTGGGAAAAGCAGACAAGTTGGATACAGTAGTGCAGACATCTTTGATTCCTCAGCAAATTTCTTCTCTGTCAGGAGCTTTTAATGTGTTTCTTTTTTTTTTTTTTTAAAGATTTATTTATTTATTATGTATACAGAGGAGGGCGCCAGATCTCATTACAGATGGTAGTGAGCCACCATGTGGTTGCTGGGAATTGAACTCAGGACCTCTGGAAGAGCAGCCAGTGCTCTTAACCTCTGAGCCATCTCTCCAGCCCCTTAATGTGTTTCTTATGTAGGTAGTGTTTAGTAGCTAGTAAGACATAAGTAGGCTTTGAGGTCATTGAGGTTGGGTCCCCTCCTTTACAATAAGTTTCAGCCTTTACCTCTTGTTCCTTGTTAACACACCAGTGTGAAGGAAGGGAAAATGTTGAAATTATCCATGAGAACTTAAAATATTGCATGAAAGGAGGGAGAAAGTATTGCAATTACCCTACTTTAAGATTTATGATATATGAACATAGAGTGACAGACTAGACCACAGCAGGGGGTGGGGTGGAGTGGGGGGAAATGGAGGGCAAGAGCTTTACAGAGGCCAGTGAAGGGAAGCCTTCCCCACCACAGGGAAAGCACGGCTATTTTTGCTAGATTTATTTAATTTCTTTCTTTTTAAAATTGTTTTCAATCTCCTCTGTTACATGTTCCTTCTTCTTCTTTTCAGAAGGAGGAGAGCTATACCTCTGGTCCTGGGTGGAGACACAACTTTCTGGAAGTGCCAGAAAGATCATAAATTAGTGTCTAGTAGGAGGCTTTAACACGGTAAAGAACAGGTATGTGCATGTTCCATCTTGTAGAGTTACTCCAAATGGACCTTTTAATTTCCTGTGACTTGAACAAACAGTACACAACCCACTTAAAAATCTGGACCAGCATGGTGGCTTCCTGGCCATTGTCTGCTTTCACCTGTGATCCTGTTTTCCTCCATGATGGATCTCTGGTTGTTATCCTCTTCCACCCTTGAGGTTGCCTCATGTTTTGTAATAAACCCTGTCTTCTTCCCTACATTGTGTGTCTCATCTGAATTCATTCACAAGGTCTAGGGAGCAAAAGGGAGTCGAGAGGTACCTTCTAATTGCAGCAGGGAGAGAACAATATACACACCATGTGGGGTGTGGAAGAACGGATAGAGGGGTAGTGACCAAGACACTTCTGCAAGTTTGCAAAGCATTTGCTGAGTTTGTTCTGAAAGAAACATTTCTCATCCTCTTTATGATCCTTGAAGCAGCTGAGGTCATTTTTACATACATTTCTTTCCCTTTGAATGTAGAAACGTCGGTGGAATTTTTGGAGATATTAATTTTAAGTGTCTCACATCTCCAAATAGCAAGAACAGCCTGTGAATTGGATTGCTACCCCGGAGATGACCATTTCTCCCTGTCCTACATCAACAGGACGCAGGGAAACCCATCACCACAGCTGTTTTGCACATGAAAACTCATAGAGATAAAGGAAGGTGGGGTCAAGCTGGGCTTCTGTGCTCCCTCTTCTCGAGGTTGCTGTGTTACTCCTTCAGGACAGACTGGAAAAGTATCTGCTGACATTTAGAAAAATGTGTGATGCTTTGTTCTAAATCACATACGCGCGGTTCTTTTTCCTCTGTCCCCGAAAGTGAGAAAACAGACAATTTCCAGGTTAAAATGAGATTTTATAGACTCAGATAATTAACAGCTCAGTGTTTAGATCATAATTTCTTGTTTCTTTTCTTTCTGAGAAAATACTCATCAACCTTGAAGCTGGAATGGGTTAGGAAAGGTGAGACTGAATCCCCCAGCCTAAGAGTTAGCGGCCACCAACTGAAATGTATGCACGGACGCTTCCATGTCTGTGATGGCCTTTGGTGATATGAATTTATAGGTCTTTCACACCTTTCTCCATTTTCTTTTCCCAACTTCCTTCGGCTCAAGATGTTTTAAAGCAGCTATTATCCTTGAGCTCAGAGCAGTAATAGAGCACCCATGGCAGCCGAGGTGGAAGAGGCTGTGAGGTGAGACACAGTTTTGGATTACAACGGTTCATTTTAGAGATTCAGAACTATGCTGTTCTAACCTAAAAATTAATTTTCAAACGTTTATTTATGGTGTGTATGTGTGTGTGTGTGTATACATGCCATAATGCCTATATGGAGACTGGAGATGTCTGTTTTATTCTTCTAACATATGTGTTCCTGTGTGCTCTGGAGATCAAACTCAGTACGTGAGGCTTGATGACAGTACTCTTACTGGTTGAACTATCTCCCAGCCTTCTTGTTCTGATTTTTCCAGGTACTCCCCCCCTCCTCTGTTTTACCTAAAATTACAATATTCATTAGGCATTCAAAAAAGAACAAGGTTTTATTGGTTGTCTATTTTGTGCATGATATATATATATATATATATATATATATATATATATATATAACAGGGTAAGAAACACAGTCTAGCTTCTTTTGTGTGTTTTTGGCAGTGCTGGGTATTGAACTTAGGCCTTAAGCATGATAGGCACACATGGGCTAGGGTTGCTATTGCTGTGATGAAACACCATGAACAAAGCAACTTGGAGAGGAAAGGGTTTATTTGGCTCACACTTCCATATCATAGTCCATCACTGAAGGAAGTCAGACAGGAACTCAAACAGGGCTGGAACCTGGAGGCAAGAGCTGGTGCAGTGGCCATGGAAGGGTGCTGCTTTCTGGCATGGTCCCTATAGCTTGCTCAGCCTGCTTTCTTATAGAACCCAGGACCACCAGCCCATGGATGGCACCACCCACAATAGGCTGGGCCCTTCCCCTTCAATCACTATTTAAGAGAATGGCCTGCAGGCTTGTCTGCAGCTTGGATTTATGGAGGCATTTTCTCAATTGAGGTTCCCTCCTTTCACATAACACATTAGCTTGTGTCAAGTTGACATAAAACTATGCAGCACACACTCTATCATTAAGCAACACTCCAGCCTGGCTCGCTTTCTTTCTCTCTCTCTCTCTCTCTCTCTCTCTCTCTCTCTCTCTCTCTCTCTCTCTCTCAGAGTTCAGACAGATGGTTGCTTTCCACAGAAACATCTGGGGTTTCTTGCCAAAAAATGCAGTGAGTTGCTCCTTGCACATAACAAGCACTTGGAGTGTGCCTGATCAGAGGTGAATTGTAAAGTTAATATAAACTACATGCTGACTTTTAAATAATTAGTGTGGAAAAAAATGTCAGATAGTTATTGATTATTTTTATATTTATTACCTGAGGAAATACTATTTTGCATATGCTTAGTTAAATAATTAAATACTAGTAAAGTTAATTTTACCCATCACTTCATTTATTGATTGATTGATTGATTGATTATAATGTAGTTGCTTGAAAACTGAAGGTTCTATTGGGTAGTTGCATTTGTGGTTCACATTATATTTCTAAGGTTTTTTTGTTTTTTTTTTTGAAAAAAAAACCACACCATGTTTTTGGCTGGGAGGTCTAACTAACTCCTTGGTAGATCACTCAACAAGCAGGCATAAGAACCCGAGTTTGACCCCAGCACCACAAACAAACAACAGTAACGAAACAGCAATGACCCGTATTCTAATGTTCCATTCTCAAAGATTCTAATTCAGGGTTGGGGTTGGCAGTTTGTTAAATGGCATTTAACAAGCACAAGATGTGATCCAGAGACCACACTTTAAAAAAAAAAAATGAAAAATGAAGGCGCAATAAGCAAAGTGATTGAATGAAGTACAAGAAGGTCTACAAGAGAAAGTCCAAGGCCACATCAAGCTCTACTGAGATGGCAGCTGGCGTGCAGGAGGGGAGCCAAAGAAGGGTTTCCCCAGTCTGCAGTGCTGAGTAGGAGCAGGTGAAGAGGGCATGGCTCTTCTAGGTAGAAGAACCAACAAGAATGAGAAGTTTAAACATGACAGCTTGTTGTATTGTTGATCCGCAATTCATTATATGGTGGAGAGAGAGAATGCAGGTTGGGAGAAATGAGAGATGATTTTAGAAAAATAGGAGCCAGGCAATGAAGTACAAATCAATTATGTTAAGAGATATGAATTTTATCTTAAGACAATGGAACATTATTGAAGATATTTTAAGATGTTTAGTGTCATTGTAAAGTGGATTATATGAGTGTTTTATAATTGAAGATACATCAGTTTTAAAGTCATAATGAAAATAATGTGTAGGTATATCTTCTGGAAGTTTGTTTTTTATTGATACTACAAATCTTATGATTTTCTTTTTTCTCTGTGATGATTATTTCGAAATGTAAACCCAGTTTGTGACCACAGTTAGGCTCATGTGTAATAGATTGGGTCATATTTCCTAGAGGGATTGCCATTTTATCACTTACAGTCTCTTCACTTATACTCACCATTTATTTGTTGTACTCTGTAAAAATTTCAATAATCTCGCTTTTTTGTGTTCTGAGTAAGGTGAGGTATAGATAAATATGGAAGATCTGCTTTGGGAAAAATGATGGTGAACAATGTGAAGGTGTGATTTTTAATGTCTTTTAGCTGTGAAAATTCTCAATAATAATAAAATGGTTTGGAGACACTAGATATTGCCTTACTTAGTCTATGACACCTATCGTTAATACAAGAGTTCCTGTTTTGTGTAGAATTGTGGAACCTAACCTAGCAGACTAGGTCTTGTCCAGACTCTCAAAGAGATTTCATATGTGTTCTCCTGTTTTCTTTTTTCCTTCCTTATCTTAAGGTTTTGGGAATTGGTCTCACTACATAGCTCAGGATGGCCACAAGCCTGCCATGTAGCCCAGGCTGATCTTCAACCTGTGATCTTGTTGCCACAGCCTATTGAGTGGGGAGATTACAGGTACAGCCACTACATGGAACTCATTACTTTTCCTTTAGTACTTCATGAAAAGACTCCACTTACATCTTCTGTAATAAGTCCCTCAAAAACTCTTTTATTACCCAATACTCACACTGATGCAGCTTGCAGCCACAATGTCACTAGCCTCCCAGATCAATCTTCTTTTATTGATCTTGCATCAGTCTTCCAAGACTGATTGATAAAGCTACACATTGGTTTCCATTATCTTTGTAGCCATATGGAGGATTTATTTCTTATGTACTACTAAGACTTGGCATTTATTTGATGACCTCTTTTTATTGTATCTACAATAACCCACCTCAGTGATATTTAGAGTTTTCTGGGAAACTATTTTGCAGATTTCTTCTTAGGCTAGGAAAGAGTATACATCAAAGACCAGATTACAAGATGTGTCCTCAACTTTTCATTGTCGCCGAGCATTGTTACAAAGGAGTAGACATTGCTTCTGTGCTTTTAATGCTTATTTTATTAGAAAAGTGTGACTGTCCATTACAAAGGAATGCATGTGAGTTAAAAGTTAAGAAAGTATTCCTGGTTTCCAGGACACCACACACTTCTTGTTTACTTCCATTTTCTACCTATTTCTCTAAAGATCTTCCTGGTTAGCTCCCCCCACTTCTTTTTTTGTCAGCCACAAAATGTAACAGTTTTAAGGTGTCAGCCTTTTTCTTTCTTTGTCTACACTATCTTCTCAGATTTGATCTGTTCTCCTGGATCCCAAAACGTCCAGATGCTGATGATTCTCAAATGAGTATCTCTAGCCCTAAACTTTTAGGCTCACAAATTATAGATCCATTTAGATTTTTTTCTCTTGGGCCTGAGGACCAAACCCGGGGCCTTGTGCTTGCTAGGCAAGCACTCTGCCACTGAGCTAAATCCCCAAACCCATAGATTTTTATATATATATATATATGTCTCAAATTAAATACCCCGAAGAGCTCTGGATTTCCAACTCTAAATGTGCGTCTTTCCAGCCTTCTTAGTTGGCACTGATGCAAACTTATCCACCCAGTTATTCAGGTCAGACCTAGCAGCTACTTTTTAATAAAAATGTATTCTTCTCTCATACAATACATTCAAATCACAGCCTCTCCTCCCTCAACTCCTTCCTCCCAGTTCCCCACACTCTTCTCTCCCCGAGATCCATTTCTCCTTCATTTCCTTTCAGAAAAGAGCAGGCCTTCCAGGGATATCAGCCAAATAGGGCATAATACAGTGAGACTAGGCACACACCCTCATATCAAAGCTGGACGAGGCAACATAGTAGGAGGAAAAGGGTCCCAAAAGCAGGCAAAAGAGTCAGAGACACCCTCACTCCTACTATTAAGAGTCTCAGAGGAACACCGAGCTACACAAAAGAACAATCATCTAATCAGTGGTTCTCAACCTTCCTAATGCAATGACCCTTTAATTCAGTTCCTCCTGTTGCGTTGACCACAAACCATAAAATTATTTTTGTTGTTACTTCATAACTGTAATTTTGCTACATTTATGAATTGTAATGTAAATATCTGTGTTTTCAGATGGTCTTAGGTGACCCCTGTGAAAGGGTCACCCAGATTGAGAACTGCTGGTCTAAATGCTTCTTATTTCTGGAATTGATGCTGCAGAAACATCAGCCCTTCAAAGGTAAGGGGGCTTTAAAAAAAAAAAAACTTACTTCCTGGTCATCAACATCCATTTTGATGCCCATTGACCCAGCCCAAATCTGCACATTAACTATATTTATGATTGGTCCATTTCATAGTAACAAAGAAACAAGAAAATATAAAATATAAATGATGATTTCTTTCCTGTTTCTCCACATCCATGAAGATGGATTTTTAAAAAGATTTTATTTAATAAATATTTCAAAAGCAAACTGTTCAACATCTTTAGCCATAATGGAAATGCAGATTAAAGATACTTTGAGACTGTTCCTTACCCTAGCTACAATGGCCAATGTGAAGAAAACAATGACAACAAATGCTAGCTAGGATGTAGGGAAAGAGGGATATTTATTCCAGCGGTTCTCATCCTGTGGGTTGAGATTCCTTTGGGGGTTGCCTATCAGATAGCCTGCATATCAGATATTTACATTACGATTCATAACAGTAGCAAAATTACAGTTATAAAGTAGCAGTGAAATAATTTTATGGTTGGGAATCACCACAACATGTGGAACTGTATTAAAAGTTTGCAACATTAGGAAAGTTGAGAACTCCTTATTTTTCACTGTTGGTGGGAATATAAATTGGTGTAGCCACAATAGAAATCAGTGTAACACGAATCTTAAAAGGTCTTAATAAAATCAACCCCGGAGCCAGATATTGGGGTGAATGCTGAAAGATCAGAGAAACAGAACAGGCCACAGCTTCCTCGCCTCACCAGTTCCTCAGCTGATCCTGTTTCCTTAGACTGGAAGCCTGTGTCCTCATTCGGAATGAATCTCAGCTGAACTACTACTCAAAAGCCTAAAAGCTTAACCAGCTCTAGTTCCTGGTTCTCACGCCTTATATACCTTTCTGCTTTCAGTCATCACTTCCTGGGATTAAAGGCATGTGTCACCATGCCTGGCTGTTTCCAGTGTGGCTTTGAACTCACAGAGATCTGTATGGATCTCTGCCTCCCAAGTGATAAGATTAAAGGCGTGTGTGCCACCATTTTCTGGCCTCTATGTCTATCTAGTGGCTGTTCTGTCTTCTGACCCCAGATAAGTTTACTAGGATGCACAATATATTGGGGGACACAATATCACCACAAATCAGTATGGAAATTCCGCAAAAAGCTACAAGTCAAACTTGCATATGAGCAAGCCATACCACTTTTTTGTATATATCCAAAGGACTATAAGTCCTACTTCAGGCATATTATCTTAGCTATATGATATATATTTTGTACAATGTTTATTGTAGTATTCTCAGTAGCTACTGAATGGACCCAGCCTAGATGTCCATCAAGGAAAATGAAGTTTATATACGTGATGGAATTTTGCATAGTAGTAAGGAAAAATGAAGTCACAACATTTGTAGGAAAGTGGATGAAACTGGAAAACACTATGTTAAACAAAGTAAATCAGACTCAGAAAGACAGTCTTTTGTGTGTGGATTCTAGTTTTGTTTTTGTGTATGTATGTGTGTCTGTATATGTTTATATCTGTGTACACATATACATAACTGCATGTGTGCATGTGTATGGAAACTAGGAGTCAATGTTGAGTATTTCTTTCAGGGTAGCGTGATGATTCTGCTGCTCACTGATTGGCTAGGCTGACTGACCAATGAGCTCTGGAGGTCAGCCTGTGTCTGCCTGCCCCCATTCTGTCAGCTCCAGTGGTAGGGTTATAGATGTATGTAATCCTCACTTAGATTTTTAGTGTTGGTACAGGGGAGCCACACGCATGCCCTAGGCTTTGTACAATAAGCTTGTACTTAATCAACTGAACCATCTCCCCACCCCACCCCCTAGTTTTTTGTTTTTTATATATTTGAGGAGAAAGTTTATCATAGATATGTGGAAGAGCATAGCCAGAGACAGAGTTATCTGGGAGAGGCCAGAGTGGACATAACTAGGAGATGAGGAGGGAAAGGGGAACCAGGTGCAGCACCCAGGAGGCCAAAGGTCCAAAGGGGAAGGGTAACTAAAATGTTTGGATTATATAGGGAAGAGCCTCTGGGAGAAAGGCAGCCCAGCTCCTGGGTTGAAGAGTTCAGGGTAGGAGGCTGGGCAGGGTAGGAGGCTGGGTATGCCATCCATACCTTGTAACAGGTAGGGACTGAGGGATGCAGGGGGAACCTGGCAGCCAGGTCCAGCTTTGATATGTTAAATAGGCACCAAAGCCATTTGCCCCATGTTTGAAACTTAACATCCCAGCCTTTTTGTTGATAATAAATAAATGATAAGGGGTGACTAAATCATCCTATGACTATTTCCTGCTGACATGGGGGCATCATAGTTGGGGACCCAAAAAGCTGGAATATTAGCCAAGTCCTGGGAAAAGTAGGATGTTTCATTCACTGTCCAGTCTCTCCAGGATCCTCTGGGGCTAGGGATGTTCAGGCAGCAGTTGGAGCAGTTTGCAATCTTTGATTGGAAATCTGCTCTCTCTCTCTCTCTCTCTCTCTCTCTCTCTCTCCATATATATATATATATATATATATATATATATATATATATATATATATATAAAGGGCAGAAGATAAAGTTCAGGAGTTTAGGGAAATTTTTTCTTAGGTGTACATTTGATATTTTTAGGCCCATGGTCCTGGTAGCTGGGAGAGGGGAGTCCCAAAACCAGGGAAAGGAGAAGAGATTCCCACCCTCAGGAAAAGGCAAGCGGGAAAACAGGTTGTTGATTGACAGTACTTATCTGGAATCCATTTGACCTGTGAGAGGTGGATCCAAGTCAATTTCCTGAAGCTTACAATAATTTTTTTAAGTTTATAAAAAGAGATAAAAGTTTTAGATATGTTAGAATTACCACTGTTTGTAATCTGTTCTGAAATCCACATCGTATAAAGAGCAGTAAATTCACACCTTTGAGTTATAGTAAAAGCTTGGGGACTCAAAAATGATTCGCCCCTCTAGTTTTTAATTGTACATATTTGTGTGGGTGTAAAGGACATGAAGCTAAAAAGGAGAGCATGAGAGTAAAGAAGAGATTTTAAGAGGGTTGCAGGAAAAACTGAGGATATTAGAATACATGCAACCTGAGGATAGAAAAGAAACTTTGGGAAGAGGGAAGACAACATCAGGTGGTGCCAGGAGCCCAGGAAAGAGATGAGTAAAAAAGAAACATGTACAAAAATGTTATAGTGAAATTCATTATCTTGTATAATAACTTAAAAACTAAAATGAGGTAAAATGTATTATATTTTAATTCACACATTAAAATATACTTTTAATTCTTTTTAGTGCTTTTTGTATGAAACTTTAAGCTATTACCTTAATAAGGAAGATATCATTTTCAGATAAATATTGTCCATATCAGCCGGGCGGTGGTGGCGCACGCCTTTAATCCCAGCACTCGGGAGGCAGAGCCAGGCGGATCTCTGTGAGTTCGAGGCCAGCCTGGGCTACCAAGTGAGCTCCAGGAAAGGCGCAAAGCTACACAGAGAAACCCTGTCTCGGAAAACCAAAAAAAAAAAAAAAAAAAAAACAAAACAAATATTGTCCATATCTTTACTGTTTCCTTGATATTTTATGGGGAAATGTTGTGGGTTACTATCAGTTAAAGACTAAGCATTCTTCATGTGTTTGTCTGTTGGGCTTTCTTCTGTCATGTGCTTCAGAGATGTAGAAGAAATAAATACATATAGTAATGATATCATTAGCGCAGTTCAAAATTTGCTGTCATGAGGGGGAGTTTAGTGATCTGGGCAAGACAGATTGATGCCATATTACAATTTATATTGGGTACTAGAGCAGTATAAATCAGGATCCTTCAACTCTACCTTGGGGATTATAGTCTATGAAAATAAAAAAGAGAAATATTTCTTCTCAAATAAAATTATATTGCATGATCTGAAATCTAAAAATAAGAAGTAACCAGATGCTCAACCTGAAATAAACAGTTGGTATGGCAAAATTGCAAGTCAACCTCTTGATTGACTATTACAGTGCTGTATTTGTATAACTATAATAAAATTTGAGAGGCAAGCTAACTCTACAAAGAAATAAGGTTCATTTAGCTTACAGTTCTGCTGGTTCAAAGGCACGGGGCCAGCAGCAGACTGACTGTGCACAGGACCTTGTGGTGAATTGTATGTGTGGGAGGCAATCTCCATAAAATAAGAAGACAGCAGTCACTTAGTGGCCAGAGTCACTGTGTGGCAGCCCACTTTTGTAAGATCTCAGGAGACAGGTAAGAGCTCTTTTAAGCCCTTCTGAAGCAGTTTCCCAGTGACCTGACATCACATCTGAAGGATCTCACCATTTCTCAGCAGCCCTTCAAACTCCTGGCATACAAACCCTTGGAGGGCATGGAAGTCATCCAAAGCCATAATAGTTACATATGAAAACAGTATTTCAAAGGTTTTAATAACCACATGGGCATGTGTTTCATGAAAAAACCAGTGTACAAAACTACATAAAACTAGATCTTGAGTAAATTGACAGAATCATGTAGACAAATTTTGCTTCAGTCTGTCATACTGCTTGTAAGTCATGATTTCTGGATTTATAACTTCTCTCCTTTCTCTCTCTCCATCCCTCTCTCCCCCCCCCTCTCTCATTCCCTTCATCTCTCCTCAATCATCCCTCTTTCTCCATTAAGTATAGGTGACCTTGGTAATTGGGATACACAACTTGTTTCGTTTGATTCAGGACTATTCCCTCAAGCTCTGCTCCAATTGTGATTATACCCAGAACCTTCAGATTCCTCAGCTGCCTAATAAACCAGACGGCAAAATGATCTGGATGATTCATCTAGGATTTGGCTTGAGTTGCTGTGTTCATCTTAGGGTCCTCTTGTTCCCGAGCAACGATTGTGGGGTTTATGAGCCCTGGAAGGGATGGCAAGTTAGAGCTAGAATTAGCTGCATTCCGATCTCAGTTGCACAGATGTGGCTTTCATTGATTTTTATGGGAGATTTGTGCACATAATGGAGAGAAAAATGTCACTGATTTGTTTTAATTTAGCTTGAGCAGTAACCCTTCACTAATGTGACTCCTCTATAATAGGCAGATCTGCTCTCCTTTTGATTTTTTTTTAGCCATGGGATATGTTGGTTTAGATTCCTTTGACTCGGAAAGTCCCAGGGACTTCATATTAATCTAGGCGTTTGCAGAGGAGTCGTGTTCTTATTTACATTTCATTGGCACAAACATGTAATTATCTCAGTTATAATCTAATAAAATTACTATATATGTTGTTGGTTCCTCTTCCCAATTCCTATTAGATACTAGGTGGCCGTTTCTCAACCTTGGCACTATTGATATTTTATTGTGAGAATTGCCATATGTAGGGTTTTGGTAGCATCCCCGTCACTATGATTATAGCACTCATTTCCCCTCCAGATATGAAATCTTTCAATGTCTTCAGGCTCTATCAAACATCCTTGAGAACAAGAAAGCTGGTTTAAAAATTTTGTTTTAAACAGAGTGCAAACAAAGGGCTAAATAGAATATAATAACTTAAAACTATAAGCATGTTCCAAAAATTAGCACTACTTTTACTTATTTAGAAAATAATTTAAGAGAGCTAAAAAATTTACATTTTTTAATCAAAATTTAATAAAAATACAGAAAATGATAACCATAAAGAAAAAATGATACATTGGACTTTGCTAAAATTGTTATTTCTTGCTTATCAAGTGATTATTATGCAATGGGTAAAAGGGTCATAGATTTGGAGGAATACATATAAAATGTATTTGATAATTTCTGTCTAGGATATATGATTTTTTATAACTCAGTAATTTAAAAACAGAGAATGTGAACAGATATACACAAACGGCCAACAGGCAGAAGATGCTAACCACCAAGACTTCTAACAACACGAACAGACACGAAAATGGGAAGGGCAAGATTGAGTTATAAAGATAAATCATGACAAGAAAATAAAAACTATTCAATGTTTTAAGTAAGTTTATGATTTTTGTGTTGAGCTCCATTCATAACTATCTAAGGCTGCTTGTCACCCCCCAGTGGCCCATGGGACTCAGGTTGGACACACCTAACGGAAGGTGAGGGTAGGAAGTACTTACTCCAAAGGGACCTTCGGAAAAGGTTTGTAGTTTCTTACCAAGTTAAGCATATGTATGTCCTAATACTGAGAAATAACATTCCTAGATATTCATCCAATAAAAATAAATGAAAAGGTGACAGGAAGATTTTCATAAAGTGTTCACGGCATTCTGGTACAGAAGTAAGAACACAGACTGTGCCTTTGGATCAGTGCCTTGAACTGAACACAGGAAGCCTGTAAGGTATTCTTCACAACTGCCTCCCATCATGAGGAAACCTCACATAAACCCTGTTTCTGTGCTTTAAAAATGCAAAGTCAAGAATACTGGTGATAGGTTTAGACACAATTACAGAACAAAGAACAAACCTCACAGAAATGGCATGAGTTTAATTTGCATTTTAGATCTAAGACATAAAAGAAAAAGCTAGATGTAACGTACTTTACTGGCATGCTTTGTGGTACTTGAATATGAACTGTGGATTAGAAAATTAAACAATTTTCTTCTTTTTAAATAATTATACTGCACTGTTAGAAAATGCCACTTCTTGGAGTGTTTAGGTTTAAAGATATATTTTTTTCCAGCCTGTTATCAAAAGGTTCTAAAGAACTTTTGTGTGTGAGAGAGTAGATGGTAAAATAATTGACAAATCCAGGTAAACAGGTGTATTGAATTCTATCCCCTTTCCTGCTAATTATATTAATTTAAGTGTGTGTGTGTGTGTGTGTGTGTGTGTGTGTGTGTGTGTGTGTGTGTATGTGTGTGTGTGTGTATGTGTACATACACATGCCACAGAGGGTATGTGCAGCTCAGAGAACAACCTGTAGGGGCTGGTTCTCTTTCTACTGTGTCGGTCACAGGATCAAACTCAGGTTGCTGGGTTTGCTGGCATGTGCCTTAACCTGCCCAGACATCTGGATAGCCCAATATTGGACTTTATCACATTCTCCTTGCAACTTTTCTATACATTTAAATTTACACATCAGAAAGTTTCAAATGAAAGTTGATGAAAATCATGCAAAAGATAATAAGAACAGGGAAGTTGAATCTCTACGAGCAGTTGTGTTCCTTTTCATTGCAATACAGTAAAATATAAAAAGTTAGCAGCTTAAAGCAACAAACACTAGTATGCAGTTTTGGTGGAATAGAGTTCTAAACACAGCTTATTTCAGTATTTTATCAGGTTTTGGTCAAAAGAGTGACTAGGATTTATTCGGAGGCCTAGCTGGGGCAGGCTTCTTGTGAGATCAAGAAGGCTGTGAGCAGAGTTTATGTCCTTGAGGTTCTGTGACTGAGGGTCTGAGTTTCTTGCCATCTGTTAGTTAAACCCTGTTGTCATCTCAGAGAGAGTACCCACAATTCCTGACATTCAAATATGACTGTTACATAAAGGTCAGCACAAAGTATTTGGCTTTACCTTATTTCCATATATTACATAACTTAAAATCATGGTGCTGTGTTCCCATGTTATAGGGAAGGGATTATACACAGATTTGGACACTCAGACATGAGACCTCTTGGTGGTCCTGCCCACCACAATAGACATTACTACACTGACTACGATATATCATATTCTGAATAGTTTTCCTGCTTCAACTTAGACTATGCTAAGAAATGAAAATGTTAATTATTTCATAGTTATTAATGATATATATTTGAAAGCAAAAGTTTTACTGAAGAAAACAGTTGTCATTTTTTTTTTGGCTGTGTGTTTACCCAGAATCTTTAGAACAGAGTTCCTATGCTTCGGAAACACTTAAAAAACTCTTCCTCCTTGCCATGGTTTGGCTAGAGTTTGAGTGTGTCCTCAAGATTTCATGTGTTGGCAACTTGATCTGTAGGATGATGGTGTTGGGAGGTAGTGGGACTTAAGATGTGGGCCTAGTGGGAAATTCTTAGGTCACAATGGTTGTATCCATGGGATGCTTAAGCTTCTAAACAGCAAATTATCATAACAGCAAGCCTGATTACTGAATTGCTCTCCACGCCTATTTGACGATGCCATATCTTCTTCCTATAAATGCTTTCCTCATCATGAAACTGTGCATCAAGAGGTGCTCACCAGGACAGAGCTGCTGCTGCTGATGCTGCTGCTATGACCTTGAACCTCTGGAAGTATGAGCTAATTAAAACCTTTTCTTTAGACTGCCTCAAGTATATCACAATAGAAACAAAAACGGATTACTACAGTCTCGAAGCTGTTTAGTTGTAAATGTCTACTTTTCATTTTTAGGCAATCATAAGACTATATACTTCTTTATCCCCTTTGAGTTGAGAACTTTGTCATTTGCTTTGGTCAATGAAATGAAGTTCGAGGGCATGTGACCTGCTTTCTGGTCATCCTTATCTGACTCACCATCTTGGAGAAAATATTCTGCAATTGAATTTCTGTCAGACTGGGTCTTTGAGTGATTACGGCAGGCAGAGCCTTCAGGCTGACCCAAATTGGACATGTAATAACAATGAAAAATGAACTTTTGTTGGTTTGTTGACAGTTTTGGATTTTTTGTTGTTGTTATAAAAATCTGTCTTAACTAGTACAGAAATGTATGATTAAAATTGTATGCTACTATAACAAAACCTCTAAATTATGTAGTACTACCATAGTGATTGATCAAAAAATTTACATTTATTTATTTGTTGATTGATGGATTGGTTGTGTGTGTGTGTGTGTGTGTGTGTGTGTGTGTGTGTGTGTGTGTGTTGTGGCATTTATGTGGATGTCAGAGGACACCACTTGGGAATTGTTTTTCTCCATCTATCATGTGGGTACTGGGGATCAAATTCTTATCATCAGTCTTGTCAACTAGAACCTTTTCCACTGCACCATCTGTCTTCTCAATATTAACTTTTAAGAATATTATTATTATTATTATTATTATTATTATTATTATTATTATTATGTGTGTGTGTGTGTGTGTGTGTGTCTGTTTGTCTGTCTGTCTGTCTGGGAAAGTGTAGACACATATACCTGTATGTAAGTCAGAAGATACCTTTCAGGCCTGGTTCTTTCCTCCAAACCTTTATGTGCACTTCAGGGACTGAACTCAAGTGCTCTCATGTTTATGAACCAAATGCTTTACTCTTTGAGTCATTTCTCCAGCCCAGACAGTTTCCTTCTTTCATTTTTGTTTGTTGTATTTTTGGAGGGCATTTACCTGTTGGTTTTGAGACAGAGTTTCACTCTATAGCACAGGCTGGCCTGAATTCCACTCTGCAGTCTTTGAACTCATAGCAATCCTCCCGACTCAGCCTGTCAGTGCTCTGATTACAAGTGTGTGCCACTATACTCAACTTATAAACTTAGAGGTGTAGTCCAGGTTGACCTCTACCGCTTCAGCACAGCATCTGGTGTGCTGCATCAAATCTAGTCCAGCTGATTGAAAATGGAAAAGTGGAAGCAGAAAGAATAGTAATGTGTCAAGTTCTAGACCAGGATAGATGATAAAACTTTCACTTAGGGAGCCGAGCAAGTGTTTAAAGATTCTAGGACACGAGGAAGAGGTTGAACAGCAGAGTGTAAGCTCTGCACATCATGCTGTTAACTGTACTGAGGTGTGTGGTGATTTGAATGAGAATGAGTCATATATTCGAATGTTTGGTTCCATTGTTGGTGGAACTATTTGGTAAACACTAGGAGGTGTGGCCTTGTTGGATTTGTTAACGAGGATGGCTTTGATTTCAAAAGCCCATGTCAGGCCCAATCTTTCTCTTTGTCTCTCTGTCTCTGCCTTTCTGACTCTGTCTTTCTCTCTGTCTGCCTTACTCTTTGTCTCTGTCTGTATCTTTCTCTCTGTCTGTCTGTCTCTGTCTGTCTGACTATCTCTTTGTGTCCCTGTTTCTGTCTGTGTGACTGACACTCTATCTCTCTGACACTGTCTGTCTCTGTCTGTCTCTCTGACACTGTCTCTCTGCTTCTCTCTCTCTCTGCTTACTGCCTACAGATAATTTATAAGCTCTCAACTACTGTTCTGGTGGTCAGCCTGCCTGCCTCCTGCCATGCTTCCCAGCCATCATGGTCATGGATTACCCTGTAAAAAGATACACAAACCTTCAATTAAATACTTTCTTTTATAACTTTCCTTGGTCATGGTGTCTCTTCATAGCAACAGAACAGTACCTAATATCGGGAGTAAGTTCATCTAACCCACAGTTAGCAGTGTTTGTACACAGTGTGCTTGGGAAATGGTTTTCTGCTCATAGAGTCTTGGAGCTGACCTTCTATTTCTCAGCTTCTGGGACTCAGCCAGTACCACCCAATACTCGCCTCAGCAGATTTTAAAGCTAATAACTATTGAGATTCCTGGCTAATACGGAAAGGATTTATACTTTTGAATCCATTGAGGCAGTTTTTATTTAGCACTTACTGTGAGTCAAGGATTCAGATTAGCTCTTCAAGCTTTCACCGTGAGCGTGGCAGGTCCAGAACAGAGTTAAGAGGCTCGAGTTCTTTAGCTTTCAGGCTTGGTTTATAAATTATTTTTTACAAATGTCTATTTATTTATTTGTTTATTTATCATTTTATGTATGTATGTATGCATGCATGCATGTATGTATGTATGTATATATGTATTTTTGTGTGCGTGCATGTGCATCTATTTACAGCATGCATGTGAACACCAGAGGGCAACTACTGGAGTTGGTTTTTGATTTTCTCCTCCAACCATGCACGTTTTGGGTATTAACTTCAGCTCATCAGGGTTGGGGGTAAGAGCTTTCTTCCACTGGTCCCTATAAAACTTTCTTAGTTTATGTATAAGGTAAGTCAATAATGTTTAACCTCAAAGATAGTCAATTATTGGTTGGAACACAATTTTCATAAAACGGTAGCACTTACGTGATATTCAATGATGGAACTGTTTTCCCATTGACTCAAAAGCAGAACCAGGAAGAGAAGCAGGACTAGAACTCATTTGCATCAAGTATAGCCTCCCCCATCCAATTTTAATACTAACTCTAATTTACTTCTGTAACACTCATCAAATGATTTTCTTTTTCCCTCAAGAACTATCTCATCACTGAACAGCCAACAATGCCTTTTTAAAAAAAAAATTAGTGCTAATTCTTAAGTTTGACACAAGATGCTTCATTTTGAGAAAAATGTTATAAGAACAGAATAGAAAATTACATCTTTTAAACATAGCTCCTTTAAACAGTTTTCGTCATAGACTATGCATTCTATTTAAGGAAATGAAAAATGTAGACTTGCAACTGGAAACTTTGTTTACACACAGCTGCATATTATATTTGACAAAATATAGAAAAGCATTCTAAAGCTATATTTTGTAAACAGCAATACTTTCTTAGAATTTTAAATAAAATTCAAATGTTTTTCTATAAACACACAAATGTATTTAAGAGATAATTAACAAACAACCTGTCTTAGGTAGGGTTTTATTCCTGTGAAGAGACACCATGAAGAGATACAGTAACTTATAAGGAAAACATTTAATTGGAGCTGGTTCTCAGGTTCAGAGGTTTAGTCTATTATCATTATGATGGGAAGCATGGCATTGTGTAGGCAGACATGATGCTGGAGGAGCTGAGAGTTCTACATCTTGATCTGCAAGCAATAGGAAGTGTACTATGTACTAGGCATAGCTTGGGCATTTGAGACCTCAAAGCCCACCTCCTAGTGACACACTTCCTCCAACAAAGCCCACCTACTCCAACAAGACCACACGTCCTGAGCCTATGGGGGCCATTTTCTTCCAAACCAGCACATTCTGCTCAGTGACCCTCATAGACTTGCAGCCATACTGCAATACAGGGATGCATTTAGTCCAACTTCAAGAGTCCTCATAGTCTCTAAGAGTCTCAAACTTATTTAAAAGTCTGAAATTCATGCAATATTTGTAATCCCTTTAAAATCAAAATGAAAAAGCAGATCACATACTTACAACATATAATGGCACAAGATACACATTACCATTCCAACAGGGAAGAAAGGTAGCATAATGAAGAAACACTGGACTAAAGCAAGGCCAGAAACCAGCTGGACAAACTCCAAACTCTCCATCTCCATGTTTGATGTCAGAACACAAAAGATCTCCAATTCCTTTCAGCTTTGTTGACTGCAACACACTCCTTTCTCTTGAGCTGGTTCCACTCCCTGTTAGCAGCTCTCCTCAGCAGGTATCCCATGGCTCTGGCATCTCCAACATTTTAGAGTCTCCAAAGCAATCTGGGCTTCACCTTCACAGCTTTATACAATGGCCTCTATAGGCCTCCATGCAGAGACAATCCTAACACTTGTTTGGCCTCTGTGGCTTTCCTAGGCTGTTGGGGGACAGTCTACATCTCCTTTCTTGCGTCCTTGAATCTAAAACCAGAGTCACAGCCAGAGCTGCCAAGTTCTCCTGCTTGGTGGATCTGGAACATAGCCCACCCATTCAATTACATCTTCACCAGCTTTCTGTTTTCCATGGCTTCCTTCACTGCCTAAGCTTGGCTGTCCTGGAACTCGATCTATAGACCAGGCTGGCCCCAAACTCAAAAATCCACCTGTCCCAGTCTCCTAAGGGCTGGGATTAAAGGAGTTAGCCACCACACACAGCCCTAAGCTTTTTTAAATTCCTTTTCACAGTTGGAAGTTTAGCTGGGTGGGATCTTGCCCTGAAGTCACCAATCCCTTTATTCCATTTAACATCAGGATTTCTTTAATCTGTTTATCTCCTTGAACACAGAATTTAGCTCCATTCCATTTCTTGGTGACCCTTTTCTCCTTGAACTCTACATTTTCTATTTCTTTTAGCTTGCTGTTTTTCATTATAGATCTTCATAAGAGTGAACACTAATGACCATATGACACATTATAGATCTTCATAAGAGTGAACACTAATGACCACATGATAGAATCAATAGTAGGCTGTTTTGAAATTTCCTCCACCAACACAATTAAGCCAAAAAAATTTAGCCTCAGTCAGACTTTTTGAACACAGGCAAAAAGCCACTCCATTCTTCACCCAAATCTCACAAGCATGGTCTCTAGGCCACTTACAAATATTCTTCTCCTCTGAATTCTCTTGAGCTAGGCCCCCACCATTCAAATTACACCCAGCACCACTGTCTTCCATGTTCCTACCAGGATGTCTCATTAAGCTGTTTTAATCCTACGTGCCAATGTCCATATCCCTCCAAGCAAAAGCATGGTCAGGCCTATCACACCAATACCCTACTCCTGGTACCAATTTCTGTTTAGGGTTTTATTGCTATGAAGCGGCACCATGACCACAGCAACTTTTGTAAAGTAAAACATTTAATTAGGGCTGGCTTATAGCTTTGATTTAGTCCATTGTCATTATAGCGGGAAGCATGGCAGCGTGTAGGCATATGATGCTGGGGAAGGAGCTGAGAATTCTACATCCAGATCGGCAGGCATCAAGAAGTGAAAGTCACACTAGAACTGGCTTGAGCATTTAAGACCTCAAAGCCTTCCCTCTAGTGATGCATTTTCTCTAACAAAGCCCCACCTACTCCAACAAGACCACACCTCCTGTTAGTGACCCTCCCTATGAGCCTATGTGGGGCCTTTTCTTTCAAACCGCCACGCCACCATTTACCCAAGTTAAATTTTGTTAATGATAGTGACATCAAATTCCTTTCAGGGAGTTGGGTTTTGATCATCAGAATCAGCTGATTTCTTACTGAAGGAGGTCTCCCCCTAAGAAACATTAACTATTGACTACAACACTCTGAGCACAGAGATAAACCTTTAAAGTGAAGTCCCACTAGGCTGTTCCCAGCTTTCCAACGTGGTTCTAAGGGGTTTTCTAATCATAGCAGTCATTGATAATTATATTCTACATGCTTGTTGAGAATATAGCACAGGACTTCCCACTTTGGAGCACTTCACAGTAGGAAAAGGATGCAATAAAGGGGTAAACACACCAGGTTTGGGATCACAAGACCTGGCACTGCTATGAAATACTGGGCAAGTTGCTGGGAATTTTACATTTGTTTGCCTGTAAAATGAATGAGATAGATTATATGATTGCCAGACTTACCTTGAGTTCAAGGTTCAATGACTATGCAACAAATCTTGTGAAATAATAAAAAGAAGTGATAATACTTTAAGCTGTGGGTTGTAAAGGAAAATAAGGGACTGTAAATTTTAAAACAATTTTTTCTTTACCATATTTGTCCATTAGAATGATTTGACAATTGTTTCTCTAGTGTTGATCACCTGAGAGTGATTAACTTAGGTTTAATTAACGAAATCTAATAGTAAAGGGAAATAAAATTCTCCATTCAGAATAGAAAGGAATAAAGACTAGAGGGCCAAGCATATAAGTCATTTCTTTCTTTTAAGAAATATTTTGATAAATTTTGTACATAAAACACTGTTTTTAATTTTACTTAAATAGGGAGATACACCTTCATTTTCTGTAGTGAGAAGTAACAAATTAGGATATTTAAAAAAAATGCTTGTTTAGGAGTCTGGATAGGATCAGTAGTTTCTGCACTTGGAGTCATGGTAAACGGAATAGTTCCTTCTCAGAGGGGATACAGAATGCACTTAAATTTTCTTGATATGCACAACTCACTTACATTCTGCAAAAGAAAAGTGCTCTCCCTTCCTATAAAACTTCTAATACGTTGAACTAATGTCTGATATCATCTTCTCCTCTCCATCTCTTATTAGACAGCTCCAGCTGTGGGGTCTCTAATCCCACTTCTCTGCCACCAGGATACCACCTGGCTCTGAAGATTCATTTGTGCATCCGAGCCCTTATGAGACCAATGACTTTTAATATGTAGAGCACCTGAAATGGAGTGGCCCCCAATGAGAGTTCCCACTATGCCCCCAAACTGCAAGTAGAGGCCTTATTTTTAAGCCCTTTGAATGCAGTTTCTTTTATTAAGTTCCTAGGGTATAGTGAATGCTTGGTAAATAATGATGAAGGTTTTAAAATCTCATTTTACAAATGAGAAGTCAGAAGTGTTTTGGCCAGTGCGGATTAACAAGTCCTCTAGTGAGCCAACCTTTATCCATGTCTCCCACTGAGCATATTCAGTTCAACTTGATGAGTAACACCAGGTGAGCAGACAAAAAGTCATCACCAACCAGCTCAAGAAGAGAGAAATAGGTCTTTTCAAAAAAAGTAAAAAATTTTTACAAATGAAGAGATTTTTTGTGATTAGTGGTAGAGAATAGAAATATGTGCAATGATAAAATATTGCTCATTTCCTAAATATATAGATGATTATTTTTTTATGCAGTATAGTTAGGGATGGACAACTGATTAAGGATTGTCTTGTTATATGAAAACTAGAAACAAGATAAGGTATAGTTTTTTTTTTTTAAGTATACAAGCATAGATGAAAACAATTTGAACTCCCTCTATGTAGGACACTTAGTTATATAGTGTAATAGAAAAGCCAAAGGATTAAAAGAGATCCATAGTACTCAAGGACCTTAAAGTACATGGGACCAGGGATGGGAAAATAATAGGAATAAAGCTAATAGGTGCCTTTACTCTGCCTTTGTACAACAATTACAGTAGAGACAAGAGTGTACTGTGACTATCCTAAGAGAAATGATTATGGGTTGGCAGGAGGTTCAGGAAACACTTTGCTGAGCGTTTGTAGAATACATGGATTTTTAGCAAGCCAAAAATTATAGTTAGAAATGGCAGCATTTTAGATAAAAAAATACTCAACTTCCCCTTTGTCCACTTAAAAATAAACTGCTAAGAAGCTACATTGACATAATAGAAAAGAAATGTGCTTTTTGGCTTCTGGAAGGTTGAATCATGGCAGAGGCCTCTAAATGACCTCACAGGGTTGTGCATAGGTGACATTCCCTTCTTCACCTTCCATTTCTTCTGTTATTCTTTTCTCTGGGGATCCTATTTTCAGACTCATAGAGTCAGGTACCTTTAAATCTCTCGGAAAGATCCACTTCCTGCTGAAGGAGAACTTTCTGTCCTCCTAAATATTGCTGAAGACTTCAAATATAGACTCTTAACACTCTTTATACCCAGAATTTGATGACTCTCAAACCAAACTGGAGATATGTTATAGGCTTCAAACCTCTGGGCAAAAAGAATGGCATGATTTTTAATGATGATCGCTTCTCTGCTCACGTATGTAAGAAGGTGTAGCAGGAATCTTAAAAGTTCCTATTAATAAAATCAAACCTGTGGCCAGTTATTGGGGGGAATGCTGGAAGGTCAGAGAACCAGAACAAGCCACAGCCACCTCACCTCGTCGGCTCCTTAGCTGGTCTTGTTTCCTCAGACTGGAGGCCTCTGAGTCCTCATCCAGAATGGCTCTCAGCTGAACTGTATTGTTCAAAACCTAAAAGCTTAACCAGCCAAAATGCTTAACCAGCTAAAAGCTTCTAGTTTCTGGTCCTCACGTCTTATATACCTTTCTGCTTTCTACCACCACTCCCTGGAATTAAAGGCTCGCTTTCTGGGATTAAAGGCTTGTGTCACCAAGCTTGGCTATTTCCAATGTGGCCTTGAACTCACAGAGATCCAGAGGGATTTCTGTCTCTGGAATGCTAGGATTAAAGGCGTGAGTGCCACCATTTTCTAGCCTCTGTATCTAGTGGCTGTCTGTTCTCTGACCCCAGATAAATTTATTAGGGTGCACAATATTTTGGGGAACACAATACCACCACAGAAGGTCATGCACCTTCTCAATCTGATTTTTCAAGAAGAGCTAGTCTACTTTAGACAGGAGGTAAAGTATTTTCTCTGTTGTCATGGCTTTAGCTTTGCCTTATAAATATTGTGATGGGGATGTTGAGCTACTGGGTCTTTCATGCTACAAAGTTATCATTCTAACTGTAACTGGTTCTCTTAGCTACTTGGAGAGAGGGATGTCAGCTTTACTTAAGTCCCTTGTGATTTCCACATCTCTCCAGATAGTGTGTGTGTGTGTGTGTGTGTGTGTGTGTGTGTGTTTGTGTGTGTGTATATGTGTGTGTGTGTACATGTGCCTGCATGCGTGTGTTGCATGCTCTTATGGGAAGGTCAACTTCTGTTTTAAAAACTTGATATAGGGTAAATGTTAAGAGGAAACTGATGTAAGTACAGCTTTAAGGCACACACCTAGAATCCCAGATACTTGAGAGGCTGAGGTAGGAGAGGAATTTCAAGTTTGAGGTTGCCTGGAAAACACACTGAGACAAAAGAGAATGCTGAAAGCTTTGTACCTCTTAGATGACAAATGGCCTTGATGATTAAAATGCTAAAGTGTTTTTTTTTTTTCCATCCATTTGCCTTCAAATTTCCTGGTGTCCTTGTTTATAACAGCTGAGTATTACTCTATTGTGTAAATGTACCATATCTTGGTAGAGGGACATCTAGGTTTTTTTTTTTTTTTTTTTTTTTTTTTTTTTTTCTCCAGGCTCTGGCTGTTACAAACAAGGTGCTATGAACGCGGCTGAGCAAGTGTCCTTGTGGTATGATTGAGCATCCCTTGGGTATATGCCCAAGAGCTGTGTAGCTGGGTCTTGTGGTAGGTTTGATTCCCGGTTTTCTGAGGAACTGCCACACTGACTTCCAAAGTGGCTGTACATGTTTGCACACCCACCAGCAATGATGGAGTGTTCCCCTTGCTCCCCATCCTCTCCAGCATAAGCTGTCTCTTGTGTTCTTGATCTCAGCCTGGCCCAATTGTCATCAGAGAGACGTCATCCAACAACTGGTGGAAGCAGATGCAGAGACCCACAGCCGAACATTACGAGGAGTTTGGAAATACTGAGGAGGGGGAGAAAGGAGCTAGAAGAGTCAAGGACACCATGTGAAGGCTCCCACAGTCAACTAACCTGCGCTCATAGGGGCTTACAGAGATGGAACCACCAACTAGGGATCCTGCATGAGAATGATCCTCTGCATATATGTTACAATTGTGTAGCTTGGTCTTCTTGTGGGACTCCTAAAAGTGGGAGCAGGGGCTGTCTCTGACTCTGTTGCTTGCTTTGGGGACTATTTAGGGACCCTTCTACCAGGCTGCCTCATCCAGCCTTAATAGAAGAGGTACTGCCTAGTCTCACTGCAACATGATGGGAGGGGAGAGGGGAGATATACTGGGAGGAGAGGAGGGAAGAGAAACCGCCATTGGTATAGAAAAACAATACAAAACAATAAATGCAAAACAACAAAAAAACTCACTTAAAAATGCTAAAGTTAATTTGCCATGAAGCAAATATCTTGAGAGATCACCCAACACAAATCATACAGTGTGTGTACAGATCACACAATTTATGTGTAGATTGGACCGCCATCACTTCTTAAATGAGTTTTCAGCTGCTTCCAGGTTACAACTGCTCTCATGCAGGAGAGCAGGGAGAGGAATTTTCCTGAAAAAGGACTTCGAAATGGTGAGCTCTGTTTATAGTTCCACACCATCTTACTCCCCCGGGGAGATGACATTTGTTTTAGGGAGGTAGATTTGAATAAATTTGCCTCTTTAGGCGGCTAATCAGTATGCAGAGTTGCATCCAAGAAAAGCCAAATTCTCTCCTATAATTTTAACTCTCTTGGAAAATGTTGGGGTTTAGACTTCAATCGCTCAGGTAGCCTCCCTCCCCCTTCTGCCTGATAAATGCTAACAGCTCCTTCTCAGAACAACAGCCCTACTATTTGTATCCGTGAACTCCATCCTAGGGAAGCTGGCTTTCTGCGCTGAGTATGAACTATGCGACTGGATGCAGCCCAAAGGAACCTCTTCATTCCCAGATGTGTCCAGAGGTGCCCTTACTCAGTGCTGTCTCCATCGCCTCAGTCAAAGTGTCTGCTATTGTCTTTTACTCACAGGATCCTCCAAGACTGCTTGTGCATCTGGGATTCAGTCAAGTCACAGATTTCAGCTTTGCACACAATTATGGTCTGTTAGAGCAGCACTGTAAGGATAAACAGCTAGAGCAGTAAGATGAGAAACAAAACAACAAGACCCACACAGCACTTCTAAGGTAGACTTTGGGGAAATCCAAATGTAGAATCACCCATGTTCTCCTCATCTTCTGAGGGGTCACAACTAGCACACTCACTCTGTAGTAGCAAAAAATGCACCCACATAGTGCCATCCACATGCCCAGGTGAGGTTGCTTGTGACTCAGGTTGAGGGTTTTCACATTGCAGGCTGATTCCAAAGGCACTCACCCCCATCTAAATTCTAGGTGCTCAGACAGAGCACGCCTTCAGCATAGAAACCCCACTCATATCATCTAGTCAAGCTGTCACAGCAGTCGACTCTTAGTGAATGTTTCATCACCCAGGCTCCAAGACATCTAAAGATTCCAGGTTTGGATAGCTACATTAACATTTTCCCATAAACTTCACCCTTTAGTATCTTTGCTTTTAGAATAAGTGATTTAGATTTGAGTCTGAAGAGGTGTTTGGTATTTTTCCATTAACATGACAGAGGCAGATGAAGGAAGAAAGGCTTTATTTTGGCTCCTAGTTGGAGAGTACAATCCATCAGGGCCAGGGAGGTGTGATGATGAGAGCATGAGGCATGTGGTCACATTGCGGCAACAGTCAGGAAGCAGGGAGGCCTGAACTCCAGAGCTCTGCTTGCTTTCTCCTTCAGGTGCCGTTCAGAAACCCAGCCAATGCATAGCACTGCCTGCATCCTAGTCAGGTCTTCCTTCCTTAGTTAAACCTTTCTGGAAACATCCTCATAGACACAGATGTGTATCTCCATGGTGATTCTAAGTCTAATCAAGTTGACAGTGAAGAGTAACCAATGTGGTTGTCGAGACAACTTTTGTCATTAATTGTTTGGGGGAATGTCCATAAAAAATGCTTTATAAACTATATGTTGAGATGATTTAAAAATACTGCTAGTTAATCTTCACTTCTGGGGTCCCAGACTACAGCTCCCTCTAGGATCTGGGTGCTCATGATTGCCTCTGGTTGGGGCACCAGTGTTGCTGTAGAATATTGCATTATGATCTTCAGGGTGTTGGTACTGTTCCCGCCCCAGTTGCCTCAGTTTGAACCAACAAGGAGTCCGTCTGATCTCGTTTTTACCCCAGAGAGATTAGAAACTCCGCTTCTCAGTTCGAGTGCCTCAGTCCTGATTTTGTTCCTCCATTTTTTGACTTTGTTAACTTGGGCAAAGGACTTACCGTCTCTGAACTTCAACTGAGAACAATATCACTGACTTATCATGAGAATTCAGTGAGCTAATATGTGTAAAGGACTTGTTAAAATCTCTAGTCCTGGAGAAATACCATCTAGTTTCTACTATTAGTATTAATTTTAGTGGCATTTCCACTGTATTGTATAATAGAAAGGACATTATGTCTTGAGTCAGATATATTTGGATTTCAATACTGGTTTAGCCACTTACTATTTATGTAATGGTGGGGAAATTATTCTGCCTGTCCAAGGTTTTTTCTTGAATAAGAAAATGGAGATGATAGTTATCTGGTAGGGTTTTTCCTTTGTTTTTTTTTCCCTGAATATGGCTAGTAATAAAAATACTATGAACAAAAAGTAAGTGTATAGTAGACATCTTACAACATTATTATTCTTGTTCATTAATTCCTTTACAGTTGTTTACCATGTGTCTAATCTGTGCCAGATCGATTCTGTGCTTTGTAGACAGAGAGAGTTTTGAAGACCAGTTCTTGCTGTTCCTGCTTATATCAGCTTCCTCTTATACAGACAAAATACATAAGATGAGGAAGGAAATTATCTTAGCTCATGGTCACAGAGATTTGAATCCATGGCTGCTTAGTTCAACCACATTGGTCCCATGGCAAAGCCAAATACTGTGATGGGGAATGTATGGTGAGCAAAACTTCTTATATCTAATGGCGCACAAGCAAGAGAAAGAAAAGCTGTGGAATCCTAACAGCCTCTTCAAAGGCACACTCTCAAAGACCTGACCTCACTTCCTAGAGGTTTAACCACTTCCTAACACACCATCAGCTGGTGATGGACTTTCAGGAGACATTTGAGATCCTGATCATAACAGTGATAAACACATGAGCCAATGTGTATAGGATATAATCAGACAGTGGTGAGAACACTAGAAGGACAAGGCCACTAGAAGGACATGGTTGAGCCCGAGTGAGGGATGGAGAGTTAAGGGAGGAAAAATGATGACTGTGGATATGGTGATGAGGAAAGACCCTTTTGAGGAAGGGCCGCTTGTATCGAAAGCATAGTGTGGAGAAGCAGAGAGGTGCAAGTCTCAGAGAAGCATGCTGTAGGCAGAGACAATGGGAAGGATGGTGACGCAGGGAGAGCTTTGTATATTTGAAGAATTATGAAAATCTCAGAGTGGTGGGTGAATGGTGAGCCAGAGAGAAGGATGGGGATGAGAGAGCCAGACTGGGACAGGGTTGGTCATGATTATTCCACATTGGCCTTGATTTTAAAAGAGATGAGGCAGAAGCATGAAAAACAGTTTAATTTACATATAAACACCTCATCCAGGGCCAGGGCAAGGATTGAACCAAGGAGGACAGGGAGGAAACTTTTCAGGAAACAAGGTGAAAGGCGATGGTGAGGGTGGCCCAGGCTAGGTGGTGGCAGTGAAGATGTTATAACTGCAAGGTGACAAATTTTATTATTACTGACATCGCTTTGTTCACTTATAATTTGTTCCTCAGGTTGTTAGCATAAAAATAACTTTCATTTCACTTAGCATGAGGCAGTTGCAAGTTAACCTTTTCCAAGCTAATATTTTTGAAGAGTTCTTTGGTATTTTTGAAAGGGAAATATCATAAAGAAGAAATTTTATGAAGTGGCCTTTTTTATTCTCCTCACAGCTATGTGGGAGTGAGGCTTATTACTTTTGTGATTTCTCATATTTTCTCATTAAAAAAAAGTCCCAAACAACCTAGAAGAGTAAGAGCATAAACATCCGAGTGTCAAGTAAGCAGTGATGATTTGGAAAATGTCTCATCAATTTGTCTTGGCAGGTTACAGATTATTCCTCCAGGATATCTGCTTCCTGCCCCTCTAATGGGGTGTGGAATTTCCCCAGAGTAGATCCGAAGGCTCCATTGTCAGGGTGGTTATGGTGTTTTATGTAGGTTGCTGCTCATGCTTCTGTTCAGATGTTTTTCTTTGTCAGCATTTGATTGGAGTCTTTCATTTGTGATTTAGTGTCTGTATTAAACTCCATTTGATACTCTGCTTTTCCTTGGGACTCTATTATGCAGAGAAAAAGCTTATGTCTTTTAGTTTTTTTTTTTTTTTTTTTAATCTCTGAGGAGGCGGCTTCTACCATTCCTGCATAGCAAAGGATATTTAGATATTTAGGGCTGATTAATATGGGCTGGGTCACCTCCAAAAGGGTCTGCTAGGAGACCAGTTCATCATGCTTACCATGTAAGAATGAAGCCCAAGGAAACCTTTTAGCAGCCAAACAGGTCACTTGGGTAATAACATAAAACCATTCTTTAATGTCGTATATTTACCCAAAGGCAGAAAACCACAGGAGCATGCATGCATGTAGTTCAGAGAAGTCTTAGAGTGTGGCAAACGGAAATCATTTTCCTCTGTGAGGCTGTGGATGCCTTTTGAGTGGGAAGAGAGAGAGAGTGTGGCTTCTCTTCCTTTATTTGAAGGGGTCTGCTGAAGTTGACACTTGCATCCCATCTCTGTGCTGCAATTCACACTTGCTCCTCTTCTCTGGGTCTCCTTTGTACAACAAAAGATTGGTTTGCAAGATTTTTAAAGTCCTTTCCATTATGCAGCCCATGATAGTTTGGACTAGAAATATTTTCTGAAGTTCATTATTATGTTGGAGAAAGAATGGGACTCAGAAAGAGCTGGTCCCGTAAGTTTTAGAAAAATAACTTTAAAAGAAAAAACAAACCAAAATTCCTAATACCAGAAATGTATTCCTTTTTAGTAGAAGACAGTTATAATTCTCTGCTTAACTGAAATTCTAAGGTGACAAAGCAATTTAAATGTCCTCTATGGTTCATCAAAGCAACCTTCTACGACTTTTATGAATCCTTGTACTGTTGCCCAAAGCTAGTTGAGTCTTTCCATAGAAGCATAGTCCTCCCTGGTATTTCTTAGAGCACCTCTGTCCTAAAGAAGCTGAGACCTTCTTTAAGCAGATGAATAAAATTGTAATACAATTCCAGTTCAACACAGTTGCTTACCATACATGTGTCAGTGTCCTGATTCCATAATCTGCACTGGAAGTAGAACTCTATTCTTGCAGCCTCTTTCCCTCCATTATAAAAGGATTCCATGAAAGGTATTGGGTCATCTAGGTGATGGTTCTTGGCATGACAATAACTAGCAGTCCAGAAGACACAGGAGTAATAGTCACGACATGGGAGAAACACACCATCACCATGCTCTTAAGCGTAGGTAATAGGATCCCTGAATCATGCCTGTTAGAGGTGCCTAAGGTTTTGCTATTTGCTCATCTAGACCTGCTTCAAAATTCCCAGAAAATTACACACACACACACACACACACACACACACACACACACACACACCTACTTTTTTTTGATTTCGCTGTTAGGTTGAGGTATAAAAGAATCCAAACCTTTAGAATCCACTGCAAAATTCTTCATTTCCAGCTGTGCTTTCAAGGATTTGGGTGCTGAATGGACAATCTGCTCAGTGTTTGTTGTACATAAGAAACATAAGGACTTGGTAATTTTTCCCCTTAAAAAGTACCTTCACACACATACTTACATCACCTGTGCTCATTTTTGTAATTCTCTTAAGTGTTACTACGATTGATATTTTATACATGAGGAAATCAAGGGTGATCTTCAATGGGTATGAGTTCTTGCTTCAAACACATTCACCAGCCCCCACACCTTCCTTTTGTAGAAGGTGTTAAACAAGCAAACTGGTTTACTTATAAAAATTAGAAAGTGGATGAAAATATTTGGAGACGTTTTAGCAATATTCCCTTGATCAACCTAGAAGACATTGTAGTATTGTATCCATGAAAAGCACAGGTCAGGCATCTTGTGTCTTATCCATTCTACTCATTTTGTTTTTGTGTGTGTGAAAGTGAATGTTAAGATACACACACACACACACACATTTCTGATATGGTTTGGATATAAAGTACTCTACCAAAAGCTTATGTACTGGTGGGGTTTGTCCTCAGTTGGTAGGGTTATTTGAGGAAATTCTGGAAACTTTTTGGAAGCAGGACTTACTTGGCTTCAGAAAGCCACTGGGATGTGTTGTAGGGATCTTATCTTCTCCCCACCCTTTCTCTGTCTTGGTCTGATTCCTGTCTTCTATGAGATGGGTACCACATCTTCTAGTCACTGAGCAGCCTCACTCTGGACTCAGAATCAACAGGCCATGGACCAGGGACTGAAGTCTCAAAAATAATGAACCAAGATCAACAATTCCTCCCATAAGTTGCTTGCTCAGGTGGTTTTAAGGTTTACATTGTTTTTAATTACAGTTGTGTGTGTGTACGCGTGCGCACACACAGGGCGCACAGGGCAATTAGGAGCAGTATTGGCGCTTGACTTCGGAACCATCTTCCCAATAACTCCCAAGTGAGTTTTCATAAGACTTACAAACACATTGGATTAATTTATCATGCTTTTTTCTTTTTGATGTCTTAGAATATACTTTCTTCAGAGGAAGTGTTCTGTTCGGGTGATTGGATGTTTGCTAATATCCAGATTGAGGTGATATGAGGGTAAAGACAGGGAAATCTGACAGCTTGAGAGATGGAAGGAAGGCAAGAAGGAAGAAAGGAAGGGAAAGAAGAAAGGAAAAAAAGAAGGAAGAAAGGAAGGGAGGGAGCAAGGGAAAGAATGAATGAAAGAAAGAAAAAGAAAGAAAAAAGAAAGAAAGGCAGGCTTTTAAATGTCTTGGGGAAGGTTATATTTATCTGAGTGAAATTTTTTTCTTACTCTCTTTTTTTTATCAGTGGAGGCACAATTTAATATTTCTGGCACTTGCAAGTACGACAATAAAGTGGAGCTAGATGAAAATCTGAAGAATATTCATGTTATGGAGTAATAAACTATGGAGAAATTCCAGTGATTGGCATCTAAGAGTTAATGAGGTCACTTCCTCATTAGTCCTCTCCCTAAGTGAGGAGAAGCAGGAAGCCACTTCACTTGTGAAAGGAACTGGGGCGTCAATCAGAAGCTCATAGATTTTGAGATAATTCTGTGTTTAAACTCTATTTAGTTTCCACAAGGGGACTCTAACCTGCCTAGCAGGCTTAATTAGGCTAACTGCCTAAAAACAGTGTAAAACATATGGGTGTGTTCCCATTCAAGAATCACGTTATGAGCTTTCGCAGAGCGCCTATAGAAAATGAATGAACTTCAAACCAGAGAGCTCCAAACCAGCCTTCCGTTGTTAAATCCCACCAGGGTCCTGGAAGCTGCTCAAAGGGGTTGATCTTAAAGTGGTCTGTATATTACATTTTGTTCTTTGTGTATGAGGATTTGAGCTCTGAAAGCCCTAGGGCGGGGTGTGTGTGTGTGTGTGTGTGTGTGTGTGTGTGTGTGTGTGAGAGAGAGAGAGAGAGAGAGAGAGAGAGAGAGAGAGAGAGAGAGAGAGAGAGAGAGAGAGAGAGAGCGCGAGCGAGCATGAGAGCATTCAGGGGCTGTGTTTAAGCTTAAACTTTTAATGCCCCAAGGGAATGCCAGTTTGTCCTTATACCTTCTAAAAATATTCGATAAATCCAATATTTATTAAGCACTTCTGATATATATTTTAAAGAATACAGAGATAAGACACACTGTTAATTTCCTCAAGGATTTTAATGAGCGTGCTAGCTACATACATAATTGTAGTAAATAGTAGGCTACGGTGAGTGTTAAGGATATGAGTAAACACACATGAGAGCACCAGAGGAGTGATTGATCCTGCCTGATGAGGTCAGTGGGAGCTCTTCTGCTGTCTTTCTTGAAGTTGAGTTTTATAGATGGATGGCAGAAACAGGGTGGACAGGAGGCTGGGGTCTTGGCTCAGTCACTACAGAGCTTGCCACATAAGCATGGGCCTGAGTTTCATCTGTCTGTATCCCCTTAAAAAGCTGGGGTGTGGTGTTGTGTGGCTCTAATACCAATGCTGAAGAGGCCAAGGAAAGAGGATGCCACAGCTCTGTGGCTAGTCAGCTTAGCACTATGGTGAGCTGCACACTTCTGAAGAGACCCTGCCTCAAAAAAGACAGCAATTGAGAAAGTCACTTAACCTCTACTACCTCTGGACTCCAAATACATGCACATATACATGTAAGCACACCTAGGCTTGCTGTGGGATGTTCTGTATGGCAAATGTGTTGCTCTGATTGGTCAATAAATAAAACACTGATTGGCCCATGGCTAGGTAGGAAGTATAGGCGGGACTAACAGAGAGGAGAAAAGAAAGAACAGGAAGGCAGAAGGACTCACTGCTAGCCACCGCCAGGACAAACAGAATGTGAAGATGCTGGTAAGCCGGCAAGGTATAGATTTATGGAAATGGATTAATTTAAGCTATAAGAACAGTTAGCAAGAAGCCTGCCACGGCCATACAGTTTGTAAGCAATATAAGTCTCTGTGTTTACTTGGTTGGGTCTGATCAGCTGTGGGACTGACAGGTGACAGAGATTTGTCCTGACTGTGGGCAAGGCAAGAAAACTCTAGCTACACAGGCTTATACCTATGAACATACACACTACACACACACACACACACACACACACACACACATACACACACACACGCGCGCGCGCGCACATGTGCACACCTATGCATGCACACACACATGCACACATGCCCACGCACTGACACACATGCACACATACAGACACACGCACACAGGAAGGACTTCACTCAAATCTGAGACTCATTCTTTTCATGCCACACACACACAGGTAATTTATAGCCTACATAATGCATAACACCTTTTGGAGAACAGAGTAAGATCCCAAGCTAGTCTGGTAATGTCTGTTGAGAGCAAGGAAAGGTGACTAGCCTGAAGTTTCTTTTGGTCATGAGGTGGGGCCAGGCTGGTGTACGTGTCCATGAACGCAGTTACCTAGTCTCCTGGTTTGAATGAGGATGGCCCCCATAGACTCTTATATCTAAATATCTAGTCCCTAGTTAGATGACTGATTGATGAAGGATTAGGAGGTATGGCTGTGTTAGAGGAGGTATGTTACTGGCGGTGGGCTTTGAGGTTTTAAAAGCCTATGACAGGCCCTGTCTGTCTGTGGTGGTTTGAAAGAAAATGACCCCCAAAGGGAGTGGCACTATTAAGAGGTGTGCCTTAATTGGAGGAAGTGTGTCACTGTGGGGGTGGGTTTTGAGGTCTCTTTTTCTCAAGCTTTCCTCGGTGTGACATGTTGCCTTCTGATGAAGATGTAGCCAGCACCATGTCTGCCTGCATGCTGTTATGTCCCACCAGGATGATAATGGACTGAACCTCTGAAATTCTAAGCTTTACCTAATTAAATGTTTTCTTTAAAAGAGTTGCTGTGGTCATGGTGGCCCTTCGAAGCAATAGAAACTCTAACTAAGACACCGTCTGTCTCCTGCTGTCTCTGCTTCTGTGTCTCTGTTTGCTGCCTGCACATCAGGATGGAAACCTCTCAACTACTTCAGTGCTATGCCTGTCTGCTTCCTGCCATGATGATCGTGGACTAATACTCCAAAACTGTAAGTAAACGTCCAAGGAAATTCTCTCTTCTGTTAGCTTTCTACTTTGGCCATAGTGTCTCCTCACAGCAATAGAACACTAAGATTGCCTGATTGTATCACTTGCCAGAAGCACAGGAAGGAGTATTGGGCTTTTCTATCAGCTGGCCTAGAGGGTGATCTCAAGGAAAAGGAGGAAGGCAAGACTTAAAAGCCAGTAGCTGCAAGCATCAGCAATCAGAGTCTGATGCTCTGAGAGGTCCTCTGGGTTTATCGTACAAGTGTACCATAAAACTATACTGCACTTCGTTTATGTGCAACTTAGAGAAAAGGTCCAGTCCAGCTAGCTTCCCCTCAGACCTACCCTGTGCGACTGTGTCAGCACCGCAGTCCCTGCCCCGCATCCTGGATATCTGGATATCTGAGGTCACTTTCTTGTTCGCTTTTCTGTAAAGCATTTCTTGCCTTTCTTCAGAAAGTTCCAGTATTATGACATAAAGCATCAAATGTCTTAAGAGTAATAAGTTCCTGGATTCCTGAACTTCAAAGAGCTTCCCTTTCACTCCCCAGGATCCACTCTCAAGACACTCTCTGCCGGCCAGCCTGCACTCTGAGTGCTTGAGTCTAGGGCTGAGGTTTCCAGCACAGTGCCTTCACTCTGTACTGCAGAGAAATACTGGAAGAGGCCCAGTGGGTCCTGGGAACAGAATTACCGTCACTGTGTGTGATGGAGTGTTCACGGAAGGCCTGCCTGAGGATATGGCATTTGGGATGTGTCTTGGACAAGCCTTTCATGTCTTTAGAAAAGAACATCGCAGAACAGTAAGACATCACACCTAAGGTCAGAGATGGACTCTGCTTTGAGATAGTGAAGGTATCAGAGGCTGAGGTATAGAGAGGAAGCACTCAGAGGCAAGGTGGTGTCACTCACTGCTGGAGGGTTCATGGAGCAGAATGGGGAGATGTAGCTTCATCTGGCTCCTGTCAGCATCTTATTTATCTTTAGTTTTCAAGTCCTGTTTCTTTCACTCATCTTTTATTTTCTTTAATGGATTTTCCTGATCCTTCTCCTCTGCTTTATAGCTAAGGCTTTCAAAAAAGTTATAGTAATTCAGTCTCATACATATGTACACATCTTTTATTCATTTTTCAGTCCACATAATCATATCCTACAAGCTGGGTCTGCTGTCGTCAAGGTTGTTGCTACATTCAGAGGACATATTTTAGTACTAATTTCACTTTGTTCTCTCTCTGGGTATGAATTATTGACCATTCTCTTCTTGAAATTCTCCTCCATTGGTTTTTGAGGCATGGTGTGCTCCCGAGGGTCCATTTTTGGATGTCTTCCTGCCTTCACATTCTCTTCTCACAATGCCATTCACTTTCATGGCTCCGATCATCTTCTGTGTGCTGATCAGTCCTTAATATATATTTCTAGGCTAAGGTGCTTTTGTAAAATTCAGTTCCAGCCCATATATCAAAGTTCTTACTACCTACTTTGACTGTCTCAAAGGTACTTGAAACTCATCGTGTCTATAACTCACTTTCTTTCCCCCATAAAGTTACTTCTCTTCTCTTAAGGTAGTGATGAAGCAAAGAGTCTGAGTTTCCAAACTAAAGTTTGTTTCAGTTTGTTCAAATTGTCATAAAGTCCTCGGATTCAACTCCCACTTCCCTAGTTAAAATATCCCCAACTTTAGTTCCATTTACATTCTCAGAGTTTCTTTGGTTGTCAACTTGAATCATTCCTCAGGCCCTGGGTCCCTGTTCTGGTCTCGAATAAATAGCCTTCTTCCAAGATCCCGTGGCTACATTTTCACTGCTCCTTCAAGTATTTAGTGGTCTTTTGGGGAATCATTTGGACACATATTTCTGAGGACTGCAAGAAGCTTAAGAAGAAAAGTGTGTCTTTACTCTCCCTCTATCTGCTGTGCTTATCATGGCGCTTGCCATATTGTAGATGCTGACTAGATATGAGTTGACTTCTGACAGAAGGGAAGCTACTCTGCAATATTAAGTACAGGTTTCCAGTGGGGTGTCAACCACTTACTACCATGCTAAGAGGGTGCTGAAGTGGTCTTCAGAATGATGTCTTATGTCTCCTTAGCAAGGCAGTGCTTAAGAATATAGGGGAGGTGGACAATGAACCAGGGCCTTGAACACAGTTTTTCTCTTTCCTGGCTTGATCTTCTTAGCTAGGCTTTCATCATGAGCACAATGTCTGCTTGGACTTTCTGGAGCACAATCCATAAAATGTCAGTTATGAATGTAACCAGAATGATAGTATCAGATACCGAGCCCAGCTTGATGTTTATTTCCAATCCTGGACCCATGACGTATGATAAGAAAGTGGAGCTATATAGGAGATTGCAGTTACCAATCAGAATATGAGACTCAAGTACAAGAGAGGTGTAGTTTCTCAGAATAAATGGGAATTATAGTACCAGGAGAAGGCAGGACTTCTGGACTGATATTATAGTGTGCACATAATAAAATTAGTGATTTAAGCCTTCTTTGTATCTACTTTGTAACATTTTATCAAGTACTTTACATGGATTTTTTGCCGAATTCTCACAATTCCCCACTATTTCAATTAAATTATTTCTTTTATGTTAATACTATGCTCAACTAAAGAATGGCTCATTTACGGTCTTTTTTTTTTTGTTCACATGGTCACAAATACAGAGGAAGAGATATGACTCCAATGTCAGTTCTCTTTCTCAAAGGTGTCCAAGCTCTTGGTTGTTCCGTGAGATTTCTACTCATGCTCCCAAAATGGCTGCTATAGCTCTGAAGTACCACTAGCCTAGTAAAAACGTCAGAATGGAATGTGCTGCTTCTTGTGCATCTTGCCCTAGGAAGAAGGAACCACTCACAAAGAGTATCTTCGCAAATTCCTCAAGGAGCAAATGAGCAGATTAGGATGCCATTTCATATCAGTTTCTGAGTGAGCGAAGACGGAAAATCAAATCTTTGGCATTTTTAGCCTGTGGTGTTTCTGTCCCATTCCAAGCCAAGAAGACAATGGAGGAACAGCTGTTGGGAAGCGACACTGGAATTTGCTGCAGTGTGTAATGTTTTATTGGCATATGTTGCTAACTAGCAATGATTAAAAACACAAGGACACTTCTGGTTATCCCAACAGGAAGTCTGTAGTTAGACCATCTCATCTCCCCATTGTTTTGGCAGCTGACTCAGTATGACCTGTCCTGCTGTGGTCAGTGCTGCTGCTATGGCTTCCAGCCATGAGGCTGCTGATATTGTGTGCACTGCTCTGCACATAACACTTCACTGTCAGTCAGGAAGGAGGCTGCTGGAGGCGGCCTTTGTCTTCCAGTCTTTCTCTTATAAAGAAGGGAAGTATTTCTCAGAATCCCCAACATTTCTTTCTCCTGTTCCTGGCAAGAAGGAATGGGCTGATACGATCGCTGCAGATTAAACATGGAGTCATAACACTTACCACAGCAATGCCACATAAAAATGAGCATGGTGTTCCTCAGTGTACTGGAGCCTAGAAAGGAATGAAGGGTGCGAGACATTTGTTTCCCTTCCAGAAGACTGTCCAAGATAGCTCCCTGGCCCCTGGATCTTTAGACTGTGCAATCCCATAACTGCTAGTTCTTCTGAGCCAATATTTGGCCTAGTTCAGTAAATACTGCTATGCATTAGAAATATGCCTGGTAATATATATAAAAGGATGTATCAGAGGAGCTCTTGATCTCCAAGGATTTGTATTCATATATTAAAGAAAATGTACGTAGCTGGTGTATATGTTTGAGTGTGTGGTCTTCTTACAGTTTGCATTTTCTTCTTAGGATTAATGTCTAAAAGCTCACAAATCTTTGGAAGTTTGATCAAACAAGAATAACATTTCAGAACTTATTTTCTTTGTCCTTGCCATCTAAACCTTGAAAAACTTTTTGATGGTTGGTGGCATTCATTGGCATGCTCGTCACAATTCCCTAAGGAAAAACAAACAACATCTTAACAATAGCACACCATTCATAAGAGGTAAAAGAGACAGTGAGGTCTCGATGTCCATCCCAGTAGGTGACTGCCATATTTGACATTAGGGATGGGAGTTGTTGACACAAGTTGTGCCTTCATCAATTATTTTAAGATATAAACAAATTAACTTAAAGACTTTAATGTACTTGATCTGTTACTAGGCAGTTGACTGGGGTCCTACTCTGCTCCAGAAGAAATCATGGAGAGGTGAGTGGTTTTGTTGTTGTTGTTGCTTTGTTTTTTTGAACATTTTTTCCTTTGACTGTGACAACAGCAAATGGTGGCAACAGACAGGAGGAAGCAGGAGCAGGTGGTGCCTTGTAGTGGTTCAACTCTTCTGCCCTTAACCCCGGGACCATTGGCCCGGCTGATGTAAGCCTAGGAAGTTGCAGTTCCTCGGCCCTTGATAGCAGCTAGTATCACAGGTCTCCGCCTAGGGAGTCGAAGACACTTGGCCCTTAAGGCCAGTGCTGCTGCCTCTGCTAATGTTACTGTCAGTGATGCCACCACTGTCTGCTCCTGCTGCTCTGCCTGGGCTCGGAAAGCTCCCTCTCTGCCTGTCATGGCAGCCTGCTGGGTTCTGCACTCTGGCTCCAAGGATGCGCCATTTCCATGTTCTCTGCCACTGTCAAGAACCCAGAGGTTCTCAGGGCTCCTAGTCTCCAATGCCCTTCCCTTCCCTTTCAGTTGTGAACCAGCCAGCCGTTTGCTGCTTTTGCAGTCCTCTTCCTGACTGGAAAGCTGGCTCAGCTAAAAGTAAATAAACAACAACCCCCCCACCCTAAACATACAAACAAAAACCAAAGACCACCAGATGAGAAGTGCTTTTATTGATCCTAATATTGGCACACGAGGGAAGGCATTCAGGATTGCAGAGGACATTCCCAGTCAACGAGGGAACGGAATAGTGCCATTCCCTCTCTCCTCTATGTATTCAGAGGAAAATAAATAACATAGTGGTTACAACAAGAACCTAGGAACTTATTGTAGCACTAATTAAGATTTTAACACTTTTTTTTAAAGTAAGGCTTAACACCTGCTGGGTGAGGCTCTCTCATCTGTCTGTGACTCTGTAAATCTATTCTGTTGCTGTCCTGAAACACAGAACATGTACAAGGTGAGCTTACAGGCCCTGGGTTGGCACTTCCCAAACATCGGTCTTTTGTAGCAAATTGTCTACTGACTTTTGAATGGTGTTTCTCACTGAATTCTAGACTGTGATAAAAGTTATCCTTTATCTTTAAAAGATTTCACTGTTTTCTGGCTTAGTTTTGGGCTTCAATTTGTTTTCTAACTCTTAAGCTACATATATTCATACCCACCAAACCCTAAGCATTTCCTGTAACTTAAAAATGTAAATGGCAGATGGCTGAAGAAAAGATAGCTTTAAAATATACAAATGCACAGTTATTTTGGGTTATCTTTCACTGGTAAGAAATTATAGTTTTCTATTTTATGACTTTTAGAAGTTTTAGATGTTTGCGAATAATCTTTGAGCATTTTATTCCTCTGCAAAAACATGTGAAGGTTTTTTGTTTGATGGGTAAAAAGTCTTTTCTCTGAAACCACAGTTTTCAGTTTCTTGTTTTAGTGCTGACAAATTTGTCAGGATGTGTCCATGATTGCTGATTTAGAAATATCTCCTTAGAGTTCTAGAATTCTTGTTCTGTTTTAATGTTAGGGGATTTTGGCACACACACACACACACACACACACACACACACACACACGTACATATAGATATGTATTTTTAAAATTTCTTATGTTCCGTTTTTTTTTTTTTTTTTTTTTTTTTTAAGATGGGGTTTCTCTGTGTAGCCCTAACTGTCCTGGAACTAGCAGCCCTGTAAATCAGGCTGTCCTCTGCCTTCTCAGTGCTGGGATTAAAGGTGTGAACCACCACCACATGGCTTGTCTTTGTCTTTTGACTTGAATGTTGTTTCTTGTCATGAAGCTGTAGCTATATTATAAGTTTAGACTCTAATGTGACTGTATTTTTTATGGTAGAAAATAATTTATTTATATTTTTATATTTGCTAACAATTCTGATTTATTCCTGGAATATTTTTGTTGGCTATTTGTTGGGCTCATGTTCTTTTCCTCCTGCCTTGATTCCTATCTTTTAAATAATTTTTAAAATTTACTTCTATCATTTAAAAATGTTTTTCCTTTATTTTCATTTTATGTGTATGAGAGTTTTACCTGTTTGTATGCCTGTGTACCATGTGTTTGCAGTGCCCATGGGGACTAGAAGAGGATATTAGATCTTTTGAGACTCAAACTACAGGTAGTTATAAGCCACTGTGTGGGTGCTGGGAATCAAACCTGGGTTCTCTGGAAGAGGAGCCAGTGCTCTTAAAAGCTGAGTCATCTTTCCAGCCCCTGCTTCAGCCACTTTTGATAAAAGTACATGAATATGATTGAAATATTATGGGTGAAGTTGGATACAGGCTTAGTAAAAAAATAAAGATTTTCTGATTGTCATGGGTAGACATACTAATTTAAAACAATTGCTTTGAAGGAAAGTCCTTTACTGAATGGATTCAAAACTGTATCTTGGACTTCCAGGAAAGTACTTTGGTTAAACTCTTCAGAGAACAGACTGCAGTGTGTGACTGAACAGAGTGGGGAGTGGGGTTGAGTCTTTAGAGGAATTATCTGCACAGGCAAAACCATCAGCTATCACTATCTACAATCAGCCCCAGGACAAAGATCTAGTTAAATGTAACTGGAGAGGAGAGTTGGGCTGCTCTAGGGTTGTGCCATGCTTCTAAGTTTGAAAACTCTCTGTACCGCTGCCCTTGGTTTATAAAGACAGCAGTGAGGATGATGGAAGAGGAGTGGCTAGGGCTGAAGATCTAATTAGAAAGGAATTAGAGTTAGTGTTAGATATGCCTCCTTGTGTGACTGGTAGATGGTATTTTTAGAAATGTGCTTAAATCAGTTTTGAAAGAGAACTATGATTAGAGGGTCTGTGGATGTTTTCCTTGAAAAGACAACTGGATGACTCTCTTTAGCTATTTACTAATTTACCACACCAATGTTTTTGCAGTGCAGTGGAGTTAAAACTTGTGTGCTTCTTAAGAACAAGGATAGATGTTTGTGTGTGTGTGTGTGTGTGTGTGTGTGTGTGTGTGTGTGTGTGTGTAAATATCAAGTGTTTTTATCCTATAATTAAATAGTGATATTAATTTTATTAATTGGAATCGAGAACTCTTGAGGGCTTGTGAGATGATGGGTAAGTGGTTAAGAGCACTTGCTGCTTGGAGGGCAAAACAGAGTTTGGTTCCAAGCACCTACACCAGGAGGCTCACAATTCTAGCTTCAGGGAATCTGATATACACTTCTCTTTTACCTGGGCACCCAAATGAACACACACACAGACAGATACATAGACACCCACATATGAATAAAAAATAATAAGATAATAAAATTTTTGCCTCTTTCATGGTGTCTAATCAATCTCTTACTTGTCACATTATTTTATTTTGCTTCCAGTATCAGATAGGGTATTGAAGAAAATTCTTACTCATTTATTTATTATTTTACAAACAAAGGCCTTATATTCCTTCTGAAGTATAATTAAAAGCACTATTAATATAATGAAGATGAAGTTTTCCCTTTTGACATTAGTTTAGCTAGCTTTCAAATACATTTATTCAAAAGAGACATTAACTATCATGGTAGTTCATCCCTCTTCTTATAGCAAGCCCTGTGGCTGTATCATCCCCGTGGTCCATTAATCTCTTACTGCAGAACCCTGAAATTGTGTTGGTTATAAGTAATCATAAACTGTCAGCTTTGAAAAGCTAACATTTGTTAGCTTCATGGGCATGAAAAAACTAGTGATAAGTGGGGTTGTTAAAAAGTCAAATTAAATGTTAATTGATGCAAGGGCACAAAGCATTAAGGCACTTAAGAGTTTACATGTAGGCACTACATTTATTAGACCTGACAAATTGTTCTGAAGACTTTCCATAGATATTTGCATTTATAATTTTTTTGTACCACTCTTCTTTATGTAGGCATGACAATTCAAAACCAGTTTGAATACTGTTCTTGTTAGAGGTTTACATAGTCTTATATGAAGCCACAGGCAAGATTCTGACTCCATTGTATATATTTACAATGTTTTATTTTTAAACAGTGTGGTGATCTAAGAAAAGAATCAAAGAACAGACTACCCTAGAAATTTGCATAAAGAGAAAAGGACATGCACACTCTTGGGGAATTAAAGAGAAGATTCTTTCTTAATCATCTCATACATTTAAATTACTCAAATTTGCATAAATGCTGAAGTGTGAATTGTTACTTTAAAAAAAAATCCAATTCCTTTCAGACCATTGCTAATTATTCTTGGCTAATGTGGTAAAGTTAAAGGCACAGAAAACCATTGATATTCCTTGGCTGTCTTTCCCAGAGTGCTGACAGAAGGACGGGCAGTTTAGATTCTCTGTCTGATAGACAAGGCACAAGTGGGCTGCCATGGTGTGATGGAGACAGATTGTGTCTTTGGCTGCTCATACACTGCAAAAAATAGGAAAGCATTGTGTGTAGCTCAAGCAGGATCACATTTTATAGAAACTGCTCACAAATCATCTGGTTTTGCTGCATTTTCTTGTCACTAGAACTGATCTAGAACCAGTTGGGAGTTGGATTCTGCTTGGTACTTTTAAATATGTCACATTTTCACAAACTTGTTGCTTATAAAGTAATGGCAGATATGGCAACAAACAAAAGACCAAGGCTGTCTGAAGCACTCTTAGGTGACTAGTGATTTTTGGCTCATCCTGTCTATGGAAATTATCATGGCCACAAACATGGAAATTCCCACCATATTCATGTTTGTAGGGCAGTGGGGGGGGGGGATAGAATGCACTCCCTTGCATAGAATTTCTAGGACTGTGATTTTTTTCAACTGCTCTGTGGATTCTAGCACTTAGTACTGACATGCCATTGGAGCAGCCTTTTTATCTTGGTAGGATTTTCTTTCTTCTTGATCACAATATATTAGAATTTGTAGTTTTCCCCAAAGTAGGACTCCAGAGAAACATTGCCATTTCTGGAAAGAAGTATGAGAAACATCTACCTGCTAGAAATATACATGTGTTTGTATGTAAACTTTGAGAAATTAAACAGAATTTAACAGATATTATTGAATGACTATATATATACTGTCTTAGTTAGGGTTTCTATTACTGAGAAGAGATACCATGACCATGACAACTCTTAGAAAGGAAAAACTTTTAATTGGGGTGGCTTACATTTTCAGAGGTTTAGTCCATTATCATCATGTTTTGACATGGTGGCATGCAGGCAGACACTGAGCTGGAGAAAGCATTGAGAATCCTACATCTTGACCCTAAGTCACCAGGAAATGAACTGCCACATTGGGCATGATTTGAGCATATATGAGACCCTGAAGCCCACTCCCACAGTGACACACTTCCTTCAACAAGACCATATGTAAGCAAAGGTTTTCACTGAGACCGTTGGCCATCTCCCAAATAACCACATAGAGACTTATTATTAATTATAAATGTTCATTTGATAGCTTAGGCTTGTTACTAACTTGCTCTTACAACTTATATTTGTAGCTGGAGGGCTTCTCTCCAGGTTCCCCAAGCCCCGCAGCCCCACAATCCACTTATAAAATAATCAATCAGACGCTTATATCACTTATAAACTGTATGGCCGTGGCAGGCTTCTTGCTAACTGCTCTTTTATCTTAAATTAACCCATTTCTATAAATCTATACCTTGCCACGTGGCTGGTGGCTTCCCGGCGTCTTTACATGCTCTTCTCCTGGCGGTGGCTGCAGTGTCTCTCTCCCAGCCTTCCGCCTCCCAGAATTCTCCTCTCTCCTTGTCCCACCTACCTCCTGCCTGGTCATTGGCCATCAGTGTTTTATTTACATAGAGTGATATCCACAGCACTTCCCCTTTCTTCTTTTTTTTTAAAAAGGAAGGTTTTAACTTTAACATGGTAAAATTACATATAACAAAACAATTACCGAGCAAGAATTATAGTTACAATATTAAAGAAGATGTCCTATCTATCTTATATTTGTGAGTTTAAGGTTTTATAGCTAACTTATCTTTTATCATAACTGAGGAAATTACGACTATCTAGTCTTCAACCACATCAAAGACCTGAGAAGGAACATAATGGTACCTGAGAAATGGTAGATGGATGCAAGCAACTTTCGGGAATCTTGCAAGAGTAGACCAAGACAGCTGGCAGCCTGGACAGTCACCTAATGTTTCTCAGCATTGTTGGTGCATTCAAATTGGCTACAGGCCTAGAGTATCTGACAGACCATTTTTAGAAGCAGGAATTTTAAGAGACCATCTTACCCTGTCTTGGCAGAGTACAGTGGTCGCTTTCCTTGTGTCCCGCTTGTCCAGAAAGGACAGCATTGCATTTGTACTGTCAGCCATCAAGGCAAGGGCAGTTCTTTGCCCAGTAGGCCATTTTGTGCCAAAAGACAAACTTCCAAATGGAAATGTCTTAGAAGCCCAACATTCTCTCGGGATCAATTGGTGCAGCCAGGAGCAATTGTGTCTCACGTCAACAGAATTCTAAGTTATTTAAATGCCATATTTTCCAGGTCTATGAAGTGTTTGAAGATTACCTATCTATCTGAAATATATCTATGTATACCTAGAAGACTTAACTAACATGGCTACAAATATGATTATCATAGATGACTGATTATTAATCTATTTTTAATCATCCATTACAATTTTAAATGAGTTAAACATAATACCTCAAACAAGAATAGAAATATATATATACAGTATAACAAAATTAACTTTAAGTTTGTATCAATAAACCAAAATTTTTACCAATGTAAAACATTTTAAACATAAACTAAAATCTATACCAATGTAAAACATTTTAAACAAGTTGTTCTTTAAAAGTAGGTTCATTAATCTACCCTTTTATCTTATCATCTCCATATCCTCCTATATATCTATATTATATCCCCTTTTCTTTTTTAGAAAGAGATCACATTTATAATCAACCTGTTTTAAATAAAAATATTGGTTTTTCTCTGTCCCACACCAGAGGGCTCTTCTGATTTGGGACACAAGAATCTTTTAACCATTTTTTTTTTAAAGCAATATGTCTGGGTTTAGAGGGGGAGTGAGCCAATTCCACCTCTAAAGCCAGCTTGGTATATTTGGGAATTTGGGCGTAGCATCTCTTACTACTTCCTGCTGGAGGGGGGCGCTGTATCTTATGGGGATACAAAGAAAATTTTAGACCTATGGGTAGTCCGTGAGGCTGTATTGTGTGAACCAGTTGCCTTGAAACCGGTCTGGATGTTGGATCATCTGGGCCATGGTGTCATCGGAGACCTTTCAGGGGGTCTTGGCTGGTGAAACCTGATGTATCTTAATCTGGAACAAGTCCACAGCCTCTGGCTTTCTGTGGAGACAAAAGCAGAACTTCTTTTCCAAAGTAACATATCCTTATATCCAAATTTTGAAGTCAAGGTACTTTTAAAATATACATTTTGGCGTAACTCAACAGCTTTTGTAATCAAATGTTTTTCTTCAGTTACGAATATCAAAGACAACATAATCCAGATTCTCTGTGTGGTAGTCATCGTTACGTGGCTTATTTTTTATATTACCTTGAGCCTTGAGCCTATTGCTTTAAACTGTACCATTGTAAGCCTGAAACGGCGCTGTGGCTGCTGGCTCCGCCCATTTCAGCTTCCCAACATGGCAGTGGTACATTTTCCGCCAGCTCTGGGAGTCATCAAGTCTCAGAAATAGTGGGTCTAAGCTTTTATCAAAGCAGCATGTAGCCCAGAAACCTCTTTTTTTTTTTTTTAAATACTAGTAAAGACTAAATCTACCACACAGCTTAATTTGCCGCTGGCAGATGCCTCATTTCCGCCATACTGCCGGTCAAACGCACCCGCCAGGAACCCGCCAGTGTTCAAACCTGCGTTTTGCGGCGTCTAGCTGCTCATATGAGACAAGAAGCAGGAACCTGGTTTTGGCTCTGTTTAGAATTGGTTATTAAATATTCTCAGGTTTAAGGTGGAAACTCGAGCCGTTGGGCGCCATTTGTAGCTGGAGGGCTTCTCTCCAGGTTCCCCAAGCCCCGCAGCCCCACAATCCACTTGTAAAATAATCAATCAGACGCTTATATCACTTATAAACTGTATGGCCGTGGCAGGCTTCTTGCTGGGATTGAAGACTAGCAGTTATAGTTACAACTTAGTATATATAATATCTTAGATAGAACTTATTAAGTATTAGGTTCAGGTTCTTTAGGATAGGACACCTTTGAATGATCTTTATAATATGCTGTTTACCTATGCTCTATACTTCTCTGGATTTTAGTATGTGTTTCTTGCTTGATATTGTTTGCATTGGTTGTAGTTACATCTTATCTAGGTCATTATCTCTCATTATTTCTGGACAATATTTGATAACCATTCCTTTGTATATAGTCTTGTATTAGTTTAGAACCTTCTTATTTAGACAAAAAGGGGGAGATGTAGTGGGTAGCCATTCCAACTTGGTTCTGGAAGTTCCAACCCCCCATTGAGACTCTGGCAACTGTCACGCCTACGAGGCGGGGCGAGGGGGAGGCGCCTGGGGACCGGAGAGCTGGATGGGCCAGCGCTCGCTCTGGGCGCTCTCTCGTGCCGGGACGCTGACCAGTGCAGATTGACTGTGTAGAGCTCCGGAGAACACCGTTGGACTGCATTACACCTTCCCCAGACCCTGCGACCTACCCATTACTTAATTTGTGAGTTTCGCCATTAAATAAATATCCTTTTAACTACGTGGAGTGGCCAAAATAATTTCTCCAATATATATTAACCTACATTTCTCATCTATGCTCTACCTTTTTTCCAGCACAGCATGTTCATCTTGCTTCTCTCTACATCTTGCTGGCGACTCTACCCTCTTCTACCCCCACACTCTTTTTTTGTCCTTCAGTCCTGCCTAACCTTTTCCTGCCTAGATATTAGCTAGTCAGCTTGTTATTAACCAATGAGAGTAATTCGTATTCACAGTATATCAAGAGATTATTCCACAGCAGCCATACCTACTCCAACAAAGCCCAACTTCCTACTAGTGCCATTCCCCATGAGCTTATGGGGGCCATTTACATTCAAATGACCACAGATACCCAAAGAAATGTAAAATACAGTTGCATCTGTTAGGCTCCAATAGCCTACTTGAAAAGGGGTGATAAGTGAAGCAATAGTGCCATTGTGTCCCCCTTATTCAGAAAACTCATCGCAGAAGCTGTGCTTTCCATTCTAGATGTCTGTGAATCTGAAATTGCCACAAACAGAAGTTAATTTGGACAGTGGTAGCTTCTGTAACAAATATTCCCTAAATTCTCCATGATTTAAGAGAAAAAAAATGATTACTTATAGTTTACAAAACCACTCTGTGTAAATTTCTGGTCTTCCAAGTAGTGATTCTTGCTGGAACCAAACTTCCTCACATCTTATGATTTCATCTCTGTATGCAAATGTTTCCCAAGATAATTGTGGTTTTCTAATTTGAGCTTTAAAAGAGTGTGGAGGATCTTCCACAGGAAGTGTACAATGGCACAATCACACATCAGTTCTGCCTGTGTGTTTTTTGGAGAAGACATACCCACAGCTTGTTTCAGTGAGGCTGAGAGAATTGATCCAGGAAGAAAAGGAAATGTGTGTGTGTATGCTTACCAGTTTCTACCATGCTCTGCTCTTTTGGTTATCATATGTGTCTGTGTATATCTATCAGTAGTTGCTTCATAATAATCTCCTAGTGACAAATATGTTCTAGAACAAGTACGTAATAAAAAACCCAATGTTTCACTTATGAGTACATGTATGGGGATGTGTAGATATGTGTGCATGAGTGCACATTCTCAGAGGCCAGAAGAGGGTGCGGTATCCCCTGGAGCTGGAGTTACAGGTGATAGTGAACTACCTGACATGGGTGTTGGGAAACATGCTTGAGTCCTCTGCAAGAGCAGAACACACTCTTAACCACTGAGGATTCTCTCTAGCTTGATCTACTTGAATCTACCCTGAAAAGAAAAAAGAGAGGATATAGATATGATATAGATTAAAAAGGTAGGTTATTGAATCTACTTTTAAAAGACAACTACTAGTTTTAAATACTTTACATTGGACTGATTTTTATATATTGTATACAAATTATATATGTTGATATTGATATTGTTAGAAAATGCAGCATTTCTAATCTTGTTCAGGATATTGTACCTAAATAAACCTATAGTTTATTTAGCAATGTAATGCAATTTACTAATCCTTGAATGTTATTATTATCAACTATTAGGATATAAAGAAATGAAAGTTAGTAGTGAGACTTCACAATTGAACTTGTAGTCATATTACGTCTGTTCTCAAAGTCAAGCAGAGATATAAATAGACAGATCATCTTCAAACCCTTCAGAGATCTACAGAATATGGCATTTAAAATGTTTTAATAACAGATTTTTTTTTCTTTTTTTTATGACTATGAGACATGTCAGCTCCTGGCACCACCAATCTACTTCAGAGAAGGTATGGGCATTGAAGAAACTGCATACGGAGTTAACTTTCATTGTGGCAAAAGTTAGCCACTGGGCAAGAAAGTGCCCTTGCATCGACTGCTGACAGTATATGCTATCCAAAATGGACAAACAGGACACAAACCAAAAGATTACCAATCCTTGCCAAGACAAGTGTGGTTGCAGATTTGGCAACAGGTGTCCCCTGAGGCCAGGACAGTATGGCACCATCGCTGATATGGCTTTGCAATCTGGAAAAGGTACAGTGCTCCTTTCTTTGAAGGCAGCTGAACAGGCAGTGGACTGCTGGCTTCTGGTGTGTAGTGGAACAGTAGCTGAAACAGTTATTCTTGAAGGAATAACTACTCTGATAAAGTCTAGCCTCTCAATGGTAGACTGGCATTTAATAAAAGAGATGAAACCACCCATAAGCGGAGAAGAATGGGATGCCAAGATGAAGCCACCCACAAACTGAGAAGAATGGGAAGCTGAATTTCAAAAACACCAGCAATTTCCAGAAATTGAAATCCTGAATCATGACAGGACACTGGTGGAATTCGATTTTATCTGGTACATGGAATACTTGCACTGAATTTGTAAAGTAGGATGTACACAAGGCACTGTAGGCCTTGTGTACATCCTACTTTACAAATGAGTTTGTCAGATACACTAAACCTGTAGGCCAAGGTACAGAGAAACCTTGGGTAACTGTTCAGGCCCTGGCTGTTTCTGTCATAATTCATTTTTTAGAAGTCACTTGTTTGCACTTCCTCTTTTACTAGGTAATATTATTTCCTTTTTGGGTCTTTGATGTAGTTGAAGACTAGATAGTTATAATTTTCTTTGGTTATGATAAAAGATAAATTAGATAGGAAACTTTAGACTCACAAATATAAGATAGATGATAGAATATTTTCTTTAATTTTGCCAAATATAGACTAGATACTATAACTGTAATTCTTGCTTGATAACTATTCTATTATATATAAATTTACTATATTAAATTTAAAAACCTTCCTTTTTCATTAGATAGAAAAGGGAAAGTGCTGTGGAATGTCATTCTGTATGCTGTGATTGTGTGTTGCTCTGATTGGTTTATAAATAAAACGCTGATTGGCCAGTAGCCAGACAGGAAGTATGGGTGGGATAAGCAGACAAGGATAATTCTGGGAAGAGGAAGGCTGAGTCAGGAGTCACCAGCCAGACACAGAGGAAGCAAGATGACAAGGCAGTGTAGCTAGAGTTTTCCTGCCTTGCCCACAGTCAGGACAAATCTCTGTCACCCGCCAGTCCCACAGCCACTCAGACCCAACCAAGTAAACACAGAGATTTATATTGCATACAAACTGTATGGCCGTGGCAGGCTTCTTGCTAACTGTTCTTTTATCTTAAATTAACCCATTTCTATAAATCTATACCTTGCCACGTGGCTGGTGGCTTACCAGAGTCTTTACATGCTGCTGGTCATGGCGGTGGCTGCAGTGTCTCTCTGCCTCAGCCTTCCGCTTCCCAGAATTCTCCTCTCTCCTTGTCCTGCCTACTTCCTGCCTGGCCACTGGCCAACCAGTATTTTATTTATTGACCAATCAGAGCAATTTGACATACAGACCATCCCACAGCAAGGCAGAACTGAGAAAAGGTACCAAGCCATGTGGCTAAACATAAATAAGAATTATGGGTTAATTTAAGCATAAGAGCTAGTCAGTAATAAGCCTGAACTAATGGCCAAGCAATTATAATTAATAAAAGCCTCTGTGTGTTTACTTGGGGGATGTGAGTAGTAGAGATTTGTCCTGACCACTGGCCAGCCGGGACACAGGAAAACTTCCAAATAAAAAAACCAAGCTGTGTTTCTTATCTTTTATACAGAAGGCTAGAAATTGATTTCCCACACTTCCCCAAAGGGCACACCCAGAGACAGCATATAGTTCCACATTCCTCACCTCTTGGGAGCAGAGTACTTCTTTGCAGAGTAGAATATGACTTCATGCTATCTGGTAGTATGAACTAAAAAGAAAACCTATCACATGGCTCTTCCTACGAAAATATATTACTGCTGTCATAATGTGCCACACACAATTGCCATGGGATGTCTTTCTGTATACTGTGAATGTATGTTTCTCTGATTGGTTAATAAATAAAGCTGCATTGACCTATGGCAGGGCAGGATGGAGCCAGGTATGAAAATCCAAGAGAGAGAGTGAAAAGAGAAAGGAGAGTAAGGGGAGACGCCAAACCACCATTGAAGGAGCAGCATGTAATGGGACGCAGGTCAAGCCATGGGATATGTGGCAATACATAGACTAATAGTGATGGGTTGAGTTAAGTTATAAGAGCTAGCTAGTAAGAAGTCTGAGCCATAGGCCATACAGTCGGTAATTAGTATAAGCTTCTGAATGATTCAGGGCCAGGCAGGACATAGGAAAACTTCCAGCTACACACAATGGTAGACTAAAAACTCCTGTGGTCAAAGTGGAGTAGTGAGAGAGATGGTTGCTTCTGGTCTACAGCCCCTTATGACTTCTAGCAGTGGGTATGATGAAGACTATCTGGCCTGTAAAAGAAGTTCATTTATTGGATTTTGAATCTTGTCTATGGAAGAAATTTCTTTTGTCCTGTATTCCCCAAAGTTGTTGATTCCACTGGAAATTCTTCTTTGTTTATTACCATCCGGGTCACAGAGGATGTGGGAAGTGGACTATGCTCTCTTCAGCTGCACAGCTCACAGTCACTAGTTACTGATGCAATTTTACTATATCCAGGTAGTATGGTAAGGCAAGGAAATATATGGCTTTGGAATCCAGACCCAGCTTCTTTGGCTATAAATTCATCTTAGGAACTTAGTGGTTGTCTGACCTGTTCATTTCTCACATGCTCCTAAAGTTCTTTACCAAAGGCAGTTTGTTTGTCCCTTCCTTGCTCTTGGAAATAGAATCAATGGAACTTCTTGTCCAGGGCATTACTGAGATCAAGCCTGCTTTCCTGTTCCTTGTTAAACAGTGTTGAGATCACACAAAGATTAGTTAGCTGTTAGCTCCAGGACATTCTTGTTCCTGAAAGGTAATACTGTGAAAAATTAATGCAGCCACTTGTCACAGTTTTTCATCAAGGTCATTACTCTGCTGTGTCCAGCAAACCAAAACTTTGAAAATCCCCAAATACATTTTATTTTGTTAACACGTATTGTGAATTCTAGAGATGTCATGGTGATTGTTTGTTTATCCTTAGTATTAATCAGAGGTTTGCCAGTCAAAAAACTAAGGTGTGACAGTCTAGAAAAAAAAGACTTGATTTTTGTTTGATATCACTACAGTGATGAGAAGCCTCTTTGTGGGAACTCTTATTTAAGAATTTAAAAGTTTTACTACTCACTGAAACACTCTGTGGTCCTAAACACCCCCAGTCATTGAGAAGAGCCAGGAGGAATACATGAAATCCTAAAATGAAAAATGCCTATGCTTTCAGAGTCCGTTTGAATTTCTATGTTTTAAGGCATTTTTTTTTTGTTGGCCTTAATGGTATTGTTTGTTACTCCCTGGATGTAAAGTAGTCCCAAAGGTTTTTGTGTTGTAGACTTGGTCCTCAGCTGGTGGTAATGTTGATGAGTGATTTGATCATGAGAGAACTAACCTCATTAGTAATGGATTAGCAAATTGGTGAACTCAAAGCTCATGGATTTCCTCCAGCAAGGCCTTGGTGTAGTTAGAATGAGAAATGTCTCCCATAGGCTCAGGTATGTGCATACGTGGTCCTCAGTTGGTAGTGCTATTTGAAGTGGAACCTTGATGGAGGAACTCCATCACTGGGGTGGGCTTTTAGGCTGTATAGCCTTGTTCTCTTTCCAGTTTTCTCTCTGCTTCCCGTGTGTGGACAAAATATGATCAGCCAGGTTGCAGTTCTGATGTCATGCCATGCTTTCCCTGCCTCGATGGACTCTACTGTATTGGAACTGTAAACCAAAAGAAACCTCTTTTGTAAGTTGCTTTTGGTCATTGTGTTTCATCACAGCAACAGAAAAGTACTTAGTATAGGCCTCATATGGATAATCTGAGAGTTTCCTGTGGAAGCTTACTGAAAAGATACAAGTCTTTGGTATTTTGATCAAAATGACAACTGCATGAAATAGACAGCTTCTGGTTAAGGCCCACAGAACAAGATCCACCTGATCAGAGCCATGGAAGAACCTGCTTTGGTCTTTATGCTCTTGTTTATTTTCTATAGTTGTTTCCTATGTTATAAACTGTCTTAAATTTCTAGATTTGCTGACACACCAATGCTCACCTCTTATATCCATAGATCCCTCATTCTCAGTGCTTACTCTCTGGACCACTGCCAACTCTTTGGAATATAATTAGTATATCTATCATCTATCTATCTGTCTGGTCTGTCTATCTTCTATCTATCCACCTATCACCCATCTGTTCACTTTTTACATAAATATATATGAATATAAGAAAAATATATTTCTATTTATCCTTCAACCAACACATACACCCACATTTTTGAAATACATGAACAAAACCTGTTATTAGTACCAGTTCTAATAAATCAGAGAGCATCTTGGTTGATTGGTTTCAACTACTAAAGCATTGATTTACTTGCAGACAGTATACTAGATTATATGTACTGATGCTCTAACTTCTATATGATGGTACTTGGACATAGGACTTCTAGGATATAATCAGATTTAGATGAATTTTTGAGGGAGTATCTTCATAATAGATGGATGCCCTAGGGGGAAAAGGTATTAGAATGTTACCCTTCTTTCTTTCTTTTCCTGAGGTGGAGATAAAAGAAGAATGGAAGAGAGTTCTTTTTAGAACCTAAACATATTGATCCTCTGTTCTTAGATATTTTTCTTTCAAATCTGTGAGAAAACAAATTCCTCTTGTTTAAGCCATCCAGTGTGTAGTGTATTGTAATGGCCACCCAAACTCAATATGCGACCACCTCAATTTAATTCTTGATTTTCAAGAAGACTCACCGAAGCTTCATCTCATGCTAACTTACTGTGTAGATCTGCTTGATGATCATCTTAATTTAAACCTAACCATATAGTGCTAACCTACTACTAGTGAGTTGTAGTTAACAGGTATAAAATAGACAATCCTAAGGGTACTCTCATTTAAAAAGAGAACAGCAGTGAGTAACTCCCTCAAAATCCTACTGGATTTGTACATAGAAACTATTCTGGTTACTATCCATGAACCAGGCAGGGTCTTACTATCACAGTAACAGATTCTAGAGAGTTCCTACTGTTACTTGGGGTCTATTTTGATAATAACATTTTTTTTTTTTTTTAAAAAAATCCCTTTCAAAAAACAAACCAAGGCCAAACAAAACCAAATGTTTCCTTAGAATAGTATGGAGAATGACTTGAGGAGAAAATCATTAATTGAAACCAACAGGCTATGTTCAATATTACTTGGACATACTTTTCTGTGCTTTTGAATGGAAATAGTTAACCATTTTGAGATTAGACACATATGCCACTCCCACTTAAATAGCTCTGAGGGCAATCATGAGTTTAGTCGTTTGCTACAGAACATACTTTTCAGGAATATAGGCTTGGTAGAAGCTAACTTGCTCATTAAGTACGATAGCTTTCTCATCAAGGCTGCTTCAAGGTTGTTATTTCTCTGTGCCTATCCATCCAGATTTGCCTGATCTCAACCATGGACTTGCTATATAATACTTGTCTTATAATCACTCACTTACTCAGGCCCTACAGCCTTCCTAGGAACCTTAGAGATGCCATCAATTTAACAAACTCATATTTATTTGATCAATGTATTATTCCTACTGATATTTGTAGAGAGAATTCAATACATCTTGCTTTTCTTGTCAATTTTATGGGACTATTTTTTAGTGCATCTGGAACACCCATAGGCTTACATGGAAAGGGAATGCTTTCAATTTGGTTTATTCAGAGCTGATTAACTGAGCAATCATTATGAGTTATTGTACTTCAACATCATCTTCATTCCATTATTTTCTTGAGTTGGATTTTCTGGTTTCTAATTCTTTAAGGACTTCCCTTGCTGAATTACACATTTCCCTTCAGTTTCTTTCTTTTTTTTCAAACCACCTAATTCTTTCTTCAGCTAATGTCCTTATTGTCACACTTTGCAGAAAGCAGAAAGTAAAAGTGACCTCATTCTAACTTTTTGTATCACATAGGGCTATATCTATCTATTTTCCATCTCCAAAGTCAATTGTTTTGCTTTTGACTGATAACTATTTAATGCCATTTCTGATGCCAGTTTCTGTATTAGTTTGAGTAATGTCAACATTTAAACACAAAAATTGCAGAATACTGGTGGGTAAATTGCACACAATGCAGAACACTTTCATAAGACTCTGAAGCTGGTATTAGACAGGGAAGTCTTCCCTTCATAAGGTACATACTCTAATGGCTCCGTGCTCTTCAGTTTCTTCACTTCAAGGTGGATGTGATTGTTTGACCCAAGTTAGACAGTAGCAAAGGAGACTATATAGGATTGCACTATATAGAGAAGTGTTTAATGTGGTAGGCAAAGATGTCACACATCATTTCCACTCACATTTGACAGAGTGCTCCTTAATCATATGCTCAAAATCCTACAAAGAAGGCTGGAAAATGCAGTGTCTGTAAACCCAAGGAGGAAAAGAAATGAGTTTGATGAAAAGCTCATCTGTCTCTGCTACAGTTATGTGTTTTTAAGCATACAGAAAGTACCAGACAATAGATGAAAGTGTCAGAAACAGAGATGGAGTAGCTCAGCCTGTGATGTGGCTGAGAAAATGATTGTTGAAAGGCATCAGTCAAGGAAAGGATCAGAAGAGTCCCCAAATATGATACATGTGAGTAGAATATGCAAGGTGAACACAGGAAATGTGGAGTTGCTTTCAGAGAGAAGAAAATGTTCAGGAGCAAAAATGACTATACACTGTGGGGCAGTGAAAGGATTTTCTGGCTATTAATCGGTTTATTTTAGAAAGGAAAAAAGTTGAAGATGACTAGGAAAGCTGGGCCAGACTAGAAAGAGGCCTGTTAAGTCTAATCACTCCTTCAGTGCTATTTGAATGGTATTGGCTGGTTCAATTATTGTCTACTTATAATTTTTTCTCCTTCAGCCTGCTGCCTCTATTTTAGCAGCTTGTGTTTTCATTTCAACAGAAGGGAATTCTAGGTGAGGAAGAGATACACAGATTTTGAGTGGGCCCTTACACATTCATCATGTTCACCCAATGCTCGTGGCTGATTTCAGGGTTTCTGCTACTGTGTACATAAAGGATGGTAGCCTGAGTGCTGATTACTACAGAGGTATTACTATGTGCAAGCTGGTTGAAACATAGCATCCAGCTTGAGATGATTAGAAATCCAAGGTAGGTCATACAAAACTGTGCACATACTAAAAATGAATAGCCAGAGAAGGATTTCAGCTGTCTTACTCCATTATCTCCCTCCCACCCCCACTTTGAGACAGGATAGCTCAGTGAACCTGAAGTTTATCTTTCCAGCTAGGCTGATAGGTCATCAAGCTCTGGGGTCCACCTGTCTCCTCCCCAGAAGGCTGGAGTTACAAGCATGAAGGGACATACCTGTGGCTTTCCTGAGGCTTCTAGGAGTTTTAATTCAGGTTCTTTGTCATGCTAGCAGAACAAGCAGACTTACCCACTGGGCCATCTACACATTGCTGTTTTATGTTATTTTGAGACAGGATCTCTATCTTTAGTCCAGGATGTCTTAAAACTTACTATGTAGCCCAGGCTGACCTTGAAGTCACGGCAACCTTCCTTCTCGTGCCTCATGAGTACTAGTTATAATCAAGAGCCATCATTCCGGACTAGAAGAAACAGATGTTGTGGCTCTATTCCAGATGAAGACAAAATGACATACCAGTGATCAACTTTTCCAAACTTCCATATCAGCTATGTAGGTATCAGAAAAGGTTCATTTTAAATTTTGTGTATTTATTTATATTTTCAAAAGCAGCACAATTCAGAGTTTGGTAATAAACATGCAAATATCCTGCCATAGTTCTAATATCACAAGTGTAATTGTTAACATTTTACTCATGACCTGTTTTTCAGTGTGGTTATTTGCTCAAATAAATAATGTATTTACTACTAGAAGTGTAAGACACATGGTTGAAAGAGACCAAGAGCACAGAAAAAAAAATATGAAATAAAAACAGCATAAGCTTCTCGCTTCAGATTCCAATCTTCCAATCCCAGAGGGTAATACTTACAAATTACACTCTTTTTGCTTCTTCTTGAGTTTGTCCTGGCCCTCTCCTCCCCCAAATAACAGGCTCACTTTGTATCCTGTGGCTCCTTTCTGTGTCAGGGCATATCACATTGACAATGGTGGATGTTTCTCCCATTGCTTGAAATTTAAGTTTTGTGACTTTCAGTTACATTTCTAGATTTCTTTATTTATAAAGTCACAATTTACATGGATTGATTTCTTCACATTTAGCATCAATTTATTTTAGAACAAACTATAATTAGACTCTGTGTTTGGAATCCTTTGGAGTTCTTTGGTAAAGGTGATTCTTCACCGTATGGTCTATGCTGTACCTCTCTGCTCCCTGGTTTCCTATAATTTCATTCTCCTGCCCCTTGTTTTTAATTTCATGGTTGCATTCTAGAATCTTGTTTCATAGTACTGTGCTGAGTCTCTTTCAATGTTAATCTCCTTTTGTACTTTTTTTAAAAGAAAAACCATTCTTATCGGGGACATAATTCTTCTAGGCTTAGAAGTAATAGGAAAAATAGATTCAGGGATATGAAAAACAAACATGCTTCTCATACCATCTGGAATCAGAATTATGAAAATAAGATTAACTCCAGGTTTTTTTCAGATTGAAATCCACTCTAAATCTATACATTATGCTTCCTTTGTCAGATTAAGAGTGGGGCTCTCACAGCAGTAACAGTGCATATATGGGCATAAAGATTAAAAAGCAGGTGTGATTACTGTATAAGTATCATGACAGAATATAAGCCCAAAGAAAAGAGAAACAGAAGTAACAGAGCAAGTCCTGAGTTAACCATCCTCAGCAGCTTTGGGGGTGAAGGAGGCCAAGAAATGGAGGCTTGTATTACCTAAGTACAGGGAGGCATAGATGTTTTGCAAAGTGTCTCCCATATTTCTTAAGAATGGGAATCCATTTGTATGTCCTATCGATAAACACCATTTATGTAAGAGCAGAATGGATGTATTAATACTACTATTTGATTATATATCTATGTACAAATGTTGAAGTATAGCTAGAAGTTTTTCTGGTCCTGCCCAGTCCTGTGGTTGGGACGAATTTCTCCCACCTGCATCCCTCAGCCACTTGGTCCCAAGTAAACACACAGAAGCTTATATGATTCACAAAGTATATGGCCTAATAGGTCCGGCTTCTTGTTAGCTAGTGCTTATAACTTAACTCAACCCATTTCTATTAATCTATATGTTGCCACATGGCCGTGGCATTACTGGTCTGGTGGCATCTTGTTGCTCCTTGGGTGACGGGCTGGAGTCTGCCCCACTCTCCTTTCTTCCCCCCCTCTCCAGTTTGAATGTACTGCCTGACCTTATTCTGCCTCACCATTGGCCAAACAGTTTTATTTATCAACTAATCAATGCAACACATATTCATAGCGTATAGAAAGATATCCAGCAGCACTGAAGTAGGTGAAAAAGTTTTTGTGAAATTCTCAGGATTGGTGAAATAGAAAATTAACAGGTATTTCATGCCCCACTTCAAATACTCTATTTAAGGGCAAAATTGTTATTTTAAAAAATTTGTATTTTCTTTTCTTTCTTTCCTTTTTGGAGACAAGGTCTCTTTGGCTCAAGTTGTCCTTGAACTTGCTATGTGGCCAAGGATGTCTTTATCCTTCAATGACTGATCTTCCTGCCTTGTCTAGTTGGGGTTATAATTGCTGTGATGAAACACCATGTCCAAAAGCAACTTGTGGAAGAAATGGTTTATTTCACTCACAGTTCCATATAGCAATTCATCATCAAAAGCAGCAAGGGCAGGAACACAAACAGGGCAGGAGCTGATGCAGAGGCCATGGAGGGTGCTGCTTATACGTTTGCTCTTCTGATTGCTTAGCCTGCTTTCTTATGGAATCCAGGCACCACCCACAATGGGCTGGGCCCTCCATCATTAATCACTTATTAAGAAATGGTCCTACAGGCTTGCCTGCAGCTCCATGTTATGGAGGCATTTTCCTAATTGAGATCCCTTCCTCTCAGATGACTTTAGCTTGTGTCAAGTTGACATAAAACTACTTAGCACATGCCTTCATAATCTCTCAAAAGCTGAGATTATAGCAGGCAATATGCCCCATTTCTGAGACTTAAGAGTTGAATGCAAGGATGTGTGAGTAAAGGAAGCACTCTTCTACTGTTTGTTTTATCTACCAAATACCTCTTTTATTGTTAATTGTTGCAAAACTGTGAAGTCACGGTACGACATCAGAACTGATATCATGGCTTATAATGTTATCAGATATGTTATATATATGTCATAATGATATCAGATTATAATGTTATCAGATATATATATATGTTATAATGATATCAGAACATATAATGCTAAGTTCTGACTTGCTATTCTGAGGCTTATCAATTAATATAAACCTTATCATAGATGCTTCTTATAATATTAACTGTGTTGTCGATTTGAAAACATGAATGGAAATTAACTAATAAAATTTAATCAAAACAAATGTGCACACAACTTAAGTATATGTAAGAGTTCAGGCATATAATATGCTTGATGTTCAAATAAATACGTTTAATACCTAGAATATATATAATTTATACTAATTTGAGTGAATAATTTTGTTCAACCTTTTAATATAATTAATATTTTGTTAGTATACATTGACATTAAAATATTATTATTTAACGTGAGATTTTCATTATTGAATTATTACTCTTTAGGAATATATATAATATATAATTAATATATTATATTTAGAAATATAACAATATTCCTAAAGAGTAATAATTCAGTATACATTGAATAAATTCACATATATTTCACACACACACACACACATCTTTGGAAGAGTGACTCATAAAGCTCTAAATCACATAGGTTTTCAACTTTAATGGTTTTTTTTTTCACATGACTTCTTCCACATGGGCTAATCATGACAGTCTTTTTATTTCACACATGCCTGCGGTTAGCTGCTCTCCATAGAACTGTGTGGCCTATTTCCTTCCTTGTCACATCTGTCTTAACCTTTGATGTAAGTTATCTTATAAAAGTACCCTCTTAGAAGGTCATGATGGACCAAGGCCAACTCTGAGGAAGTTGCTTTTACGTAATTTTCTAGGAAAAGGTCATGTCTCCACATGCGTTTATATTCTGAGGTCCTAGGGGATAAGACTTCAATGTGTGGATTTTGAGGTTACAATTCAGCCCATGAAAACCTTTCCTGTATCAACTGTAATTTGTTAGTTACATGTTACAAAACAAAGAAAAGCACACTAAAACACCAACCAAACCAAATCACCTAGTTTTGTTATAATTAACTTTACTAAAAATGTTAATAAAATATTTTCTGGTTAGATGTAGTTTTATACCATATCCATTGTAAGAGATTGATGTATTTCAGGCTTCTTTCAGTTCTAAAAATCTGTGGTTTCTCTATTGCTCTGAGAAATTCTTTCCACTTAAACCTCTGTCAGAATTGACAAACTGTTTTTCTGCTGTTAATTTATGATAATGTAAATGTGGAAAATTACATTTGAAAAAGATGATTATAGCAATTAACCTTTTGTGATTTTTAATAAAGTATATTAATCATTATTCATGCATTATCACAGGAAGATATTTAATAACCTATTTATTTTTTCATATAGTTGGATAAATGTTTATTTATAGCAATTTGTCACATATTTTCATTTACTGAAAATTGCCTGACATGATTTATGAGGATTGCAAATTTAAAGAGAAAAATAATGGGAAAGTATTTATAAAACATTTAATGCTAACTTGAAAGTATTTTTAAAAAATTTTTTAGTGATTTAAAAGGCATTTTAGGATCTTGGCCTCAACCAATAGTTTTATTTGGTTTTTAATAAAAATATCATCGGTTGTTTTCTGAATTCTTAAATATGTTACATACATTTGTATCACTTGATATTTAAAAGAAACATACAGATTGCCTTTTTTTCCACTCTACCAATGACAAATCAAGGGCTCATTAAAAATTTAAGAAGATGCCAGGTGGTGGTGGTGGCGGCGGCGGCGGCGGCGGCGGCGGCGGCGCATGCCTTCAATCCCAGCACTCGGGAGGCAGAGGCAGATGGATCTCTGTGAGTTCGAGCCCAGCCTGGTCTACAGAGTGAGTTCCAGGATAGTCAGGGCTGTTACACAGAGAAACCCTGTCTTGAAACAAAACAAAACAAAAATTTAAGAAGACAAAATTATGTGAACATCAAGCCAACAAGTGACAGAACCAGGATCCCCAGGACACTGTTTCTCTTCTGAGTTGGTTACCGTAACTGTTAGGCTGATACAGAGTCATCACAACTTGCTAAGTACAAGTACAGAAAGAGAAATTCTTAGGACATTCAGACAAGCTGTGAGATGGCACAGAGAGCTGCTGGGATTGTTGTGTGTGGTGTGTGCAAAGTTCTCACAGTGTTAGCAGCTGAGGCAGCGGCATACGACCAATGAGAAGATTCGGGTGCACATACATGTTCACTTCAGGATTTTTAGGAGACAAGTCACATTTCTGGTCCAGAGTGATTCTCTATTGTGCACTTAAACTGATGAAGACTGGAGACACATATTCATTGTGTCTCAGTTACTCTTCCTGTTGTTGGGATAAAAATACTCTGACAGAAGCAACTAAAGGGAGAAAGGAGATCAATGGTGAAGAGAAACTAAGGAGGCAGGATTTTGAGGAGGCAGCCGGTTACATTGTATCTAAAGTCAAGGAACAGCTGGTTACATTGTAACTACAGTCAAGAAGCCAGGCCTGAGATGCTTCTGCTCTTCTCACTTTCCTTGTTTATAAAGTCTGGGACCAAAGCCTGTGGAAAGGTGTTGTTCACGTTTAAGACCCACTTAAATGAACCTAATAAAAAAAGTTTCTTACTGACCTACACAGAGGCTAGCCTCATCTAGATAATTCTCATAGTGTACTTAGAGCCTTGTCTGTGGGTAATACTAGATCTTGTCAAGCTGGCAATCACTATTAATTAACCACCACATGGTTAGCAAACAGTCTCAGTCTGCCTTTTGTCTGTTACTTTTGGAAAATGGAGTATCATCTAGCCTGGACTTTGCTATGTTACTGAGTCTGGCCTTGAACTCCTGATCCTCCTATCTCTGCCTCCCTAGTTGGGTACTGAGATTATGTGTATGTACCACCACACCTGACTTATATCTTAACTTTATTATCAAGGATATTTGAGGTAAAAACCTTATAGACATATGACACAATCACCTTCATCTGAGAGATACTGAGAAAAGTGAGTGTGGTGGTTTGAAAGAAAATGGCCCCCAACGAGAGTGGCACTATTAGGAGGTGTGGTATTGTTGGAGGAAGTGTGTCACTGTGGAGGTAGGCTTTGAGGTCTCATAAATGCTCAAGCCATGCCCAGTGAGACACACCACTTCCTGTTGCCTGCCAGTCAAGATGTAGGACTCTCAGCTACTTCTCCAGCATCATGTCTTCCTGCACACCACCATACCTCACCATGAGAATAATGGACTAAATCTCTGAAAGTGTAAGCCACCCCAATTAAATGTCTTTTCTTTATAAGAGCTGCCATGGTCATGGTGTTTTTTTTTTCACAGCCATAGAAACCCTAAGACAAGAGTTGTTATCAAGGACTGGAGTATGGCTGTGATAGGCCTGACCATGTTTTTGTTTGGAGGAATGTGGACTTTGAGACTTTAGGTTAAGAAAGCAGTAGAATGCTTTAAGCACTGCTTAGTGGGCCATAACAGTAGGAACATGGAAGACAATGGTGTTGATAGTGATTTGAACTGTCTGGGAGTGCATCAAGGACAGAATAAAAAGGTTATAGACTCTCCCTCCACACCCTAAGAAAGCCATCAAGGGCTGGCATGTGTCAGGGGTGTACCTGAATGGAGACCTAGAGAGGCCATTGTGTGAAGCTGTGAAATTGAAGCCTGGATTGCCTTGGAGACCCCAAGATGTTGGAGATGCCAGAGCCGTGGGATACCTGCTGAGGAAAGCTGCTAACAGAGAGTAAAACCAGTCCAAGAGATAGAAGTGTGTTGCAGTCAACAAAGCAATACTCTGGTCCCTGGTACCAACTTCTGTCTTTATTAATGTCAATATTATTATGTCAATAATAAATAAATTAATTTATTATTGCTATGAAGAGACACCATGATCATGGCAACTTTTTGGAAAGGAAAACATTCAATTGGGATGTCTTACTTCCAGTTCAGATGTTTAGTCCCATTATGATCATGGAAGGACATGGTGGCATGCAGGCAGACATGGTGCTGGAGAAGTAGCTGAGAGTCCTACATCTTGCAGGCAACAGGAAGTAGTCTGAAGTACTGAGCATGGCTTGGGCATATATGAAACCTCAAAGCCCATCCTCACAGTAACACACTTCCTCTAACAAGGCCATACCTACTCCATCAAAGCCAACCTCCTAATAGTGTCACTCCTTATGACCTTATGGGGGCCAATTGAGCTCAAACTACCACACATATATCCTTTAGAATTGTGGTAAAAATGCATAACATGGGACTAGCAAGGTAGCTTATTGGGTAAAAGACTTGCCATACAATCCTGATGATGTGAATCTAATCCCAGATTCTATGGTACAAGGAAAGTATTGACTCTCTAAATTTATCCCTTGTCCTCCACATATGAGAAATGGCAAGCATGCACCCACACTCGTATACATACACAGTATATGGATAAATGCACACAATAATAATAAAAAATAAAACTAAAAAACAACCTAACAGCAACAAATCCCAAAATTTACCACCTTTCCCCATCAGTTTGAATTACAAATACTGGAGATGGTTTGGTTTATAAACAACAGAAATTTGTTCCTCTGATTAGTGTGCTAGCATGGAGAAATACAGGTATGAGTCTTTTCTTGGCTCTAGACTACTTACTTCTCATTGCATCCTTTTGATGGAGAGCAAGGAGTAGAAGAACATTTTCTCACATGCGTAGAGGTGCTGATCCCTTTGGGGTCCAAGTCATCTTCTAGTTGTCCCAGTATTGTCTAGTACCATGGTACACTGTGAGGGGATGCTAAGGTTTCAACATAGGAGCTGGGAAGAGGAGACAAAAATATTTATCCTGTAGTACCATCTTTCCTATTTTATTTTTATTTATATATTTATTTTTTTTTTTGGTTTTTCGAGACAGGGTTTCTCTGTGTAGCTTTGCGCCTTTCCTGGGACTCACTTGGTAGCCCAGGCTGGCCTCGAACTCACAGAGATCTGCCTGCCTCTGCCTCCCGAGTGCTGTGATTAAAGGTGTGTGCCACCACTGCCCGGCCCTATTTTAAAAAATATATATTTTTTTGAGACTATAATATGATTACATCATTTTTGCCTTTCCTTGATTCTCTCCAAGCCTTTTTATTACCCTTTATTACTATGGCTTCCTTTCAATAATATTTAATTTCATTATATATCATAGTATTACACCTAGTCTGTTCTGCACCATGGCTCCCTTTCAATAATGTTTAATTTCATTATAGATCATACTGTTGCATGTAGGCTGTGCTGCACCATGGCTTCCTTTCAATAATATTTAATTTTATTATATATCATACTGTTACACCTAGCCTGTTCTGCACCATGAGGAAGGAGAGAGACAACACTTATGGGTTCCAAAGATTTTATTAAACCATCAAATAAGTGGGCCACTGATTGATCAGGGCTACTAGACAAGGACTCAGGAGCCTTTTTCCTCCTGACAGCCCCTAGCAGGGGCAGAAGTGGGCTTATAAGCACAAAAATCACATACCTTGTTGCCGAGTTACAGGTACATTTTTCACCAATCAGAATTTAGAGATTAGGGACTTCCTTGAGTGTTCCATCATTGTCAACCGATAAACAATTACTCGTTTTAAATACTTTACATTAGATTGGATTGTTTTATATTGTATACAAATTTGAAATTGATATTGTTAGAAAATGCTATATGTATATTTCTAATTGTATTTATACCATTCATTTAACAATGTAATGCAATTTTCTGACCCTTGAATGTTATTATTACCAACTATTAGAATATAAAAAAATGAAAGTTAGTAGTTAGACATTACAATAGAACTTGTAGTCATATTAGATATGTTTTTCAAATTGAACAGATATATTTTAGACAGGTCATCTTCAAACCCTTCAGAGAGCTACAGAATATGGCATTTAAAATGTTTGAATAACTTAGAAATTTTTCTTTTTTGAGACATGTCGGCTCCTGGCAGTACCAAATGGACAGACAGGACACGAAACAAAGGACTACTGATTGTTGCCAAAACAAGTATAGTTATGGCTTTATCAAAAGGCATCTTCTGAGGCCAGGACAATATGGCACCATCCCTGAAGTGGCCTTTGCAATTCAGAAAAGGTACAGTGCCCTTTTCTTCGAAGGCAGCTGAACAGACAGCGGGCCGATGGCTTCTGTTGTGCAATGGAACAGCAGCTGAAGGCTCACGCTTCTCAATAGTAGACTGGCATTTAATAGAGGGATGTGGAGAAGAAGGGGATGCTGAGATGAAGCCATATATACACAGCCAAGAAGAATGGACAGTTGAATTCAAAAACTGTCAACAATTTCCAGAATTTAAAATCCTGAATCATGACATGACACTAATGGAATTCAGGTGTTTCTGGTACATGGACTGCTCTTCCCAATGTGAGATTGAACTGTTGACCTTGTGTACATCCTACTTTCCAAATGAGTCTGCCAGATACGCTAAGCCTATAGGCTGAAGATGATGCCCCAACACTGCAGAAAAACCTCAGGTGACTGTCCAGGCAGCTGCCTGTTTCTGTCAACTCACAAATTTTTTGGAAGTTGCTTGCATGCACTTCCTGTTTTTATTTTTGTTAGCTAATATTATTTCCTTCTTGGGACTCTGAGGGAGTTGAAGATTAGTTAGTTATAGTTAAAGATTAATTAGGATAGAAAGTAAATTAGATACATTTTGGACTTACCAAAATAGGATAGATAATGGAATTATTTTCTCTGATTTGTCAAATACAAATGGACTAGACATCGTTTAGGTATTTGTTACTTGTATATATTGTATATAGTTATTGTACTTTTGTATATAGTTTTTCTTTTGTTAGTTATAACCTTTTGCCTTTTTTCTTTTTATTAAAATAGAAAAGGGGAAATATGGTGGTATTTTATTTATACTGAAATGTGATTTTCATTGTATGTTAATAAATAAATTTGCCTGGGGGTCAGAGCTATTAGAGCCATAGCAAGAGCGTGGTGGTGGTGGTGGTGGTGGTGGTGGTGGTGGTGGTGGTGGTGGTGGTAGTGGTGCACGCCTTTAATCCCAGCACTTGGTAGAAGAGCTAGGTAGATCTCTGTGTGTTCAGGGATACAGCCAGCATTGGAGACATAAGCCTTTAAGACCTGGAGGGCGGTACTTACAGGCAGTATGAGGCAGTCATGTGTTTGGGTTTACAACCAATGAGAAGGCAGAACAGAAAGACTATTTAAAGACAGACACACAGGAAGTAGCTCTCTTTTGGGGAAGCTAGGAGCACTGCAGGAGGTAAGATTTTAGCTCTGAGCTCTGACCTCTTGGCTTTCTCTTTTACATTGGTTCTGTGTTTCTTATTTTAATAAGATGGTTGGTTACATCTACAAGTCCAACCAATCAGATTCATTTGTTCCTTCTGTTGTTAGGAACAGCCATAATGTTTCTAAAGAACTAAAGATACCTAACAACTATTTCTATGATTTAGGGATGAGGTTGATCAGCCATTAGGAAGTTCACAGTTCCCCTAGGGCTTGGGAACCTGAACTTTATTTCACCCTACAGGTAATGGAGTCTAAAGTCAAAATGGTAGTACTTAGGTCAAGGTGCTTTTGCCTGTTGCCTTCAATATATACATACATATATATATATATATATATATATATATATTCCATAGTTACCTGTAATTCTTTGTATAAGGTTTAATTTGCAGTTCACTAGTGCTAAGTATGTCCATGTTGTCATGCAAAAGATCCCAGAACATTTTCTTCTTTCTGGTAAAATCAAAAGTGTGAACCACAGAAAAATCCTATTTCCCACAATTGGCTCCTGGTAACTCTATTCCCCCTTTTGCAGGAATTAATTTACCTGCTCAGAATACCTCATATAAGCAGCATAATGTACTTGTATTTTTGTGACTGATGAGTACATTATGCCAAGTATGGAATCCATGTTACAGAATATGACATGATTTTTCTTACTTTTAAAGGCTGAATTATATTGATGATAATATTTAATAATAATTAACAGTCTTCACATACCATAACTGTCTTACCTATTCTGTTATCTAGGGACTCTTGATTTGCTTCCTCCTCTTGGGTGTTGCATCTACTGCTGCTGTGGGCATGAATATGTCATTGTCCCCTTCACTCTGTTCTTATTTTCTTCTGATGTACTTAGGAGTGGGACTGCTGAGTTGCAGGTCGGTTTAACTTTACACTTTTTGAGAAAACACCATACTGCTTCCTGTGGTGGTTTCACTATTTAAAATTCTCACCAGTGAGGTGTGTGCATCTCAATTTCCACACATTCTAGCCATTACCTGCTTAGTTTGCTATATGTAGTCTTAAATTGGGACTTAAAGCATGTTCCCACTTTCTCCCAGGGTTTTCAAAAAGGTGGCACACCTAGCATTTTATATGAAACATCTGGGCATCAGAGAGTTAATTCATCAGTGAATAGACAGTACTTTTTGATGTCTAGATAATGCATTAATGCTTTTCTCCCATCTGACAGACTTGGACATCTTTGGTATTGATTTCAGTGTCCTTTCTGTTGCTGTTACAAATATCATGTTGATAAGCAATTTATGGAGGGGAGGGTTTATTTCAGTTTATACTCACAGATTACAGTCCATCGTCAGGGGAAGTCATAGAAAGAACTCAAGCAAGAACCATGAAAGAACACTACTGACTGGTATCCTCAGACAGCTTTCTCATACAATTTGGGAATATCTGCCTATGGAGGGTACAGACCACACTAGGCTACATCTCATTAAATCAATGAGTAATAGATAATGCCCTATAGACATGCTTACTGGCTTACTTTATATTACTAATAAGATACCAAGACCAAGGCAACTTATGAAAGAAAGCATTGATTTGGGTCTACACTCTAGAGGGTTAGAGTTCATGACCATGATAGTGGGGATTATGGTGGCAGGCAGGCATGATGCTGGAGCAGTAGCTGAGAGTTTATACATCTTAGTCCCCAATCATGACGGGGGGGGGGGAGAGAGAGAGAGAGAGAGAGAGAGAGAGAGAGAGAGAGAGAGAGAGAGAGAGAGAGAGAGAGAATGGGAATGGCTTGAATATTTTGAAACCTCAAAACCAACCCCAGTTTCATTCCTCCTGCAGTAAGTCTGTATCTCCTAACTTTCCTCAAACAGTTCCACTATGAGGCTATGGGAGCCATTCTTTCTGTTTTTTAAAATTGAAAACAGATTTTTTTCATACAATATATTCTGCTTATGGTTCCTCTTCTCCCAACTCCTCTTAGATCCTTCCCACCTCCTCACCCACCAAAATTTGTAGCATGAATCTTAAAAGTTCTTATTAATAGAACAAACCTGAGGCCAGTTATTGGGGTGAACACTGGAAGATCAGAGAAGCAGAACAAGCCACAGCTAACCTCACCTGGCCAACTTCTCGGCTGGTCTTGTTTTCTCAGACTGGAAGCCTCTTTGTCTTCATATCGGAATAGCTCTCAGCTGAACTGTGCTCCAAAGCCTGAAAACTTAACCAGCCAAATACTTAACCAGCCAAATGCTCCTAGTTTCTGGTCCTCACACCTTATATACCTTTCTGCTTTCTACCACCACTCCCTGGGATTAAAGGCTCGAGTGAGTGAGTCACCATGCTCGGCTGTATCCTTGAACACATGGATTTCTGCCTCTGGAATGCTAGGATTAAGGGCGTGTGCTATCACTGCCTATCTTAAGTATCTAGTGGCTTTTCTGTTCTCTGACCCCAGATAAGTTTATTAAGGTACACAATATTTTGGGGAACACAGTACCACCACAAACATCCACACCCTTTCTTGTTCTCTCTTATCAGAAAACAAACAGGCATCTAAAAAAAAAAAAACCACTAAAACAAAACAAACAAACCTGGACAGGACAAAACAAACAAGGAAACAAACAAATAGAAAAACAAAAAGGCGAAGAAAAAGCATATATAGACATAGAGAAACCACTTTGACAAACACAGAAATCCCGTAAAAACAAAATTGGAAACCATAACATATACGCAAATGGTAAGAAAATAAAGAGTTGGAGATAACTTCTGGGTTAAGGATGTGGGCTTGCATCCACTTCCACTCTCAGCACTGGGACCTCATCAGGCCCAGACCTGTGCATGCTGCCATAGTCTTTGTGAATTCATATGTGCATCAGTCCTGCCCTGTTTAGAAGGCTTTGCTTGCTTGACATTTTCCATCCCTCTGTCTCTTACAATCTTTCCATCTCCCCCTCCACAGGGTTCCCTGAGCCACAAGGGGAGGGAATTAATGGAGACAGTGCATTTAATGTTCCAAGGTCGCTGCCTATTGTCCAGCTGTGGGACTCTCTGTTTGTTTCCATCTACTGTAGGAGAAAGCATCTAATGGTGGCCTAGATCTATGAGTACAGCAGATGTCACCAGGAGTCACTTTGTTTCTATGATTTTTAGTAGAACAGTAGTGTTTGGTTTTCCTCTAGATCCCTGGCCTCTCTGGTCTCAGGTTCTTGGCCACCTGCTAAGTGCCAGGCACGGGTTCCAATCTCATGGAGTGGCCTTAAGTCCAATCAGATATTGGCTGGTTACTCCCACAATTGCACTGGCACATTGCACAGGCTTGTTACCATAGTAGGTAACAAGGCTTGTAGCTAGCTGGGTGTTTTTCTCTCTCTTTTGGTTGTATGAGAGTATCTTCCAGTACCCTGAGTGCTAGTCTGTAGGGGTGAAGGTTCTTTTTAGGCACCAGCTCGACTTCTTCATGTGTAGGTATCATCTTCAGCAATAGACTTTACTGCCAGTTCCTGGAGAGTAACCTATAGCCTTGGAAATTCTCATTCAAACCACCGCATCCTTGCCACAGTAGGCATGTAGCCATATTATAATGCAAAGCACGTTTAGTCCAACTTCAAAAGCCCATAGTTTTTCATGTCTCAACACTGTTTAAAAGTCCAAAATCTCTTCTGAGACTCAAGGTTTATCTATTCAAACCCCTATAAAATCAAAAAGGAAATGACGTATTTCCAACTTAACACTGGCACAGAACATACAATACCATTTCTAAAGGAGGGATGAGGATGTGATGGTGAAATACTGGACCACAGAAGGAAGGGAAACTCCAAATCCTGGAGCTCCATGCCTGTTGTCAAAGGGCTTAGATAGCTCCATCCATCCAGCTTTGCTGACTGTACTACACCTCTCTCTTCTGGGCTGGTTCCAGTCCTTGTATGCAGCTCTCCTTGGTATGGTTCTCATGACTCTGGCATCTCCAACATCTTGGGAGCTCTATCCCAGCTCAGGCTTGACTTTCACAAATGCACACAAAGGCCTGTCCGTGCCTTCACATGCAAAGACTTCCCTGTCCCACTCCTGGCTTTAGTGGCTTTCCTTAGCTGAGGAGGAAACGTCTACGACCCTTTGACTCACGTATCCTTCCTGACTCTAAAGCCAGAACCACTTAAACCACACTGTCAAGGTTTGGCTACCAACACAGGATGGGACCTGGTCCTGCTGAATGTCATCTGCATAAGCTTTCCTTTGTTGATGCTTTTTAGGAGTAGAACATTCCTCAGACTTTTTTTTTTTTTTTTTTGCAAGTTTGAAGCTTAGTTGGGTGACATCTTGCCCTGAGAGCAACTCCATTTTGGATCAGGCATGGTGCTGGAACAGTAATACTTCTTGACCACAGGAGAGAGGGAGGGAATGACTGGGGTCTTTTGAAACCCAGTGACAGACCTTCTCTAATGAGACCACACCTCATAATTCCTCCTCAACAGTTACACCAACTGGGTACCAAGTATTTAAATGTATAAAGCCATGGGGACCATTCTCATTTAAGCCACCACACTTGCAGATTGGTATAATTTAACTGGTCTTATTTTAAAACTTTGTTATTGATTTATTTTATTTTATTTTATTTTTTGCAGGGCTAGGGATTGAACCTATGACCTTGGGCATGAAAGGCAAGTGCTCTGCCCCTAAATTATACTCTCTGTTCTAATCCAGATAATTCTTCAATTCTCTCTTTCAATGTGACTCTAGGTTGTGTCAAGCTGACAACAAAAAATAACTAGGACAGCAACTGATTAAAAGTCTGGGCCATGGGATAATAATATTACTGTTTGTTGTTCTTATGTGAATTTTAATTCTTTTATGTTCCCAAACTTCAGAAGACTAGAGTATAAATGAAAAGCTTCATTTAGAAAGAACTTTAAAAAATATTTTAGATTGAATGTTGAAAAATATTATGGAGTGAGGGGGGAGGGCAGGAGAGAGAGAGAGAGAGAGAGAGAGAGAGAGAGAGAAGAAGAAGAAGAAGAAGAAGAAGAAGAAGAAGAAGAAGAAGGAGTAGGAGGAGGAGGAGGAAGGGAGAGATAGGAGGGAGAGAGAGAGAGAAGAGGGAGAGACTGCTTGAGAAAGTTCTTTCCCAAACCCAGGACAGTTAGTGAGTTGGGAATGATAAACCTGACACATTTCCCTTTCAGAGGCGACTCTTTAAAGTGAAACGAATAGTCACTGAAGCTCATCTTGACCTGTTTCCTTTATGTCTCTGGACTTCTTTGTTTAATGCGAAAGAAAAGAAAACTTTAAGGCTTGTGATTAATGACTGTGCTGTGTGAAGTCACACAGCATAATTTATGGAGAGCCTTACCTTTTGAGCACCTCAAGGCTTTTTTTTAATAAAGTAAAACCATGTAAACACTGAACTTGCTCTAAATCAAAGATACAGCATTCAGTTCTATGTTAGAGCAGTATTACAAGTCTCCTCATCACCCAAATAGAAATTTTTATTTAATGAAAATTTCTACCCAAATATTTTCCTTGTCCATTACTTTCAGTTTTCATTTTTATCTTGTAATTTCCCCATTCTTATAATATTACACTTATATGGTCTTACCTTTCAAAGTCTGTCAAAACCTTATAATGGAAAAAATACATTGAACCCATAGGCATACAACTTTGATGGTAAGTGACTTTGTTCATTTTTCATTGCTGTTATTTGAAGTATTTACAAGCATACAAGGAGGAAATTATAAACTATATGTTTTATATTAATATTATTTTATATTTATATTATTATATATTTTATATTACTTAATGTATTCAAATATAAACATAATCTTATTTTTACATTTTGGATTTGGACATACTTTAAAAAGCACATTAATTTACATCCTCAAAATTATTCTGTGAAGAATGAAGGACAAGTATTTTTACAGATCCATTTACAGGTGAGGAGAACAATTCAATGGCTTATCAAATGTTCTTAAATATTAGTGGTAAGGGCAAAGTGAGGCCCAGGTGATTTGTTCCCATCCTTCCCATGGTGTGTGTCACATAACAGTGTGGCTCTAGAGCACTAAGAATATGTTACTGATTCAGGGTAAAAGTCTCTACTCATGTTGGTAGGGAGGTGCTATCCCTTTATGGATATATGATGCATATTTGTATGTATGTATGATCATCATCTATAATTTCTTTGTTTTGTAACACAAGCTACAAATCTCAGAAAAGTCTGAACTCCTGATGTTTATAAACAAAAAAAGAACATGATGTGATTAATCAATTCTGGGAAGATGGAGCCTCAGCACCCAGCAAACGTCACCAACAATTCCAATGGTTAACAAGAAACAAAGATTGCCAAAAAAACGTGTACAGATTGTTGAAGAAAAATAGAAATACCCAATGAAACAAGGCTCAGTTTTCAAAGACGGCTTCTTCAGCAGGTGTATAAAGAGAGGCAGGCAGACTTTTTGTCTATCTGCGCAGTTATTAAGACTGGAGCAATACTGTGGCAAATATGAGCAGATGAATGTAAAACTAGGTGATGTGGGACACACTAAAGAGATGCTCATTAAGTTCCTGGAGCCAAATAGCAGAACGATTGAGGTTTTCCAAGTGTTTGACCCATGGGTACACCCACGCAAATGTAGGTGAAAGTTATTGTCTGCTCTTGAGTTTGAAAACCCTGGTGATTGGTTTAATAAATGCCCGCCTGTCCTTATCAAGTACTGTTTGAAAGTGTGTCTAGTGAGGCATGTATATTGCTAATTACAGATCATGGGTTCAATCAATCTTAACCAACATTTGTTTTTCTGCATAAAGTTTAAAAGTCCCTCCAGATGTTATACAAGGTGTTACTGTGTGTCACTCAGATTGGTGAAGAACTCACAATTTTGCCCACTGGACTCAAACTCACAGCAATCCTCCTGCCTCTGACTCTTAAATGCTGGGATTACAAGTGTTAGTCACTATATCTGGCTCCCAGAAAAGTATTTCTAAAGACATGTGACTTGGGTAAAAGTCTTACCTGATGGTTCCAGGACAAATTTGTGTGTCAAAAGTGAGATTAGAGCCACTTCTGGAAGGCTGCTTTAACAAGGTTTAGAAGGTAATTCTGGGGACTACTTTAAGTGCGGCTCAGGACCAAACTGCTGAGTCACACTGGCTGTAGAGAGCCTCACAATCCCCACACTTCCTTCCCTCTAAATGCTACCCCAAATCTCTTGTTTCAGTCTCACTGGAAACAGATATCCCCTGTGTAATATCCTAAAGCCTCTGCATCTAGTCTGCTTAAATTTATTAATTTCTTGCATCTTTTCTTCACAGGTTCCCGCTTCCAGGCCATTAATCATTTTTACAATTCTCTGGAATCTCTCCATACTCAGTCAGTCATGGAGCCCAAAATAGACTCATTAGTGAGTGCTTGACCAGTGCCAAGTCTAATGAGATGACATTTTCATCTACACATGTGAGACTGATGATTATAAAAAAAAAAAAGAGACACAAAAAAGTGCCATGGTGTCAGGACATCAGGGAATGCCTGATGTGCAGTCTGACTCCTGGCTAAAAATAAACCTGCAAGCGGAAACTGTGTGAGAAGTTTCCAACTCAAACTCTGGTTCCAGATGACACTGGTTACCTGCCTGGCCCTGTCAACACACACACACACACACACACACACACACACACACACCATCACCACCACCACCACCGCCACCACCACCACTACCACCACCAGCACCACAACAATACTATCACCATCATCACAATGACACTGCCTCTACTTCTTTATTCTCTTTTTGGGGGGTAATATGTTTTCTTCATTGAGAATTTTACACATGTATACAATGAGCAGAAGGCAATGTCTCACAGTACTCCTTGCCATCCTCTGGCTCTTACATTTTCTTCTGCTTCCTCTTCTGCTTCCCTGAGGAGGCTTGATACAGAGTTCTATTTACATCTGAGTACTCAGTCTCTGCCTCTCATCACTGGCTGCTGTGTACCACAGAAAGAAGCAGCTCTGACCAAGGCTGGGAGCATACTAGATGTATGGGTATAAACATAAATATTTAGAATTCTCTTTGAGAACATTTAGAAAAAAATCAACAGTAGGTTCTACACTAGGGCTTATGAACTTCCCATAACATCTGGTGGGTACATGCCCAGAAGTGGATACAGCTGGGTCATATGCCAGCTATATTTCTAGTTTATTGAGGAGCTTCCAAAGTGGCTGCACCAGTTTATACTAGTTTACACTCTCAGCCAGTGTATTGGAGGATGACTTCTACCTTATAGTGTCAGCACTTGTTGTCATTTGTATTCCTGATAATGAGCATCCTGATAGGGGGGAGATGGAATCCTCAAATAGTTTTAATTAGCATTGCTCTGATGGGTAAGGATGTTGAATGCTTTTTAAAGTATTTCCTATTCATTTGCATTTCTTCTTTTGAGAATTTTCTCTTCAGTTCCACAGCCCGCTTTAAAATTTGAATTGTTTATTTTCTTTCTTTGAATTTTTTTAAATAATTTTAATTTCCATCAGGAAAAAAAGATTTTTTTCATATCATGTAATCTGATCATGGTTTCCCCTTTCCAAACTCCTCCCAGATACTCCCCACCTTTCTAAGCACTGACTCCCACCCCCAATCCACACCCTTGGTTTCTTTCTTATTATAAAATGGAACCCAAAACAAACAACAGCAAAAACCTAAGCAAAGTAAAACAAACCAACAGAAAAAAAGAGTCAAAGAAAAAGCACTTGAGATACACTGAAAAACACACTTTTAAATCACATGGAAATCCCATAAAAATGAATGAGAATAAGAATAAGACGAAGAAGAAGAAGACGACGACGAAGAAGAAGAAGGAGGAGAAGAAGAAGGAGGAGGAGGAGGAGAAGAAGAAGAGGAAGAAGAAGAAGAAGAAGAAGAAGAAGAAGAAGAAGAAGAAGAAGAAGAAGAAGAAGAAGAAGAAGAAGAAGAAAAAAGAAAAAGGCCCAGATAAAGTTTATTTTGTGTTAATCATCTACTTCTGGGCATGGGGACTGATTTTAAGTGTGATTTGTATACCCAATGAGATTCTGGAGAAAACGAATTTTTCCATTACGAGTGGTTGTCTACTGGAGATAGTTTCTGGATAAGGGATGGGGATTTATGTCCACTTCCCCTCTCAGCTCTGGGACCTCAATCTGATTTAGACCTGTGCAGGTCCCGTGCATGCTGAATAACTTGTTAGATTTCAAATCATCACCAAGGAATGGAATCCAAATTCAGTCCCCAAACTCTAATGGTGTCATCATTGTCTTCACCAGATGTGACAACCTTGATTTCTTGGTGTCTTCCATCCCCAGTGACTTTAATCTTTCTGCCTCCTCTTCCACAAAGTTACTTGAGCCCAGAGGGAAGAGATTTGATGGCTACATTGTATTAGGACTGAGTTTAGTTTCTTGAGTTCTTTATATATTCTAGACACCAATCCTCTGTGGGATGAGTATCTGGAAATTTTTTCTCCCATTGTGTACCGTGTCTGTTTGCCCACTTTACACTTCTCTTTGCTGTATGAAAGGTTTTTAGTGCCATGAAAATAAAAATCTGGATTTTGTTTGACAACAGAGAGACAACACCAGATATTTCAGAGAACCACTGTAATGCCACATGCAGAGGCTAAGGAAGACTATGTGACCTGAAACTTCAGAGAAGAATTTGTGGATGAAGCAGAGGACTGCATCTGGTAAAGGGAATGGTTATAACATCAGATTTTGGGGACTGAATTCTGATTCCGTTCTCGTTGGTGACTTTAAATCTAACAAGTTACTTAGGTTCCTAGCTTAGATTCTCATTTGCGAAATGAGGCTTATGATGGTGTGCATATCTCTAGAATTTACAATGATAAAGTGAACCTTAATTCATTTTGTATTTAAAAACCAATTTAAAAAGAGTTATTGATTGCAAAAGGGTAATTTATATCACTTTTCCCTCTTGTCATTGGGAGAGATTACAGATGAGAGTTCTCCAAGAAGTGTGCACATTTTGACCAACAACATAGTTGGTCATCACTGCCACTGATCCACACCTGAAGCTCATGTAAATCACCTTAGTTAGCTGGAGGAAGCCAAAGAAGTGTGTAACAGTGAACAAGGAATTCGCTGCCCCAAGGTTCAGTGAGCTGCTTGTTCTCTCAGCAAAAAACAGCAATAACTGAGCCACATCTCCATCGAAGTCATTTAATTTCTACCAGAAACTAAATGCAAAGTAGAATATCCATGAGTATTTGAAATGCCAAGGTTGAAACAGTTACCTTTCACTGAAAGAACACAGGTTCAATAATTTTACATATGAATATCTGTGAACAAGACACTTGCCCCTTCAGCTCTACAGTGATTATCTTTCAAATTAGTAGGGCATGATCAGATCAGGTATTCATGAGTTGGCCAAAGGTGCTCTCAGCTAATATTGCCAATGTTTATTTTTAGGTCTTAACATTTTAAGTGGTATTTTCTGTTTCATTTAGAAGTCATAGGAAGAGGGAAATAGGCCAGCCACAAATGAGTACAGGCTGTATGGCTTCTTGCGTATAATTTCTAGAAAATGCAAACTACTCTATAATGCTAAAAGCACGTCAGCGGTTACCTGGGGCTGGAGACAGAGAGAGGACCGCAAATGGCCATGGGAGACCTTTGGAGATGATGGGAACTAACCATGGCTCCACTGCACTTGTGGTTTCCTGGTGTACAACTCTTAAGTAGGGCTTTCTAAGGTGTGCAACTCAGACACCACTCACTATATAGAAATTAAATCTCAATAAAGGTGACTTAAATTATAAAATTATAAAAGTCACAGGAAAGTCTTCAGAATGCCATAAGAATGTAGCAGGGACTGAGAGAGAGAGCCAGAAGAAAGGTTTCCAGCTGAAGATCAGGTCCGCATCAACCACAGAAAACACAAAAATACATTTTTTTATTGGCACAAATGAAACTAAAAGCAACACCTTAGAAAGGGCTGTGGAATGAGGATGCCATCTAAGACAATACATAAATCTGTGTTGCCATAATTCTGACACTCAGAGAAATAAGACGGAAAAATGAAGATAGGTTGGAGGTGCCTGTTTCTCTACAGAAAATAAAATGGTTGCTGCACACCGCCTTGTCGGGAACATTGCAGTTACTGATGGCTCTACCTGAAAATTTTATGGAATCAGATGCTAAAACTCTCGCCCAAACTCTTAACGGTTCCAGCAGAAAGGGTAACTTGCTGAGCATTTTTCTTGTACTTCGTAAAAAGCCCCCGTATGATATCAGTATGATATCAGAATTTTAGAGTTCACATTATAATCCATTATGCCACAGTGCTCTGGCACCCACGAAAGGGTCAGAGGAGATTTTATGTCCCATATTAAAGCCTGGCACAGGTTTACAACACACTCTCGCACTTGCTACAGTGTACCAGCAGCCAGGTAAAGTAATCACATTCACTAGATTACAATCAAACAGTTTTCCTCACCGAAGGGGTACAATTTGCTTCACGAACTCAGTCTTCAATTGTGTTCATATTTCTTTGTCTCTTTCAACTCAGTAGTAAAATTTCTCATGTACCTAATAATTATAAATCCAGTGTCTTACATACAACTTCTCCCTCCTCCTAAAGTGTTCAAAGCGATGATCACGATATGGCGGTGGGCATTCAGGAAAGAGCGTGGTCCCCGTGGGAGTCCTGCTGCCGCTGCTTTGTGCGGGGCCGCTCTGTCTGACACCACTGAGCAGCTCACCACTGTGCTTTTCTGGTCCAGCTGAAACGTGATTCTAGTTAACCCTTTTGATTTCTCTTTGGAACTGTCACTGCTGTGCCTGGGCATTGCTCTCCAAAAGCTCAAGCCCCACAGTGACCGAGTCTGCAGTAGGCTTTAGCATCCAGGCATATACTTCCTGCCAAATGATGTTAATGTTACCCACTGTAAAATTTTTTTTTTCAAACTTAGAAGCATAAGCCTAGAATCTCCCTTGAGTTAACTGTGCTACAATTTATTTCCATTTTCTGGCATGCCTCCCTCTGCATGTGAAATGTGTTCAGGGAAACTCTAGTTCAGGCTCTGACCTTTTGTAGGTTCACATCTTCGGTAAAAGGAAGTTGGGGTACAGATTCCTTTCTTTGTTTAAAATTGTTTCTCTGTGTGTGTGTGGGGGGGGGGGGCATTCGTGCCATGATTTGTATGTGGAGGTCCTAGACCAGCTTTGTGGACTCGGCTCTCCTTTTGTCTTCGTGTGTATTCTGGGGATTGAACTCAGGTTGCCAGCTTTGTGCAGAAATTACTTTTGCCTGCTGAGCCATTTCAAAGTCCCCTGATTTTTTTTTTTCTTTCTTTCCAAAAGGCCGAATGATCCAGAGAAGCGACTGGGAGACCATGCAACTGTCACAGCTAGGATGCTGCAGATGCATTGGCTCAAACTACAGAGATCAGTTTCCACAGTTTTGGAGGACTAGAGTCAGAGATCAAGGGGGGCTGCAGGGTTGGATCCCAGTGAGTGCTGTCTGTTGGGTTTGTGGGAGGCTCACCACTTCTGTGTCCTCAGATGTTGGGACCAAATTCTGGTGTCCTTTCTTTTTTCTCTAAAACAGTCATCCAAACTTGAGAGCCTCCCTTTGTGAAAAGCCAATCACCGCACAAAGGCCTTTCATGATACTATCACGTGGGAGGTTTGATCTCTGACATGTGGTCTTTGAAGAGAGTGGACCACTGTTCAGTCTGCAGCACCATCTCCTCTTCAAAGTGTTTGCATGGTAGAAATCACAGGGCAGTAGCAGCTGTGTCAAGAGCAAAGCACATTTTGCTAAACTCCAATCACTGTAAATGGTCTAATTTATGACTCTCTCTCTCTCTCTCTCTCTCTCTCTCTCTCTCTCTCTCTCTCTCTCTCTCTCTCTCTCTCTGTGTGTGTGTGTTTAAATAGCTCTCTCCTTTCTATTCTTCAAAAGGACAGATGGCACTAAATTTGCATAGTGTGCATGCATGTACCTAGATGTATGAGTACACACACTTTTGTGTGTAAATTCAGGTATCTGCCTACCACAGGACTCACGAGGAGGTCAGAGGACAAACTTGTGCTTGGCCTTGCTTTCCACATTGTTTGAGACAGGCACTTTTTGTGGTTTGCTGCTGTGCATGCACTGAGCTAGACAGCCTGTGAGTTTCTCTTCTGTCTCTGTTTTCCAGCTTGCCGTAGGGGTACTGGGGTTACTGATGAGCATATTGTATCTGGCTTTGTATGGGTTTTGGGGATTCAAACTCGGGTATTTGCACTTGCTAAGCACTAGCCATCTTCCCAGCATTGTGCTTTCTTCTTTTTCTCTCGACAGTCTTCATTTCTGGCACATCTACCTGCCTCTTTACTGGAAACCCTTTGCTTGAGAAATTATTGTGAATATTGGTTCTCTGCCTGTGCACCAGACAAGAGACTATGTAGTTCTAGGGAGGTGCCATCCTCAGGGAATAAGCCTTAAGAAATTCCAGATGTGAGGTGATGGATACACAATGCAGCTCCATCACTGCTGGAAGAGATGGCTTCCGTGGTTCTTAGAGTCCCATAGGATCGGACTCCATTTACTTACATTGTCAATTTGCTTGGTAACTACTTTGATTAGCATTTTTCTTTGCTCTCATCTTTCCCCAACAAGGTTTCCTGAGATAACCTTCCAGTAAACCACTTGCGGTCAAACCCTCCTTTGTTATTTTATCTGGGAATGAAAATGAAGACATCACTTACTAATCCAGCATAACCTAGAGGAGAGAGGTTGGACAGCAGTCAGACAAGATGTCCAGAGAGTCTCCGATTTTGCATGTAACAACAGGAGAAGTAACAGCACTGAAGGCAAAGCAGAAAAATGTTAGGAAGGAAAGTCAGGCAGGTGGCCCGGGAGCTCTGGTCATGTCTGCAGGAGTTAAGAGAATGGTAAAGTAGAGAGGAGGCACTGGGGGAAAGAATTCATATATAAATGATATGGGCTGTTAGCACTATCCCCAGCTACCAGGCAAGAGGAAGCCCCAGGGAGAGTGCACAGCTTCCTTAATCCTGAGTTTGTGCTTTTCAGAGCACCAGTAATGAGATACCTTCACAGCAGGAGGAACTGCCACGGCCATGTATATCTGAATCACTTCTATATATTACCAAAGTTTACTCTCACATACCATCCCAGGAGATTTTGGAAAATAAATATTGCCTCTCTCCAGTAAGATTACACACTTAAATGCATTCTTTATATTAAGTGTAGTACAGAGTGTTTGGCAAAATTAAAACATATATCTATATAAGGCATTTTTGTCTATATGGATCCCTTGGCATATAAATAAATAAGCAGGTGTAAAATAGCATTATTGATTCATTATGTATAGGTAATTACATAGGTTACTTAGTCCTCATAGCCTTTGTATGTGGTAGACAGTGAGGGGAAGAGTCTCTTGATTTTTCTCTTACTATATATATGTGTGTGTGTGTATGTATATATTTATGTACATATATATGTCTACACACACTGGAATGACTCTCAGCATCCCAGCTTCTGGAATATTCATTCAGCTCAGAATAAATATTAAATAAAAATGAGCATGTTTTTAGGATTTGAAAGTACATCAAGGTTTTACCTGTTTCGTCCCTATATATATTTTTTTCTTAAAAACAGAGTATATTTTTTATCAGGCAAGGAAATATAAGTTATTTTAAAAATATTATTCTGTAGAGTTTATTTTTTTCCTAGTTAGAATATTTCAAGCACTAAAAATATTTGATATGAATTTGTCATTTGAAACTGAGAAAAAAGGCAGGATCAGCTGCCGGAATGATATTTGAACAACTGTCTTATCACCTAATAAGTAATTTATCTCCTAATAGGCAGGAGGAAGGGAAGCTCTGAATTTCTCATCACTATTTTCAGCATCGAAGCCTGATTCTGCTTATTTCCACTTCAATATTGCTGATTTCTCTATATAGGGAGGGCACTGAGATATTTTCTTTACTTTGGAGATGGGGAGAAATAATGAATACATGGCATCTAGTGTAGAGAACCAATTTGGAGCTAAGCAGAATCTGAATAATTTGCTCAAGTTATTTAACCATTTTGTGATACCATTATCCAAATAAAATTAAAGTGCTAATATCAAATAATGTTTGCAGATTTTTAATGAGAACTATAACAACTTTGAAATGCTTATCATTAGGCCCGAAGCACACATTTTTTTAGTAAGGAGTGTTTTTGTTCTGTTTTTCTGGGACTTTGATTTAGAGTCTTAGGCATGCTAAGTGGCTAAATCCCCACTCCAAGAGTTTTTGTGAGGGGGCAGATGGAGATGGGGTCTCACTTGATATATAGAGCTCAGTGTGGCCTCAGATTTGTGATCCTTCTGGCCCAGCACCACTATACTTAGTTCCAAGAGCATTTTTTTTTTTGAGATAGGGTTTCTCTGTGTATCTTTATGCCTTTCCTGGAACTCACTCTGTAGCCCAGGCTGGCTTTGAACTCACAGAGATCCGCCTGCCTCTGCCTCATAAGTGCTGGGATTAAAGACATGTGCCACCACCTCCAGGTGTCCAAGAGCATTTTTAACATAAAAATTTAATATATACAATACATAATGTAGCAAAAAAAAAAGCAATTCCATAGGACTAAAAAACAAAAAGAAACAAGTCCTTTTATTGTTTTCTCTTACCCTACCTTAAAATCACTTGCATTAATATCCCCATTTACTTGAAAGTATCCGACAATACTCCTAAATTATTCAGCCAATATTTCATAAATTTTAAGTTTTTTTCACACTTAGTCATGAAATTCTATCTTAACAGAAAAATGTATTAAGTCATATTTAAGAGCCAAAATTCTCAGTTTTGTTTATAATTTGTGTCTGCTCTGACTGGAAGTTTGTAGAAAAAAACTTCCTCTGCCTTTACCAGTAGATCTTTAGCCATGGCATGCATTCTGAGCCTGTCTCTTGTGTACATACAGGGTTTTTACAGAGATAATCAAATCAATAATCATCAGTATAGGCCCAACACAACATGACAAGTATCTTTGTCAAAAGAGAAATTCCGGACCTAGGGATGAACATGCATATGGGGATGATGTGGTATGCAGACAAACACTGATGTGATGATGCACTTTTTTTTTGGTCCCATTTTGTCAACCAGTTAGCTTTTATTAGGGTTACCAGAAAGAGAATGGATTGGGGGTTCCTTACAAGTAGCAGAGATAACACAAAATTAGTTGCATCACTGAAAAGCCTACCTCAACGTGGGTGACTGCCCACAAACTGGGAGTGGCAAACTGGGAGCTCTCTTTAGTCTGCAGGCTGCTCAACAGTCTGAATATCTCTTCTCTCTGTAGTTTTGCTCTGGACAGTCTCCATCGTGATTGCTGTTTCCTTCTTTTTATACTGCTAGGCAGTACTTATCTAGTATTGTTTCATGTTCAGTTCCTCAGATGCCTTGATTTATACTGTTGAGTGAAGAATAGTTTCTATGGTTCTCCCTGTATCCTCTTTTCTTTCATACCATCACCTCCAGCAAAAAGTGGTTGGCAATCATGAAGAAGTAACACAAGGAAGAATGGGTACAGTGAGGTTTTTGGTCATTGGCATTTCACAGAACACTACTGCTCACTGTCTACTTCCAAAACAACGACTGGTTCTAATGTTATTGTACATCAGTTTCTTCTAATTTGAAACATTCTCTCCAGGAAGGAGGGAAGACTATTTGTTTAGGAAGTAAACAAAAGGTCTTCTGGGAGAATAGAAACTTGGGATACTCTTGATGATGCACTTTTGGGTAATGTAGGACCCAATATTGTACCAAAACACCAGAGGTAGACTAAACACATGAGACATTATTTTCTGTCTCAGCAGGAATTAACCTTGCTGAAAAACACCATCCCCGACACACACACACACACACACACACACACACAGAGAGAGAGAAAGAGAGAGAGAGAGAAAGAGAGAGACTATTTTGTGTTTTTAATTCTTTCACTCTATAACCCGTGGTATATGTAAATATATAATTTTTGCTTCATATATAAGTTTGCACATGCTTCAATAAATATTTACACATATATCTATATATTCTGCCTATGAAATGAAACTGAAAGCACTTGCAAAACTTTTTAGTGTTTATTTTAAAACATTGCTATGTTTAACCACAAATTTCATTCATTTAAAACAGTTTCCTTCAGCACTTTCAAATCTTTGGAGAAGAAAAATATCATATACTATGGGAGAAACCTGTAATTTCCCGCCTTAATCATTTTGTACCAATTGAAGTTTTTATTCACTTCCAAGGTAACCGTGATAATGTAAAAGCATAGGAGTCATGTTAGATTTGTAAGCATGTAAGTTTCCTCAATGTGAACAGTTCAACAAGTGTTTCTAAGTCGATGTTCAAGAAATACTTATCAAAATCCTCACTTGGACAATAATTAAATGTTTCTTTGAAAAGCCGAAGTGAACTGATCTAGATAATAAAAGTCAGAACTCTCAGTAAAGGAAGAAAGTAGTAGCATTCTAGCCTCTCAGTGAGATCCCTTTTTGTACCTTTATTAGCTTCTTGTTGATGCAGAAGCATCTGTACGTATGGATTGGAGTTGAATAAGGTGCAGTTGGGTTCCAGAATCTAGAGGCGTTCCTCTGGTTGCCGAACTCAGATTTCTGAGGAGGCATTCTGGAAGAATCCTAATTGTACCTGCCTTTTTGGAAATAACTTAAGCCATCTATTTCTCCCAGTTCAGCACATTATTTTCCCAAGAAAGACCAAGAATTAACTTCTTACTCATTTAGACATTCCCTCTAATTGTTTTGAACTTTCTTGGCCAAGTGGAGGGATCATTTTTCTAGTCTTAAAATAAAACAGTAGACCTTTTTCTCCACGAGAGAAAATTAATTCAGACCAAGAAAGGGTGGCACTCTGGTTCAGAGGACTGTGTGAATTAATTAGTGTTAGAAGAAAAATCCTTTTTCTTATTCACATACCTTTTGTCTTGGTTCTTCCAAGTAATGACTGCTTTTGTTTAAGAGCTGAAAGGAGCAAGGTGCATTTTCTAGGCATGCTGGGGATAGAGAAGTGGCTCATTACATCTCAGTGGAAGTCCAATATGTGTAATTTAATAATTTTTTTCAAGGCATCGGTCATAATTTGAATTCTCATCCAGTCAAAACCTAAATTACAATGAAAAAAAAAAAACTGTTCCAATAAATCAATAATGGCAGCTAATAGAAGTTCTTCCTGCTCTTTGACAAGCTATGCCCAGTCTCGTTAAGGCAATCATGGATGTAGGGAGGTTCTTTTCCTCATTTTTATTTACCGCCTACAGAAACAAAGAAATTAAGCTCAGAAAAAAAGAGTAAAGATAGTAATAAGCTGAGGTGAGGAAATCTGTGTGAAGGTTATGCGGAAGCTCCAGTAGGTTTTCAATGTAGTACTTTATTTCCAAATAATCTTTTAATACACAGGGCTCCCAAGAGGCTTTGCCATTCTGGAAGCTGATGGCAACATTTACAGCAAGTTAATTTTCATGCTAACTGAGTACTTGAGAAACATACCTCTTTGTTGTAGAGTCTGAATGATATAAAGTGGGAATTCTTTTTTGTGGAGCACTTGCATGCCCTTGAAGAGCACAGTTCTGTGTCATAGGCCAAGTCCAAGTGAGTGTGGATAAGATCCGACAGTCATTACTTCAATCAGCCACCTAGATTTCAGAAGCTCCTTCATGCAGTCTAACTCTATGGAAAATGAAGCTTCCCTAATTAGGCCCAAGGGACACCTGGTTTCTTATATACGATGATTTGTACCTGGCTCTATACAGGCCAACAGAGAAAAATGGTGTTTTTTTTTTTTTTTTTTTTTTTTTTTTTTTTTTTTTTTTTTTTTTTTCTCTTTCAGAACACTAGAATCACTTTGGGGAGATTTTCAACCATCTCAGCTCTTAGCTCTTACCTTATACCAGCCAAACTGGAGTGTTTTAGAGTGAGAACTAGGGTGAAATAATCCTAGACTATCTCTAGGTGATTCCTGCATGCACAGGCAAGAACAGAGAAGTAGGATTTTAAAGACATTTGATGGCAAAAGTATAGTCAAGATCTAAGGCTGAACAAAGTCAAGATTACCCTAGCTATACAGAAATCATTTGTTCCACACACTTGAAGACAACCATTTTTCAAAATGGAGAGGATGCATTCAAAATTTCTCATAACCGGGTGGTGATGGCACATACCTTTAATTGCATGCCTTTAATACCAGCACTTGGGAGGCAGAGGCAGGTAGATCTCTGTGTCTACAGGGTGAGTTCCAGGATAGCCAAGTCTACACAGAGAAATCTTGTCTCTCCCCCACCCAAAGAAAGAAATTTCTTATAGATGTGCTCTCAAATCCTATTAAGTGCTAAATGCTCACTTATCATTCTGCAGGTTTTGACCATTAAAAAATAACCTAGGCTCATATTTGAAAATGTGTAAAAATATTGACAAAGGAAATAAAAAGGAATGTATTAATAAATATTAAAAATTGCCTTGGAGCTAGAGACATGGATGAGAGAATTTGTAGTTCTTACAGAGGACTCAGGTTTAATTTCCAGCACCCACATGGCAGCTTATAGCCATCTATAACTCCAGTTGCAAGGAATCTGGCATACTCTTCTGACTTCTGCTGCCCCCCCCCACACATGTGGTACATTTGCATAAATGTAGGTGAAATAATCATACCCATAAAGTAAAAATAAATACATTTTTAAAAAATGCCACCAGCACTCTGAGGCAGAGCCAGGCAGATCTCTGTGAGTTGGAGGCCAGACTGGTCTACAGAGGGAGATCCAGGGCAGGCACCAAAACTACATAGAAAAACCCTGTCTCAAAAAACCAAAATAAAAAAAATGCCTTGCATGTCTTAGGTAGTTCAAGAAATAGTAGCATCCATTAGGAATAACTAATATTGTCTGTACTTCCTCTGCTACCTCAATGAAAGCATCATCTTTGGGGCAGCTCTCAGCTACAAAAGCACTTAGATTTATTCTCAGATAGATCAAGAGTGATGTTAACTTTCAAGCATATTGAGGAAGAAAAGGAGCATTCTTGCTCTCTTTGGGAACTCTCTCTCCTCTGTATAATGACAGGCAAGAAGTATTGTGAATACTGAGACCAAGTAAACCAGTGAAACAAGACCAGTCCACTATGTCATTTGTGGATATAGCCAAAACGTGAGTCTGACAAATAATAAAGTCTCAGAGAAGGAAGAGTATATAAACAAGAGAACAAATGCATGAATCTCACTGTAGCAGGAATCTTAAAAGTTCTTATTAGTAAAATCAAGCCTGAGCCCGGTATTGGGGTGAACACTGGAAGATCAGAGAGACAGAACAAGCCACAGCTAATCTCACCTGGCCAACTTCTCAGCTGGCCTTGTTTCATCAGACTGGAAGCCTCTGTGTCCTCATATCCGAATGGTTCTCAGCTGAACTGCTGCTCGAAAGCCTGAAAGCTTAACCAGCCAGATGCTTAAGCAGCCAAATGCTTAACCAGGCCAAATGCTTCTAGTTGCTGGTCCTCACACCTTATATACCTTTCTGCTTTCTACCACCACTCTCTGGGATTAAAGGCTCGATTTCTGGGATTAAAGGCGTGTATCACCATGCCTGGCCGTTTCCAATGTGGCCTTGAACTCACAGAGATCCAGGCGGATTTCTACCTCTGGAGTGCTAGGATTAAAGGTGTGAGTGCCACCATTTTTTAGCCTTTGTTTCTAGTGGCTGTTCTGTCTCTGACCCCAGATAAGTTTATTAGGGTGCACAATATTTTGGGAAACACAATACCACCACATCTCACATAGATTTTGATATTCCAAACCATTCATAAACTTCAGAATTAGTGACAGACCTAATAATGAATGCTGGTCTGCACTGAGACAAACAAGATCTGCTGATGTACCTGAAATACCTGTGTTTCCAGTCAGTGTTCAGTCACACAGTAAACAAGAATAACTTCTGTTTCCCTGCCCTGTGTCCTCTCCACTTGACTTGTTCCATAGGCTGCCTGAGCAAAAGTTACTGAGAGAAATACTTGACTACTCTTAAGATTTTTGGAATCTTGGGTCACCCATAAAGTTTCTTGAGAACTCTTTACCTGCATTTAATGATGTCCTCTGTGGAGGAGCTTTCTGTATCCCAGAGGTTTGGAGAGGAAGCCAAGGAAGTTCTCTCTCCAAGTCTATCTTTCCTTCAGTTACTCTTTCTCTGTTGACCACTGCCAACCGACATTGCTTCTCCAAGTGGTTTCTGTGTGGCAGGTGTCAACACTGCCAAACATGACCTCTACCCTCCCTGTCCACCTGACAGCCAGCCCTTGTGAGTGATGCTGAGGGGAGGGACCGAGCAGATGAGGCACTGGGGACTGGGAGTGTGGCAGATCCCACCATCCTCAAACAACTGGAATTTCCATATTTTTAAGGATCCAAAGCTTTCTCCCTTTTGAATTCTGTTAAAAAAATCTCATCCTGGATTTCCACCTACAACTTCCTGTAAGGCCAACTGTTCTGTCCGGTAGGTCATCCATGCTGGTACTGTTCTGTAGTGAAGTTAGTTTGTGCTTCCAAGGTTTGTTTGCCTCTGCTCTGTGTGGGGATTTTAGAATCCCAGAGCACCATAGCCAGCTTCTGTGCAGTCCTTTGTTGATATCAATGCTGTATCAATTTTCTTCCATGTTGAGGAAGCCATAGTCAACTTCCAGGACCCAGATTTGTCAAAAAGACAATGTGTTACTGTCTTGATATCTCTGATTTAACCAGTTGGTGTTATATATTTATGTTAATGTTCGGGTCCTTTTCCTTTGGGATGTGGTTTCCAAGGAGTCTGTTTTTCTTCAGAACTCGATTGGCTTCTGGAATTTGATATGATTTTTGACCATACATGTATATTTTTTGAGTAAAATTTACTTCAAATTTATTCATCCCACAACTCATCTGACATGTATCCAGCAACTTTTGTTGGCCAGGGGAGATACTTGCTTAGAAATCATAAGCATATCAGGGGAAATTTCTATAACGATCACAAAGTGATTCCTTTCAGGACATGACAAGAGTTCACTTGGGTGAAATGCTGAAAAGGAAGAATGAAGATTCAAAGTGTAATACCCAAGGCATCAGAATGATTAATGAGGAGAACAATAAACACATTTTACCACTGGAGATTGAGATAGGATGATAAGAGATAATGATGTCTTTCAAGCCAAAGAAAAATATTTTCAAGGAAAACAGAACAAGTAGCTGTGTAAATGCTTCAAAGAAGAACTGAAAATTGCCCATTACATTACATTCGGTATAAGATAATCACTAAAGACCGTATTAGATACCATTTATTTAAGGAAAGAGGGAACATGATTTTTTTTCTATTTTTTGAGAAAGAGTTTATCTATGTAACTTTGGCGCCTTTCCTGGAACTCACTCTGTAGCCCAAGCTGGTCTCAAACTCACAGAGATCCGCCTGCCTCTGCTTCCAGAGTGCTAGTATTAAAGGCGTGCGCCACCACCGCCTGGCTGAGAACACAAATTTAAAGAAAATTTTAGGGACATACAGAAGCAGTATGGTCTCTCATTCCTAATTCCTCACTTTCAATCTGTGCTATGTTTGTAAAAAGAAAAAAAGAGAGAGAGAGAGAATGCCCAGATCTAAGAAATACCTTGTGTTTATTGACTAAGATCAAATTACCTTTTCCCTGTTACTACCAGAGATTTGTTTGAGAGGCTCTTACTAAGATGGAGCCATCTCCTCCAAATGTGTTTAGACTATGTCTTATGCTTTGCTGTTTTCTATTTCTAACTCCTGGCCAGGTTTTTGATGCATAAAATGAAATCTGTACCCAATATAAGAGAGAGGTTCATGTTCAAAGTGAAATGCAGTATGGACGACTCTGTTCTACAGTACTCTGCCTACTTTGGAAACTCCAAGGCTCCAGTGTGCAAAGATAACAGCGCCAAAGATGGTTGGTGTTCTGATTTGGTTATCATCTGGAGCATAAAATTAGATAGCAAAAATTATTGAAGTAGGCCAGCCACCCTGCTAACAAGAGAAAAATCAATATAAATAGATTTTAAATGTGAGAAATCCTCTCTCTCTCTTTCTCTCTCTCTCTCTCTCTCTCTCTCTCTCTCTCTCTCTCTCTCTCTCTCTCTCTGTGTGTGTGTGTGTGTGTGTGTGTGTGTGTGTGCATGTTCATGTATACATGAACATAAGAAAAATAAGAGAAACTTTAAAGAATTATTCTCCTAAAAGATTCTAATTTCCTGGCCCCAGTCTCTCTGATTTCCTGTCTACATGGAATATTACCTTAGGTGAACTTTTTCTTGTCTTCAGGCTCACAACCTTGTTATGGTTCATATCAACAAATGGCATCCATTTTCACTTTTTATTTCAACCATAGACTGGGTTGATATTTTTCCCTTCCTCTCATGTTCTATACTTACCATCATCAGACCTGCAGATACTTTCTCTATTAAGTCTTGAATGTAATTTCCTTCTTTCAACATTACCAGGCCATGGTCACTTGATATTGCCCCGAGGGATGGAATCAGGCCAAGTTGGAGGGTCCACTGTCACAACCAAGGCTGTGACAGTTTTATTGAGAGCAATCAGATTTTTTATACCCTTATCAGAAACAGAATATGATGGCAATGGCCAGGATCAAAGCAGTTGTAGTTACCAGGATACAGTGACGTTTGCAAGTTATACAGGGTACACAAGATTAACGTTTAAGAAGAACAATTGTCCTGTCAAGTTTCCACATTTCCTCGACTTCTAAGGGAACATATAGAGAAACAGAAAGTGGCCTGAACACTTCACTGCCTGAGAGAGTTCATTGGTCTCTCAGGAACTGAAAGGCACATTGTGCCCTAGGAGCCATGGACTCTAACCTGAAAAACCTTTGATGCATGCCTCTCAAGGCAGCTAGGCCAAGCCAAGTTCATGGTTCCCTGCACCACATAGCTTGCCTGGTTTACACAGCCTGTCATTCTCACTAGAACATAAAGATTTCCTACTAACATCTACATATTTATACTATTGTATTTGCTGGTGTCGGCTAAAGGAAATCTGGGTTACTTATTTAAAAACCCAGCAGTTTCACTCTCAAAACCACTCAAAGACAATCCCATTGCATTTAGAATAAGTTTAAAACTCTTTACACAACCAGTATGATTTTGTCATAGTCTATGCGCCCACCTATATATCCTTCTTCTTCTCTGTCTTCTTAGTTAACACTATCTTCATGGGTCTTTCTTCTGACATTTCTTCAGATACTATGACTTCTCTTCCTCTTCAAGAGCTTTGGCTTAGAATCTTTATTTTCCATTTATCATTAGCTTCTTCTTACATCACAGATTAACTTCTACTGCTTCTCTAGTATAAATCATGTCCTCTCCCTTTCAGCATGCACTTCATGACACATGTATGTGCTTTGGTTAGTGTACATTTCCCTTAGTATGTGTTAGGGCCAAGGATTCCGCATTCTTTCCTTCCCTTGTAGCCCTGGCACCAGTTCTTGAAATGTTCTTGGCATAATTGGCAATTTTCTTCCCATTCTGTAGCCTAACACTTTGCTAAAATGATGGAGTCCTTTGCTGTACAAAGGCTTTTTAGCTTCATGAGGTTCATTTATTAATTTTGGGTCTTAATGCCTGTACTATTGGTGTCCTGTTCAGAAAGACTTTTCCAGTCAGGCAGTGGTGGCACACGCCTTTAATCCCTGCACTCAGGAGGCAGAGCCAGGCCTGTGAGTTTGAGGCCAGCCTGGACTACAGAGTGAGTTCCAGGAAAGAAGCAAAGCTACACAGAGAAACCCTGTCTCAGACAAACAAACAAACAAGCAAACAAACAAACAAACAAAAGACCTTTCCTGTGCCAATGAGTTCAAATTTATTCCTTACTTTCTCTTCTGTCAGATTTAAGGGCTTATCTTGAGATCTTGGATCCATTTTGCATTGAGTTTTGTGAAGGTAACAGATACGATTCTATCAGCGTTCTTCTATATGCAGCCATCCAGTTACTAGCACTCCTTGTTGAAGACGCTGCCTTTTTTTCAGTGTGTTTAGTTGGCTTCTTTGTTAAAAAAAAAAAAAAATCAGGTGTACATAACTGTGTGGACTCATGTCTGTGTCTTCAATTCAATTCCACTGATGTACACATCTGTTTTTATGCTAATATCATTCAGTTTTTATTATTATAATTTGATAGTACAATTTGGGTTCAATTATACTTCCAGCAGTTTTTTTATTATTTAGGAATGTTTTATCTATCCTTTTTTTGTTTGTTTATTTTTGGTGTGTGTGTTCTCATATGAAGTTGAAAATTATCTTTTCAGTTTTGTTGAATAATTGTGTTGGAATTTTGATGGAGATTTCATTGAATCTATAGATTGCTTTTCATAGGATGCCATTTTCATACTATTAATCCTGGTACATATGAATGGGAGATGTTTCCATCTTCTGTATCTTCTTCAGTTTCTTCAGTATCTTAATATTTTGTTATACAAGTCCTTCACTTGCATGGCTAGAGTAATCCCAAGTGTTTTACTTTTTTTCGAGGCTATTGTGAAAGGTATTGTTTCTCTGTTGTTTTTTTTTCTCAATCTGTTTATAATTTTTATATAAGAATTATATATAGTAAGGCTACTGATTTTTGTGTGTTAATTTTTTATCCTATTACTTTGCCAAAAGTGTTTATCAGCTGTACAAACTTCCTGGTGGAGTTTTAGAGTCTGTTATTTTTAAAACCATTTCATCTGCAAATAAATATACTTGGACTTCTTCCCTTCCTATTTATATCCCCTTGATCTCCTTTAGTTTTCTTATTGCCATAACTAAGATTTCAAGTGCTATCTTCAATATATAAGGAGAGAGTAGACATCCTTGTCTTGTTCCTGATTTTAGTAGATATGCTCTGATTTTTCTGTTTAGGATGATGTTGGGTGTGGGCTAGCTGTAAAGTGCCTTTATTATGTTGAGGCAGGTGCCCCTCTTCTTGGTTTTTGAATCTTATCTTCTATTTTTATTGATCTTTGCAACTTGTACCGAGGGTTATTTATGATAACAAGTCTTTCTTCTAAGTGTTTTTCATCCTGTTTCTTTAAAGGACATTGCTTTTCATGTACCAGGTTGTACCATACTCAATACAGATGAGACAATGACCCCGACAACTCATTTTTTTTTTTTTTTTTTTTTATATCTGGACATCCAGTTCCAATTAAGTGAGTTAGAGTTTACTTTCTTCTGCCTGTTTCTAGGTCCAGTATTACTGAAGAGTCATAAAGTCAGCCCTAAGTTGTACCCACTTTTGGATGAAACTTTTGTATTTGATGCTTGAGACATGTCTATGACTTTCTTGAGCTTTTACTTCCTAAATAATTGACAGCGGTAACTTGAGAAATATCATTCTCATTTTACTGGTCTAACTAAAAGGGAGAGAGACCGCCTCATATGGTGCTAAAAGTGGCTTTTATGCCCTTATGACAGTTTCCTGTCTAATCAGAGGGCTTTTTTAGGCTAAAGGAGAATGCTTCAGCTCACACAGGCCTTTTGCTTTTCTGCCATCCCAAATGGATTTCTGCCTACTTCTCACAGCCTCTCTCTTTTCCTAGTCAAAGAAACACTTTTTGTACAATGATCCTTAATTAAGATATTGTTCCTGGAAGCTGTCAGTTGCTGTCAGTTGGAGCTGCAGAAAATATGTCATGGGGAAAAAAACAACTATACGAACCACAGCAATTAAATAACATTGTTTATATTGTCATAATAACCCACTAAGAAGTATTGTTATATTCTTTCCTAGACTCACTTGAAAGGAGATTCAGAATGGATGAGTGCAGTTTTTACCCTGGAACAAAGAAAGAAAAGAGATAAATAGATGCCTTGAAGTTTCTTCCAGGCTTTTGAGTTTATGATAAAACATATGTTTTGGTTTATGTGCAATGATTATGACAACAGAGATGACAGTCCCGATCATTTGCTGGATGCTCATTACATGCACGCCAAACTCTGAACTACATATTTTGTACGTATTTTGATTAACCCTTTAAATGAGCCTGGAAGGTAGTAGACATCATTCTCTATATTTAATAGGTAAGAGAACTGCAGCTTATGGTGGCTGAGAAAATTGTCACCACCATTGCTCCTTAATTTGTTTTGAGATTGGTATGGATTTATCATGAAAGAGAAAGGAATATTTTAAACAATTTATCTTAATTTTATTTTTTTAAATGATAAGGATTTATATCTACAGGACAAATAATGGTCTCTTGTTTTTTTAACCCTAAAACTACAAGATAGAAAGAACAATGGTCTGTGGCTCATCACAAGTAACCTTTAGAGTTCACATTTGTCTTGTGACAGTGGGAGTGTCCTATTACAATATGAGCCTCCATTTGCTTATTTAAGAAGGTTACAATTGGACAGCATCTGAGGTGCTGAAGCTCTATAAATCTGTGATGGCTGAGGACATTTAAATTTCCAACCAGGGACTGAAATAGCGGAGTGAATTCTGCACCATGTACCAGCTCTCATAGGCACATCTCTGTGTGATGTTGTTTATCATCTCATGAGTGGCAAAATGATGCTTACCCTTAAATTTCAGGTGGCTATTTCCAGTCACAAACTACTTCTTGAGTAATATCTCATGCTGTTTCAAAAACAGCATTGGGATGTCATTTAGGGCAATAGCATTGCACTGCTAGATGGCCATCAGTGACAGAATATGAGGCAGAGTTCCTGCTGGATCAAGATGCTTAAAATCCCATTCTGCACATGTGTGGAGGGATATAATGAGAGGTAACAGTAATTTCTAGATTGCCTGTCAAGCCTAAGCTTATTTCTATCCATCACAGAAATGTTATAGCTTTCATTTCTCATCCTTCTCTGATTTGCATAACCAAAAGTATCAATGCCATTCCAGCATCAATGCTGCCCCAGCTTCAGACTAAAACAGAACTTTGAGTTGTAATGTCTTACAATGGGCCTAGATTTATTTATTTTCTTTGTAAATGATGTAACTCAACTAACAAGCACAGAAGTGAGCAATGGAATGTACTACCAAATGAAAGGTTTATGCATTATGTTTATCAATGCTCAGTAACAAAAATATTATGCAATTTTGTGAATAAACAATGCTATCTTGTTATATCACCATAATCTGATGCTAATTTGCCAGTTCTTATACTTTCAGGATTCACATTCAACAAGTATGAGAGGAGAAAATATTTTTTATTCTTGTTGAATTGATATGTAAATTAAATATTCTGTGATATTTTATTTAAAAACATATGCCCACTGATATCCTATCCTTTATTCCAAGGCTCAGTGATTGATCATCGTGGAAGGGCAGGAAGATTTTGAGAGTCAGAGGTAGTGTATTAATGCAGTGGAACGGTGTTTCCTGGAAATGACAAGAGACTCGCACACATCAACTCACAGCAGCTGTGATGACAGTCACAACAGTGACACAAGATGAAGCCAGACAAGTTCCAACATGGACTGGGGAGGGTGTCAGAAGTCCCATCCCTAGTCGAGGAGCTATTAGCAATTTATGGACACTGGAGGGAGTGCCAGCCTCTTTCAGGGATGTGACTCCTGGGAGGCTATGTAGACTCCAGCAGATGTACCCCATCCCTGCAAATACTGGTGATACTAAGTGGACTTAAATGGGTTAAAAGAAAATAAAAAAGAACACATGAGGTTGGTGGGGAAAGTATATCATCAGCATTTGACATTATTTGACCATTTCTTTCTTTTTGGAATTTTTGTTTCCCTGACCTTCCTGGCTACCAAATCACCTCACTGGCTGCTTTGTCTCAGACCCTATTCACTCTCTCCTGACCGTTTCTTGCCTCTACATGGCAGTTATTCTTCGGGGATCATTTTTCAATCTTTGTTTATGTTCTCTTACAAATTGATGATTTCTCATCTTTGCAGCCTTCACTATTAACTGAACCTTCATGTCTTCCAAATTTATATCCTTAGTTCCAACTTCATTTCTGAATTTTATGGTACCCTTAGACTCCAAATGTTCAGAAGCAAGAAAAGAACTTATGAATTATCTGCATGATGAAACTAGTTACCTTTGTGTTTACACAGGGGCTGCAACTGGAAACAAGATTTTATATTGCAACTTAGTGTCATCTTGAAATCATGATTCCAAGGTTGAGATGACATTCCTAGCTACAATGTCACCTTTTCTGGATGGAATAAGTGATAAGAAAATACTTGGAATGTACTTAGGTCAAGTTAGTTAGTTGTCTTCTGTTAGACTGGATCGTTTTTTTTTCTTTGTTGTTGTTGTTTTGTTTTAGAACAATAGTCTCAAGAAATATGCTGCTTGTTTAGCATTTTTCTCAACAAAAGCTTGTTAATTAATCACTGTTAACTACCACGAGTTTCTTGAGCTATTAGAGTATTCTGGTGTTATGTATGCCATGTGGATGGCCCCAATACCAATGAGGTAAAGTGAATGGTTTACATAGTCACATAAGGATCTGATAGGCATCTCAGGTCTAACAGATGGAGTAACAAGCCCCTAGGGCTTCTTGATGTTTTCCATTCAGTAAAGTTCCACCATTGTCTAACTGAATAGACATAAAATTTTGTTATCTCAGTAGATTTTCTTTTTCCAACCTTCACATTTACAATAAATAACATGCAATTCTTGTCTGCTTCTGCATTTAAATCATATATTGCATATGATAACTTCTCATAATCTCCATAGCCTCTGCTCTAGGCCAAGACATTGACTTTTCTTTGTAAGACAACTGTAATGTTTCCTAAAGTCACATTTCATAAACTTGTGCCCATGGACCATCTGGCCATAGTGAGCACAGATTCCGATTTCGTCAGTTTGGTATTTGGCTCTTGAGTCTCCATTTCTAGTGTGTGAGGTTACTGCTACTGGTTTGCAGGTCTAACTAATCAATGACTAATCAAGTTTAAAAAATCAGATGCTGATTGGGCTATGAAGAACCCCAAACAGGGTAAAAGAATAAAGATTTAAGTTTACTTTTTGGACAAAGTGATCTTTGACAGCAGCATATCATGTACACCCCTGTCTTATCCCTCTCCCTACCGTACATCTCTCTGAATTCCCTTTATATCTTGTTTAAAACCCTAGTGCTCAACATATGACCTTATATAACACAGCATTAGGACATCTCTTTGGGTCTGTTTCTACCACATATCCATCCCACTTGGTATGGTTGATGTATAGTGGCTTCGTTCCCTTTAGTATTTATGAGAACACAGCCCTCCTGATCATTCTGATTGAAAGAGACTAAGAGTTTATTTCCAGTCATATTATATTAAAATGTTATGTCTTCTCTTACTTATGTTCTTCAAAACATAAATTATAATTTATAATAGTCTCAATTATGCATCCATTCCTGCAATATCCACTCTTAACCCCAGAAACTCATTACTTCATATAGTAAAGGGGATTTTTTTTTCAGGTGAGGTTAAGAATAACATGAGAATGTTATTATGGATTTTTCTAATGAGCTCAATAGTTATACGGATGAGAATATGCTGTGGGATTTCTTTATGTGAAAAGGAAACAAGATGGGAACCAGTGTTGGACTGATGCTCTTTGAAGGAAATAAGGGAAGGAAAGCAATTCAAAGAATGCAAGCAGCCCTAAAGTCAATGAAACTGTTTCTTAGTCTCCCTGAAACAGCTCTGCCAATGCTTAGATTTTAGCAAATAGTCATTCCAGATTTCTAGCTTCAAGACTATAGGGTAACACATTTGTATTCTTGTAGGTACTAAGTTTTTTATAGTAGAAAAAGGAAGCTAGTATGGTGATATTTTATTTGTGCTGAAATATGATTTATTTTATTTATATGTTAATAAATAAAGTTGCCTGGGGGTCAGAGCTAATAGCAAGCCATAGCAGAAGCTGGGCAGTGGCGGTGCACACCTTTAATCTGATCACATGGCAGCCAGAGTCTGTGTGTTCAAGGACATAGCCAGATTGGAGACACACACCTTTAATCTCAATACCAACCATAGAGCCCGGAAGGTCTATATAGACAGGCAGTGATGAGGAGGTCATGTGGTTGGGTTTACAACCAATGAGAAGGCAGAACAGAAAGTCAATAAAAAGACAGACACACAGGAAGTAGGTCTCTTTCCGAGGGGGAGAACGGCAGCAGCAGTGAGTGGTAAGAAGGCGGCTTTAGTCTCAGCTCTTAGCTACTGCTCTGACCTCTTGGGCTTTTAACTCTGCATTTGGCCTGTGTTTCTTATTTAATAAAACTGTTACATCTACAAGCTAGTAGACTGAAACATTTTATGTTAACTTATCCATATTTAAATTTATTTCTACTTCCCCAGTATTATTCCTATTCTATGATGAAAGTGACATCTGTATTGTTATCTTCTATATCCTCAAGGTAGCCCATGCTCATGACAGTATTTGACACATAGTAGATGCTTAACTAATTCAGTTGAATGTATTCAAGTGTGACACTGGTTACCTGTGTTAGTAGGTTTGGCTAGGACACGTATTAGTCAAGGTTCAATAAGAAAAGCAGAACCACGGGGTATAGGCACATAGCCAGATGGGATTATACTTCAAGAGACCGAGGATTCTGACTTAGTGGCTCTCTTTTGATAGTGTATTCACATCTAATAGTGGAGCTTAAAGTTCACGAGACAAGCATGTAGAAAAGAAGACAGACAAGAGCAGTGTTAGAATAAGAGTCATTAGAACCACACCACAAGGATGTAAGCTTCAGTTTTTGTTTCTGACAAGATGGTATAGATGTCTTTAAAGAGCCCATGGCCCCTGTGATACTGATAAACACACCCATCTGGCACATGAGCTAGAGTAGCTGAAGAAGAATTGCAGTGAGATGCAGCATTTGCAGACCTGGTTACTCTTTCATGCCAACAACATGAGCCAGAAGAATAAAAAATGTACATGAACAGCAAAATGACTGCTGCTTCAATTCTACCCTCTAAATCGCCCATTAGACTTTCTTGTGGTCAACCCACTTTAACAGAAAATAGAGAAGCTATCTGGGAAATACAGTTGAGCCTTGCCAAGTGGGCACATTAGGAAAGACACTACTGCATTCTGTCTCTTAAGTTGTCAGATTTTTGAAAAATCTGCTTAGTGATCATAATTTAAAACCAAGAATAATACATAATCAAGATTATAATGGTTTCAGATTTGGACTTTGGACTATTTTATTATAGATGAACCTCCATGATGGACACATTCCCACCTGCTCAGCCAACACAGATCTAAGAGGTATTTACCTCAGAACAATACTACCAAGGTCTTCCTTTTTCTGCCCCACATCTCAAGCTTCCTTGACAATATTTAGTAGTATATGTTAAAACCCTGTGCAAATTTATAATTTTAAAACATTATTGTATAATGCTATATGTATGTCTGTATGTGTATATGAAATGCATGTGTGCGTGTGCGTGTGTGTGTGTGCATGTGTGCATGTGTGTGTGTGTGTTCATGTGTGCATGTGTGTGTGTGTGCATGTGTGTGTGTATGTGTGTGTGTGTGTGTGTGTGTGTGTGTGTGTAAGTATGCATGTACTATAGTATGCATATAGAGATCAGAGGACAACTTTCAATAGCTTATTCCTTCCTTCTACCTTGGACTCTGAGGACTGAACTCCAGTTGTCTAGTTTAAAGTTGAGTAGGTTCACCAGCTAGGCCATTTAACTAGTCATAAATGTATTTCTAGTTGATATGTAAGAACATTAGATAGTACATATTGATGGAGGCAGCAAGTGATGTTTCCATAGCTGTGTGTACTGTTTAATGTTTCTATATTTATTTATTTTTCTGTGCATGAATGTTTTGCTTGTATGGATATATATATGCACCACACATATCCATTCATATTCAACAGGAATTCCTGTTGAATATCCTGGAACTGTGGTTATGGATGACTGTGAGCCATCATGTAAATGCTGGGGAGAATTGAACCTGAGACCTCTGAATGATCAACAAGAACTCTTAACTACTAAGACATCTCTTTAGCCCTTACTGTTTAATGTTTAAATCAGGCCAAATGTATCTATCTCCTCAAATATTATTCATCAGTTGTTTTCATTATATTCACATTTGTTTGTTTTACTCGCTTAATATATACATCTTACTTCCTTTCTCCTCTTTACTATGTATAGTTAACTCATGTTTGCTGTGTAAAATTCACAATGACAGTTCCATATTGCATTTACCATGCCTTGATTATATTGGCTGGCATTTGAAATTTTGTTTCAAACTATAGCACTTCTTTTGACAAACAAGACTACTCTTTGGTTTAAGATACTGATTACATTGTTTTCTTGTGCTTGGGATTCTAACTGAATTGGAAACTTTGAGAAGAGTAATAAAAATCTGATACTATTTTCTCTCTTCATACTGAATAGAGTAGGAGGTGAAAGGCCAATCTTTTATTAATTCTTTTTTAAAAACCTATTTCTTCACAGACTTTGGGAATAGAGCCATGCACTTTCTGTTGCAATTCTTATGCCCTTTGCTTGTGAGTTGTGTGGGATGATGGATTTGGTTTACATTCACAGCAAAGCACCACAAGTATATTTTGTTTAAGTATTCCTGGCATGTGTAATTACAAATTTTCAGAGCTGGAAGGAGACCATCTATCACATTGCATTCCTTGAACTTTTATCTATCCTTATATTCATCTAGGCTCAAAACTGGAATTATCTTAGATTTTTTTTTCCTTTTCCCTCAATGCTCATAGCCAGTTGACCAAAGCTTGTTTTAAATTCACTTCCTTTATGATAGTTATAGTATTTAAATAAAACCGAATATCTAAACAAGAATATTTTTTGATGTGAGGTAATAAGGACATACAAAGCAGAATGCATGTTTTAATGATTTAAGAAGGAGAATACATGTTGTAGCCACAATACGGACAAAGAAATAACACTTTTATATCACCCCAGAAGACCACTTTAACATCTTCCCAACACCCTATTCTTTCTATGTTAACCACTACCCTAACTCATAGAACTCTTTCTAAAGTTTATATAAATACAATCAAATATTTTTCTTTTATTCTCTCACATATTATATCCCGATCACAGTTTCCTCTTCCTCCACTCTTCCTAGTCCTTCCCACCTTCCCTGTTCCCCAGACACACTTCTTGGTCCTCCCACCTAAAAAAATTGCAGGTCTCCCAGGGATATCAACCAAACATGGCATAGCAAGTTACAATAACACTAGGCACAAACCCTCCTATCAAGGCCACCCAGTAGGAGGAAAAGGGTCCTAAGAGCAGACAAAAGAGTCAAAGATACCCTCCACTCCCATCGTTAGGAGTTCCATAAGAACACCCAGCCACGCAATTGTAACATTTATGCATAGGACTCAGATCAGACCCATACAGAATCTGTGACTGTTGCTTCAGTCTCTGTAACTTGTAAATCATGTAAACTATGTGAACTATGTAAATTAATATGGATGTTCCTCAGCAAGTTGAGAATCAATCTACCTCAAGACCTAGCTATACTACTCTTGAGCATATACCCAAAGGACACTCCATTCTACCAAGGATGTCAACTATGCTCATGGCAGCTTTATTTGCAACAGCCAGAAACTGAAAACAACCTAGATGTTCTTCAACCGAAGAATGGATAAAAAAAATATACATTTACCAAATAGAGTATTACTTAGCTGTTAAAAAACACTGACATCATGAAAGTTGCAGGCAAATGGATGGAGCTAGAAAAAATACCATCCTGAGTGAGGTAACCCAGACCCTGAAAGACAAACATAGTATGTACTCACTTGTAAGTGAACATTAGCTGTTAAGTACAGGACAATCGTGCTACCTTCTACAGACACATGGATCTCCCTGGGATGGGGAAATAGATTTCATGAATGGACCAAGGGTGGGTGGCATTGGGGACAGGAAAGACCAGGTGTGGGGCTGGGTGGAAGAGAGTATTGGGAGAGGTGACTGGACTTGGAGGGCATTTGAGAGCAATGTGGAAATGTAGTGCTGTGGAAACTCCCTGGAATCCATGAGAATGACCCTAGAAAAGACTCCTAGTAATGGAGGATCTAGAGCCTGAACCAGCCATCCTCTCTAAACAGGCAAGGCTTCTAGCAGTGGGACTAGGACATCAACCCAGCCACAAAATCCTTCAACCTGTAATCTGTCCTGCCTGTAAGATGTGCTGGGGTAATGGTGGTATGGAACTTGTGGGAGTGGCCAACCAGTAACTGATCCAATTTGAGGTCCATGCTTCAAGAGGGAGCCCATCTTGCCACTGCCTGTATGGCCAGGAACCAGAGACTGGACAGCCCAGAGGCTCAGGATAGAACCAAATACAACTGGGGAAAAACTTGAGTGAAATGATTACTAACATTCTGCTATACTAACAAATTGGTGTGTATCCCAGTTGTCACCAGAGAGGTGTCATCCAGCAACCAAGGGAAACAGATGTAGAGACCCACGGTCAAACACTAGGCAGAGACAGGGGAACCCTAAAGAAGGGTGGGGGAAGGGTTTCAGGAGCCAGAGGAGTTGAGGACACCAGAAGAACACAGCTCACAAACCCAACTAAGTAGGGTGCACAGGGGATCACAGAGAATGAAGTCACAATTACGCTTAAATATTTTGTTTAAATTTTTTCATTCAATGTATTTTGATCATGTTTTATCTCTTCCCTTAACTTGTCCCAGACTCTTCCCACTTCTCCTATGAACCCAATTTCACTTTCTCCTCGCTTCTCAAAAAAGAAAAAAACCAAACTAAACCAAAAGAAAAAAAAAAACAAAAAAATTCAGAAAACCAAAAACCAAAGACCTAAAAAAAAAAAAAAAAAAACCAAACCAATAAGTTAAAAAAAATAGCAAAACAAAACAAAACAATCCCCCCCCCCCCAACAAAACAAACAGCTTGAAGCTAGATAGGCCATAGGCCTAGGGGAAAACCTACTACTATTATTTTGATAAAGAAACATAACAATAAAATGACTTCTAGACATACTTCTCTACCCTTAGTGCAGAGCATGACTCAGCACTCAAAAGAGAAGCTTCTTCTTGCAGTAGATGGTAACACAGAGTCCACAACTCGACAATGCAGAGAGTGGGGGGCTTCAGAACACTTGAGTCCTAAATGGAGGGTTTTTATTAAATTCCACCCCCACCTCAAGAGGGAGGGATCTATGCTGAAGAGGAGATAGAAATATTGTAAGATTCAGAGGAGTTAGGCATTTGATTCCATTCCTGCCCATCCTTAAACTAAGATCATCCACTCTCAGAACCTCTAACAAAGACAACTTCTAACAGAAGCTAGTCTTACATCCCTTTCTCATTCTCCACTTCATTCTCTGAAATGGGGTCCTGTAAGCCTTCCTAGACTGCTGCTTTCACTGTGGTGTTGTTCATAGCCTTCAATATCATACCCCCGGTGAGAAGGTGAACTCATACCCAAGACACAGCCATATGCCAGTTATTCACTCTGCCTTTTAAACTTGGTTTAGAAGAATTAGCATGAACAGTAGAGATAAAGAGTATAGGAAGCAGCCTAGATCAAGAACTTGGAGTCCTAGAAGGTGAAACATGGTGGAGGGTGGGGAATGATGTGGCCAAAGGCTGGGGAGAGATACAGGAGGAGGAAGGGAGGGACAGGTATGAAATGATGAGATAAAGGAGTATTTCAGTGTTTTCTTGTAGGTTAAGTGGAAACTTTTCTGTTATTTTGAGCAGACCAGGAAACACGCATATTAACTGTAATTCTTTTCTTCTGCCCAGTAATTCCTTAACTGTGGCCGACACCTCCTGGGACACAGGAGCAAGAAGAGCCAGTTGGACTTCTCTCATGGAACGTTTTACTCAAAAAAATATAAAATCTTATGGGGGCAGCACAAGGAAGGGGGATGAGTGAGCCTGTGGTGAGCCTATGACAAAAGGGTCTGCAGTAGAGTGGAAGTGATGTACATGCTTGTCAGATGACATGTGGGTGAGTAAAGGAGCAATGATGCAAGTATTCATTACAGTGCATCACAAGTGGACAATAGTCATATCATAATCAGTCATCAGCTTTTCTTTTAGGTCATGTTTTAAAAGCAGCTATATAGAGCTCTGAACTGGAAACCATATAGAGTTTTTCAGTCTGAAGCTAGATTGCAAGATTCTTCTAGGGAGAGCATAAAGTTCTTTTTGTCTGTATCTTCTTCTTTTTTTTTTCTGTTTTTTCAAGGCAGGGTTTCCCTGTGTAGCCCTGGCTGTCCTGGAACTTGTTCTTTAGACCAGGCTGCTCTCGTACTTAGAGATTTAACTTCCTCTGGCTCCCAAGTGCTGAGATTAAAGGTGTGTGCCATCACTGCTTGGGGGATAATTAAAAATAATCATTATATTGCTTGGCATAAAGTAGATATAGGGTAAAACTTAGCATATTGATATTAGTTTCATATTTCTAAACAACAATTTTATAAATAAGAAGAAAATTCTATAATGAAAATGAAAACCAATCCAGAGTTGATGCTAATTTGTTTGGAAGTGAAAATATGCCTGCATCATTTATAAAGAAAAAAGCTTGATTAGCAAGGGGAACAATGTAAGGAATTTTGATACACACTGCTATCTGTATTAGTTGCTTCTCTCTGTTGTGATCGCACCCTGACAGAAGCAGGTGGAAGCGCTTGCCGTGGCTCAGCTTCTCTGAGGTTTAAGTCTGCCACAGCGTGGAAAGCTTGACTGATCTCTCAGCAGTGAGGCTCTCCCCTTCACTGTGGACCAGGAACCAGAGAGGCGACTGAGACAAATAACTCTGTTGAAAGATTCGCCCTCAGTGACCTTCTGCCAGCTGGCCTCCACCTCCTAAAGGTTCTACAGTTCCCCCAAATCTTGCTATTTCCTGTAGAACAAATGTTTAAAACATGAGCCTGTGGGGCACATTTCCAACACAAGCCACAGCAGTATCTTAAAGGCTGTACATTTTAGAAAAATAGCCTTTCATTCAGCGTTTCAAAAAGGATGAAAGAAGAACAAAAACACCCATGATCCTGTTAGTTCCTGTGTATAGACTATATTTAAAGATACATAATATATATTTATCCATAATTTATCACCTATTTGTTAAAGAAGCACTTTAGAAATCTAAATTTAAAAATCCTATAATATTTCTTTACAGCCTAAAATAATTTATTATATTGTTTTAACAAATATTTGATATATCTTCTAATATTTTAAATTTGTTTACACTTTATAGTGAGATTATTATGGTGATCACTAGTATAGTGTACAAAGACTTCCACTTAAACACAGGATACCCTGTTTATTTGAATATGCAGTATATATATTATGTATTATAGAAGCAGTTTCCTAGCTCGCTGGGAAAGTTATTATTTTGGAGATGATTTTTATCTATAATTACATTTTTTTTTGCTGTCATAAAGAACCTGATCCTCATTATAATATGCATTGCTTCATATTCACCAAACTGTGTAGGAAAGAAAAAAACATTGTTTACAGTTTGAGGAGACTTTTGAAATTACTGCACAAAGATACTTGAAGCTTTTGCCTCATTGAAAGGCACTAGATGTTTTGAGGGAAATCAATAAACCATATTCCTTCTCTAACCCAAAGGGAACAAAGTTATTGAGGTTTGAAATAGCTTACCCCCAAAATCATAATTCCTCCAGCTTGGGGATTTGTGAGTGCCCTGTGCAGCTAACAGCTAATCATACTGTACTTGCTGAATTACTTTCATTATATAAAATAAACTCCATCATTGCACATTATAAGGAATGTTCAAAGCTTTTCATTAAAAGTCCAGTGCGGTGCATACTATTAATTTTTAAGATGCATTATGAACTGGGTCATGAATATTAAGTGAACAATTTGTTCTTCCCTTTACAAAAAAATCCAATATTAATTTGTAGTTAGGGTGGAACTTCAGTTTTACAGTGTAAAACAGAAGACAGACAGGGTATCTGTGGTTTCTTTTCTTCAACCATGAGCTTTATCAGAAACTCCCAGATCATTCAAAACTTAACAAGGCTGTGACATCTTTTCTGACATTTGTTATTCACTGCTCAGAGCTCTCAAAAAGTAAATCTCTACTATTTCTTAACCTCAGAACATGTGATGTTACTTGTCCCCTGTGACTGGCAGGTGACGTCTCATTTGCGTACGATTACACCCTGTCCACTTTAGCCACGTCTCTGTCTAAAGTTTGTTGTCAACTGGATGTCAGTGTCATTAGGTTTACAAGTCTATGTTTTGAAAACTCACTTTAAAACATGATTGTCTTTGGGAAATATGGTTTGTCTGGGGCATTTCTCATTGATAATAAGTGGTTATTTCTCATCCTTCAAGACTCAGGGCAAATGCAGTGTATTTGTGATTTTTAACATTGAAACATAAGAACAATTGTCTCTATATCATTATTTTCAAACTTGACAACTCCAGGTTGAAAAGAGACACATGTTTAACCACACACATATAACCAGGTTAGTGCTACAGAACTGTGTAAGCAAAATGCATGATATGAAAGAGTCTGGGTGGAAGTTTTATTTGGGGTGATGAGGATAAAAGAGAAAAGGCACTTGAGTCTACTTTGTTTGAACTTCCTAGTTCTATTCAAATCTTATTTCTTTCTTATTTACTTTGGTAAGTAGAAAAAGTAGTTCCCACCTACCATGTTTATAGCTTAAAACCATACTATGAATTTTACTTATTTAATTGCTTGCCCCTACACTAGAATAGGGACATAAGGATTGGGGTTGTTGCCATGATCGCTCTCCTTCCAAGTCCCTTTCATAGTGATTGGCAGACTGTAAGTACCTAATAAATAGGTGCTGAATGAATGATTGAACAAGCCAAACATAACTGCTGGGGAATTTGCAAAGTCAACAAAGGTTAAGAAGAAAACAGTGAAATAGAAATTTATAATATTGTTACAGTATTGAGTCCTTTTCAGTGTATACCCTGAAGGATTATTTGCTGTGTATTTACAATTATGGCCTTTGTATTATGTAAATCAAACCACACATCCTTATTTGTACTGTTTGCTACAGACAGAGAATGTAAAAAGAATATGAGAATATGAAAAGAATAATGGTCAGAATAAAATCCATAGAGCAACTATATGAAAAGCCACTTCTCAGATTTGTTTTTCTTATACAACTCATGGAAAATTTGCTTGTCAAGGAGTTTTAGATCCACTCACCACTGCATTTCCTCCCTTACCCCATATCAAAGCTACTCCCAGACTTTAACTTTTTCTTGAGTTTTTGCAATCACTTTCTGAATAATTACTCTTTCACATGTAGACTTGCCTACCCTCTATTCCCAGGTTTTGTTTTTAACACCACAAGTTTTCTTGTCACAAGAGAGAGAATGATTTCTTTCATAGAATGCTTGCTTACTTTTATCCCATACCCAATATTCTCCAGTGGTTTCTGATTGATCTTGGGATGGAATCCCTACAGCTCTTGCATGGCAGAGTTAATGCTTGATCTGTTTTCATTGTCTTTGATTTGTGTACAATGTTTTCCAATGTGCCAAGTTTTTTCCTTTGGGTCTCTGCTAAAATGGTACTTTGGGAGGATTGTTCTTATTACTTGTATCTTCTTGGTTAACTGCTCCTCTTTATTTAAATTCACTGTCAATGCCTCATAGGTGCACTCTCTAATTATGATATCATTAATATTTGTTGCATTGAGTTTCTGTTTTCATCACATCCTTCTCCATAGACAGACTTTTCAGGATATTCATCACAATAATGTTGATATTCAAGAAAAAAGATATGATGATTGACATGAATGTTTTCAGTCGGATCACTTAGTTATCATTTGCAGCTTAAAAATAACATGAGTCAGGTTGTCTAATACGAGTTTTACAGAAGCAGAAAAATCATCACTCATGTTCCTTGGCAATGAAATGGCCATTATGTTGTTTTATGAAGGTTTGTGTGGAAGGAAAAATACTTCTTCTGTCATAAATCACCAAGCAACATCCCATCAACGTAGCCCAGGTGTAGTTCTACAGCTTAGCTGTAATAGCAATTATTGTAATGCAGCTGCACTGGCCACTGCTCCAAGCTAGCAACTTTCAATACCTAGTTGGGGTGGAGAGTAAGAGAAATGGTTGTGATTTTCATGTTAGTCAAAAGGGACCCCGAGTAAAAAAGAATTGAAAGGATGTGTTTTAGCCTATAATGAAGAACTTTTTAATATCTCCACATAGTCATTGAAGAATCTCATACATATATGTTATATATTTTGGGAGGGGGAGCTACTGAGAAATTTTACTTTGAGTTGCATTATCCACATATACATATGACAATGTTCTGTTTGGATTAGACTGGAATCTATGAGAATAACTTCCCTCCTTCATGCTTTTCAGAAGTACTGTGGACCTTGGGGACAAGACACCCTCTTAGTGATGCCAAAGAAACAACAATGAAAGGAATTGGTCTCTAGTACCTTTAAGAGGGGTCTTATGTGGATGAGAAGTAAATTATCTCATTGAAAAAGTCAGTATTTTCAGCACCTTTTTATCAACTGAATCAATAAGCTACATAAACAACTGACCACAAAAAAATCACACTGTATCTTCGGAGGATTCTGATGAGATGTTGGGTAGGAGACAGGTGATGAGCTGCTAGAAACTGCATGTAGTGCTGCTGTAGGAGTACCTGTGCAATGTTTCTAAAGAAATGAGAAATCTGCCTCTTGGTTTTTCTGTGGCATTTGTTTTGTCTCTAAGAATCACTTAATATACTTAGAAAATATGATTTTTCTCTTACCCCCTTCCTTCCTTTCTTTCTCCTTTCCCTTCTTTCTCCCTATCTTCCCTCACTCCCTCTTTTCAATGTATTTTTCTTTTGAATGTCCTTTAGATATGGCCAGTAGATTTTTCTTTTTGGTCAAGAATGAAAAGTAAAATGTATATTTTGGAAAGAAAGAACTTCTAGCTTTATAAATCTCGAATGTTTTTTGTATAATGCTACAATGACAGAGAGAATGAAGAAAGTCCTAGCCAGAATGTGATGCACAGCATTGCTCAGCTCTGTTCATCAAACCCACATGACGAGAGTCTTGAGGGCTCTGTAAGTCTGAGAGGTTCCTCACTATTAGCTTGGATTTTCATTATTTATATCGCTCCACTAAAAACCCCAATAAAGCATAGTTGTTCAAAGCAACCACACAATTTCCTAGTTTCTGAGTTAGGGACTCTATGGGAACTGTTCCTTGGTTCTCACTTAAATCTCTCATACATTTGCGATTACACATGTGTTTGGCTGCACTTGTCTGAAATTTTGACTTTGGGTGGAAGACCTACTTGCAAAGAATGTCCTTTGCTGCTGGCAGATGTTTTAAATCTGCCACATCTTATTATGCGGCTGGCAAGTTTAAGCTTCATGTTGTTTAGGTTCTCACTTTCTTCACTGTGAGTATCTTCATGTTTAAGTGTTCTCGGAGAATTTCACTGCTTTCTCTGATTCAAGCAACCCAAGAAACCATGGTGGAATCCATGAGGGCTTCAGTGACTCTACCCTAAAAAGCACACACTGTTTGATTTCACTTTATGGGTCACACTTGTCATTACTGATTTATCGTGGGGATAGAAAAGATAGTGAGTTGACTTTAATAACAGGCTGTACAAATTTTTTATACCCTATACAAAAAAGGTATAAAAATATATGGAAAATGTAAAAATATTCATGAAGAATCCCAGATCTGAGTCCATGACCCTGGATGTAGCTGGAGAATTTCTCTCCAGCTTCCTCCAAGTCCCGCCAGTTCCAGAACTCACATAAAATAAACACACAGACTCTTACATTATTTAAGCTGCTTGGCCATTAGCTCAGGCCTATCATTGTCTAGCTCTTACTCTTATATTTAGCCCATTTCTATTAATCTTTACTTTGCCAGGTGGCTCGTGACTTACCGGTACTTCACATCTTCCTTGTCCTGACAGCGGCTGCTCCAGGCGGTCCCTCAATTCTCCTCTCTCCTTGTCCCACCTATACTTCCTGTCTGGTTATTGGCCAATCAGTGTTTATTTATATAGAGCGATATCCACAGCACTTCCCCTTTTCTTCTTTTTTAAAAAGGAAGGTTTTAACTTTAAATAGTAAAATTACATATAACAAAACAATTATCGAGCAAGAATTACAGTTACAATATTAAAGAATATATCCTATCTATTTTATATTTGTGAGTTTAAGGTTTTATATCTAACTTATCTTTTATCATAACTAAGGAAGATTGTAAGTATCTAGTCTTCAACCACATCAAAGACCTCAGAAGGATATACAACTACCTGAGAAATGGAAGAAGGATGCAAGCAACTTTTGGGAGTCTTGTAGGGTAGACAGAGACAGCTGACAGTCTGGACAGTCATCCAAAGTTCTCTTGCAAAGTTGGGGCATCTTTTTTCAGCACATAGGCCTAAAGTCACTCAGTCATTTTTTTTTTTCTGTGTCCTGTAGAATGTCTGGCAGTTTTCTCTGCAAAGCAGGAACCTGAAGAACCATTTTGTCAAGCAAAGTTCAGTGGTCACCTTTCTATGGGTCTTGCATGTCTAGTTGATCAAGCAGTCCAGGCAAGAACAATTTCTTGCCCAAATGGCTATTTTTGCCAAAAAGAAGATAAACTCCATACAGAGTATCTTCAATGCCCATCCTCCTCTCTGAAGTAAATCAGTGCTGCCAGGAGCAGACATGTCTCACTGTCCAGAAAGTCTAAATTTTTAAAACATTTTAAATGCCATATTCTGTAGGTCTTTGAAGTGTTTTAAGATTAGAGGACTATAAGTTTGACTATCATAGAAGACTAATTGTTCTATTACAATTTAAATGAGTTGTATAAACACAGTACCTTAAACAAGAGTAAAAATACACACACAGTATAACAAAATTAAATTTAAATTTGTATCGATAAACTAAAATCCATAGCAATGTAAAACATTTTTAAACAAGTTGCTCTTTAAAAGTAGGTTCAGCAATCTACCCTTTTATCCTATCGTATCTATGTCCTATATATCTATATCACTAGGGAACTAAGACTAGATTTCCCCTCCCATCCTCCATATGGGAGCCTAGAAGCAACCAAAGCTTGGTGTTTCCCTCCCTGTTGTCCATGTGTTTCTCATAAAGTCCCTGCAGGTTAGAGTCTCAATTAATAGTCTGTCCTAAGAGCAGCTCTGTTTTAGACACACCCAGTGCTCTGAGGTATTTCAAATTAGACCTTTTTCCTCTTCCACTGTCAGATGTACCATGGGAGTATTCTCTGTTGAATACTATGAGGATGTAATAGGATTCCTGGATTAAAACTCACAAAAGTACAGGATCTGTCTCCATGACTGGGTTCCTTGGTGCTTTTCAGTCTCAGACTTGCCCACAATGAGCAATTTACCAGTTAATGTGTTTTTAGAGTCCAGTTCTTGTTCATTGGTGGTTTCTACTCCAGGAAATCATAAGCCCTGTAAACCTGGGTCTGTCTCTCCACTTAGAGGTATGGCTGCCTGTGACCTCACTTCTCTGACAGCTGTAAGAAATAAGGTTGGGGCTGGAGAGACGGCTCAGCACTTATGTTCTTTCAGAGGACGCAGGTTCAATTCCCAGCACCCACATGGTGGCTCACAATCTGCTGTAACTCCAGATGTCCTCTTCTAACCTTTGTAAGCACCAGACATGCAAGTGGTACATAGACATTCATGTATGCAAAACATATGTATATGAAGAAACATGGTTGGTTTTCCAGTTTGTTTAGATTTTCATTTATTATTCCCTTACTCCTCACATTTACTCCTCTGTTTCCTTATCATTGTTATAAGTGTGTGTGTGTGTGTGTGTGTGTGTGTGTGTGTGTGTATACACATCAATTTAGTATTGCTTGTATGTTTTCGACTTCAGGGCTCCCCACTATGTGTTGGATAACCAATCAGGTGTCTCATTCCTGAGGAAGACTAACTCTCCCTCTCTCAGTGGTCTCTTTAGTTATTGATATTTTTTCACCTAGGGTGGAGCCCCACAGCATACTTCAGGTTTTCCCTGGCTCTTATACTCTTTCTGTCCTCTCTTCAAGGATGTCACCTGAGCCTTAGGTTCAGGAGTTGTGTTGTAGAATTAGAGTGGGCACCTGATTTTACCTTCATTGTCCTCTATTCACTGACTTTCTGAAACAATTTTAAGCATCTTGTAGCTAGCTTTTGTTTCTCAGGTTCTATTGTGAAACCTTTCCCATATTAAGGGATGCATGATTCATTTGATTCTCAAAGGACATAGAGCATTGTAAAAACAGGGTCAATTTTCTTAGCTCTCTCACCCCACGTCAAACAAGAGTTCTTCTTGTAGTCACTTTTTACACTGATAAAATACTTGTACTGCTAAAAGGGTGAGGAAAGATGCTGACCTACCACATCATTTTGAACAGCTGCACTCTCTGTGTGTAGCGTAAATTATTAAAACAATTCTCTTGAGAGTATTTGTGTGGTTTCTTATTTGGAGGAAAATTTGTGTGGTTTCTAGCTGGATGAAAATATCAAAGTCAACTGTTTGTGCTCATCTTTAATTACTTATTCATTTTATTCCTGGAAATACAATTCCTTTGTTGAATTTTAAAAACTTTTACATTAGTTTATTCTTCAGCAATTGATACATGTATGCAATATATTCTGGTTACAGACATCCTTCTCCCCCCTCCCAACAGTACTCTGTCTTCTACTAAGTCCCTATCACACTTTCATGTCTTTTTAAATTTTTTTATCCCCTAGGTTTAACCAGAGCCAATCTTATGGGCATGGGTATAAGCTAACATCATGGAAGAGGAAGCAGTAAAACTCTAAGAGCTAGATGATAGAGAGAAGGGGATCAGGGCACTGAGATGCTGTCTTGTAGGCATGACATGGTTGTGACACCCAGGAGCACAAAGCAGCTGTAGTTGTCTCATAAGATCTGTAGGAACTGATTCTGCAAACTTTCAGTCACAGATGGGGGGTTCATAGGCCCCCTTCCCAGCTGGGAATGCACATATAATATACAGCTGTATCAGTGAGCTACAGATTCAGTAAGAGACCCTGTATCAAAGAATAAGGTTGAAAGCAATGGAGGAAGACAGTGTCAACCTCTGGCCTCTATATACAGGTGCATGCACATGTATAGATACTCACATATTCACATGAACACACACACACACATATCCTGAAATATATGTACACACACACATATATATATATTATATACATAAACACACACACATATATATCCTGAAATATATATGCATATATATGCAGAGAGAGAGTAGTGAGGCAGGTATTAGAGTAAGAGGCAAGTAGGTAGAAAAGGTAGGAGCGGTCATGTGGGGTGACAGCTTGACAGGATTGATGATTCCTAGAGAGCTGGAAAGCATTCTCTCTGGGTGTGTCTGGCAGGGTACTTCTGGAAAATATTGGGATGTGAGTCAGCAATCTGGTTGGGGAGGACCCACTCTTAGTGTGGGCAGGTAACGTTCAGGCAACCAAGAGCCTTGATGAGCAGAAAAACTGCTCTTCCTTATGGATCAAGTTTATACTATTGCTTTTGGATGCCAGATTCCAGGTTCTACAGCTTTGGGACTTTGGAATGTGTGCCAGTGGTTTCCTGGGACTTCTTTAGCCTCAGATTGGTGACTGCACCATGGATCTTCCTGGGTCTGAAGCTTCCTACTTCTACTTTCACTGAACCAAGCTACAGCCTTCTTCACCTCCACCGCACGTAGAGTGCCTTATTGAGGGGTTTTTCAGCATCTGTGGTCATGTGAAGCAATCTTGTAGGAAATCTATTATGAATGTAATCTACCTATGGATTCTAGTTTATTGGCTGGCTAATTCAGGTGATATGGAAAGAAGAGTTCATGAGAGGATGACCTATAGAAGAACTGGAAGACAGGAGAATGGTGATCAGTGCATAGGGAAAACACTTGAGGATAGCTATGTTTAAGGTGTAGGGTGAGTATGCTTCCATGTTTCCTTGGATAGTTCTTGTATGTGCATATAGACCCAGAGAAATTATTAAAGAACATTGGTTTGTTTATATTACTAATTGTGTGATTACTTCTTTGAAGGATTTTAGAAGAAGATTTGTAGTTTGTATAATAATGAAACATTGCTATAATCCACAGAATTGCTGGTAAGATATTTGTTCTTTATTCACTGATACATTGATAAATGGATCTGACATGTGATGCAGTAAATTATGTTGTTCTGCTTCAAGGATGGTGGAGATATTGTATGGATAATTCCTGTGATGGTGATCCTTCATCATCTTTGGCTTACTTTTCCAACCTTATCACCAACTCTGTTCTCACATAACACTCAATACCTGCATCCACTTTGAATTTTTAATGTTTTCTAAATTTTATAATTTCCTTCTGAAAGATTCCTTCTTCCAGAACATCCTTTATCTCTTTGATAGTATATTTAAATTTCTTCACATGTATTTATTGTGTGTGCACATGTGAGTATGTGTCTGTGTGCATGCTCACAAGCATGTGTAAACATGTGAAAGTGAAAGGACAGTTTGTGAGAGTTGGTTTTCTACTTCCTCTACGTGGGCTCCAGGGATTGAATTCAGGTTCTCAGGTTTGACAGCAGGTGACTTCACTATCACAGCCCGTGAAAAGGCCGGCTCCCCTGAACTGCTCCAGGGCTGTGAATAGAAGACCTCAGTGTAGTGAGGCATTAGGAAAAAATTCTTTTCTATTTAGAGGCTAGACTTTTTCTATTTGAGGGTATTTAGAAATAAGTTTATATTTATCTGAGGGGTAAAATAAGAAAACACACACATTCTGATGATAACTTTCTTTTTTACTACATCTTAAAAAATTTCTCTTTCTGAAAATCTCTGTCTCTACACAAATACGTTCCACATTGTTACAGTCTCCATATAGCCAAGTTACATTTCACACTGTTACATTCTCCACACAGCCACATACCTCTTTTGCACAGTTACATCTACACATTTTTTCTATCTGTTCTGTTACATTCCTTCATATATTAGTCCATCATTTGTTCACTCTTTACTCACCCATTCTCTCATTTACTCACTCTCTCACCTTACTCTCACGCTTCCTTTATCTCTCACACTTCTCCGTCTTTCTCTCTGCCCATACAGCTACATCCCTCACTCGTCACACACAGGCACTCTTCTGCCCCTCACTCACTCATCCTCTGCTCTTTACACGGTTCCTTCACATCCCTTCCTCAGCACATACCCACACACACGCACTCTCACGCCTGCCCAGCTCCTTTCACAGTTTCTTCACATTGCTCTGCACAGCCCCCCTCTCTCTACTGTAGCTACAGTTTTCCTGCCTTGTCCACAGTCAGGACAAATCTTTGTCACCCGCCAGTCCCACAGCTGCTCAGACCCAACCAAGTAAACACAGAGACTTATATTGCTTACAAACTGTATGGCCGTGGCAGGCTTCTTGCTAACTGTTCGTATATCTTAAATTAACCCATTTCTATAAATCTATACCTTGCCACGTGGCTGGTGGCTTTCCGGCGTCTTCACATGCTGCTGGTCATGGCGGCAGCTGGCAGTGTCTCTCCGCCTCAGCTTTCCGCTTCCCAGAATTCTCCTCTCTCCTTGTCCCACCTACTTCCTGCCTGGCCACTGGCCAATCAGTGTTTTATTTATTGACCAATCAGAGCAATTTGACATACAGACCATCCCACAGCACTCTACACCACTGCTCCTCTCACAGCCAAACTCTGGACAACTGTATGATACATTTTTCTCTCTGCCCACTCAGCTACATCCCTCACTCAGCACTCACACGTGCACATACTCGCCCTTACCATCTGCCTAGCCCTTACACCATTTCTTTACATCGCTTGCTCAGCACATACCCACACACACTCACTCCTGCCCTCTGCCCAGCCCTTTTCACAGCAGTTCTCTTCATAGCTTTTCATAGCTCCCATGCACATACTTACATACTCTCTCAATCCCTCCTTCCCTCTATCACAACCAAACTCTGGAAAATTATATGTTACATTTTCAGGGTCCAACCCATTCTCATAACACATGATATGTGTTTTTCTCAGGCTAGTTAAGTCACAAAGACTGGCGAGTGAGTAAACACTTGGCCTTGCGTGTAACTCTTTCCCAGACAGAGAATGACACTGAAATTCAGGACTTAGCAATAACAGTAGCAGGCTGAACCTTGAGTGGTAGAGGTACATGGAGAAAGAGAATTACTGCAGGGAGCTATGTCTACCAAAGTTGCTTCAGTTCTGACCTTGAATCATCAACAAACAAACCTGGGATCTTATCTTTGTGTATTTTCTGCTGGGGCAGCTTAGTCTGTTTTGAGTTTGTTCTGAAGTCTAAAATTAGCTGTCTTAGCGACTGAGAATATTGTTACTTTCCAGTGTCAGTAAAGAATATTCTGGTGTTATTTCTATTCATCAGAATTATACAGCTTAACCAGAAATCATCTTCCTGACCATCCACAACTATAAATGTGCCCAAAGATGGAATACTTTTCATGAGATAAACACACAAGCAATGGGAAAACACCCATAGCATTTCTTAGGGAAGAAATGTAGTAGCACATGAGAAAAATTACAGACAGAAAGCAACTGGTTTCCACAGCCAGTGATCCATGGACTTTGCTAGATTGGGCTTCCCAACAGAGAATTATTCATCTGTTAGGTCGACTTGTTGCACACTAGTTGTCACCTCCTATATATTCCCATGGCCCATGGTGAGGCCATTGCTACCAGCAGCTCTCAGCACTTTTCCCACTGAGCTACCTTGCTTGCCCTTACCTACTGAACTTTTAAAATGAGATTGTAACTCCTTTGCCAGTCTTCCAATCAAATATCATTGTTTTCTTCAGTTGTAGCACTTATCCATTTTCAGTTTGGACTCTAGTTTCTGGAAAATGAAAGTATGGGTGTATTTGTGGTGTGTTTTCACGATGTGGTTTTGTGAAAAGATTTCATATTAGTTTATAAAGTGAACTGCAGTAAAGCTCATACATATGCATATATACACATACATATATACATATGTACATACACACATATGAGCCATACTGAAGTGCAATGTGTATACACACACACACACACACACACACACACACACACACACACACACACACCTCCCATGAATGCTATGGCTTGCAAAGGATCAACAGAAAAAAGTATTTATGGTAGCTAGTTTTCCTGCCTGGCCCACAGTCAGGACAAATCTCTGTCACCCGCCAGTCCCATAGCCACTCAGACCCAACCAAGTAAACACAGAGACTTATATTGCTTACAAACTGTATGGCCATGGCAGGCTTTTTACTAACTGTTCTTATAGCTTAAATTAATCCATTTCCATAAATCTATACCTTGCCACGTGGCTTGTGGCTTACCCGTGTCTTCACATGCGGCTTGTCATGGTGGCGGCTGGCAGTTTCTCTGCCTCAGCCTTCCACTTCCCAGAATTCTTCTCCTCCTTGTCCCGCCTATACTTCCTCCTGCCTGGCCACTGGCCAGTGTTTTATTTATTGACCAATCAAAGCAACAGATTTGACATGCAGACCATCCTACAGCAATTTATAGAATGTCTGCAATGTGTTAACCACTGCACAGCATAGAAGTTAATAGATCAACTGAATGCCAGATGAATCAATGCAGTCTAAATTTATGGAAGCCTCTATGAGGTAGGTGCAGATGCACAGGGGCAGGAGCTGATAACGATAAGGAAACCAAAGAAGCACCCTAGAAGAATTTACTAATGGTTTGGTTTTTAATTATTTATAGAAACACAGCAAGAATGGAGGGTGGGATGCATATGCACTTACCAAGAGTTAAAGGAAGTCCAAGCTGTGTAATGATTAGGACTATGCACTCAGTAACTAAATTACATACAATTAGGAGAACTGTTTTTTAAAGACAATATCAAAAGTAACCCTAATAAAGTAAAATCACACGTAGAGCTATGAAAGACAAAAAGTTGGGTATGGAAGGCAATAGTGCTCTCTCTCTCTCTCTCTCTCTCTCTCTCTCTCTCTCTCTCTCTCTCTCTCTCTCTGTTTCTTCTCCCCACTCTTTCTCTATGAAAATTTCTGTCTCAGTGATTCAGGTTTTATACTTATTATTTTCTCACATGACTTCCATCATTCCTCTAACTTCAGTTTGGGCTGGAAGGACGGGCTGGCGAGAGAGCAGGGCAGAGGAATGTGGAAGCAGGCAAGTGTAGGCGGAGAGGCTGGCTCCCTCACCTTTCATTGTTAGAGAAATGAGTGTTGCTTTTCCCACATTCTTCTTCTTCGTCTTCTTCTTCTTTTTTTTTTTTTTTTTTTTTTTTTGCAAGTGTTTGAAAATTGCATTCTTTGGCATAGGTTGAAGATCATGAACACTTGGCATGTGTTACTAGCAGGAAGAAAGAAATAATGGCTGTCCATTCGTATAATTGACACAGGAAGCCATCTTTTGTAGTCATCAAGAGTCTACGTTTGCGGAGCTCACCTTTCAGGATCAGAGGTCAAGGTGTTCTTTCTTTGTCCTTGTCAGTTACTTAATCTCCTCTACAGCCCTGGTATCCTTGTTATAAATTTGTTCCTAGTTAAAAAAAAAAAAAAAAAAAAAAACAAGAGAGAGAGAGAGTCAGTCATTTGAAGTGCACAGAAGAGTGTATGAAATAAAGGCTAAAGCATGTTTAACTATCACTAGCATTATTGTTATTATTCAGAATTTTGTCTGCAAATTTGGTATTTTTATATTTCTATATTCTAACTGCATTCACTTAAATATTTTATTTCTAATAAATTAACCTAGATTGTTGGTATTTTCTGTAAAAATTGCTCTGCAACTGATGTTTGTAAACATGACAATGGGGTTGGGTATTACAGTACATGAACCCGCAAATCCACAAGTTAGATGGGTGGGTAGACTTTCTGCCTTTTGTTGTTTAGCTAGTTCTTTCTACCCAGTTACTCACTCATTCTTCTGCTTACTTCTGTAGTGTCCTTTGTGCTTTAGGAAAAGTAATTAAAATCCCTTTGTTTTCTTATTGAGCAATTTCATCATTATTTTAAGCACAATAAACTTTCATAGAATGCACTTTAGTGATATTGTTTTATATGTTTCCTAGAATCCACTTTGGTAATACTGACACCCCTCCACTATGTCCCCTACTCCCTCCACCATCACTGCCCTCCCTACCCAACTTTGAATCTTCTTCCCTTCACCCCTCACTAAGCTCAGTTTGTGTTGGCCATTACTCTTGTGAGTGGGACCTGACCTGCAGTAGGCTACTCACTAGAAGTACGCCACTAAAGAAAACTGAATATCCCTCTCTCAGCAATTATTAAATGCCCATATGCTCTCAGCTAGTGATAGGATTTCATCCCCACTTTCCTCTTTCTAGTCTGGGATTTTGTCTGGCTTCAGCTTGCAGGTCTTGTATGTGTGTCACAGTAGCTGTGAGTTCTTATGTGCAGCTGCCCTGTTCTGCCTGGGAAAATCTTCCCTTGTGGTTATCTAATACCCCTGGCTCTTACAATCTTCTCCCAGTCTCCTATGATAATCTCCTCCTGGAGGGGAAGGCTGTGATAGGCGCGGCCCCCCCCCCCCCCCCCCCCCCCCCCCCCCCCCCCCCCCCCCCCCCCCCCCCCCCGTTTAGGGCTGAGCACTCCACACTCTCTTATTCTTTTGTATGTTGAGGGTCTCTGGGCTAACTGTCATCTACTTGCAAAGAGAGATTCTCCAATAGGGTTAAGAGACACACTAATCCATGGCCACTTAGTAGAATAATAGTAGTAGGTTCTTCCTGGAGTTCTATGAGTTGCTACCCACTTGGTGTCCATTAACTTGTGAAGAACAAACTTGCACACATGTATTACTATAGTATGCTTATTATAAGTTAAATTTTAAAATGAAAATGGATAAGAGAGAAAAATGTCATGAAAACATTTTCTCTTAGTCTATTATTGTTTTGTACCCAGAAATAATTTTGTGAGAATCACTTGCCCAGGCTTTGCACAAGTTGTCAACATGTTGGTCCGTTGCCTCAGTGAACAACTCTAAATTGTTTACTAGGTCTTGCTTGTGTTGATGTTAAAAATTCTATAAATTGAGTCACCAACTACCATTATACCCTTGGTAATTTAAACAAATTATATCTATTATCATAACACCTCTAAGCAAAACACCTTTTCTGCTCTCCCAACTACAAATGAGGAAATTTAATGGATAAATACTTTTCCTGTAGAAGATAATGTGTCTTTATATGGGGGTCTTAGACTGGTCTATGGAATGATATGAAATGGAAGACTCCTCTCTATTTGGTCTGTAGTTTTCGTGTGCTCCTTAAACCACCTTTGCGATGCTATATGTATTCAGTTTTAGTTTTGATTCAGAATATTTCCCAACCTGCGTGTGGTCCTTGCTTCCTTTCTTACCTTTCTTTTAACTCCATGACTAATAGATATTCCCTTTTGTCCCTATTCACGAATCATCTCTTGATGATGTCTTGGTATCTGAAAGAAATAATAATGTGAAGTTTACATCACATTATTTTATTTTACTACCTATTTTATAATACTTATTATTATGTGTAACAATTTCATATTAATTTATAAAACATAATTGTGTAGATAAACCTTAAATTTCTTCTTTCACCCTTATATCATGTTTCATATATATTCATATATATCTCTATATATAGTTAAATGTGCAGATATGTAAAAATCAAGGAAAATCTAAAAAAGAGAGTAGTGAAGGATCATGTAAGCAAGACCATTCATTTTAAACTCATCTCTTGGTTGATAGTTCAGTTCTATGTATAATTATTTTCCTTATAGTCAGTCTTAATCTGCTCTTGTTTCCATATCTGGTTTTAGGTGTCACTCAGAAGCATGCTCTGATCATTTTCTCCTTGAGCAGTGTTTTATGCTATCTCTAAGGCTTTTCTTTATCTACACATTTGCTTATATCTATTTCCCCAGTGGCCTGACAAGTTATAAGGAATGCACTTTAGAAGAGTAATCTGGGATTCAGTGTGATATCTTCAATCATCAGCAATGAGCTGGTTCTTGATCTGGACCTTGTTAGTAGCTGAGGAGGAGAAGAACATCATTTTTCTTGTGAAGTTCTGTGTAGGAATGGATTTCTTAGGGGAGACTCTTTCAGCCTGTCTTGGGATAATGAGGAGCCAAAAAACAAAACAAAACAAACAAACAAACAAAAAACAAGTGGCATTTATGTTGTAGGCTTTCTTGTTGAATGTCTGAGTTTTAATTTCTGTGAGAGATCACTGGAAATAAATTGTTGGCCATCTACTGCTGGGTGTGGGATCTACTTTTAAGTAAGGTAGGGGAAGATCTGGGGAGGAGTTGAGGGAGGAGAAGCCATGATCAAAATATATCCTAATATTTATTTAAATGTATTGAGATGAGAGAATATCAAAGAGAGAGTAGAACATTATCTTTTCTTGTTATTGTTGTTGTTCTTGAACTTAAAATGCTGTTTATGTCAACCTATAGCTGAATTGCTTTTCCCTTTTTATTGTGCTTTTTAGATCTTTACATGTGGTGTGCATGCTGTGTTTTATTTTCTGTAAGGCCTTTAACACAAGTACCTAAAGAAGCAGCCATTTCTAAACCATCTTTATAAAATCTTCTAATTTTCTAGAGGTCACACAGCTCAAATACAGTTCTGTGCCAGAGTAAGGAATTTAAAATGTTTCTTTGGTTTCTGAGGAGAGTCACCTTTAAACTCGTCTAGAAGTGGCACACACAGAAATGCAATTTTTAGGGGTGTAGAATAGTTCCTGCAGCCATCTATCCTGGGTGGAATGGATGTGTCATTTTACTTGTGCAAACTTGAAAAAAAGAAAAAAACAGGTTGGTCTTCCCAGCAAGACTTGCATGACAATAAAGGAGGATTGCTGCTAACAAAGAAATAGCTTTCATCCATCACTGCAGGAGTGAACATGACCCTTCGCTGATGAGCTACAGATTCTCACCTTCCATCATCCATCTCGCTAATGGGGGATACCAAGATGTTTCGGCTGATGCACTGAGATCAGGAGATGATTAGGGAGAGCTTCGTCCCTTCACATTTCAGAATATCGGAAAGATCAAATGAGGGGACTTTGACAACGTAGGGTGATAAAATGTACACGTTGTGAGGAACATTTAGCCTTTGAAAGCACAGATCCTTTACCTCCTCTGTTCATTAGTCTCTGCTTGAACCACATTTCTTAAGTCATATTTACAAAAATATTTCTTTAAAGATAAAAGTTCCATATAATGAAAGTGGTCTGCTCTCACACGCCCAACTGCTGCAGTCCTGTCAGGAAAATCACAGCAGATTATTTTTCTTGTCTTAATATCTTATTTTTTTAGACAATGGAAATGTTTCCTTGTATCGTAGTTAGCTAATAATGGATTCTATAAAGATCACCAATAGACTCAGGCTGGTGATAGAGCTTCCTTAAGGACTGTCTTAAATGTTGGTCCCCTGGGAACGCTGTTGACAAAAGTGGTGATGGGGTCTTAAGGGGATGAGGCCTTAGTGGGAGGTCATTTTTAGGTCTCAGCCCCAAGTGTTTTATGAGACACAACTGTCCCCTTCAGTCCTCTTTTCACCCTCCTGTCTATGAGGCGAGTAGCTCTGTTCTTAAATGCGTTCTCATCTCACTGTGCTGATCTAAAAGGAATAGGGCCAACAAATCATGCACTGGAATCTCCAATACTATGAGCCAAATAGACTTTTTCTCATTATAGAACAATTGTCTCCAGTTTTTGTGACCTAATAGAAAGCTGACTTAACAAAACCAAGAGTTTTCATGAGTACCATTTATCATTTTAAGAACTGGAATTGCTGTATACTAGAATGATACAGTGATTCAGCCAGTTTATATTTCCCTTCATGGTGACTCTAGAGTTTTTCATAGCATTATAATAATATAATGGTATCAAAATCATAGCTCTGTTTCTTTGGACACTTGCTTAAGGACTTAAAAGTACAGAGCATAAAATGAGTATCACATGTAAAGATCTGAGATCTGAGATGTGTGGTAAATGTAAAAGGTCTTCTAACTGTTGGTTGACACAAATAATCTTGTTTCAGTTTAAAAAGTAAAAGAAAACATTCATATCAGCCTTGAAACATATAACCACCCCCATTAACAGCAATAATTAATATGTTCTAAATAACATGTATCTCAGAAGAAAATATTTTTTTTCCAAAAAGCACTATCATAATCATTTGTTGAATATCTGTTAAACGTAAGGAAATATATCAGCGTTTTGTAACATACAAGGTCTATATTTAGAGTTTAGGCTTAAAAAGTGTTCCAATGCATTTGAGCAATCCAGACACTCCAGCTTTGCTGCCTGCTGTGTATATAGATCCTCTACTGGGTCTGTTCTACACTGTAGCTTTCTTCTACAGTTCTACATTCCAGGAATCTCTAATACACTAGAGGCTCCATTGGTATTTAGGCTTCCTTATCACACCTTCACATGGTGGCTTCTCAAGGCTTCCTTGTAGAGTATTGGACCCTGCCACAGGTTGCCTGACCTCTCAGCTTTTTCCTGGAATCTAGTGTGGCATTTCATAACCCTGTAACTCTTTATTTTTTTTGTCTGAAAAACAAACACTATGCTAAAAATTTCAGGTGCAACTTGGCCCCTTTTTCACCATAGCTGAAACGGCTTATGGGTGTCTGGGAAGCTGAACTTGGGAAAAGGCTTTCCCTAAGAAAGGTTTTGAGCAGGGAGTCCCTGGCAGCCACACTCTTTGTGCCTCTGAAATGAAAATTTATTTTTCAACCAAGAGTCTTTGATAGCTGGAATTTTGCTCTCCAACCATCTTTCCTATCCCCCCAGAACAGAGTGTGCATTTTCACATTAATTGCAACTGTCTCTTTAATATTTAACCATTTTCTACAGTCTTAAATTTATTCAAGCTCATTTCCTTGAGAAATTGTATGTTTTCCACATTTGTCTTATCCTCTCTGTTCTTTTGCACCACAAATCTAGCTAAGAGCAGTTAGTTGTTAGCAATAACCATGCTGTAGTCTGAATGCTATTCTGTCTTGGAATTTCCTTTCCTAAACAACCTAGACTATTACACATAAATTCAGCCTCTCAAATTTTTTAGGAGATGAGCCAAATGTACCCATATTATTTGCCAGAATATAACACAATCAGCCTCTAGATGAATTCCCCTACAGTCCTTATTCCCTCTGAAACCCCTCATGAGCCTGGCCTCTATTGCTCACCTTTCTATTGGCCTTCTGATCTTCTGAACTCCAGCTAAGTGACCTATTAGGTTCTATTTTGTTTATTGTACTTTAGGACTTTTCTGGTTCCAAACATTTCCATATTTCTTTCACAATCTAATTCTAATGGCCTGACCTAGAGTTAGGTTTTTTGTAGCCAGGACTCCACTCTCTGGCTCCTATTTTCTGTAATAGTTGCTTTCCTCTCACCTAGGGCAAAATCCATGGCAAGAGGCACCTTGAGGGAGGAAGGCTTCCTTTTGTTTCGGCATATAATCCATTCTGAAGAGAAGGACGCTGTAGGAGGAGTGGCCCCCACTGTCTGGAAGCAAGAGTATGCGGCTGCTTGTCTATCAGTCACATCAGTCCTCACGAAACAAAGGGGGGGGGGATTATCTATAAACATGGCTGGGTTCGAACTCCTGTCACCTGCCCCCTATCTGACTGAACACTTGCCTTAGGTAGGGTCCCCCTCCTAAAAGCTTCAATGACCTCCTTTAAATAATGCTATAAACCAGGAGCGAAGTGTTCAACATCTGTGATCTTTTTTATACACCAATTATAAGAATACTCAATTTTGTATGTTATTTAGTTCCCACAGGAAGGTTTAATCTTTATTTTCTTATAGTTAGGAATTCAAATTGGTCTCAATTTATCGTCTTCCTCCCCTCCTCCTCCCCCTCTTCTTCTTTTTCATCTCCTTCTCCTCCTCCTCTTCCTCTACCTCCTTCTTCAAGACAGGGTTTCATGCTGCCCAAGGCAGCTTTGAATACACTTTGTAGTCAAAGATCACTTTGAATTCGTGATTCTTCTTCCTTTACCTTCTAAGACCGAAAATTATAGGCATATGCCAGCATTCTTGACTTTTCCAAACTTCTTTTAGTATTCTAATAATACTACCTAGCATTTGTTAAAGCATGTAGATGAAGTGAAGGAAATCAAAGTGATCTTTGTCTAGTTGTAAAGGTAAAAACCCATGAATACACATACATATTTAGTTCACATCACCAGAACTGTTTAATTTTGAAGATATTGGAAAGTTCAGATCACAAAGCAATTATGGTTTGAAGACTATGGAATTTTGGTGACTGGCTCCTTTTTATCAGTTTGAATTTTCCTTTCAATTTTAAATATTTTTCATGGAATTACAATCATACAGAATTTTTGTTCCCTGACACTGGAAAAAATAAGGGGAGGCCATAATTTGATTCTCTCTTTAATACCTTTGAGATAGTGAAACTGACTACTAATACATCATACTCTTTACTTTCTTTTTACTGCAATACAAAAAAAATTAGAAAATATTTTAACCTGTATAAAACAACTTTTACTTGGATTTGGTTTTTGTTACTTTTATTGAAGAATCTCAGTGATTTGGAATATCTTTGGACCATTTAAAAAGTGGGTATTTGCCAAGTGGTGGTGGTACATGCATTTAATCCTAGCACTCTGGAGGCAGAGCCAGGTGGACCTCTGTGAGTTTGAGGCCAGCTTGATCTACAGAGTAGGATCCAGGACAGGTACCAAAACTACACGAAGAAACCCTGTCTCAAAAAACTGAAAAAAGAAAAACAAAAGGAAAGGAAGAAAAGTGGATATTTAAACTGCAATACAAGTATTTTAACATTCATTTCCTTTTGGGTAAAATTGTTTTCTTTACAGTCTACTTTAGTTGCATGCAATCAATAGATCTCTTAAGAGTTTATGCAGATTTACATGCAGAGTTTTGTTCTATTTTTCTCCTATTTCCTTTCTTTTTAGGAGCTAGGTTTGGGGGAAAAAGGAAAGCAAAGATCTTCTTATGAGATTAATACCCATTGAAACATGAGTTCAGATGTGCTAGGGATTCCTATAGCTTACAATCACAGAAATTGGATGAAAGCAACAAAAAGCAAAAGTCTTGTATACTTCACCGCATCAAATCTTCAAAAGTAAAACCCAGGAATGAACCTTATCTGACTATGAGACTTCTTCATTTGAAGGAAGAAAATACTTCTAAATTACTGTGTATGGAATTAGTAATGAAATGTATACATTTCCTTAAAATAGCATTTCTTTTCATTTCAAAGAAGTATTAACATTATATTTTACTTTGTTGGAAGTAATTTATTTTGATTTAGGTAGAAAGATGTGTCACAACTAAGAATTATAAATATATAACATAATTTACTTCTATAGAATAACCATGGCCAAATAACTGGATAACAAGCCAGGCATGGTGGCACATGCCTTTAATCCCAGCACTTTCGAGGCAGAGGCAGGTAGATCTCTCTGAGTTCAAGGTCAGCCTGGTCTACAAAGTGAGTTCTAGAACAGCCAAAACTGTTATGCAAAGAAATCCCATCTCAAAACAAACAAACAACCCCCCCCACAAATAACCAAATAAACAAACAAAAAGGAAAGAAAAGAAATATAACCTTTTGTTAATATTATAATCAATGATTAAAGAAAAATTACGTTAATATCAGGAATATAGCAGGTACAGATGAGTACAAACTTTTTAAACTTTCATCATATACATTTAGTAAGATGTTATATGGATACCATACGGTGATTTGTTCTCTGCTGTTTGATGTGTTTTTGTTTGATTACCTCTTTCTGTTGTAAGATATTTTTTTGAATCCAGTTAGGAATTATGATTATTTAGTAAAGTAGCAGTTGCAGATTCTCCTCTAAGATCAATGACTTCACTAGAAACATGTAGTTAGCTAGGCTGCCAGTATGAGAAATGGCTTCTTGTATTTTTTTTAAAATTTGATCAGCCAGTTAGAAAGCTACTCTTCACTGCCAAGGTACATGTGTGCCACTGCTGTATTCTTAAGGAAAACATGCCATGGTAGCCATTGTTTTATTTCAGGAACATCAGAGCTGTGTAGGATGATCGGTTGCTTCTCTTCCTTGGGAGCTTGCGTAGTACCTCCTGATACCATGAAAGCTAGATATGAAACAACAACTAAAGAAATAGAGGTCATGAATTTGGAAGATATCAAGGAAGATGCAAAGAAAGGGCTAGAGAGAAGAAAGGAAAGAAGGAAAATGATGTAACTATCTTTTTAATTAAAAATGAACATTAAAAATAAGTATGGTAGAAACTGAAATTTTATCTATGGAAAAATACTAAAAATGTCACACGGTGAATTATTTTTAAAAAGATATTTATTGAATTTGTTATTTGACAATTTGATACATGTATAAAATACATTCTGATTATTTTCACTCTCTATCAGCTCTCTATAATTTTCTCTTAGCCTTATTAGTCCTCCTTTTCCATATAAGTACCCTTAACACATTTATGAAATTCTCAAAAATAAATATTGAATATGTACATAAATAATTGAAGCAAATGTAATAATACTATGGTTTTAGAGATTTATTTTTAAGACCTTATATTTGTATGTGTATGGGTGTGTGCATGTACGTGTGTATGATGACTGCAGAGGCCAGAGGGGCAGCTTCCCCGTCCCATGTAGAAGACTACCGCACAACATCCATCTCAGTTCTCTGGCTCTTACAATCTTTCTTCTCCTCTTCTGTGATGTTTCCTAAGATTTAGATGTAGGAGTTGTGTTTTAGATGTATCAATTGTGGCAGGGCCAGTTGTCCTCTGCACTTTGACCTGGTGTAGCCTGCTCTAATGGTCTCCACTTGCTGCAAAAATAAGCTTCTTTGATGAGGGATGATAGTTAGATATATGGATGGCTGCAAAGATGAGTATTTGGAATTCCGTTTGAAATTATACTGGTTTAGGAAATAGTAGTAGTATAGGAGACTCTAGGTTCCATAGCTATTCTAGCCATGGGCTAGGTTTTCAGCATCAAGCATTAATTTCCTCATACTGAGAGGGCCTAATTAGACAGCTGTTGGTTACCCTCAGGATTTAAGTACCACTATTTTGTCTTTAGGGATACCTTACAGTTCTGGTCATTGTTGCGGCTTGTAGATTTTGTAGCTGGTAGATGGGTTGGTAATATTTTGTTTACTTGACACAAACTAGAGTCATCTGAGAAGAGGAACATTAATTAAGAAAATGTCTCCATCAAATTGGTCTGTAGGCAAGTCCATGAGGCAATTTGTTGATTACTGATTGATGATGGAAGGCCCAGCCATTATGGGTGGTCCCACCCCTGAGCACGTGGGTCTGGGTTGTATATAAACAAGAAAACTAAGTGAACCATGTAGAGCAAGAAAATAAGTAACATTCTTCCACAGTCTCTGATTTGGGTATTGCCTCTAGATTCCTGCCTTGAGTTCCTACTCTGACTTTGTGTAGTGTTGGACTTTGATATGGGACTTGTAAGCTGAAACAGACCTTTTTATCCATGAGGTGATTTTGGTCAGTGTTTTGTAACAGCAATAGAAAATAAACTAAGAGGCAGTAGGACTATTGATTGTTTTTCTCTGTTGACAGCTTGAATAGCTCTTTTCAGTACTTTGAGGACCAGTTGGCTTCTAGGTTCAATTTTTTTCAAGTTCTTCACCCAAAGTATGAGGTTTCTTCATCAATAGCGTCTTCCCTTTAATTTTCTGGGAAGCAACTAAGGGCAACAAAAATAGTCAATGTTGTTTTCAGGGTGTCTTAGAGTCTCCTGACCAACAATTTGAAAGGTGGTATGCCGAGATTGACTCTATAGCTTTTGAGGGTAGTGTTGCCACTTCAAGTTGTATAACTTAATTTAAGCCACTTTTGAGTACACATAAGCCTAATATTGTGATTCCAGGAACAATGATTTCAGTCAGAGAATAGACATTTGAATGAAGTGATTTTATATAGCATATTTTAAGGCTTTGTGGTATAACTTGTCAGTTTAAATAAACATTAAATCAATCATAATCTTAGATCAAACCAATGTGCTTATTTTTGTCCTCTTAATCACAGAGTGTTTCTTATTATTATTTTGGCTGAGAGTACATCATAAAAATGTGGTCTGTGTTTTATTAGAAAGTCTCCCAGAGTATTGTCTTGTAGCTGGCATTGCAACTGAATCTTTAATAATACATTTCAATATTCTATGTAGCTAGGTGTTTTGGCAGCTAAATGTCAGGGAATTCCATGCACGTCGACTTATTACCTTATTTCTTTTATAAATTAAGCTTTCTTAGTGAGAAGTAATATTGTTTGGGTTAACTTCGTAATGGCTAGACATTCAGGAAGTCAACAGATGGTATTGTTGGCACAGAGTGGCAACCAGAGCCTGCAAATCCAGGTCCAAAATAACTCTGTATTCTAATAAGGAAAAATCCACTGTGGGGAAGGGTCCAAAATAATCAACTTGCTGCCAACAGGCTATCTGCTTTCCTCCGGATACAGGGACCTATCTGGGGTTCAGAAATGGTGGCTCTTGCTATAAAACTGGGCATTAAGTGCTGATGATAGCCAAGTTTGTATTAGTGGGGAGAGGTCCATTTGTTGAGCCTATTCAAAATCCCCTTATGCTGCCATGGCTGCAATTGAAATGAACATGTTGAGTAAACAAGACTGGGATTCTGGGGAAGACAACCAAGATTGACTGGCATCTACATTTTAGAACAACTTGTCCCCTTGATTATTGAAAGCCTCATTTTTAGTGGGAACTTTTTTGCTGAGCATTTGCACGGGACAAAAATAACCTCGGATTCTTAGTTAAATCTGGGAGGTTTATCTAAACCCCTTTGTCTCCAACCATCTGGTCAAACTGTTAGTCATTGCCCTTCAATTGTTCCACATGCGATGTCTCCTTCCAGGAAAAGTGGAACACAATATGTACCCTGCTAGTTCTGCCCACTAGGGGAATTATCTTCTCCACTTTCCCCACCATCATTCCAATCAGAGTAGGAACAGTAGGGCTACAGCAATTCATTTTGTCCTGGTGCCAGCATGTTGGACAGAGCTCTTTGTGAGCCAGGCTGGAAAAGTTTTCACTGTGACCAACTTCTGACAAAAAATCTTGCCATGTGGCCACAGGAATGGTTTGAGACATGAGCTGCCGTCGGAATAAGCATGCGGAGTTACTGACTTGCCTGCTCAGGTAAGCTCATCCCAGTGTCGCCAGGGACTGCTTCTGCTGATGGAGTGTTGACTGGTGTCCACAGCTTAGTGATGTCAATGTTCAGTGCACAGCAGGCAGCTCAGGCTTGTGCATTAAGGTCAGGGCTTCAGTCTTTAACAGACAGCAATGTGAAGATGCTAAAGGCCAATTTACATCCTAAGAGTACATAATTCCTCATTAATTCCTGAGCTATGGTTTTCTATTACACTCACCAATATTTACGGTGATATCAAATCGATAGCCACATGCGTTTTCATGGCAGTTATAGCACTGTTGACTTTCTGCTCATCAGCACCTAGGTGTATAGTAATGCCAGCAGAGTGACAGCACGAGATTCTCGGAATCAGAAGCAAAGCCCTTTTGTAATAAATTATGAGAAAGTGAGATCATTGGTGTGTACCAGAGATATGAGAATAGAGGTATATTGTTGACCTATCTCAGAAAAATAAACTGATTCTTGAATTCTGTATACGGTGAGTGAACAAAAATCAAATATTTGTCAAATCAATATTTATGGGGCAGCAGGCAAATAGGGACAGTGTTTATTTCTTCCCCAGATGATAATAAATCATGGATAAGTGCTATAGTGGGAGAAGTTTTTGATTAGGTATGTAATAGTCTTTGTCACTTAAAGATTCATCTGCCTGGGAGACAATGTGGGCATGCTTTCCAATTTTGGAGTGTATCTGTTCCAACTGCATGTTTTGGAACTGGATTAAAAGCCAGAAAAAAATGTTGAGAAAGACTTTTTCTCACATGGGAGCAATGCATTTCTGGCATCATGGGCTCTTCAGACCTTGTCACTTACCCTTAAGTATTCACATCCTGCCCCTTGAACATAGCTGGGACTTGGTGGCTGATTTGAGAAGCAAAATGGACAAAATGGCACTGCCATAGGAAATACAGCTTCTGTCTGGCTCTATCTTCCTTCCTTGGAGTGCTTGTGGTGATTGGCAGTCAACCACCATGCCGCAAAGAAGCCCAGACTGTACTCAGCAGTGACATGGATAGGTTCTGGCTAAGAGCTCCAGCTAAGGTATCTGCCAACACCAAGTGTCAGTTGCCAGCTGTATGAGTGAATGAGCCTAGAGACTACTCCAGGTCTCAGCCTTCAGCACTAAGTAGAGAAGGGTGAGCTTTCCCTTCAAGTCTAGCCCAAGTAACAAAGTTACCAGTACAACAAATGTCCTTGTAGTGAGCTACAAGGGATGCTTTGTCACTGGAACTGATACAAGAGTCCCATGAGATACTTGAAGTAGTCACATAGCTGTCTATTAAAACATTGTCATGAAAAGAAGACAGTATTCTGTGCATTGGGAGAATGAGTTTGGAGGTATCATCTAATGATCTCTGAGTTATTTGACTGTGTCCCTTTCCCCACTGAACAATTTCCCCGCTGTCATTTATTCAAAGTTCCGTTGGGAAGCTACAAGGGAAGATTTGCAGTAGAAATTCTGATGTTATAAAACACTCTTCAGTCATCCATGATCTCATCTAAGGATGTCACACTGATCTGTAAACCACATGAAGTAAACTTAGCTCTCTGGTCTCAGTGGTCAGCTACCTACCAGGGAAGATCACTGCAGATTTGGTTATTCTGATAACCATGATGCTGTTCTTTAATTACTAACATGACTATGCCCTTGTAGTCACAAACCATTTTGTATTTTCCATTGAAGACCTCTAAATCTTCTCTTCTGTGATAACCCATTTAAAGCATCATCTCCATCTCATTCCCAGCTAATGAAGAATCTAAACATTAAAGCTCATTTCAAACACATTGATGTTCTCTAAGGAAACACCACTTTTAGTGTCTGCATGAAGGGTTTGCTTTCTCTGAAACAATATGATTTGGGTTCCTTGGATATCCCAGGGTAATAAAGACCAGGCTACCTATCATGAACACAGTTCAGGTTTTCTAGCTCCCTAAGACTTTGGGTGGCTTTTTATTCATCATATTAAGAACTCTTTACCCAGTTGATTGTCATCTACTGCTTTTTCTACAATGTGGATTTGAGTGAAGATTACAAACAGTGGGAATGATAATATATCTAAAATTTTTATCTCTTTTTGTAAGCTTCTGGGAATCATGACTTGGGTATACCTGTCAAGGTCAAAAGGACCCCAGATAAGTATTCCTGTCAATCAACATTCTAAGTTTCCACACTTCCACACCTACTGCCTATTCCTGAGGGTAGTGTCTCCCTATCTGTCTGTCTGTCTTTCTCTCTTCCTGCTTTCCCAAGCCTAACCCTGGAAGTTTCAAGTGTACACTCAAGATAAAGATTTTTCCCTCAGCTCTTCTCCCATCTACATTAAAAACCTTCCCCTCAACAATAAGAAAAGGAATTCTTTCCCCTTTACCATTATTTACCCATGACTGCATGTTTCTACCAGGATTGAACTAACCTGCTAAATATTAGGCATCCTCTTAACAGTTTAAGTGGTTACCAAAACTTTCTGCTTAGTTTCAGTATAGTACCCATCAAGAAAAATTAGCTTCTTTGATAATTTTTTGTTTCCTTATTTTCATCAGAATTTGTGCTCATACATACATACATACATACATACATACATACATATTTTTCATGGTTTCCCTCATATTAGTGAGAAAAATTTAGTGGGTAAAGTATCTCCAAGTGAAGTCACTTGTGTTCTTGGTCTTACCTTCCCTAAACTCCAATCGACTGAGCAGGATCTGGCTCTTATCCTAGATCCTAGAGCACCCAGAAGCAGTGATAGTATGTGAAAGCTGAGTTTTGTAAATCTGCGTCCTGGTGTTGACAAGAATCTATGTAGAGAAGCTCCAGGGTAGGCAAAAGTGAAGACAATCTGATTCTGCTAGTTAGAGAGGCTCAGCAAGGATTGGATATATGCAGTACTCAGAGGCATTTCAATATTCCAGCAAGGATTGGATATATGCAATACTTAGAGGCATTCAATATTCCAGCAAGGGCTGGATATATGCAGTACTCAGAGGCATTTCAGTATTCCAGCAAGTATTGGATATATGCAATACTCAGAGGTATTCAATGTTCCAGCAAGGACTGGATATATGCAATACTCAGAGGCATTCAATATTCCAGGAAGGACTGGATATATACAATACTCAGAGGCATTTCAATATTCTTACATGAACTTATGTCAGTTTTTAGGGGTCGTCACTTATCTCGTTGATACTCTGAATTTCACCTAAGGAATCTGGCAAGGGAATATATATATATATATTTTATATAATATATTAATTATAAATATGTAATATTATATTATAATGTATTATATATAAAAATATATATTAAAATATATATTTTATTTGACACAATTTAGGTACTTTGTTACTTGGAAAAGGAAATCCCTGTAGCCTAACCATGGAAAGTTCCTTACTTTACTTGGAAGCTGAGAATTTGGGATATGTGAGTTTATACTATCCTTTGTTTGTGTTTCTTTCAAATTTGTTTTCTTTATGCTCATTCACATGGTTAGATCATAACGACTTCTCAGTCCTCTGAAAATTGTCTTCGACTAGCCCTTCATTCCAGTTAACTATAGGTGATAATTTAATTAAATGTTGAGTCACTGGTTGCATGGGTTGCCTGAGGCTGGGTCCTTATTACTTCCAAATCCAACTTGCCCATGAAACCAGTTTTAGGTTTTGTTTCCATGGGGATATGGTATTTACAGTCATGCCTGCAACAACTCAATACCTGTCAAAATTCTGCTTAGTAACAAGAAAAGCTGCTTAGCTTGTTTAAATAGAAAAGGAACTGAGAGGTGGCTCTTGCCTATAATCCCAGCACATGGGATGCAAAAGAAGAAGAATTACTATGCCAGCTTGGGGTCCATTGTGAGTCCTAGGACACAGTGAAAGCATTCCTCAAAAACAAGCAAATACAAACAAAACAAATGAACAGAAACAACCAAACAAACTCACAACAAAAAGATAGAAATTAAATTTGTTAAAATATATATTAGGTAGGTCATATAATTTTTAGGAAAACTAGAGGTGAGGTTGTAAAGCTGGGTCACCAGGGAAAATACAATCACGGCACTATGAGTAATGCTTCAGCAAACCTAACAACGCTGCTGCCACTGGTAGACAATGTTGCAGCAGGTGTCGACTCCAGATATTAGAAAGTAGAAACTGTTCACCCTTCTCCCCAAAGCTCACTTTTCTCTAGTATTCTCTATTAAAAATTTTTTTTTAATGGTAGCATCCTTATGTTTTTCATCTCCCAGCAATTTTCTGTGAGCACACCTGACTGGTCTAGCATATCACGTGCCAGTGTTCTGTCTGAACAGATATTAAGGAAATGAACTCTGGCTTCTAACTGTGGTAGAAAGAATAGCAATTAATTGTCTAAGAGTGATTTCCTGTAGGCTAGTCTGTAGGAGAATTTACCTCCTTCCTAGCAGAATGATTTAGGAACTAAACATTGCTCCATGGAAACTGGCTACAGCTCATTGCTTGAGGTAATCATCCTTGGTAGAGTGCTGAGGTGGTAAGGCAAGTCCAGGGGCTTGAATAATGCTGTATCCACAAGGCTTGTACCCTCCATTACACCAGTGGATGGATTGGTTCTTATAATGGTACAGCATAAATGCCTATGGCCCAAGGACCAAGATGTTTAAATGTCTGTCCTTGCTAAATCACAGTAAGCTACACTGGAGTGTGAAGAACAAGCAGAGAATGGTTCTCTTACAATTGTCTTTGTTAGTCTGACATAATGGGTATAGTTCTAGAATGTCTGATGTTTATAATATCCGATCAATTGCCTTTGGTTGATCTTTAGGTTAGCAAAGATCATTGCAACAGAGACAATGAGATGAGCTTGATAAATTTTTATTGCAGGTGAATAAACCTATCTTATTTTAATTATATTAAAACATGCTGCTTTTAATTGCAATAGATTAGCTGGAATTATTGATCTTGAAAGAAGTATATAAAATATAAATAATATAAAAATAAGAAAAACATGTATGAAAGCTATTATAAAATGTCATTAGATATTTTAGTTTAGGGCCTTCACCAACTAAAATAGTTACATTTTAAACAATTTACAGAAAAGACACAAAACCATGTGTTTCTTTGGTTCCTATCCACTACAGTGTGACCTCAATTTTACAGGTGACTGAAATGTTTTGTTATGCACTGCTTTATGGAAACATGTTATAAAGACCATGAATATGGCCAGTAGGCCTGAGAAAATAGCATGGTTGTGTTGTTCTATCTGCCTTATAGGAAGGCATGGTCCAGGCTGCAGTTTTTATTTCTCTTAGTGATTTTCATATTCTGTCATCTTCTCTTATTTGAGTAATCAGATTTGATAGTGAAGCATCCCTTATGATTTTCCTAGGTATAATAGAATGGATAACAGGGACAGATAGATAGAAATGTTGGAAACGTGAGTGGTCAAGTGAGAGATTTATTTTAATCAAGTTTTTAAGTTGGAATACAAAATGATGAGTTCTACTCAGGTGTTTTTACAAATGCAGCAGTGTATTTGGCTCAGATTCAGCCCAACTACCTTTCTCCATAAGGACTTATCTTTCTTCTTAGTTGCTTTCTTATCCCTAACTAGTCTCTTTTCTTCTCATAGGTCAAATACATGAATGTGTGTGTGTGTGTGTGTGTGTGTGTGTGTGTGTGTGTGTGAGAGAGAGAGAGAGAGAGAGAGAGAGAGAGAGAGAGAGAGAGAGAGAGAGAGAGAGAGAGAGAGAGAGAATATCAAATCAGTTTCACATATAAGAAAAAAACTGATATTTTGGAACAGCTTGTGGTTGTGTCTGCAGGGAATGATTGTGATTATTTTAATTGAAGTGTCACTCTGGGTGGCACCATCCCCATAGTAGGGAATATTGAATTCTATGAAATGGGAAGGCAAGGTGAGTGCTCATATCACACATATGTTCTCTCTATACTCTCAACTGTGGAAAGTGACTGTCTACCTCAAGTTCCTGCTGCCTTGAATTGCCCTGCAATGATGGATTATAACTTGGAACTAACCTACAGCACTTTATCACAACACTAGAAAAACAATTAAGACAGTGGTCTTCTCCAAGTTGGAATAACACCCTCCTATTTTAGATAACACAAACTGTGACTTCACACTTCTTTTTCAATGATCTTACAACTGTAAGGTAAATCTTTTGAGAAATATATAATAATATTAATTAGTGGGTTAAAATGCTACATCTCAAGTAAAACAGACATAACCTAATGAACATATTGAACTTTACAAAGAATTGAAGGTTTCACTAGAAAGTAGAGAAAGTTAACAAATTAAGGTGAAAATTTTTATAGGTGTCTGGAACAAATTCTAGATAAAGAAGACAGTAAAGAAATTACCACAAAGTATTCATAGAATGACTCAACTATATTCTTGCCAACTCTGCTCACAGATAAGAAAGATTAACAATACCTTGAACACACTTTTGCTGGGTTAGGAAAGACCCCTTCTATTCACAATGAATGTTCTTTCCTGAACAGAAATGAATTTATCGTTCGATGCTTTTCTTATCTATGGAGATAATCATGATTTATATTTAATCTGTTAATTTGATGCATTATATTACTTAAGTGTCTAATGTTCATTATTCTTTTACTCTCCTAGAGATTTGGCTTTGGCTATGATCTCACCCATGTTACCATCCTGGGAATACTTTCCTGGTCATTCTCATCTTTGAGGCTCCAGCTACAGGTGAATCAGTAGTACCTAGCCTCCTAAGTCTGTGTAATAGGCCATCTCAGGAAACTGATTTCCTGTGAAATCTCCCTTCCTTCTTTCCCCTTTCCCTTTCTCCTCACTGCCTCCCTCGTGTAGAGCACTAACCTTGTCAGTTCAAGTCAATTCCCTTTAATTGTTGGTGAATTTGTTCTGCTCACCCTCTCATGAAGTATGTAGTCCTCTCCCACTCTCTGCATTCCAAAGGCTTTGAGTTTGATAGCTTCTCACTCTTTCTCTCTGCAGCATAAAGTTCAAACCCTTTTGTTACGATCAAAATATCCAAAAATGCACAACTTTTGATGTCACTGCAGTGATGAGTTTCTACTGAGTTTCAGGACAATCACAGTATTTTTTCCCCCTTCTTTTGAGCCTCTGTTTTCAAGGCATGATAGTTTTATGTTAACCAGCATTGTACTTCCAAGATTTTGGTAGAGGGAGGTTTTACATTATCAAGTAATCCATATGGTAAAAATGGTGTCAACAACACATTTCTGAAGTGAGATAATACAGTTCTAGAACTGTAAATGTCTGTGTGTTTTCTGTTTAAAATAGCTTTTACTAACATGATTTATTTTTTCAACTTTCTTCAATGGCAAATCCTTTGGCATTGCATTTATTTGTGTACATTGTTTTGACTCATGTTTACCAAAAGCTTGGGCTTCAGTTTATCCATGTAGAAGGCCCTTGACATAAAATTATTTAAATCAATAAGTTGATAAAAATCACATAACTTTTACTCCTTCCCTGAAACAGTTCACACACTGCATTAAACTCTAAATTTAAGCTCTTGCCTTTATTTTCATCTTGGAAATATTACCATTAACAGCCAATTTGCTTTATATCAGTTTGAATGAGGAAATATTTATTTGAATTAGACTAATATTAATATTTCTAACATATTGAACTAGGGAGATTTATGAAGGGTTAGTTGGGAGAATTAAAACTGGCATTTTGTGATGTAGAATTTGCTGCTTATGATCATACTGGAAAATAACATAAGTCAAATTTATATAGTTTTAATTTTATAACTGTTTTATATAATAACCTGGACAGTAATGGAATATACTTGCAGTATAAATTTAGTACACAATAATAACAGTAAATTTATATTATACTAACTATAAGCAGCGTTGTTCCATGCACCTCCCATGTAATATCAACTCATTTAAAACACTCAGGGAATGTCCTTGTTAACGAATTTCTAAATGGTCTTATTAAATGAAAAACACAGAGCCAAACATAGGGGTGAAAGCCTTAGATTGATCAGGGAAATAGGGAAAGCCACAGCTAACCTTATCTCACCAACTCTGCAGCTTCCAAATGTGACTTACTTCTTGTCTACCCATGTCTATATGCCTTGCTGTGGAATTAAGATGTGTGCTAACACACTGGCTCTGTTTCCAGTGTGGCCTTGAATACACAGGGATCCTGCCTGTTAAGTGATAAGATTAAGGGCATGTGCTACCACTGCCTGACTTCTTTGTTTACTTATAATGGCTTTCTTTTTCCTCTGATTCTCCAGAAAATCTTTATTTATCAAAGCACAAATAAAATATCACCACATTTTAGCCCAAATAAAATATGACCACATTTTGCCATTTTTTTGTCTAATAAAAATAAAAACATTAAAAAAGTTATAACCATTATAAGAAAAACTATATACAATAAGTACAATAGCTATCCATATACAATATATACAAGCAATAAATACATCAACAATGTCTAGTCCATTTGCATTTGACAAATTCAGAGAAAATATTCCATTATGTATCCTATTTTGGTGAGTTCAAAATATACCTAATTCACTTTCTATCCTAATTTATATTACCAACAGAAAACTATTTTATGATGTCTTTCAAACTTATACACTTGACACCTCTTAGTTTCTTTTCTGAATTTCTTAACAAGGAAAACTGTAACTATAACTATCTAATCTTCAACTCCCTCAGAGACCCAAGAAGGAAATAATATTACCTAGTAAAACAGGAAGTACAAACAAGTGACTTCCAAAAAATGAGTTATGACAGAAACAGCCAGCTTCCTGGACAGTCACCCAAAGTTTCTCTGTACATTGATGTATCATCTTTGGCCTAAAGACTTAGTGTATCTGACAGATTCATTTGTGAAGTAGGATGTACACAAGGCCTACAGCTCAACCTCACATTCGGCGTGAATATTCCATGTACCAGATAAACTTGAATTCCACCAGTGTCCTGTTGTGATCCAGGATTTTAAATTCTGGAAATTGCTGGTGTTTTTGGAATTCAGCTTCCCATTCTTCTCAGCTTATGGGTAGCTTCATCTTCTTTGTTAAATGCCAGTCTACCATTGAGAGATTAGACTCTGTCAGCCTAATTACTCTTTCAAGAATAACTGTTTCAGCTACTGTTCCACTGCACACCAGAAGCCATTGGTCCATTGTCTGTTCAGCTGCCTTTGAAGAAAGGGGCACAGTACCTTTTCCAGATTGCAAAGCCACTTCAGTGATGGTGCCATACTGTCCTGGCCTCAGGGGACACCTGTTGCCAAAGCTGCAACCACTCTTGTCTTGGCAAGGATTGGTAATCCTTTGGTTTGTGTCCTGCTTGTCCATTTTGGATAGCATACTATCAGCAGTTGATGCAAGGGCACTTTCTTGCCCAGTGACTGACTTTTGCCACAGTGAAAGTTAACTCCATATGCAGTTTCTTCAATGCCCATATCTTCTCTGAAGTACATTGGTACTGCCAGGAGCAGACATGTCTCATAGTCATAAAAAAGAAAAATTTATGTTATTAAAATATCTTAAATGCTATATTCTGTATATCTCTGGAGGGTTTGAAGATGACCTGCCTAAAATATATCTCTACTTGACCTTGGAAACATATCTAATATGACTACAAGTTTGATTGTAATTTCTAACTACTAACTTTCATTTCTTTATATCCTAACAGCTGGTAATAATAACATTCAAGGATTAGCAAATTGCATTACATTGATAAATGAACTGCATAGATACAGTATCCTGAACAAGATTAGAAATATATGTACGGTGTTTTCTAACAAAATCAATCTCAAATTTGTATCAATATATATAATTTGTATATAATATACAAAAATCCAATCAATGTAAAATATTTGAAACTAGTAGTTGCCTTTTAAAAGTAGATTCAATAATCTACCTTTTTTTTTTGTTTGTAAGGATTCATCTTTATTGAAGCTGAATCAAAGAATATAAAGACATTATTCTACTTTTTTTTTGAATTTTTTTTTATTAAGTAAATTTATTTTACAACATCATTTAGTTCAACATAATAGCCACAGATTCCCCTGTTCTCCCACTCTCGCCCCCCCTCCCCCACCCCCCATTCCCACCTCCTCCAGATCAAGGTCTCCCCCGAGGACCGGGATCGACCTGGTAGACTCAGTCCAGCCAGGACCAGTCCCCCCTCCCAGACCAAGCCAAGTGTCTCTGCATAGGTCCCAGGATTCAAACAGCCAACTCATGCAGCAAGCCCAGGACCCGGCACCAACACACAGCTGCCTCCCAAACAGATCAAGCCAAATGACTGTCTCACCCGTTCAGGGGGCCTGATCCAGTTGGGGGCCCCTCAGCCTTTGGTTCATAGATCCTGTGCTTCCATTCATCTACCTTTTAATCTATCATTTCTATATCTTTTTTTCAGAGTAGATTCAATAATCTACCTCTAATCTATATCCTCTTTTTTTCAAACAAGAACCTTAAATCTAATCTCCTTTGTTTAGCTTCTTCCCTGACCATTAACAATGACAACTTGTAACCATCCATCCTAAACAATGACAGTTATCCCAAACCCAAAACCCATTTAAAGATCATAAACCACCTGCCCCACCTCTTGGGAATGTGGGCATCATGTTCTGAATATTTCTTTCTGTTGTTTGTGGGTGAAGGCATCTTTAGGGGATCCTAAAAAGAAAATTTTGGGTTAATTGTCAAGTTCTGGGGGTTAACTATATCATTTGTTGTCCAGTCTCTGTATAATGTGAAAACACAGGGCTTATCTCAAGCCCTTGTTTGGGCAGTCTGTGAGGCTGGATCATTTCAGCTAGCCATCTTGAAATTGTCCTGAGCAGTTTGTCATCCAAAGCTGATCTTTGGGTGATGTTTGTCAGCTTGGCGGTATTATTATTGTCCATGTGGAATCGTCATTGTGGGGCCCCATCATCTTTCTGGAGACTTCAAATTCACTGTTAGGTCTGGTCTTGATTCCCTGAAGAAAACTAATAGAGACTCCAACACAAAAACATGTACAGGCTGCCAAATGAGGTCTTTTTTTTTCTAGAATTAGTTAGCACTCTATATGACCATTAATATCATAACAAAACTTAATATATATTAATCTTATAAATTTTGATATAAAATTTATACTTTAAGAAAAATTTAAAGCATCAAAATAGAACCAAAGAATTGAGATTAGTGGCAATAGAATAGTCCCTTAATTTTGGTTTTCTTCTGTCCCATATCAGATGGCTCTTCTTCTGACATGATACAGAGATTTTGCATGTTCCTTTTAGTAAACATGCTTGGGTGTAGAGAAGGAGAAAGCCATTCTCCAACTTTAAAGCCAGCTTTAATTTTTAATTGAACTGAGACTACATAAAGACCATCTGTGTAAAGTGTCTGTAGAGAAGAACAGAAACAAACATTTGGGAAGACTTATGAAATTTTGTATGTTATATACAAGTAGGCCAATTTACTCTTTTTCTTGGGACATTTTTTCTGGATGATTTGTCCCTTTTATTCAGATGTCTCAATTTGTTCAGTGTTCTTCAGATTCTTTATCTTCTAAAAGACAAAACAAAAACCTTTCCCCAAGCCTAACTTTGGGGAGGTTCCCTTTTGACAAGTTATATCTGATTAAATGAAAAGTATTTGTTAGTGGTATAAGTTAGTTTAAATTGGATGGTCATCCTGGTCAATGAACTATAACCTCTTCTAATTAAGAGGTCTTTCTTGTTCAAATCGAACCTTTATCAATTTTGAACAACTTTACTTAAAATTTCTGACTTGTAACCTGCCTTTCCTGTTTGTTTGCATCTGTATAAAGTGTATGGGCTTCAGATATGGGTGTTTCACATTCTGCAGAACAGTGTGAGGTAAAATCCAATCAGCTCTCTAAATTGAATTCTATCATAAATTGAATTCTATCACTTTTGAAATATTTGCTTAAAATCTCTCAAAAAATTACTGGTAGCTCTTTGCATAGGTTCACTTTCTGCTCATAATTTGTCATTTTCATCATGAGTTAAAGGTACTACAATTTCTACTAATTCACAAAGTCTCAATTTTTCTTTCAAAATCAAGTCAAACATCTTTTTCACATAAGTTTTAAATTTTTTACTCTGTTTATTTGGTAGAAACATCCATTCCAACATAATATCTTTCCTCTGCATTAAAATCCCTGTAGGAGAATGCTTAGAGGGTAAAATAACCAAAATGCAATCAAGCTTTGGATTCACATGATCTACGTGTCCTTCCTGTACTTTCATTTCAACCAAGGACAATTCTCTCTCAGCTTCAGCTGATGATTCTCTTGGACTGTTGAAGGTTTGGAGTCTAAGCTTCAGGTACTGTCAAATGAGGTAGTGACCAAAGACCAGCAGTACCAAAGTTTTTGTCACCTTCTAAGGTTTTGAACAAATTACTCAGTTCTTCATTTTTTACCCTAACAACAGTTTGTAGATGGGAAATGTCTCCCAATAATCTTTGAAAGTCATTAACAGTCCATAATCAATCTCTCTTAATTTGCACCTTTGGGTTCTAATTTTTTGAAGACCTATTTTATATACTAAATAAGTAATAGAATCTCCTCTTTGTATCTTTTCAGGAGCAATTTGTAGTGATAAAATATAGATTTAGGAAATTGTTTACATATCACTTCTAATGGCTGTCATACAAAATATTAATACAGGATTGGGCTATTTAACATTCCCTGTGGGAGAATCCTCCATTGATATCTCTTGATTTGCTGAGAATTATTATAAGTAGGCACCATGAAGGCAAATCTTTCTCTGTTCTTTTCTTATAAAGTTATTGAGAAGAAACAGTCTTTTAAATTGATAATTATAAGAGGCTATCCTTTAGGTCATAAAGTAGGCAAAGGAATTCCAGATTGTAGAGAGCCCATTGGCTGAATTACTTTGTTAATTGCCCTTAGGTCTGTTACCATTCTCCATTTACCAGATTCCTTTTTAATAACAAATACAGGAGAATTCCAAGGGCTGGTTGATTCTTCAATATGCCAAGCATTTAACTGCTCTTGTACTAGCTCTTCTAAAGCCTGAAGTTTCTTTGTTGTTAAAGGCTATTGCTGAACCCATATAGGCTCGTTAGTTAACCATTTTAAAGGTAGAGCTGTTGGTGTCTTTGAAAGATCAGCACTTGTTATGCCCTGTTCTTCTACAATCTGGATGGCTGATGACTATGATGGTATTTTATTTGTACTGAAATGTGATTTTATTTGTATGTTAATAAATAAAGTTGTTTGGGGGGTCAGAGCTAATAGCAAGCCATAGCAGAGCTGGGCGTTCATGGCGCACGCTTTTAATCCTAACATTTGGTAGAAGAGCTAGGTAGATCTCTGTGTGGTCAAGGATATAGCCAGCATTGGAGACACATGCCTTTAATCTCAATACCATAAAAGACTTGGAGGGCTGTACTTACAGGCAGTGACAAGACAGTCATGTGTTTGGGTTTACAAACCAATGAAAAGACAAAACAAAAAGACTATATAAAGACAAACACACAGGAAATAGGTCTCTTTTGGAGAGGTAGGACCACCATAGAAAAAAGGGTAAGGTTTTAGCTCTGAGCTCTGACCTCTTGGCTTTTTACTTTACATTGGTTCTGTGTTTCTTATTTAATAAGACAGTTGGTTACATTTACATTTGGCACTAATATTTCTCTCAGAAACATGTGTTAGTTTACGGTTTGTTTTTGAGGTTGGATGAATGTTAATCTGAGTAGTCCATTATTGTAATAGATCACGGCCCCATAAATTCATAGCTATATTAGCCACATATGGCTTTAATTTTCCTCTCTGTCCTCTGTCCCATTTGAGCCATCATGTGCTGTGCTTCACTTAAGATAATGTTCCAGTCCCTAACAGCTGAACATTTACCTCCTAAAGAGGCCAATTTGAATACCAAAATTCTAGTGTAATTATTGTAACACCCACACCTGTGTTTACCAAACCTTCCAAGAGAATGTAATTTATTCATATTTTTAATTTTGGTTTTGTTCATTTATAGAAGTTTGCCAAAAAATTGCTTTATGGTTTCTCCTGAATTTCCTGTTCTCTCTACTACAGCTGTTCTATCAACCCAAGCAGCCTTGTTTATTCCAGTAGGCATATGTTTATTTAGTTGCTCTGAGAAGTGGTTTATTCTATGATGGCAGGAAAAGTCTGAACTGAATTTGTTGTGGGGGCCTGCTTTTGGGGTTCCCCAATGGCAGAGGCAAAGGATTACCTTGTCTGTCCCTTGTTGATCTACATTCATTGGTCCAGTGTTTACCCTTAACACACCTTCTGCATAATCCAGAAGGGAGGGTCATTCTGTTGCCTTTGTTCTTTGAGTAAACATTCTTTCTATGAATGCCCTGTTTACACTCTCTTTTCAAATGACCTTGTTTACCACAACTAAAACATCTGACATTATTATTTTTCCTTAAAGCTTTAATATATCATCTCTCCTATCCACATCTCATCATGGTCATGAGACTCAATATTAATTGTGTTCTTGATCCAATCCTCCAAGGGTGCTGATCTGGCCTTTTATGGCCTGATTATTTTTTTTGCATGCTGCATTTGCATTCTCAAAAGCCAAAGGTTCAGTTATTATTTGTCTAGCTTCTGAATTTGCTATCATTCTATTTATCACTGAAGACAGCCTTTGTAATAAATCCACTAAGGATTCTTTTGGGCCTTGTATAACTTTTGTAAATGATTCAATTTTCTTCCCAGCTTCCTCAATTCTGTCCCATGTATTCATGGCTGCTATGTGGCATAGAATCAAGGTTTGGTTATCATATAAACATTATCTTTGTATATTAGCATAATAGCCTTTTCCAAGAAGCTGATCCTGGGAAATTTCCACACCTCTAGTCCTACATTGTTGTTCTATTGTTTTAGCTTCCTCTTTAAACCAATTTCTCCACTGTAATTGTGCTCTATTCTCTAGAACAGCTGTAATTAATTCTTTCCTATCCTGAGGGATACTCCTTTTACAAGTTGACCAAAAGTTTAACATTTAATTTATAAATGGAGAATACATGTCATATGATACTATAGCCTCTTTAAATCTCTTTAAATCTAACATTTCCCCTGAAGTCCAATTAGGTTGTACATGTCCTTGAACAGGTAGTTCCTGTATGGCTATTGGATAGATTGTTTGGTTGTTTGAAAACAGGCTGTCTTTCTTTTACTGTATAATTCAATCCTAAAATAATTTCTCCTTTAAATTCTTCTGTTTGGGTCTGAATTTCTCTATAATTCATTTTAACAGCTTTTTTTTTCTAAAGTCAATCCTGAGTTAGGTTCACCTTTAAATTCTCCGTCTGGGTCTGAATTTCTCTATGATTCATTTTAACAGGTTTTTCTAAAGCTTTTATCTTGGCACTTAAATTGACCAACTTTTTAATACTAAAATAAAAATGATCAAAAAAATAATATTCATAATTGATGTTATGTACTTCCCATCAACATTAATTATCCTCTCATTTAATTGTTCCATTTTCAGACTGCCTAATATGTTATGAAACAGAGACCAAATTATTGCCCTTGTAAAAATGTTTCCCATTTTTTTAATGTTGGGAAAAACTCTCTTTTAACTACTTTCACCCTTTAAGATATCTTAATTGATTTATCAAGTCTGTCGCCTGCATAGAACAGTAAATGTCCAAGAGAATTTCAAATCAGCTACCTAGTGTGATGGTAGTCTTGTACTAAGCAACATTATACATAATCTCATTATATTCTTTGCTTTTTACTGTTTCAAAACATATTTTTATAATTTCATAGTATATACCAAGGCTTTAACTTTTTCAACTTTAGTATTTTTTCTTTATTGAAAATAGGTATTTTTCATACAATGTATTCTTACTATGTTTCCCTCCCCAACTCCTCTGAGAATCTCCCCAGTTCCCCTCCCAAATGAATCCACATCCTTTATATCTCTCCTTAGAAAACAAAGAGGCATCTAAAGAATAATAATAAAATAAGATAAAACAAAAACAAACAAACAAGATTAGGACAAAGCAAACAAACAAATTGAATTTAAAAAGGCCAAAGTAAAATCATGAGATATACATGTAGACATAGAGACATACATACTTGTTTACACAGCAGTTTTCTTAAAACATAAAACTGGAAGTCACAATATATACTCAAAGGGGAGCAAATGCCATGACATAACTTTATGAGACAAAAAACTCCCAATGGTGCTGTTGAGTTTATTTTGTGGGGTCACCTACTATTGGGCGTGGGGCCTGGCATGAAGAGTGGTTTCTAGCACCAGTGAGACTCTGTTGCATAGACCCTGTATTTATGAGTATACAAAAAAGCATATAACTCATTTATTGATAATAAATTACACAAAAATTTAATTTAAAGTAATTTTGATAAGCACATAGTTTTATTATTTATTATTGATGAAAGCAAATTTTACATATTGTTAGATGGATATGCATTTGCACTTTTATATAGCCAACTAAATCTTGATTGAATATTTGATACTGCAGGAAGTAGACTATCTTTAGTGGTTTTTAGAGCTGGTCAATATTTTGATTTTATAATTGTTAATGCTAAGAATGCTGCTACATAGAAATATGTAGTACAAAATGACAGAATTTTGCTTAGGACCACTTTAGAAAGTGTTGGAAATTGTGTCATAATCCCAAGCTAATATTCATTAAGTATGTTTTTCTGTTTATTGAGTTCTAGTCTACAACTCAAACAGCATTGTTTTAAAACAAACATTCTACTCTAATACAGTCTAAAGGTTTATTAATTTGATAATTATGTGCTGAGAAGTAGTAGCAGAAAAATTCAGAAAGTCTTGGTTTTCCCATATGAAACCATTATATTTCTGTCACAACAGAGAACTCTGTACAGTAAAAGCACTACAGTTTATGACACATGAATCTTGAATCTGAGCTGAGATGTTTTCAGCCATATTCTTTTGGGTTGCTTGCATGATATGATGATATTATAGTGCAAAGCATGAATGTCCTATGTTCAGAACCATGACTGCAGTGAACTCATAGGATTCCACACAGGGGTGTGTAGCCCAGATCACATCGGACTCATTACCCCTTTGAATTTGAATTAATTTTTGAGTTGCAGGCTTTCAGAAACCTTTTACTGTTGCAAATTTTTAATGGCACCATCTTCATTTATGTGATCCTATATGGAGTTGCAACCTACAGCTTAAGAAGCTATGCTGGAGAATGTATTAAGTAATGTGCTGAGTGGGTATATATAGAAAATTTTAATGCAGTGTTAGTTTGTTTGGGGAGAAAGACTACATTTTTTTCCATAGCATATTCATGTTGAAATTGGTATGCAGCATAAGCTATAAGCTTCCCTAAATCTAAATAAATGTTATCCATTTTTTTTTTTGTTGTTGTTGTTTTTGTTTAAGAGGCAGGGTTTCTCTGGGTCTCTCTGGCTGTCCTGAACTCACTCTGTAGACCATGCTGGCCTCGAACTCACACAGATCCACCTGCCTCTGCTTCCTGAGTGCTGGGAATAAAGGCGTGCACCACCACAGCCAGGCTTATGTCCACATTTTAATAGTATTAAGAATCTCATAAAAATATTCAACAGGTATATTATAATTTGTCTTTTTCCTTAGTTTTTGTAAATTTCTTGTTTTATTCTGTTTTTTAAAACCCTATTACTTACACAAAATGCATGCTGTCATTATGTAGTTTAGATAACCAGGCGGTGGTGGTGCACGCCTTTAATCCTAACACTCAGGAGGCAGAGGCAGGCAGATCTTTGTGAGTTCAAGGCCAGCCTGGTCTACAGAGTAAGATCCAGGAAAGGCAAAGCTACACAGAGAAACCCTGTCTCGACAAACAAAACAAAACAATAAAAACAAACAGATTCTTATTTTACAGATCTAGTATGAAAGTTGGTGATTATCTTGCGTTTTACAGATGAGCAGGGGAAGGACTGGAAGACTAGAGATAGTATCAGATGAGGTGAAAACATTTCCTTCTGATAGATTTAAATTTTATACAGGTATTAAATTTTAAATTTATTTGTTAAGGAAAAAGTAAATATCATTCAGCTGTCTTTTAAGTTACCAAAGGAAGGGATGTATTATTCATTTCAGTCCCACTCAATATCAAAACATTTGGCTTTTTTATTAAGGGAGTTCTAGATTCTTTAGGTGGTTCATATTTTCCTTTCACCAAGCTATTCTTTTGCAGGACTAGGCTATTGGAAAAAAAAAATGACCTTAACATTTCAGTGAATTAATTCAACAAAAGATTAATTTGCTCAAATTAGAATCCCATGTAGAAATAGTGGTAAGTCACCAAATGGCGGAACAAAGACCAGGATGCTTCATCTGGGGACCCATTATCTCACAGTGTCATGGCTCCACTGTTAATGTATCTTTATCATTAGGCAAAATTAGAGACGATTGAAGGGAACTTCTTAGGGGACAGATCTGGAGCTGAATTTTGTCCAGTAGGTTTATATTAAATTATCCACAACCCAGTCACCCCAGTCTTGTTTACATGAGAAAGGGATTGGTAAAGGCAGTCTTGTCATCACGTGAAAATATATGAATAATCTGCTGGACTGTAACATTATCTATGCCACAGTTTACATTTAGGAACCATCTTGAACAAATGTCACATAGAGGTAGGCAGGAGAATAGTCTTCTCTACAACAGTGCTCGCACTCTTAAAGATACCTGGAAAGAGGAAACTTTTCTATGTTGTACTTGTGGCAGGCTGCTATTCTAAGTGAAATATTTATCTAGGACCTCTCTTTTGACTTTTGTTTCTGTTTTCCTGAATAACTTCAGTAAATACTAAGAGAGATGCTTTGTTAAAAGATATGTGTTTATTTGTGAAGTATTTAGAAAACAGTAGCAGATGCAGGGACAAATAGGCTATAAGGCATCTTTACAAGCAAGAAATTTGTGTATTGAAAAAGCAGGTGTTTATGACAAATCTTAGTGACTATACTTGCTTATTTGTTCTCGTGAAATAAGAGTGCCTTTTAATTTAACTTAGAATTACCTATCATTCTTAAGTATTATTAGTAAATAAATAAAACATAATCTGTGAAAATTTTATTAAAATTTCAAAGCATGCATTTTGTGATGAAATTAAAATAGATTAGACATGAGTGATTTTAAAGGCAGATGTCATTAAAAAAAGGTAATTAAGAGCTGTTAGAATCTTCTCTCTTAGCCGGAGAAACTTAGGCAGAGGGAACTGAAAGGTAGCTGTGAATACTTGGAGTCCTGAAGCTTTGATCATAAATCAATACCTATCCAAAATTTAATTATGTGTGGAATGTCATGCCCAGGCTAGTGTGAGAACCTGATCAGCCTATCGATAACCATGTATTACTATGTACAGGCCGAGTTACTTTCCATTTTCACTGGTCAGCTGTGACATAAAATGACCATAGGCTGGTACATACATCCTTTGGATTATGATTCTTGATATGCTTGTGCCCATCACTGCTTTGTCTCAGATATGAAACAGCTGTGGTTCAGAGAGCACAAGTGATTTTTGAAGAATTACACATGTAAAAAGCAGGACATTGGGTGCAGATCTTAGTTTCCTTGATTCTTCATCAAATGCTCAATCTTCTGTCCACACATATCTGAAATATAGGAATGCTACTATTTTATCTTAAATTATTCCTATTAATCTACCTAGAAAAATGCCTTGACACATGGTAGATAAAATGTATTTGTTGACTAAAGAAAATGTTATAAAAATAACGTGAAATAATTCCACCTTAACTTGTTACATATAAAAAGTATATTCATCTAGATATGTAATTCTATCTGGTATCTTTCATTGCTATCAATGTACTATTAGACTGTGAAACTCCTTGTCTTTTTTAAAATTTAAAATATGTTCTGTAACTATTTGTGGACAAAAATATGGTCAATGAAATGTAAATTGCTATAATAATATACAGTCGTGATAATAGATTTTTAGATGTCAACTTGATTAGATCAAGGAGTTCTTGTATAGACCCAAAAACACTGTCTTGGGCCACATCTTTGCAGATATCTCTAGTAGAGATTGGCATTTGGATTAGTTGATCAATTAAGGAAGGTTTTGTCTCACCCAGAGATTGCTGATACCAATCTATAGATGACTCAGAATAAAAAGCTGCTGAAAGGTTCTCTCTCATTCTCTCTCTCTCTCTCTCTATGTATATATGTATATATATGTATATATATATTTGTACAGATGAAGATATATATTATATTTATTATATTATATATATATTTAGAATGTGCTAACTTATAGGCATAATTCTCTACCTCCATTTATATGTATGACTTATCTATCTATATTTATCTTTCTGTCTGCATTTACCTACCTGTCTATCTATATCTCTCTGTCTCCTGGATAGGGAATACACTTCTTTTCCTACTTTTGTGTTTTGGAACTTGTGGTGATATATTGTGTATCCTAATAAAATCTCCGTGAAGATCAGAGAGCAGAACAAGCCACTAGATTAAACATAGAGTCCAGACAGTGGTGGCACACACATTTAATCCTAGCACTCGGAAATCCTAGGCCGTTAATCCCAGCACTTGAGGTCTCATGCCTTTGCTTGGGAAGTACACATGCCTTTAATCCCAACATTAAGAAGAAAGTGATATGGCTGGGCAGAGAAAGGTATATAAGGTGTGAGGAGACAGGAACTAAAGCTTTTTCAGCTGAAGCCTTTTCAGGCTGAGGAGTCCTAGAGGTAAGAGTTGGCTGTGGCTTGTTCCTTTGTCTCTCTGATCTTCAGGCAAATTTTATTAGAGTACACAGTATATTACCCCAGGAACTCTGGCTTCTCAGGCTTCTACCTGGACTGAGAGTTAAAGTACTGATTTTACGAGTTCTAATGACTTTTAATGTGGATCCACACTGTTGGTTTCCACTATCTTCTAGATTGTTCATGTCTCATGGAATTTCTCGATCTTTGTAATTACATAAGCCAATTTCTTAATAAATTCCATCATGTATGTATGTATAGGTATGTATATACCTATCATCTGTCGTCATCACCTGTCATCAGTCTTACTGATTCTGTCTTTTTGGGGAAACCTGACTAGTAATAGTCGTTAAACATGCTGTTGATAGTAACATAAACTTTTGCCTGAAATTAGAGTTTTGCAAACAATAATGCTTTCACTTTTTACATTTTATTTTTGGAAATAAGTAAGCACTTCTTTATTCTATGATTGTAACTATTTGAATATTTGAATAACATAAGAATATAGAAAAAGTTTAAACAAGATAGATCCTGCCAAGCCTGTGTTGAAGTACTCAAAGCCTGAGGATGTATATATATATATATATATATATATATATATATATATATATATATATATATATATATTTTACCGTGTACATTCCTGGTAAAAGCGACAATTTGCTTTTATCAAGATTTCTGTGAAAACTGAAGAATGTGTGTGGTTTGTTTTCTCACACTGCTCTTGGTTTAATCATGGTAAAGTGGAGTAACACTTTTTATTCATGGAAACAAATTTTAGCACATAAAAGGTAAACAGCCAACCCAACCAAATATACATTTAAAATTTGTCTTTTTTTTCATTATTCTTATGTTTTAAAAAAATCCAATTTAACAAGAAAAAAGACTAATTTCTGTTCTGAGCAACTACTATGTCAGTTCCTGTTCAATGAAGCAGGCATTTTGGGGCACATTTGTAGGTTTTATGTATTTTTTTAAAATAAATGAATGCTTTTACTTTTTCATTTTCTTTTGCTTGTTTTTTTTTTCTTTTACTTATCTGTTGGCTGAAACAGAGAAATTTGTGTGGTAATGTGTACCCAGAAATTAGGGAATATTTTCACATTAAGATAAGTTTTCACTAGTGGGTGGTTTTAAGAAAATACCTTTCTTTCTTTTCTTTTTTTAAAAATTAATAAATTAATTAATTTTACAACTCGGCCACAGTTTCCCCTTTGTCCTGTCCTCTCAGTCCCTTCCCCCCCCACCTCCCTCTGTTCCCAGCCCCAATCCACTCCTTTTTCTCTTTGGGTCAGGAAAAAAAACTGGTCTCCCATGGATATCAACAAAACACGGCCTAACAAGTTACAGTAGGACTAAGTACCTCCCCTATGTATTAAGGCTGGGCAACGTGACCCAGTGTGAGGAGTAGGGCCCCAGAAGCCAGTAGAAGAGTCAGAGACAGCCCCTGCTCCCACTGATAGGAGTCCCACAAGAGGACCAAGCGACACAACTGTACCACATATATAGAGTGCCTAGGTCAGTCCCATGCAAGCTTCCTTGCTGTGGGATGGTCTGTATGTCAAATTGCTCTGATTGGTCAATAAATAAAACACTGATTGGCCAGTGGCCAGGCAGGAAGTAGGCAGGACAAGGAGAGAGGAGAATTCTGAGAAGCAGAAGGCTGAGCAGGGAGACACTGCCAGCCCCCGCCATGACAAGCAGCATGTGAAGATGCCTGTAAGACACAAGCCACGTGGCAAGGTATAGATCTACGGAAATGGATTAATTTAAGCTATAAGAACAGTTAGCAAGAAGCCTGCCACGGCCATACAGTTTGTAAGCAATATAAGTCTCTGTGTTTACTTGGTTGGGTCTGAGTGGCTATGGGACTGGCGGGTGACAAAGATTTGTCCTGACTGTGGGCAAGGCAGGAAAACTCTAGCTACACTTCCTGGTTGTCGGTTTAGACTCTGTGAACCCTTATGAGCCCAGGTTAGTTGATTCTGTGAGTTTTATTGTGGTGTCCTTGACCCCTCTGGCTTCTACAATCGTTTTTTCTTCTTCTGCAGGATCCCCTGAGCTCTGCCTAATGTTTGGCTGTAGATCTGCATCTGTTTCAAACAGTTGCTGGATGAGGCCTCTCTGATGACAATTGGGCTTGGCACCAATCTGGTCACAGAAGATGGCCAGTTCAGGGTACGTATCTGCTATTACTAAGAAAATAACCTTTCCATAGACCATATTTTTTTCTCATCCATTTTATCTGAGGGATTCACTTCACAAGTTCTTTTCTGAGCTGAGAATGCAGCTCAGTGGCAGACACTTGCCCACTGTGTGTGAGGCCCTGGATTTGGTCTCCCGCAGCAAAGATCCTACCTTTAGGTTCTTTTACCACCTCTTGATGTATATTGCTCTTTTATGTCTGCCTTTGAAAAATTAAGGTTCGTATTTTATACTGTCCCATGTGAATTCACCATTTGACGATCTGGTATCTAACTGCTGTTGTAAAGTTCAGATAATAGCACTCTCTTAAAGCTTGCCAAGCAATCCATGAGAAGGAAAAGAGAAAAATGTACAACATCCGATATTTTCTGAAACCAAACCAAACATTTCTTGGACATATTTGTAGATAAGTTGTGCTTCTCTGCTTTCGTTTGAACTGAATGGTCATCCATGTGTGAGGAAATAAATTTGAAAGCTAACTGAAAGCTTTGGCTAGTCTTTCCGAGTATCTCATGTATCATCTGGACTTTTAAATTTACTCTACCACACATGGATGGCTGGGCTCTCCAAATGAAGTTGGCAAGAGGTGATTCTTCTATGTTTGTGTTAATCTCAACTTACTGAGATGGCAGCTGTCTGTGCAGAGCTTATGGCACTTACCAACTTTTGATTTCACTTTTTCCTTTACTCTCAAGCTCTTGCTTGATTCTTTCTTCTTAATAGACAAAAGTCCCTACTCTTTGAGAAATGTAATGTATCAATGAATTACCCAAATCAGATCACAGCTAGGAGAATGCTTGGCATGCAAACAAAAACATCATTCTTGAAATAGTCTATTTGAAGGATTACCCTTCCCTTTGGCCACTACCAGAAAGAAACACACACACACACACACACACACACACACACACACACACACACACACAGAGAGAGAGAGAGAGAGAGAGAGAGAGAGAGAGAGAGAGAGAGAGAGAGAGGGAGAAGCTTACATGTACCATACCACTGTATTGATTATTTAGGATAAATCTGTGTTTTCTTACTATCCAAATGAGATAATAACCAAAAATGAAACTTATCCCAAACCAATTAACACATTTTCAAAAATATTTATAGAATGAGCACAATGTTCTCTTTTTTCACTTAATTACATATTTATATGTTGTGCTTTATTGCTTTGGGCTGTCTCTCATCAATATTGCCTGTATTGGAAAAAAGAAAAGAGTGGGCAGAGTATACTTTGTTTGATCCCTCCCATTGAGCTGAATTGATCTACATCGGTTTACTGAGACATTACCACTTGTAATATCTGTGAATATGTGAATCTAGGTTAAGAGTTGTGATCTGCAAAGCATAAAGAAAATGTATATTTGAATCATAGCATTTCCCTTCAAAAGTAAAGCTTTAATAATACAGCAAAGTGCAAAATATTTTCTAATTTAGTTAAATCAAATCCATACTCTAAGAAAACACACATTTAAATACCCAGATAGTTATTTGTGATTTTTGAATGTTGTAAAAGCACAATGTGGCAACAATGCAGTATCAAATACATGACATTAAAAATGCCAGCTTTTGTTTTGGGAAACCACACAACAGAATTTGTTTTATACCACAAGTTGAATGATGCCACTGCACTGGATTTACGAAATGAATCTTGATGCAACTGTTGAGTTGCATATAATTATAATTATCTTGACTTTAAACACCTCTAATATATCATTTTAGCCCACACAGATGTAACTCAGGCTCTTTTAACATAGTTCTCTTGATGTTATAGAAATTGAAGACTGTGCTTAAGACATTTTGTTCTGAACATAATATATCTCTCCTTCAAGGAAGTTTGTCAAAATGTAAATTACACAAAGGCCAGTTATAATGAACTTCTACTTGTAACATCAATAATAAAGATACAGCATTCCAAATATTTTGTTACTACATTTTGCATCACTTTTCATTTTTCTTAAATGTTTATTTTTTCAAAGAGTTAGAGGCAGCAGTGCAAAAGATAATATTTTATGGGTTATAACACCAAAAAGAAAGGCAAAGTAATTAGGAATAGTTAAATTTCACAGTGGCATCAGGATCACAACACTTCCTAAAGCCACAGTATGACTTTTCTGTAATGCTGTGACTCTGGTGATAGGAAATAGCTGGAGAGAAGACTCAAGGAAGAGGATAAAAAGTAACTGATCCTATTCACTTTGAAATTTCATTTCAAATACAACATTCATTTATATTTTGAAAATTATTTCAAACTTGAATAAAAGTTATATGTACAGTACAACAAAACCTTTGATTTTCAAATATTTGTGACTGCCTTTGAAAAGATGCCCTGTCTTTCCTGTGCTTTGGTATTTCCTACAACACAGCAACAAATCCACCAGATTCAGTATACTAACATACATACATGATGCATTCCATGTGATTCATACTAGTTAATTCTTGGACCCTGTTCAAGTTGCATGAGTTGTTACCAATAGTGTTATTTATAAGAAAATGATGAAATCCAGAATCTTGCTTTGAAGTTACTAATCTCTTCTTGGAATCATTCTTTACTTAGCTTTTCTTTGACTTATTGAACATTAAAATGCTGAAATATACAGCCACTTATCTGTATAATGCCCTGAAGTTCATGGTTGTATTTTCCCTCATAGTCAGATACAACTTTCTAATTCTGGCAGATACCTTATGGCAGTGATTGTGTATTTTCATTGCATCTTATCAGGGGTACACAGTTTCAGTTTGCCCATTGCTGTTGAAGCTCACCTTGATTATGTGATTTCATTGTTGTTTGCCAGGATTCTCTTCTAAATAAACAATGAAAAAAGAGAATGGATAATGGGTAACTATTTTAATGGGTATATATTTTCTGGGGAGGGACTATGGAAACTATGTAAATATCCCAGTTTGAATTATGCTTTCTCATTTTATTTATACACATCAGAATGGATAAACAATTTCCTATTCTTTCCAATGCTTGAGAATCTGCTCTTATCATTGTCCATTTTGAAGTTCAAATTGTTTTCAGCTTGCTAATGAGAGCTATAATAAAGTGAGTTTTCTTTTTTTCTTTTCTCTTATTAATATACTCACATAATATTTTTGGAAAGCTTTCCTACTTTCTGGCACAAGGTGATAGCATATTTCAACCTTCAGAACTTTCTGTACCATAGTTTCAAGATAAGCCTTTATTTTTTGGTCTGAGGAGTCTTGAGTCTCATAGTAGGAAATGGCATTTAAATACCAAGAAGCTTATTGCTTTTGAATGCCACTGTTTACAGAGGGAAACAGAGAAAAATTAGCACACGCAAATGCATACAGATGTATGGGTCATGTTTCTTCTCTACATTACATAGTTATTAGGAGGGGCAGATCTTTACAGCAAAAGACAGAGTGACAGGGGAATCACAAACCACATGAATGTTATTTGAAATTGAACAACATGAGAATCTCATATGAAAAAGGGAGGTGACCAGGCAAATGAGAAAACCTCAAAGTCATGGCTTTGGATTCAGTTTTAAATGTCATTGTGCACACAGTCATAAGGAAAGAAAAGTGTGGGAAAACCTAGGCAAGAGAAAGTGGCCAGGTAAAGCAAGGCAAACAAGGGCAGGGTGAGTGCCACGGATTCACATCAATGTGTCAGAGCCTCTGGAGATTTAGAATCATCTTTTTCTTTCTTGTACCTAGAATGGGAGGGCTTTACAAGTGGAGGGTCCCATCTGGGACTGGTGATCCATCACAGAAGGGCAACTGCTTCTCAGCCTTCAGAGCTTTTGAGGTCTCTGGGCCTCAGAATAATCTGCCTAAAGCAATCCTTATGACATGAGGCAGAGTTAGGGTGGTATATCTTTGTTCTCTATACATATGCAAACTAATTACTTATTTAAGTATGTACCACCTTCATGACTCTTTGACATTTGACAAATGTAGCAGAGGCAAGAAAGTCATTGTTCCCTTTCTTTATAAACAGGATGCAAAATGGCATTTAGAAGTGCGTTGCTCCTACTCAGGGGAGAGGAACAAATTAGCCTTGAAAACAGAGAGAGAGAAATGAAATCAATCTGAAAAGAGCTTGCTGAATCCCTCTAGTTTAACACTACATTGGCATTCAATCAAAGTTACCTGTAACTGTCCACTCTATCAAATCAAAGCATGAACCTCTTTCTTCGTATATTCATTCTGATTCTCTTGTGTGACATAAAAGACACACAAATATGCTTTTCTCTTATGGATTTGTCTTTGCTTGAGAAGCAGTCTGTAACTCATTTCTGTGAACACTCACTCCCATTTTCACCCCTAACTCTGAGCCTCCATTCTGAGATGCCCCGTGTGGAGCCCTCACAGTCAAACACTTAGAACCTCTTCGCTCTTGTTACACAACCAAGTTCTCCCTGACACTTCAGGTTGAGTCACATCACCACAGGGACAATCTCTTTACCAAAGTTTGACTCAGTATCTAGTACTGAATATCCTTCCTCAGCAGCATCCTTCCTGGTCTCCTCCGCACTCATACTCTGTCCTTAAAGCCACATCCTGGGCGGCTTCTCCATCACACATTTGATCTGAAGTACTATGCCAGCTCATTTCTTCTCCCTCCCTCTTTCTTCTGGTGCAGGTGTTGGCATCTACCCTGTTTGGTTCAGTTTATTGGTTTTGAGCTTAAATAGCTCCTGAACAACAAGAAAGAGAAGGAAAAAAAAGATAAATCATTGTTTTATTCTTTCTTACACTTGCTTGCTATATTTCAACTTTCTAAGTGGGAACCTCAGAATATTTGTAAGAAATCCTATAGTAGAACCTTTTACTGTGTCACTGTCAATGTGTGCTCCTACTGCAGATTTTAGGTAATGTGAGTGAAGCAGGATGCAATGGAAAACAACACATGTCCCACAATATCAGGATCGACTCATGCTCTAAAAATGATAGGTATTGTGCAGCTGATGCCAACTGTGGACTTGAGGTCTGACTCTAATTTCTCTCTCTTCCCCTCCCCTCACCCCCTCCCATGTGTGTGTGCGTGTGTGCGTGCATGTGTGTGTGTGTGTGTGTGTATGCGCGCGCACGCATGCATGTGAATGCAAATGTATGATGTGTGTATGTGTATTTTATATTAAATAAAAATTTTCATGTATTTCACATCCCTCCTTCCTCTCCTCCCATCCCTGCCCCCCTCTTTGCCTCCCCTCTACCATCAACCCTCATTCTCTTCTCTGTTCAGAAAGAGGTAGGCCAAATCAAGCTGAGCCAAGACTAAGATCTTCACCCTGCATCCAGGCTGGTATTTTGTGGGTGCGGGACTACAAGTACCCTGGCGTAGGAGCAGAGGTCAAAGTGCAGCTTGAGTGATATGCCCTTGTGTTTGCTTGCCATTGTATGTGTCAGGCTAGGGCATCATGGTTTCTGGGGAGTCTCTGATCTCTGCCTCCCCTTTTGCCACAGGGCCATTGGGATTACACGTAAGTGCTGCTAAATTCAGCTTCATGAGGATTCTGAGGATCCAAACTCAGGCACAATGCAAGTGCTTTTCTGATCCATTTCCCTAGTTCCAAATCTTAATTTTCATCTTAAACAATAAAAAAAATTGCTCTATGTCATGACACATATCTCAACAAATGTACTAATATTTTGAAGTAGTTGAAATGAATACCTTGCTCTTTTCTTTCTTTCTTATTTTTTTTTTTAAACAATTTGGCAGGACTGTAACAAATTAAAATGTATGATTCTCAGCCTGTTTTTTTTTATTTTTTTCAAAACCTGGAACTTGTTTATCCATAGAATTTAATATTAAAATAGAAAATGAAATTAGAAAATTTTAAATAGAAGAACTAAAGATATTAGAAAAAATCTGAAAGAGAAATCTATCAATTAATTGATGATAAAACTCAATTCCCACATCGTAGAGTTTTTATAAGTTTTAGGTCAATCTTACTTGAAAATATTGCTAACCATTTGGGTCTTTATAATGCTGATATGTATTCAAGAACATATTTACTGTGATTTGATCAAGGCTATTGTGTTTCGCGTTTCTGTACTTTTAAATAAAATAGAGACCAGGGTCAACTTTATTGACAGTAGTGCTGGCTGTTGCCATAGCAACTTTTTCTTTTTGATAAATGTGGTTGATTTTAAATAATCATCAGTGGTTCTTTCTGGGGTCCCCTATGTTTTTACATTCATCTCTGTCTATAGACAAGTTTTGAAAAACATGTTTAGTTTTATGAAGATAAATCAGAACAGATTATCACTTTAGAATAGTATTTTACACTTCAGTGAGTTGTAAGCTGTCATTTCTCCATTTATTTCAATAATTATAATTTCTAAGACCAGTTCATGTCCAGCATATATTTGCTTGTGTTCTTATGATAGGTGATTATCTGCATTATATAATTGTAGATTCTGGTTGCTTTAGCAACAAAATGCCTGATTTAAATTTAGAATCTCATTTATTTTCTGTCACTTTATTCTTTACTGCTAAGAGACAAGCTATTTTCTGTTAAATAAAAAAATAAAAAGAGATACTATCATAATGGGTGAACTGTCAGCATTTGGTCTTTGTTTCAGTTTAAGCTAAGGGGAGAAGGAACAGCTAGTTCTGTCAGAGAATAAAAGACTTTCTTATGTGGGTAGGCTCTGTGCTGGAGAGGTGTATATATCACGATGCCATTCCTGAGTCATGTAATCCACTGAGATGCAGTCAATGTCACCTATGGAACTTATGTAACAAAACAGAACCTTAGACATATGGGGAACTGGACTAGGAAGGAGTCTTTGCTGTGCTTACTTAAAGGGAAGAAGGGCTCAATTTAATATGCATACAACATGGGTTCAAGTTTCATTTGACTCATTAATGAGATTAAAAAGCTAAATGGCAAGAGTTGAATTGAGTGTATAGCAACTGGGGTTTATAACATTGGTGACGTTAAGTGTGATAAAATAAGATTTATGCAATAAAGACAAAATCACCACAGATTTTGGAGTTGTTCTCTATCCTAGGCCTAAGGACAGGAGCACAATCTCTTATTAGACATCTCTAAACTAATGTGTAACTCTACAGTGCTGTAGAATGCTTAGACTAAAATTATTTAAGGATAAAATACAACAGGAAGTTGCATTTTTGAAAAGGGCAAGATAATTAATGGGATGACATCACTGGAACCCATGTAAAAATATCAGCCATGGTGGCTTGTGTTTGTAATCCCAGCACTGTGGAAGTGGAGACAGAAGCATCCTTGGAGTTCATGAGTTAGCCGGCCAAGCCTACTGGGGAGCTCAAGAGTAATGGCAATCCTTGTCTCAAGAGAGGTTGAGGATGATTCTATATTGACATCTGTGGTTGTCTTCTGGCCTCTACCTGCACCATCCACACACACACACACACACACACACACACACACGCACGCACGCACACACGCACGCACGCACGCGCCCACACACACACAAATAAATAATAAATAAATAAATAAATAAATAAATAAATAAAACAGAAAATGCTCTATCTATGTGATGACACCATGCTTATTCTTAGGTTTCTGCCTTGTTTTCAACTTCTGGATAAGTATTCCTGTAGCAATGTGTTTACCCTTCAATACTCTCAAGATTCATACATTTATGGGAAAAATAGCATTGTTTTAATATGTGTTATTAGAAAATGAATAACGTGGAGGTCTGCACACTGTTTGGTGTATAATCCAGACAGCGGCCAAGAGTCATGTTCTCCTGCCACAAGATAGGTAGACACATGTATCTTCATCTTCCCTCTCTAGGCTTTTCTTTCAGGAAATTTCACAGATGACAATCCAGTTCATTTGTATTACCAGAGTATTTGGGTAGAAAATTTGAAGGTAATGCTATGGAGCACATATTCACTTTTGATACAGTTTTGAAAACTGAAGTTGAAGAACATACAAGCTACCAAAGATCTCCTTGCAAGTTGGCCTTCTAATATCCAATCTTTTCTCGTAATTAATTTGAAAAAAAAGTCACTTTTTTATTCCTAGAAGTAAAGAAGAAGGATTATCTATAGAGGATAACAAAGAATCTGAGGTAATGGTGATCTTGAAACAAAGTGGTCTCGGTACTGATTCTGATTTCCAAGTTTAAAATGGCTGTTCGCAGGAGGATATAGAAAGCACTGTGTTTCTTCATGACAATCTGTGATGGATTAAGTTATGTCTTTCCTCTGATAAACATTTCCAAACATTAGATGTCACTTTATGAAAAGTCCAATGGGAACATTTTTCTGGGAAATTGGAACTAACCATATGTACTCATCCCATGAGTGGCTGAAGATAATGTGGAGATTCATCCATCTGAATGCTGCAAGAAAGGGTGGATAGTAGAAAAGATTAAATGTAACAAAATTATATAAGAGATGTAGGTCAAGGTGCCTACTATTTAGCTTGAAAATCTTATAATTCTTGGTTTAAGTTATTGTATTTGATTAGAGATAAGGTGGTGCACTTGTACTAATGTACATTCTCACTAGTAGGTATAATTTCTTTATAAAAATTTATTTATTCACTTACTTATTTGTTTTTTTGAGACAGGGTTTTTTCTGTATAACAGCCCTGGCTGTCCTGGAACTCACTTTGTAGGTCAGGCTGGCCTTGAACTCCACGTGCCTCTGCCTCCTGAGGCCTGGGATTAAAGGTGTGCACCACCACTCCCAGGTGTAGGTATAACTTCTACTGAAGAAGAAAGGGTGTAGTAAATGTGATAGTGTACTCTATGATAAAATGAGTCTGACTTCAGGTAGCCATTCCATTGGATCAGTGGAAAATCCTGTCTCTCTCTTTTCCCTTCTCTTTACTTCAAATTTTGTGAAGTTCTAAAGGGTCTAAGGCAGGTCACCTCAGTCACCCTGGGTTTAAGGACCCTAGTGTATAAGTCATAGGGTCCCTGGAAGTCATCTGGACCTTTGGATAAGCCTCTCCTGTGATACACTGCCCATTATCCATCAGATTCACAGAATGTTGGTAGGGATACTTCCAAACATCAACCAACCTCTTCTTGATCTGGGAACCAAAGTCTAAGACATATTCCACCTCATGTGCTTCTGAGATAATCTAGTATAATTGTGATCACAAATCTAGAATTTCAGAAATGAAAGGGTGGAGATTGTTCCTCAGATAATTACAAATTTCAGACCCAGTTAATTTCTTTAAATGAAAAGGGGAGAGGAGGTACAGAGGGAAGTAAAAAAAAAAATCAGTAAAACTTCTCCTACTGTTGCTTTTAATAATTACATGTGATTCTGGAGATCATTTATAACAAACTATAGAAATGTAAAGTGCCAGTATTGCTACAGCAAAGATACATGTTAGACTCATTTTAAATAATTCAACTTCATAATACACAAACAAATTAAAAATTAGACACTACTCCTACTAAAGTAACATTGTATATGGAGTGGAGGTCTCAAACATTTAGTTTCCTGTGACAGCTATGCCTGTACACAGACACACTACATTTATTTATTGTGCTAATGAAACATGATTTTGATTTAAGTGCCATAATATGGCAAAGGATAACTATGTTTCTGTTATTGACTTAAACATCTACGCCCTGTTGTTCTGAGAAAATTAGAGCATTTCCTTCGGACATGGATGATAAAAAAAATCATTTTAGATTTTGGGTAATTTGACTGCACTTATATTTATCACAGAGACTTTGAGATTTACCTAAAAGAATCTTTTCATGTCCACTCGTACACCAGACTTCTTAGCTTTTAACTCTGTTTCTCATAATTTAATGGAAAAAATGGAAGAACAGACTTCTTGAGTTTTGTCAGCTCAATTTCTCTCATCTTTATGTATGTGATGAAGGAAGGCAGTATGTATAATTGTAACTATAATTTACTTTATATTTCTTGATCTTGCCTTCAAGACTCAAGACCATTTTATTTGGAGCACATAGTAGGCTCTGAGGGTAAAATACTTGTCACCCAAATCTGAAAAATTAGAGTTTGAATTCCAAGAACTGATGTAAAGAGCCATATGCAGTAGCACACATCTGTAATCTCAGTGTTCCTGTCCTAGGTTGGGATGGGAGGCAGAGCCAGGAGAATAGCTTTTTCTGGAAGCACTTGGGCCAGCTAGCCTGTGGTGTGTAGTATTAGAAACTGCTAGAAAAACCTGCCTCAGAACAAACGGGAAGGTTAGAAATGACTTCTGAAAGTTGTTCTCTGACATCCACACATGCACATATAAACCCAGTCACACCCACCCACATACATTGTATACACATACAAATGCATATGGACACATGCTCTCTCTCTCTCTCTCTCTCTCTCTCTCTCTCTCTCTCTCTCTCTCTCACACACACACACACACACACACACACACACACACTCTTTCTTTTTTTCTATTATATCCACCTCAGTTCTTTTGAATGCAGTGTTCTCACTCACATTTCTCTTTCTTCCTCTTTCTTCTCCTTGAGGTAGGGTACAGCCCAGACTGGTCTGGAATTCACTGCCTGCCTCCACCTCCTAAAATCATAAATGCAACTTTGAAACAAATTCATCTTACTGTAACTGATTTTTGTAACAATATGAGAACTTGGCAGTGAAGAAGTTAATGCCAGATATTCAAGGTGATCAAATTTGTGCATGAAAACACCAGAAGCAAGGAGGCAACTGTGACCCTGTGTGTTGAACACTCAGATCCTTAGCACCACTATTGGTGAAATTATTTTGGCCACTCCACGTAGTTAAAAGGATATTTATTTAATGGTGTAACTCACAAATTAAGTGAAAGGTAGGTCACAGGGTCTGGTAAAGGTGTATCACAGTCCAGCGGTGTTCTCTGGAGCTCTGCTCAGTTCACCTCCAATGTTCAGCATCCCTGCACAGAGAGAGCACACAGAGAGAGCGCACAGAGAGAGCGCTGGCCCATCCAGCTCTCAGGTCTCCAGGTGCCTCCCCTGGCCCCGCCTCGTAGGCGTGACAGTTGCCAGAGTCTCAATGGGGGTTGGAACTTCCAGATCCAAGCTGGAATGGCTACCCACTACAAACCACTGTATGAGGGCAGCCATTATACAACACGGTCTTGGAAACATTCCGGCATTCTTCCTTTGGGGGTACTGACAGCAACCAAGTTTGGATATGAATCTATTTAGTGCAAGCAATGAGGTTTTGCTGTACCCCAAATGCTTAATTTCTCTAAAAGTCTTGTGTGATATCTGTTCCATGTTTTGCATTTAATAAAAACTCTCTGAAGATGTTCCAATTATAGTGGAATTAAGGAAATGATGTGCGCTGGTTCACATTTAGATCTATGCTAAGCTCTTCATTTTCTTTATCAGAATCAGACCTTTTATTTTCACCAGGTTGTTAAGTACCCTCTTTTTAGTCTCACCTGCCAATTATCCACTGCAGAGTTTTGCTAACTCTGTCCTTTTGCCAAAAAAAAAAAAAAAAAAAAAAAAAGTTTATTGATTTGGTAGCACTGTACTTTCTTTGTGATTCATCCTTTTCTTTATCTGCTGAAATCTCACCCATTTTTAAAAATTGCTTTTTAAATATGTTTTTAATTGTAACAGAATTACACCATTCCCCCACTTTTCTCTCTCTAAGTCCTCGTAGGTACCCTGTTTCCCACACCACCTATATTCTAACCCCAGTTTTAAGTTGATAACCTCCATAATAATTATTATTATTACACATCTATCTGTCTATCTATCTATTTATCTATCTATCTATCTATCTATCTACCTATATCTATGTAGTGTATGCACACATATATAAATACAACCTGCTGAGTTTGTTTTTGATACTTGTGTGTGTATGGGTTCAGGGATGACCACTCCAAATTGGATATTCAATAAGGGGACTCATCCAAGGGAGAGGCTAATCCTCTCCCTCCCAGCAGTAATCAGCTGCCTGTAGTTCTTTGTCTAGGAACAGGACCCACATTTGTATGCCCCTTGGTATTTCCATTGTTCCAGTTACACTTTTGTAGCCATTGCTAGGAGAGACTATTTCACAACAGACTTTCTGGCATTCTGGCTCTTACACTCATTCTGCTCTCTCTTTCTTCTGGATCCACTAAGGCAGGAGCTGTGACACAGATGTGTCCACTGGGTCTTGGCTACCCACTATCAGTTGATCTCTGCATTGTGCCCATGTAGTGGTTTTCTCTGATGGTCTCCATTCATTGTAAATCGACTTCAGTGATGAGGAATGGTAGCTATACTTATCTGTGGATGAGTCTCCCTGGGGACTTTGCCACCAGGAGGCTTCCTATTAGCATTGCAAGTGTAGTTCAGTCTTTGTTCCCTCCAAATTCCTCCAGCATTTTGGCTTCATTTTTTATGCTCACTTTATCTGGAATCTTTTGAGTATAACTGATCTTTCCTTCATTAGATTCTAAGAGTCTTTATGTGGGCAAAACAATCTATTTCATGTTTTGGAGCCGACTCTAATTCAGTTCCATGAACATAATAGTCATTTAATATTTATTTTTTGAACAAATAGTAAAGGTTGCACAGAGCTAGCTACTGCTTTCATGGCCATTTGTTGTCTATCAGGAGTCTCCAAGCAATCTAAATAAAGGATAACAACATACCGAATCTTCACCGTTAAAATGTAAGTCTCTATGTTCCTTGCCTTGGTTTTTCTGGGTATCCTCTTGATGCTGACTATCTCTTTTTAATGTCTTCCCACATTAGGCACGAGATGTGAAGCAGACGGTCAAAGGTTAGCAATGTTTGAATATCAGGATCCACTAAGGTCTCCTACCTACTAATCCCCAATGTCAAGACATTTAGATATTTATGCTTCTCACTCCTGCTTTTCTTTAAGTTTAATTATCAGCACTACTATCCATTTGGATGGACATAAATTTTTACCTCTCCCCTGGCAACACAAAGTTGTCAACTCCCAGGCTGTGCTATGGGTGTCTTTTTTCCTTTATTCAGACTGTGTCCTTTACTATCTTTGCTCATTTGATGAGATGATTGCCCCTGCTTCAAATAAACTAGTGGTGAAGGGGTAAAAAACGAGAATTAAAGCTTGAATCGGGATTTATAGGTCATGTCCCTGAGACCTAGAGATTCAGTAACTTAATGAATAACATTTCATATAGCAGAACCATGACTTGAGTTTTCTGTCCTTGACAAGATAGGCAGAGAAAACATTAAAAACGAAAACAGACCAGTTTACCTCTTAAGAATTAGAAATGATTTCAATGTAAGAATCTTGACTATATAACTGGATTGTTCATATCCTCTGTTAGAATTTCAGCAATTACTTTGCCTTCAGCAAAGACAGTTGAAAGTGACATAAGGAAACCACACATGGGCTTTGCATTCATAATGTTATGTGATGTCTTATCAATGTCCCAGGCATGTATTACATTGGTGAAGTTTAGGTAGCCTTTTGTGGGAAAAAAAGTAATTGTTTAATCTGCATAAAATAACTTTTCAAGAATCTCAGAAATTACGTTTTTGGAGGCAGGAAATTCGGTTTTATATGAAGATTATGAATCTTCAGTGTGTTTGGTAGCCAACCTTTCAGGAATTTTCTGTGTGTAACCCTGGATTCCTGGACTGTGCTCTGATACAGCTACCACATGTCACAATGAATGATTATATTTTAGGGAGGATCTAGAGCAGTCGTTCTCAACAAGTGGGTCAAGACCGCTTTGGGAGTCAAGTGATCCTTTCACAAGGTCACCTAAGACCACTGGAAAATGCAGATATTTATATTACAATTCATAACAGTAGTAAAGTTACAGTTATGAAGTAACAATGAAAATAATTTTATGGTTGGTGGTCATCATACCATAAGGAACTTTATTAAAGGGTCATAGCATTAGCAAGGTTGAGAACCACTGGTCTAGAGTAAATCTCCATGTAGATATTGGTAGATAGTCTATGTATGGATGCCATGATGTATTGGTGAAATTATTAAGGCTACTCCACATAGTTAAAAGGAAGATTTATTTAGTGGATAACTTACAAATGAAGGGATAGGTAGGTCGCAGGGAAGGTGTATTGCAGTCCAGTGGTGTTCTCTGGAGCTCTGTTAGGTCAACCTCCACTGTCAAGGGTCCAGGAACACACACACACACACACACACACACACACACACACACACACACACACAGAGAGAGAGAGAGAGAGAGAGAGAGAGAGAGAGAGAGAGAGAGAGAGAGAGAGAGAGAGAGAGAGAGAGAGAGAGAGAGAGAGAGAGAATGCTCACCCATCCAGATCTTGGGTCCCCAGGTCTCTCCCTTGGCCCCGCCTTGTAGGTGTGACAGTTGCCTAAGTCTCAATGAGGGTTGGAACTTCCAGATCAAAGCTGGAATGGCTACCCACTACATCTCCCCCTTTTTGTCTAAATAACCTAATACAAGACTATATACAAAGGAATGGTTATCAAATATTGTCCAGGAATAATGAGGGATAATGACCTAGATAAGATGGAACTACAACCAGTGTGAACAATATCAAGCAAGAAACACATACTAAAATCCAGAGAAATATAGAGCATAGGTAAATGGTATGTTACAAAGATCATTTCAAAAGGTGTCCTATCCTAAAGAACCTGAATCTAATACTATGTTCTATCTAAGATTATGTAATATATATATATATACATATATATATATGTATATATATATACATATATATATATATGTATATATATATATATATATATATATATAAAGTTGTAACTGTAACTGCTAGTCTTCAATCCCATCAAAGACCTGAGAAGGAATATAATGGTACCTGAGAAATGGTAGATGGATGTAAGCAACTTTTGGGGATCTTGCAAGAGTAGACCGAGACAACTGGCAGTCTGGATGGTCACCTAATGGTTCTCAGCATTGTTGGTGCATTCAAATTGGCTACAGGCCTAGAGTATCTGACAGACCATTTTTAGAAGCAGGAATTCTGAAAGACCATCTTACCCTGTCTTGGCAGAGAACAGTGGTTGCTCTTCTTGTGTCCTGTTTGTCCAGAAAGAACAGCATTGCATTCGTACTGTCAGCAGTTGAGGCAAGGGCAGTTCTTTGCCCAGTAGGCCATTTTTGTGCCAAGAAGACAAACTTCTAAATGGAAATGTCTTAGAAGCCCAACATTCTCTCGGGATCAAATTGGTGCAGCCAGGAGCAATTGTGTCTCACATCAACAGAATTTTAAGTTTTTAAATGCCATATTCTCTAAGTCTATAAAGTGTTTGAAGATTACCTGTCCATCTGACCTATGTATCTGTAAATCTGGATAACCTAACTAATGTAACTATAGAGATGACAAGCATAGGTGACTATAAATCTATAAGTCTTATCTACCGAAATAACCTAAGGACTAAGGCTTCATGTAAACAAGATAAACAGTCTATAAGCAAATGTATGGTAAAGAACGATGACCTCAAAATTGTGACAATACACAAGATATTTATAACAGAGGTAGGAATATATAGTGCAATATGCAATATGACAATAATCTTAAATATATATCAATATACCGAATATCCTAAACAGAAGTAGAACATACAGTATGACAGATATAAATTTACATTTGCATCAATATACAAATATTTCAAATAAGTGTAGAAATATATGTACATTATAACAAATATAGTTCTGTATTTGTATCAATATACAAATTATCTTAAACAGGAATATAAAAATAGTTTACATTTGTATCAAATATAAGAATCCATAACAGTGCAAATTACAGTGCAAATTATCTTAGGCTGTTATTTTAATAAATTTGTTTACTAGTATATACAATAATCTACCATAATATCTTATACCTATCCATTCCATTTCTTCTTTTCCTTTTTTTTTTAAAGAATACTGATTCTAATATTTTTTCCACTCCCAACCCTATAACCATCATCCATAACCCTGAGAATTATGAAACCTAAGGGAGAAGGGGCGTCGTTTTCTATTGGTGAAATTATTAAGGCCACTCCACATAGTTAAAAGAAAGATTTATTTAGTGGATAACTTACAAATAAAGGGATAGGTAGGTCGTGGGGTCTGGGGAAGGTGTATTGCAGTCCAGTGGTGTTCTCTGGAGCTCTGTTAGGTTAACCTCCACCTTCAAGGGTCCAGGAACAGAGAGAGCGCTCACCCATCCAGATCTCAGGTCCCCAGGTGCCTCCCTTGGCCCTGCCTTGTAGGTGTGACAGTTGCCTAAGCTTCAATGGGGATTGGAACTTCCAGATCAAAGCTGGAATGGCTACCCACTACAATGATGGAAGGGTTTGGTACAACATGTTATAGCAAAGGCTTTAAAGACAAGTTGCAATCAGCTAAAGCCTGCCTTTCATGTTCGTTCCCTCTGATTTTCTGCGTGTTGATAATACATTTATTTTAGAATATTGAATTCACCATTGCTAGCATATAATTTACTTTCTCAACAGTAAATCCACTGGTGGAAAAGAGTGTAAAACAGGAAAAATTCTGTTCAAATATATAGGATGGGTCACAAGTGAAAAAAGGGAATTATTTATCTCATGCTAGTTTGAACAACCTGGAAAATAGGTGAGGCCTGTATTTGGAAAGTGAAGCTCAATCTTGTAGCCTGCTTAAGAGAAAAATAAAAAAAAAAAAGTATATGAGTCATACCATCCACAAGAATATTCTTGAAACTTTCCTGTCTCTTCTGGACTGTAAACTCCTTTAGGACAGATATCTTACTTCTCTCTCAAGATAGTGCCTCCAGCCTTGACTTTGAAGAATCTGTTGAATAAAGAAATGGATGAATATAATAATGTTGCTACATCATAATACAAGTCTGAATAGAATTGACCACACATTCCTCTTCCCCCCTTAACCCTCCCTCCCTTCAGCCCTCTTCCCTTCCCTCCCTCTTTCCTTCTTCTCCCCCTACCTTCCCTTCCTCCTTCCTTTCATGTTTACTTCCTCTCCACTCCCATTTCATTCCTTTCATTTCAAGAAAACAGTGTGTCAATTATATATAGATGCCCAGATCCTAGCACAGTGTTCCATATAAAAACTCACTGACTGTTCATTGAATGAAGAGAAATTTAATCTGGTCTCATTTCTTTGGATCCTCATGTTAGAATACATGATTGCTTGAGAATACTTAGTTCTACTTTGCTACAACTAAGAAGTGTATCTCTTCCTGTAAAGTGTATTCCACAAACTCCACTGCTTCTTATTAAGGTGTAACACATTCCTTGTTGGGATAAATAGGACTTGATCAGCAACAGGCAAAAAATCATTGAGGAAGACTGTCTCTAAAGCTGTTCCCTGTCCCAACAGCTTTACTTCTCCTTTGAGTTGCTACAACCTGTGTTCTTTCTTGCAAATCAGCCTCAGGTGGTCTACAAGCACTGGGGACTCTTTGACTGCTGTTACTGTCACAGAGCTACACAAAAAGAAGCATGAGCCGCTACAGCAGTGAAGTGGTTTTTTAGAAAGTAATTATGACTCATCTTATTAGTGATAGTCAAATATTAACACAATATTTTCTCTGATACTCATTCTCCTCTGAGTTCCTAGGGTTTCTTTGCTATTCATTTGACACCTACTTGTTGCTTTATAAGTCACTGAGCTTTACCTGTTTTTGTATTTCTCCCCCTTAAGTATAATTTAGCCAGAAATAGAATCAGTATGCTATCCAGTGAAGGAAATTAAAATAGAAAACAAAGGATTTAAGAAATATATTATATTTAATTCTGTCTTTTTTGATTACCAAAAAATATATATTTGCTTGAACTTAGACAAGTTACTCCTTGCGATATGGATGTGATACTACAAAACCCATGTCACCTGGAAATGAGACAATCAACTGTAAAGATAAAGAAGATTTCAACACAGTGGTAAAGATAAATGTATCTGCATGTCTTATCCTCCCATAGTGTGTGTGTGTGTGTGTGTGTGTGTGTGTGTGTGTATGAATTCTATAGTATGTAGACAAATTTCTAAACAATCTTATTAAATAAGAAACACTGAGCCAAATATAGGGGTGAAAGCCGTAGAAATCAGAATGATAGCCACCAACTAACCTTAGCTCACCATGTTGCTGTAGCTTCCCAAGAGAGCCTCTTCTTGTCTAACCTGCATCTTTATTGGCTTGCTGTTCTGCCTTCTCATTGGCTCTTAACCCAGCCACCTCACTTCCTCATTCCTGCCTGTCTATACTGACCTCCAGGTCTCTATGGTTGGTACTGGGATTAAAGGTGTGTGTCACCACACTTGGCTGTGTACTTGAACACACAGAGACTCTGCCTGCCATGTGATCGGATTAAGGGCGTGTGCTACCACCACCTGACTTCTGTTTGCTGGCTATGTCCTCTGATCTCCAGGCAAACTTCATTAACATACAAATAAAATATCGCATTTCAGCACAAATAAAATTTCACCACAATAGTGCCAGCAGACACTTTGGAATGATGAGAAAGAAAGGATGATTTTTCTGCTTGGTTGCCATGGAACCCAGTCCATACAAAAAGGAATAGAGCAGTACTTGGCACGTTTCAGAAGAAAGAACATACCTTTCTTCCTGTTTAGATTACCATTGAAGCAACAGTCTTCTCAATGTGAGGGCTCCAGATGCCAGGCCAGCAGCTCAGGCCGCTGCAAACTGCACTGAGGATGTTTAAAGTACAGGTGCAGTGTGAGGAAGCAGAAGAAACTGAAGAAAGCCAGGGTTGGCATGGTGATATGAGGAAGCAGTCACTGGAACAGAACACAATGATTTGAGTGGACTTTGACATTAAAAATCACGTCAGGGAAGCTTTCAAGACACCTGCCTTTTCATTTAATAAAGAATTTTATGCAAACTACAGAAAATGTAATTAAGAGAAACTTAAATACTGCTTTATCTATCTATCTATCTATCTATCTATCTATCTATCTATCTATCTATCTATCATTTATCTATTTATTTAACTATTTATCTATCTATCTATTTATTTATGTAGTAACAATTACAAGAAGAGAAATGAAGTATTGGTACATTTTTTTTAAATGTTGCCAGGAAGATTAATTTTTTTTTATTCCTAATGAGTGGCTTTTAGATGATGCCCACAGATCTCATATTAATGTTCAGAAAATGTAGATTGTAGAAAACCCAAAGTTATTTTTCTCCTAAGGGCTTACCTTACTATTCAGGTAGGGAGGCTCTGTTTAGAGACTTTCTCCTAGAACTGTACAAGGCTGTCACATCATAGGACAGCTAGGATTGAAAATAAAATTACACGTTTCACTCTCTAAGTTCTCCAAGGGAAGCCACCAAGTGAGAAGTCATTTGAGTGGGCTGGGTACCACATCTCTCACAAGTCCAAACACTGGTGCTTTTTACAGGTCAAAGTGCTTGGTGGAAAGTGGTGGGTCAGGTGTGTTTCTCCTCACCTCCTCACCTTGTTGATATAGAATACACAATTTAAATATTGATTTCACTGCTCATACAGAGTGGGCTACTGTAACTCACTCACTGCTTTACCATCGTCCTACCCACGTGGTTGGATGTTATCTAGGAGGCACAAAAACAGTCACAATCCAAGTATTAAAATATCAACTTCCTTCCACTCTGCTTTAGTAACCCTAACATATTTTCATTTTCTGGGTCTTTTGGATGGCTAAGAAAAAACAATGCACACTAAATTGTTCAAAGATAAAAGAGAAAGCTCTTCTTTCCTCTTTGTTTCCCATTCTTTCTATTTCACATGGAATAGTTTTCTCTAATATATAGTTGTTGCAGTGAGTTTGGGCCCCTAGACTCAAGTATTATAGATAGCTTACAAACAACATAAATTTAATCCTTAAAAACAAAGTCTGAAAGTCTGTGGCTGTAGTACAAAACTATTGGAGTGTCTTCAGATGCTTGCTTTTGATTTGTACAGCAGCAACTCCTCATATAGGTAACTTTGCATGATGAGAGGCACGAAGCCTCCTAGGTCTCTTTAATTATAACACTAGTTTCCTTCATGATTAAATTATTTCTCAGATGCTCCATGTACAGTAATATTTAAAACTTAGAATTAGAATTCCAGTGCATACATTAGAGCAGAGTACCAAAAATTAGCGCATAATATGGGAATACTGTGTCCTAACCAGGTCCCATTGCAGAACGTGTCCTATAACCAAAATAAAATTCTGTCAATAAAAACGAAGTAACATCTGCTCTTTCTTCAGTACATATATTTGTTGATGTGTTTTTCCCCCAAGGCCTAAAGTTTTATGTATATCAGATGTTCTAGCTATACCCTATTTCTATTCACATTTAAATTTCAAATAAAAATTTTTGTATGTTTTGGCTTGAAATAGAATTACCTCACTATCCCTATGCCTTGCCTCCCTCCAGCCCTTCCCTGGTACCCTCTCACCAATATTTCCCATGACTCCCTGCCTCTTTTTCTTTGATTATTATTGTTACATTTCTTATTTGTTTGTTTTATTTTTGTACAAAAAATTAATAAAAGGGAGATTTTCATTTAATTTCAACAGTTATCCTTTCCCTTTCCTCAAAAATCTTCTATAAACACCTCCCATTCTCTTTCAAATTCAGGGCTTCTGTTTTCATCAACTGTTTGTGTGTGTGTGTGTGTGTGTGTGTGTGTGTGTGTGTGTGTAGACATATATATATATATATATATATATATATATATATATATATACATATACATATATATATTCCAAATATAGCCTGTTGAACCCATATAATGTTACTTTTATGTATCTTTTCAGGGCTGACCTTTTGGCACTGGACAACTAACTGCTCTGCTCTTCCCTGGGGAGGGCCACCTCTCTGGCTCACCCTTTTACTCATTTGCCTGTACTTCTGTGTGTAGGGTTGAGACCTCATGCTTTTCCCTGTGCATCTTGGCATATTGTTGAAGTCATCTTTGTTCAGTTGATATTTGGGCAGACATGTTGGTGAGACTTTATGGTTATAGCTTCTGATGTTACCAGGACACACTATCACAACAAAGTCCCTGAGCTCTGGCTCTTACAATCTTTCCATGCCCTCTTTGCAATGTTTTGAGCCTTGGGTATGGGAATGTTTAGTAGATGTACCCATTGGGCTCCACCCCTCTGTATTTTGATTTTTCTTTTTGTGGTTTTCTGTAGTGTTCCAGAATAATCTCTAATAATGATCTTTAAATATTTGTCCTTATATCCACCGATAAGTGTAGTCTTCACTTCTTATCAGGGAAACTTCTCTTTGCAACAGACATACATTCTTCTTAATAGCAACTTCTATTTTTAGTTGGGCATATTGTCCACGATATGAAAATCTATGCATACTCTCATTTATTATTACCATGGCTTAGACATGAGGCAAAGTTTTTGCCAATGAGTTGCAAGTGGAATTACTATATGGAGTTTTAGAGAAGAGGCAGGTCATTTAATTCCTGAAGTAAAGATGTGTTGTTACAAGGAGTTGTGGATCCATCATGGAGCTAGAGAATTTAAGCTTTTGCCTATGAGATGTGGAAGAGAGACCTGTCAGGGATTGGGAAAGAGTCACTGACCACTATTATGGAGTTAGCATAAGTACCACTTTGTACTTATGAAAGGATATTGTTATTTAGATCCAGTGGAGAATCTGTATTATTGATCAAATTGACAGATGTTGATAAAAGTACAGAAATTATATTATATTCAAAATCTAAACTCTGAAGCCAGGGAATTTTTATCTGAGGCAGGAGCAGCTGGTATAACGGCATCTGACATTGATGGTGACAAGTGGTATTTAATGACAATTTAAGACAAAATGATCCAGCATAACAGAGAGAAATACTTAACATGTGGATCTCTTGGCACAAAAATAAAATCTTAGGAAGTCAGCCTTTATGTCTGATAGAAAAGAAGGTAAAACTCCTGGTCTGCCATTACGTTAGAGATGGACTGTAAATTTAGGATTCATTGAGATTTGGATATTTTGATGGTCTAGAAATATTTTTCGTTTTCAATCCTCTGAAGCTTTGTATCTTTACAAAAAAAGAGGCACTTAGAGTTTCTAGGAAAAAGAAAAAATTATTAACATTCCAAAACATGGTATTTAAATCAATTTTACATGTGGCAAGGCATTACTTAATCTTTAATTGAATTCTTGTATCCTTCAGCTGCTCACTTGAAAGTTTTTGCATCTCTGTATCACCAGGGCTATTTTTCATATTTGCACACAAAAAGGTAGTTATTAAATGCATATTTAAGAACAAAAGGAAAGCTTGTGGCTGTAAAAGTCCTAATTATTTTTCATATACTTCTTCACTCCTAAACCCTTTCATCATACTTCTTAAGAATAGTTCAATGCTATATAGTTTTAAAAAATTGCTAATTAAAAATGTTGAAACTTTCATTCCTTGGCACTATTATATGGTTGTAGCAATTATAACTGCAGAAATGCTACTTACTAAAAGTAATATAATATCCTATTGCCAATGTTCCAGAAAATTATGTTTTGTTTTTAATCACTCAGAGAATATATATGTGTATGTATTCATACTTTTATGTAACATAGATGTCGTATTCTCTTTCAACTAATACATAGATAGCTCTAATTCTGTGTAACCAAACCAAATTTGTGTTTCTTGAGATTCATTAAATAAGAGTTACAAAATAAGTTAATTCATTCAGTTTTTGAACACTAAATTCTTCCTAAAGAATCTCAAATATTGATACTAGGCTAACATTATTTCACATAGAATAAACTGGATTTATAACTGCTTTCACAAAAGCCTTACTTTTCTGTAAATTCCACATAAGAAGTTACTCTGTTTTGGATAGTACCGTAACTGTCCCCAGGGCATAGAAAATAATGCCATTCATTGTGAGTGCCCAATGAGTATTTGTTATATCAATAATGAGTTTTATCAGATAGTATTGACTAGAAATAAGAGAAACCCAATTCAAACTAAAAGATAAAAGGAGATTGATCAAAGAATGTAACTGAGTAAACAAAGATTTCAAGTAGGTTCCAGACAGAGCTAATAATACAGAAACAGACCCTGACTGACAGTATGCATTCAGTCTAAATTAGCTTAGAGCTAAGCCCTGAATATTTGCTTTAGTTACTTTCCTCATTGCTGGGACCAAATACCTGAAAGAAAAGAAAAGAAAAAAACTTAAGGAATTAAGCATTTATTTGGGTCACAGTTTGACGATACAGCCCATGTATGAAACATCGAGCATCAGGAAGCCATTCACTGTGGTAATGTACCGTGTACCCTAATAAACTTGCTTGGGGATCAGAGGACAGAGCCAGCCACTAGATTAGACTTAGAGGTTGGGCAGTGGTGGCACACACACCCTTAATCCTACCACTCAGGAGGCAGAGATATCCATCTGGATCTATGTGCATTCAAGGCCACACTGAGAACAGAGCCAGGTGTGGTGGCACACACCTTTAATCCCAGGATTTGAGATCTCATGCCTTTGCTTGGAAAACACACACATCTTCAATCCCAGGAAGTGACATGGCTGGATGGAGAACAGTATTTAAGGTGTGAGGAGACAGGAACTAAGCAGCAGTTAAACTGACACCCTCAGGGGTGAGGACGCAGAGGCTTTCAGTCTGAGGATTCATGGAAACAGGGTCAGCTGAGGAGCTGGCGAGATGAGGTTGGCTGTGGCTTGTTCTGCTTCTCTGATCTTTCAGCGTTCACCACAATATCTGGCTCTGTTTTTTTTTTTTTTTTTTTTTTAATTAATAAGACCGTTTAGCAATTCCTGTTACATTTCACATTTTGTCTGCAGCTGGGAGTCAGAAAGCAAACAAGGCCTTCTCCTATTGTCACAGTCCTTCAATGAGGCCCTGCCTCCTAAAAGGTCCCCAACTTTAAAAAACAGCACCAATATCTGGGGACCAAGTGTTCAAAACCATGAGCTTATGAAACACATTGAGCATCCAAACCGTACAGTATGAGGTTGAATATTAACTGGTCTGACCTATAGGAAGAACTTGGTCACTGTTGAGTGCTTGTTTCTTCTTCATCCTCTTTTCTTTGTTCTCTGTCTCCCTTTCTCTGAAAAGTGACCCATTCCATTGGCCCCTGACAGTTTGAAGCTTAAATGATAAAACAAATAAACAAACAAAAAACAAAACAACAACAACAACAAAAAACTATTGTTGGATAGAGATTGATATCCCATCCCCTTTATCATGGAGGGGAGAGAGTATTTTGAAATAAATTTTTATTAATTCTTTGAGAATTTTATATAATGTATTCTGATCCTATTCATCTATCAACTTTCCCTAAATCCACCCTCCCTCCTTATTCAAACAACTTTGTGTCCTCATTTATTTATTTATATTTATTTATTTATTTATTTATTTATTTATTTATTTATTATTTATTAAATCCATCAATTCTGAAATGTGCTTTCCATAATTCTTGGGTGTGCTACCATCCACTGGAGTATAGTTGTCCTGACAGGCCACACTCTTAAAGAAAATTGACTCTCCTTCTCCTAGAAGTTATCAGTTGCCAACAGCTCCTTAACTAGGGGAGGGACTTTGTTCCTACCTTCTTACTCCATGCTGGGATTTTGTCTATTTTGAGCATGAGCGAGTCCCATGCATATACACTCACTGTAAGAACATGTGTGCCATTGTCCCTCTGCATCTGGAACACATTGTAATATTGTAGCCATCCACTGCCTTTGGCTTCTGTAGTCATTTGCCCACTCTTCCATGATGATCCCCATGGTCCCTCAACCTTAGGAGGCAGCATTATGACACAGATGTTCCATTAAGGGATAAGCAGTCTGTATGTAGTCTCTTATTCTCTGCCACTTGACATGTTGTGGGTCTTTGTGTTAATTGCCATCTATTACAAAAAGGAGCATCTCTGATATAGGATGAGCAATGCAGTAATCTATGGGTATCACAATAAATCATTAGGAGTCTATTTACTACTATGCCCATATATCAGACTAACATTAGTAGGTTCTCCTCTTGTGTCTGTGATCTATCCAGCTACAGGTTCTTAGCCCCAGTAATAGCACTAGGTAAGGGTTCACTTTGGGGAACAGTCCTTAAATTGAATTGGAATGTGATTGTCTTCTTCTATAACATTTGTGCCACTATTGTCTTGCCAAGCCCATTCTTGTAGTTTGCTAAGTTGACAGATGGGTAATATTGATGATAACTTTTTAGACGATAGTACTACTGGGCAGATTACATGATAAGTGTTCATTATAGAAGCCTTGCCATTATAATTTTGGCTCTGTGTTTCTCCAAAGTAAATTAACTCTAAAAAAGGTCATCTAAGAGTTCTGACATTCATGGTAAGCAGCAGTCTCTTTTGTTAGCTTTCCCAGCCCATCTTGCAGTCTTTTCAGTACTAGATGATGGGTCAGTAGATTACACGTGAGTAGATTTTCATGACTCCAGGCTGAGTTATTAAACATATTCACCTTTTCCACCTTGCTTGTCCTCCGTTATTGAGATTTTTTTGAATTTATAAGGTTGATGCACTGGGGAGGTAGATGAGATTTTGGGATTTATGTGCTCCATATGACAGAGCTTCAGTTTGTACCCAAAGCACCTGTCTAACATAAACCAGCACTAGACTTGGAGAGATAACACACCACCTCTTAAGTTTTCAAAGCTCAAAGGCTTTTTTATTATGATATTTTCATGAATTATATTGGAATACAGCATTATTTTAAATGTGTTTTGTCAGAAAGATAGAGACAATTGTTTTACTGAATTTTGATTAAAACCCAGTCTCTGCTGCTTACTGTGTTGTGATCTTGGGCCAGTTCTTTGGTTTCTCTGAGCCCTGGTGTTTTTATTAGTAAGGGGGGTGGTATTGATTTGTCTATCTTAAGGTTAATGGAAGCAGAAAAATATTGCATACAAAACGCTCATTTTGTTGTCTAGTTTGGTGACTCGCAAGTGTATAGACCATCTACAGAGAGGTGAATAGTTCTAATAACATATTGAACATCCAAAACAGCCTTAAGTTTCTGGTATTACTATCACCCCTATTTTCTTTGAGGTAGGTGTTCTAGGCAATGTCACAGATATTTGACCCTAAGGAGTTGGATGCCAAAGTTAACTCAGCTAAATTACTATCTCTTTTTTTTTGTTTGTTTTTTGAATATGATGTGAGAATCTTTTCTTTGAACTTTACATGAGTATTCTTTATTGTCACATGCATAGCCCCAACTTAAATGCAACTTTTGCAGCACACATTTGATGATGATCCAGATTTAAATGCTTAAAGATTTCTTTCCCCTTTCTTTTTTTTATTATTTTTTTATTTTACAATACTATTCAGTTCTAGATAACAGCCACAGATTCCCTTGTTCTCCCCCTTCCTGCCCCCCTTCCCTTCCCCCCAGCCCACCCCCCATTCCCACCTCTTCCAGAGCAAGGGCTCCCTCGAGGACTGAGATCGACCTGATAGACTCTGTCCAGGCAGGTCCAGTTCCCTTCCTCCCAGATTGAGCCAAGCGTCCCTGCATAAGTCCCAGGTTTTAAACAGCTAACTCATGCAATGAGCCCAGGACCTGGTACCACTGCCTAGATGCCTCCCAAACAGATCAAGCCAATCAACTGTCTCACCTATTCAGGGAGCCTGATGCAGTTGGGGGCCCCTCAGACTGTTACTCACATCACCAGTGAGGCTACCTGGAAAACAGGATCCCAAGAAAGACACGAGGATCGCCCAATGATGGAGAAATGGCTGAGATCTACATAAACAACCTGGACATGAGTAGGAGCAATGAAGGGCGAGGGTCGAGGGAAAGAGAGCCTGTGGGAGCAGGAGATCCCAGCTGGATCAAGAACAGAGAGGGAGAACAAGGAATAGGAGACCATGGTAAAGGAAGACCACACGAGAAAAGGAAGAAACAAAGTGCTAAAGAGGCCCACAGAAATCCACAAAGATACCTCCACAAAAGACTGCTGGCAATGGCCAAGAGACAGCCGGGACTGACCTACTCTGGTGATGGGATGGCCAAACACCCTAATAGTTGTGCCAGAAACCCCATCCAAGGACTGAGGAATCTGGATGCAGAGAACCACGGCTAGGCCCCGGGTGGAGCGCCGGGAGTCCAATTAGTGAGAAAGAGGAGGGTTTATATGAGCGAGAATTATTGAAACCACGGTTGGATAAAGCACAGGGACAAATAGCCAAACGAATGGAAACACATGAACTATAAATTACTATCTCTTAAGAAGTTTAGAAAAGTAATCCAACTAATTTTACTTACCATACATTAGTGAATAATTTTTTTTAACAATATCTGTCCATTCTCTCATTCTCCAGGCATCAATCAAGTGTACTATAAAGTAATTAAATTCTGATATGCATTGTCTAGAATAACACAGAACTTACTGGTTAAGAACTCAATTCTTTAAGATTGCTCTTCACCCAGATACCAGTTTCCAACTATAGTTATAAAACAAAAGCTCCTTCCATGGTCCCTCTTCATGTCCCATAACTCAAACAATACCTCACAAAACTTAGGACAACACTTTACTTTCATTTATTAGATTATTATACAGTGTAAGAGATTCCTTAGGTGTACCAAAGCAGTTAGGGGCAAGACTGTACTTTCTATATGCCATGCTCCTAACATCTCAATGTGTTCATGAACTCAGAATCACTGAGAACTTTGTTGTTTGGAGAACGCTACAGAATTGTCATCAAACAGGCATGATTAATTAAATATTTGTCTACTAATGATTAACATAGTTACTCCCTCAGTTGCTCCCAAGATTAGGGTACAGGTCTGAAAGTCTAATCCTCATGTTTATGTCTTTCTGGCTAGAATCCTCCATTTTTAAGCTACTTAAAAGTCCACAGACACTAGGCAGTAATGAGTACACACAGGACACTTTTACCATTCCAGAGACTTAGAAGATATGTACTTGGGGATGGGAGTGGGATTAGGGCAAAATCCAAGCATTTTTATCATATCACTGTACTGTTTCATTAAGTTTGTGTATAAATACTGCAAAGGAAGGACTTTTAGAACAAAATTTTCATTCAAGTCTTGCTCTGAACATGCACTAAATAAAGACAATTGAACAAGTTGCTTAACTTTTAGCCCTCAGCTTCTTTATTTATTAAAAATATATAGTACTTATCTCAAGGGCTCTTTGGAGGATTCAGTGAAGTTTTATAAGTTATATTTTCAAAGCTCCGAGAATATGACATGGGAAAAGTTGGTATTGTTTCCTTTCCTACAGTAGTTCGGAGTATTTAAGTAAGACTACTTAAATGTCTCATTTCTCTCTGGGAAAATTAGTCACTCTAAGAATTCCTTCAGGAAACTTCTACTACTGATAAACACTTTCAGCATGGTGGCAGCATACAAAATTAACAAAGATCAGAAGCCTTCCTATAGACAAATGGCAGATTGAGAAAGAAATCAGAGAGATCTTTCACAATAGCCTCAAAAAAAGTTTGGATAACTCTAACCAAGCAAGTAAATGACTTGTATAATAAAAACTTTAATACACTGAAGAAAGAAAATGAAGAAGATATCAGAAGATAGGAAGATCTCCCATGCTTATGGATTAAATTATAGTATTAATATAATGAAAATGGCTTTTCTACCAAAAGCAATCTACAGATTCAACACAATCCTCAACAAAATTTCAGCACTGCCATTGGGGTAGGGAAAAGTATAATCAAAATACACTGTAAGAAAAAAAATCTATTTCCAATAAAAAAAATTCCAGCACCATTCTTAATAGAAATGGAAAGAGCTAGAGGGGATGGATGACACCAAGAAAACTGTCTTCCAGACTGAACAGGACTAATGTACATATGAATTCACAGAGACCGTGGCAGTGTTTACAGGGCCTGTACTAATTCAACCCCAGTGGAGTCCCAGTGCTTAGAAGGAGATGTGAACATGAACTCCCACCCTAACCAGGAAGCTATCTTCAATTGATAACCACTTGCAAAGGAAAAATTAGTTTCCTCCAATTGAGTCTCACTGAGTATACAGACCGCACTTAAGGGCACACCCTATGCCCTGCAGCAGATGGCCAACACAAAATGAACTCAGTGGTAGTTTTGAAGATTTTTTCCTGTCTCATATTGCTTTGTTTGGGTATTTTTTTTAACCTCACTAATCTTTTGTTTGTATGTTATGAGTCCTGAATTTGTGTTTTTGTGAGTTTTGTGTGAGCTTGTATCTATGCTTGTGTGTGTATATGTGTTTCTTATGAATTTCCTTTGTTTGATTTTTAAAAATGTTTATTCTGTTGTTTTTCCCATTTTCTCTCTCTTTCCCCCCTCCCTCTCTCTCTCTCTCTATATATATATCACATCTATCAATCAATCATCTATCTATCTATCTATCTATCTATCTATCTATCTATCTATCTATCTATCTCTATCTATCTATCTATCTATCCATCGAAAGATGACATGGAGTTTGTAGGATGACATGGGAGGAAAGATCTTGGCAGCACGAGGGAGGGGATACCATCATCATAATATATTATGTGAAAAAATATTTTCAATGAAAAAAGAAAAAAAACATATAGACAAAAAAATGTTCACATGGTAAAATATGACTTTTGTCATCGTTTCCACTAGAATCTCCTCTACTGCTGCTGTTACAAGATGAAGCGGCCCTTGAATTCCCTTAAACAGTCATCACAGGCACGGAAAAAGCTTCTGAACAAGTCTGAAGTGATGCCAGGGAGGGGGCCTGACCTGATGGCGAAGTGGCTCTCCACGCAAAGAGCCTCTCAACTTTCTTTCCTCTGTGCCTTCCTCTTTTTATACCCAGCATCCATTTTTCTTTTTCTTTTTCTTTTTCTTTTTCTTTTTCTTTTTCTTTTTCTTTTTCTTTTTCTTTTTCTTTTTCTTTTTCTTTTTCTTTTCCCTTCCCTTCCCTTCCCTTCCCTTCCCTTCCCTTCCCTTCCCTTCCCTTCCCTTCCTTCCCTTCCCTTCCCTTCCCTTCCCTTCCCTTCCCTTCCCTTCCCTTCTTCCCTTCCCTTCCCTTCCCTTCCCTTCCCTTCCCTTCCCTTCCCTTCCCTTCCCTTCCCTTCCCTTCCCTCCCTCCCTCCCTCCTCCCTCCCTCCTCCCTCCCTCCCTCTCTCCCTTCTCTCCTTCCTTTGGTAAATTATGGTACTACTGCTTCAATAGAGTGGAGTTAGATAGAATTAGAATGACTTTTCTAGAGTGTGCATTACCATTTTATAGATGAGAAAAGGAGCCATGCATTTTCTGAGTTGCTGCAGTTACCACTGGATATTCTGCATCTCACTGACCTCTTTGCACAGTTCTCCCTATATAGACAGTTGTCATAAATGCTTCTGGTGAGCAATTGTGCCTGAAGATAATGGTCATTTGATATTACTGTTTGAATCTACTATTTTTCTGCACAAACTCATATTTGAAGGCTTAACTCTCAGCCACTGGTAGTACATTGAAGGCTATGGAGATCTTGGGAGGTGTCACCAAGCTGGTAGAAGTAGTTTACTGTGGGTGTGCCTGTGAAATTTATTACAGTTTTGTGGTTCTCTAAGGGGTAAAACAATGAGGTAGGAACAGTGGGGAGCATAAGCAAGAGGACATGGGACCTGTTGGTCAAGCTATCCAGATAACTTGAAAGCTATTGTTAGGTGATAGTTCTTAAAGCCACCCCCCACCCTTGTAAGAGAATGGGATGTGAGGAGTCTTTTTTCTGTCTTCTCTTTTTATCTTTTGAAAAGTCTGTATAAACTTCAGAAACTCCTCCCCATGCCAAATGCCCAAGTAGAAATGTATACTCCTTTGTGGCTGGTGTCTCCTATCTCTGGCATCTTACCTAGTATCAGAACCAGATAGCACATAAGTGGCAGGTCCACAGGACTCTCCAACACATGGTCTATATCACTTGTAAAAGGGAATCACAGTTTTCAGAGGAAACTCTATGTGTCTATAGCCAGTCTTGGAATTGAACTGTTGATATCCTGGAAAACAGTCCAGATATGGAAGATAAGAAAAAATAAAAGGCAGGGTTACAACAGAGGTGAGAGGACATGGTCACTATATAATCCTGATACTGAACCCTCTGAGATGAGGCTAAGAAGGGTTTAGACTATGCCTAGGAGTTAGACAATGCACAGGAGGTACCCATACCCAACTGTTATAGCAGGGTAGACCAAGAGGATGGAGGAATGCTGTAATGAGCTCTGCATAACCCATTGATTGCCTTTTCCTCCACTTACATATAAGAACTCAAGCTTTCTCTTCATTGGATATCCCCTTAGTTGCATCCAAAAGAAATCATAAAGAGTTGAGTTGTTTTCTTTTGCCATTCAATATGATCCCAATATAATATGGGGGATGGAAAAACATGTCCCTTGGGTGGTAACTTAAATTTTAATACTGTGCTACAACTAGATCTGTTTTGCCTGAGGAACAGAAAATGTAATGGAATTCCATGTATTCAAACCTCTTATACCTTGAGGAACCAGAATCATTTGTGTTTCTAATATGAGTTGATTTCTCATTGATGACTAGATAGAGTCTCCTGTATAGATAGACACCATGTGGAAGGGACACCTGGCTATAAAGAAGCCCTACTTTCTCCCTCTAAACTATTACATATGGTGAGAGATGGTTACACTTTTTATGGATAGCATGGTCTCCATGCCCAATCCATGTGCACATCCCTTTCTCCCTATGAACCTTGAAACAAATAAACCAGAAATTTGACAAATTTTCAGTTGATACTGATAAATATAGAGATTACAACATCTGACTCAGGCCTTTAAACTGACTTGGATGAATGTTATAATTGTGGTTCAGACTTGCAGCAGCTTGAAGAGGCAGAGGGTCTTAGAAATCTGCCAAATGTTTGCAGACAACATATCTCATGAACCTGAGAACACACATGCTTGGGGTTATATTTCCTTTTAAATACCATGATTGAAACAATAGCTATTAGGGGGATAATTTGAGAGACAGATTTCTTGGCAAATGTAAGGTAAGGGCTAAGAAATAGCCTCACCAAGCTGCTCAATTATATAAACTCACTACTGTAGGTCACCAGACATCAGAGAATTCTAGTGCTTTCTTGAGAAGATTAAGACTCCCACAAAACAAACCTCATTAAATCAGTGTGGAGGGATAGGTAATCCTGAAAGATAATTTATCACCCAGTTACCTCTGGACTTTCAAAAGAACCCCAAAAGCTGGCTGTGGGTCTGGCGGCTCTCCTTGATCATCTTAGCATTGCTATCTCCAGTTTTCCCCAATTAGGACTAAGAAGAGAGTCTAAAGTTCCCAAATCGTATCCATAAGAAGGAGGAATGAAAGACCCAGCTCTTGGCTTCCTTATAGAGTCAAAAGTGATGCACTGTGCTCACAGGCAACTTCCACATTTGTTTGAAGCCTGATCATTGGAAGCAAGAATTCCCAACAGAGAACAGGCACAGAAACCATGTCCTCCATGCCATTGATGAAGGCATTGGCAGTGACGTTCTCCTCAGAACCAAAAGGAATTCAAGACTGGCTGGGCAACTGAGAATCTAATGACTCTCCATGGAGGAGGCCCCCAGCCTCTTCTAGCAGCATAAACCTCTGTTGCTATCAAGCCAAGGGGTGTTCTTTTTGCTTCAGGTATTGGTATTCCGTTTCTATTGGATACTGTGACATGTCCACTATTCTTACTTCCATGAGGAAACATAGTCTCAGATCTCTTGTTAGGTAGTAGGAGTTGAAGGAAAGCTGCAGACCCAGATTTTCATGCCCTCCATCCCTTTTGGATGTGGGAAACTTGGACTCGAAGCACTTCTTCCTGGTAATGGTTCAATGACCTAGTCCCATTTTTGGACAGAGTATTCTGATTGAGAGTGGGACAAATTTGGTCTTTGCAGATATTAAGGGACAAATATTATCCTTCAGCCATTGTTTCTGTTTTTTATTCTCTATTCTTTGTAGGTGGGCCATTTCTCGGGGGATTTTTGAGGTAGCCTCCACCTACAGGGCAGGCTTTAGCCTGAGATCTGAGGGATTTGTGCTCTCCAGGAGCACAAATTCATTCATAGTATGTATATGATTTCTTGATTTGTTCCCTGTTATGGGACACAGCCATGGAGATGACTTTCAATTTCTTGGCTCAGTGAAGATACCAGGTTTTAAGAATGCCCAATTATTATGACAAAGGGTTGCATATCTGGATCTCATTTTTACACTGGGAAAACAAACTTTGTCTGCTACACAAGTCCAAACAATAGGTCATCAGCCAGCTAGTAGCAATTTAGGACTTTCTTAGATCTGAGCGATTACTGCTGTTTATGGAGCCTGGGATATACTTTTCTTTCACTTACTGGCCTGTCAGAAATACATGTTGACTACTTGCACTACCGTCATTTTTTATGAACTCTTCTTGGGAACAAAAGAGTTGGGGCTATTTTTATGGTTGTGGATTAGAGGGATACTTTTTAAACAGTCTGGTCTGTTTGCTCTAATTCATAGTTGACCATGATATAAGAAGTCTCTGCTGCTTGCTTCTTTCACCATATGCTTCTGTACCCCTGAGCTCTGGCCTTCCTGCTGTGATATGTTGAAATCCTCCTGAATCCATGCGGCTAAATAAGTCTTTTCTTTAATAAGCTCTATCTGCCAAGTACTTGGTCACAGAGGAACACAGTAATACATCAGAAATTTCCAAGACTTGGAAATTATTTTTCTTTTGTTCAGAGGGATACATATGGATAAGAAATATGTTCAAAATATTAACTCTATGTATTAAATGTCTTCAAGCAAGGCTTTACTCAGTAGACGTGTGAACTGTGAGGCAAAAAATTGTTGCTTCCATTGTTCAGGAAGACTGGAAAAGCTTCTGCTCTTACTGCAGTCTCACACCTCTGACTTCTTAGTTCTGAGTTTCCTAATAGCATCTTAGTCTCTCAGTCCATAGCACCCATGTTCCTTCCCCAAAAAGCTGGCATTTGACCCATCACTTTATTCTTATGTCTGTCCGTAATATTGCTATCGCTCTCAATCTCCTAATTGGAAAACCCAAGACTTTGGTATGTTCTCCTTCATCCATGTTTAATCAACCAATGTGCTCTAATTTTCACAGCCATTTCTAATTTCTATCTTATGGTAACAGCATTCTTACCAGACTCACTGCCATCAGCAGCACGGCCTTTCTTGCAAGCCATCATGGTTAACATTGCCAACTTGACAGGATACAGAATCACCTAGAGAACAGACCTCTGGGTGTGTATGTGAGAGATTTTCTGAATTAGGTTGAGTTGGGAGGAAAGAACCACCCTATATGTGGCCAGTAACATTCCAGGGGTTGGAGTCCTGCATTACTCCAGGACTGCTTCCCGAGTCCTGCTTTCCAAGACTGGATTGAATGTGACTAGATCATGCTGCCTAACTTTCCCTCCATGATGGAAAGATTGTACCTTTCAAATTATATTTTATCACTAGAATAGGAAAAGTAACTAATGTTATCTTAATTTTTTTCTCCATGCTTAAATATACAAAAAAAAAATTCTGTCATTTTACACTGTTTCAAAAGAAATTCTGAATTTAATGTAAAAATAATAACTTTGACTTTACAAAAGCAGACCTCTCCTTGTCTTTAACATTTCCCTACTCCATTTCTTTTTAGCATTGATCTCTTTGTTCAGCGAATTTCTCTCATCATAGTCCATGAAGATTGTGGTAATTCTCGACTTTGGAGCTTTGCTCCTATCAGTTATTCTAGAACAACCTTTCTACTTTTTTTTTTTTTCCCCTGGGAAATAATTATCCTTTCATTAACTTTTGGTTCCAGTTAGGACACTTTAAGCATACAGAAGGTAAAATGCCCAGATACCCGGCCAACCTCATTTAACGTATTTTGACATGTTGCCCTAATTAAGTCATATTCCACCTTCTTTTTTTTTTTTTTTGAGTAAAACTGAAATTTATTATATGCCACAGTCGTCCTAGGGACCTCCATGCTATATATATATATAGCCTTTATGGTTCTATGGGTTGTGGTCTGATTGTTCATTTTATATCTAGAATCCACCAATGAGTGAGTACATACCATAACTGTCTTTCTGGGTTTGGGTTACCTCACTCAGGATGATTTTTTCTAGTTCCATCCATTTGCCTGCAAATTTCATGCTTTCATTGTTTTTCTCTGCTGAGTAGTACTCCATTGTGTATATGTACCACATTTTTTTCATCCATTCTTCCGTTGACGGGCATCTAGGTTGTTTCCAGGTTCTGGCTATTACAAATAGTGCTGCTATGAACATAGCTGAGCATGTATCTTTATGGTATGTATCAGCATTCTTTGGGTATATGCCCAAGAGTGGGATGGCTGGGTCTTGAGGTAGTTCGATTCCTAATTTTCTGAGAAACTGCCATACTGATTTCCACAGTGGTTGTACAAGTTTACATTCCCACCAACAGTGGAGGAGTGTTCCCTTTGCTCCACATCCTCTCCAACATTGGTTGTCATTGGTGTTTTTGATCTTAGCCATTCTAACAGGTGTAAGGTGGTATCTCAGAGTCGTTTTGATTTGCATTTCTCTGATGATTAAGGATGTTGAGCATTTCTTTAAATGTCTTTCAGCCATTTGTAGTTCTTGTTTTGTGAATTCTCTGTTTAGCTCTTTAGCCCATTTTTTAATTGGACTGTTCAGTGCTTTGATGTCTGGTTTCTTGAGTTCTTTATATATTGTGGAGATCAATCCTCTGTCAGATGTGGGGTTGGTGAAGATCTTTTCCCAATCTGTTGGCTGTCTTTTTGTCTTATTGACTGTGTCTTTTGCCCTGCAAAAGCTTCTCAGTTTCGAGAGGTCCCACTTATTAATGGTTGTGCTCAGGGTCTGTGCTGTCGGTGTTTTATTTAGGAAATGGTCTCCGGTGCCAATGCGTTCAATAGTGCTTCCTATTTTCTGTTCTATTAAGTTTAGTGTAACTGGATTTATGTTTAGGTCTTTGATCCACTTGGACTTGAGTTTTGTGCATGGTGACAGATATGGATCTATTTGTAATCTTTTACATATTGACATCCAGTTATGCCAGCACCGTTTGTTGAAGATACTTTCTTTATTCCATTGTATAGTTTTGGCTCCTTTGTCAAAAACCAGGTGTTCATATGTGCATGGATTAATGTCAGAGTCTTCAATTCAATTCCATTGGTCCGTATGTTGGTTTTTATACCAGTACCAAGCTGTTTTTATTACTATAGCTCTATAGTAGAGTTTGAGGTCCGGGATGGTGATGCCTCCAAGGGTTGCTTTATCGTATAGGATTCTTTTAGCTATCCTGGGTCTTTTGTTTTTCCATATAAAGTTGAGTATTTTTCTTTCCAAGTCTGTGAAGAATTGTGTTGGGATTTTGATGGGGATTGCATTGAATCTGTAGATTGCTTTTGGTAAGATTGCCATTTTTACTATGTTAATCCTACCTATCCATGAGCATGGGAGATCCTTCCATTTTCTGATATCTTCTTCAATTTCTTTCTTTAGAGATTTAAAGTTCTTATCAAAAAGGTCTTTCACTTGTTTAGTTAGTGTTATCCCAAGGTATTTTATATTATTTGTGGCTATTGTAAAGGGTGATGTTTCTCTGACTTCTTTCTCAGCCCTTTTATCATTTGTGTATAGGAGGGCTACTGATTTTTTTTGAGTTGATCTTGTATCCTGCCACTTTACTGAAGGAGTTTATCAGCTGTAGAAGTTCCCTGGTAGAGTTTTTGGGGTCACTTATGTATACTATCATATCATCTGCAAATAGTGAAAGTTTGACTTCTTCCTTGCCAATTTGTATCCCTTTGATCTCCTTTTGTTGTCTTATTGCTCTAGCTAGAACTTCTAGTACTATATTGAATAAATATGGGGAGAGTGGACAGCCTTGTCTTGTTCCTGAATTTAGTGGTATCGCTTTGAGTTTCTCTCCATTTAATTTGATGTTTGCTGTTGGCTTGCTATAAATTGCTTTTATTATGTTTAGAAATGTTCCTTGTATTCCTATTCTTTCTAAGACCTTTATCATGAAGGGGTGTTGGATTTTGTCAAAGGCTTTTTCAGCATCTAGGGAGATGATCATGTGGTTTTTTTCTTTCAGTTTGTTTATATGGTGTATTACATTGACTGATTTCCGTATGTTGAACCATCCTTGCATCCCTGGGATGAATCCTACTTGGTCGTGATGGATGATTGTTTTGATGTATTCTTGGATTCGGTTTGCCAATATTTTGTTGAGTATTTTTGCATCAATGTTCATGAGGGAGATTGGTCTGTAGTTCTCTTTCTTTGTTGCATCTTTGTGTGGTTTGGGTATCAGGGTAATTGTAGCCTCATAAAAAGAGTTTGGTAGTGTTCCTTCTGTTTCTATTGTGTGGAACACTTTGAAGAGGATTGGTATTAGTTCTACTTTGAAAGTCTGGTAGAATTCTGCACTGAAACCATCTGGTCCTGGGCTTTTTTTAATTGGGAGACTTTTGATGACTGTTTCTATTTCTTTAGGGGTTATTGGTCTATTTAAATGGTTTATCTGGTCTTGATTTAATTTTGGTATTTGGTATTTATCCAGAAAATTGTCCATTTCTTCCTGGTTTTCCATTTTTGTGGAGTACAGGTTTTTGAAGTATGATCTGATGATTCTCTGGATTTCCTCATTGTCTGTTGTTATGTCTCCCTTTTCATTTCTGATTTTGTGAATTTGGGTGCTCTCTCTTTGCCTTTTGGTTAATTTGGCTAGTGGTTTGTCTATCTTGTTGATTTTTTCAAAGAACCAACTCTTTGTTTCATTGATTTTTTGTATTGTTCTCTTGTTTTCTATTTCGTTGATTTCAGCCCTCAATTTGATTATTTCCTGGCGTCTATTTCTCCTGGGTGAGTTTGTTTCTTTTTGTTCTAGAGCTTTCAGTTGTGCTGTTAATTCATTGGTATGGGATTGCTCCATCTTCTTTATGTGTGCATTTAGAGCTATGAATTTTCCTCTTAGCACTGCTTTCATAGTGTCCCATAAGTTTGGGTATGTTGTACTTTCATTTTCATTGAATTCTAGGAACTCTTTAATTTCTGTCTTTATTTCTTCCTTGACCCATTGATGTTTCAGGTGGGCATTATTCAGTTTCCATGAGTTTGTGGGTTTTCTATAATTTTTGTTGTTATTGAGTTCTAACTTTAAGGCATGGTGGTCTGATAAGATACAGGAGGTTATTCCAATTTTTTTGTATCTGTTGAGATTTGTTTTGTGTCCAAGCATGTGGTCAATTTTTGAGAAGGTTCCATGGGGTGCTGAGAAGAAGGTATATTCTTTTGTGTTAGGATGGAATATTCTGTAGATATCTATTAGGTCCATTTGAGTCATAACATCTGTTAGGTCCTTTATTTCTTTGTTAAGTTTCAGTCTGGTAGATCTATCTTTTGGTGAGAGTGGTGTGTTAAAATCTCCCACTACTAATGTGTGGGGTTTGATGTGCGTTTTAAACTTTAGTAGTGTTTCTTTTATGAATGTGGGTGCTTTTGTATTTGGAGCATAAATATTTAGAATCGAGACTTCATCTTGGTGGATTTTTCCCGTGATGAATATGTAATGTCCATCCTGGTCTCTTTTGATTGATTTTAGTTTGAAGTCTATTTTATTAGATATTAGGATAGCTACACCAGCTTGTTTCTTAGGTCCGTTTGCTTGGAAAACCTTTTCCCAGCCCTTTACTCGGAGGTAGTGTCTGTCTTTGGAGTTAAGGTGTGTTTCTTGGATGCAGCATATGGATGGGTCCTGTTTTCTTATCCATTCTGTTAGCCTGTGTCTTTTTATAGGTGAGTTGAGACCATTGATATTGATGGATATTAATGACCAGTGATTGTTAATTCCTGTTATTTTTTTGGTTGTGTTGTGTTGTCCTTCTGTGGTGTATGTTGGTGTAGGATTATCTATTGCTTGATTTTTCATGGATGTGTTTAGCTTCTTTGGGTTGAATTTTCCCTTCTAGTGCTTTCTGTAGGGCTGGGTTTGTGGACAGGTATTGATTAAATCTGGTTTTATCCTGGAATATTTTGTTTACTCCGCCTATGGTGATTGAGAGTTTTGCTGGGTATAATAGTCTGGGTTGGCATCCGTGGTCTCTTAGTGTCTGCATGAGGTTTGTCCATGATCTTCTAGCTTTCATAGTCTCTATTGAGTAGTCTGGTGTTATTCTGATGGGTTTGCCTTTATATGTTACTTGGTCCTTTTCCTTTGCAGCTCTTAATATTTTTTCTTTATTCTGTGTGTTTAGTGTTTTGATTATTATGTGGCAAGGGGACTTTTTTTTTTGGATCCAGCCTATTCGGTGTTCTGTAAGCTTCTTGTATCTTCATAGGTATTTCTTTCTTTAGGTTAGGAAAGTTTTCTTCTATGATTTTGTTGAATATATTTTCCCATGCCTTTGAGTTGGTATTCTTCTCCTTCTTCTATCCCTATTATTCTTAGGTTTGGTCTTTTCATGGTGTCCCAAATTTCCTGGATGTTTTGTGTTAGGACTTTTTTGTCTTTATTGTTTTCTTTGACTGACGAATCTATTTTCTCTATCATGTCTTCAGTGTCAGAGATTCTCTGTTCCATCTCTTGCAATCGGTTGGTTATGCTTGTTTCTGTAGTTCCTGTTCGTTTTGTCAGGATTTCTATTTCCAGCATTCCCTCAGCATGTGTTTTCTTTATTGTCTCAAATTCATTTTTCAGATCTTGGAATGTTTCTTTCATCTGTTTAATTGCTTTTTCTTGGCTTGATTTGATTTCTTCCCATTTTTTGTTCGTTTTTTCTTCCATTTCTTTAAGGGAGTTTTTTATTTCCTCTTTAATGGAGTTTTTCATTTCCTCTTTAAGGGAATTTTTATTTCCTCTTTAAGGGAGTTTTTTATTTCCTCTTTAAGGAAAGTTTTTATTTCCTCTTTAAGGTAGTTTTTCATTTCCTCTTTAAGGAAAGTTTTTATTTCCTCATTGAGGGAATGTTTTATTTCTTCTTTAAGGGCCTCTATCATCTTCTTAATGTCATTTTTAGGGTTGATTTCTTCTGTTTCTTCTGTCATGGTATGTTTAGGTCTTGCAGGTGTAGAATCACTAGATTCTGATGTTGCCATATAGGTCTTTATGTTGTTGCCTGTATTTTTGCACTGGCGTCTACTCATCTCTTCCTCTGTGAGGTGCAGGTGGTGTCTGTGTCTGAGAGTGCCTCTCTTGTTCTAATTTTTAGTCTTGGTTTAGTAGTGGTTCTTGGTTAAATTGGTGCTATTGGGCTATTTCTTCAGGGGCAGCTGATTTCGATCGGTGAATTATATACTTATGATTCTGGTGATCTGGTTTGGTGTCTGGGTAGCGCCTTCTTCTGTGTTCCCAGGTCACGTTTTGTTCATTTGTCAACTCCTCAGCTGATCTTGTTTCTTCAGACTTTAAACTGTAGGCATCTGAATCCTCTCCCAGATGGGTTTCAGCTGAGCAGGGTAGTCTCACCAACAGCTCTAAGTTGTTGGGTTTCACAGGATCAGCAGCTGGGCCCTGGGTTGTCCTCAGGAGGAGTCTTCAGATTCGTTCTGGTTCTGACCCACCGAGATAGCTTCTTCCCCAGATGTTGGGGTTAGGGGCGTCCCTGTTCCAAGCTGTGTCTGCTTGTCTCCGTCCCTGGGCCTGTTTACCTCTGCAGTCCGCCGCTGGGCCTGTATGTCCCTGTCAGCTGCCGCTGGGTCTGTCTGCCTCTGGGGGCCGCCACCGGGCCTGAATGTCTCTGCAGGCTGCAGCCGGGACTGAATGTCCCTGTCGGCCGCTGCCACCGGGCCCGTTTACCTCAGTGGGCCCTCGCTGGGCCCGTCTACCTCTGTGGGCCGCCGCTGGGCCTGAATGTCTCTGCTGGCTGCTGCCGGGCCTGAATGTCCCTGTCGGCTGCTGCCGCTGGGCCCGTTTACCTCAGCGGGCCGCCGCTGGGCCTGAATGTCTCTGCCGGCTGCCGCCGGGCCTGAATAGCCCTGTTGGCTGCCGCCGCTGGGCCCGTCTACCTCCACGGCCCCCCGCCGCAGGCCTACCTGCGTCTGCTTGTCTCTGCTGCCGGGCCTGTCTACCTCTGTGGGCCGCCGCTGGGCCTGAATGTCTCTGCCGGCTGCCGCCGGGCCTGAATATCCCTGTTGGCTGCCGCCGCTGGGCACGTCTACCTCAGCGGGATGCTGCTGGGCCCCCCTTTCTACTTTTTATATTTAGTTTAAATACTGTATATTCTAAGGAACTATGACTCTAGCATGTCTTAATTTTTCTTTCATTTGAATTGCTTTAGTGATTTTAGTGTATTATGTGTTTAACACATAAAATATTTAATTTTTTTGAGGTTGAGAAGTAGTGTAATTTTAGTATCCATGAGAATAAAACAAATGTGTCAGGAGCTCATCAACTGTTAACACACACACACACACACACACACACACACACACACAAATGTTTCAGAGCTTTACAAAAGATACTGAAATAATTGTGGACTTCACTATGGAATGTGGTGCTATTATGTATTATAACCAATAAGAGCTACCCAAACCGGTGCAAACAGCCATATCCACTTTCCTTCAGAGGACAGGTGCACTATACTTGTGTAAATCAGCTACATAGTCTCTAGAGACATGGATCCAGTCATCCTCCCGCAGAGGTTGAGTGCATCTCGGGAGTAGGCATTTCTGTAGATGGCTTGGTAGATGATTCGGAGGGCCAGATCATATGCCTGCTCCATTTCTAGGTTATAGAAGTAGCCTCAATTCATGACCCCGTAAACATTCATGGAGCCAGAAGCCACCGGAAAGACAGTTCCCTAAATGCTGTTCCCTTCACAGTCTACACAGTAGAGGCGAGGGCCTCACTTATCCCAGCCACAGATCAGGGTGCCGGTGGACAGTCCCATGCCTTTGTGCTGATATACTATGTTAGCACAAAGTTTGGAGGCCGCTGCCATAGAGATGCATTCCTTATTTCGAAGCTCAAAGATTCTACATTGCTGAGCCAATAACCGCTCCCAGAAGCTACAATCCGCTGCCCCCCCAGCCATGGTGCCCAGAAAGTAAGGGTGGATTTCTATTACTTTCTTCACTGTCTGGGAGGCAGTATAAGCACCTGCTGTGGCCCAGGAATCAGCTGCAATGACTCCATGGCACAACTTGAAGGCCAGGGTGGTGGTTCCATGAAACATTTTGATTTTTGGCTCTTCTAGAACACCCTAGTTTGGTGCAGCAAGGCTCAGCCCATCACCAGGACTCCCCAGACCCAGTTCCAGCGGATCTTTCTGACTTCTGAGTCCAAAAAACCCATCCTGGTTCACCAGCACCGACTGCTCCAAAACGCTGGCCAGCGCCATATCTAATAAATATTATTTGATGTTTTTAAATCATCTTAACTATTTACTGGACACATAGCCTATCAACTTCTCCTGAACAAAGTATTTGAGAAAGCTACTATTCCAAATTAGGGGTTCTGTGTGTCAACGGTCCTACAAAATGTATTGATTGTAAAAGCAAAAAGCAAAACAAAGCAAAACAAAAACTAAACCAAACCAAACGAAACCAAACTACCACAACAAAAATGCTAAAATATTCTCAATGAATTAATTATAGGTTTTTCTTTTCCATGAAAATATAGAGGAGCTTAGCCATCAAAGGGATTCTAATTAACGGTACCATTTTATTTAAAAATTTATTGAGAACCTGCAAATTACTGGCCACTGTGATGAGCATTGAGAAAAGAGGCGTGAATTAGCAATGATTCTTTTAGAAATTTTTAAAATTCATTTTGCATACCAATCACAGATCTCCTTCTCTTCCCTCCTCCAGCCGCCCCCAAGCCTTCTCCCCACCAACCCATCTCCCATTCCCTCCTCCAACAAGATAAGGAATCCCATGGGGAGTCAGCAGAGCTTGGTACATTCAGTAAAGGCAAGCCCAAGCCCCTCCCCCTGCCTCAAGGCTGTGCATGGTGTCCCACCTTAGGTAGTGGGCTCCAAAAAGCCAGCTCGTGCACCAGGGATGAATCCTGATCCTACTGCCAGGGGGACCCTTAAGCAGATCAAGCTACACAACTGTCTCACCTATACAGACTGGCCTAGTCCAGTCCCGTTTTTTTTTTTTTTTTTTTGGTTTTTCGAGACAGGGTTTCTCTGTGTAGCTTTGCGCCTTTCCTGGAGCTCACTTGGTAGCCCAGGCTGGCCTCGAACTCACAGAGATCCGCCTGGCTCTGCCTCCCGAGTGCTGGGATTAAAGGCGTGTGCCACCAACGCCCGGCCAGTCCCGTTTTTGACATGCAGGAGAAAAGTGAAGGATGAAGACTTGTAAACAGAAATTGCGTTTGTGTTGGTTGGAGATGGGTGGCAGAGCAAGGTCACATGCAGATTCCGGCATACAGGTGGGAGGCATTTTCTTTTCAAAAGGTAGTTAGCCCCATTCCATTTGGTTTCAACGCGAAGTGAAATGATGCTATGTGAAGGCGTTCCATTCCTCTTTATCAGGCTCCGAGCTGTGCCTGCAGTGGATGGCAGCCAGCCTGGTGTTCCATTGTTTATAACAACAAATGATTTAAAATGAATAAAAGTCCCCTAAGTCCTGTTGTACAATGATAATAATAAGAGGAATAAACAACAGGCACAATTATTATTAAGTTCGTTGTTCTTGCCCATCTGCAACTGTGGCCATATTTCAGCATTTTATTGCTTAATTTAGAAATAGGTAATGTCAGCTGCCAAAAACAATTGAGAATATCAAGTGTAAGGGGACCAAACACAGCATATGTGCTGTGGCTGTGTATCCTGGAGATGACCTCCACTGCTTTGTTTCCTTTCACTGCCTGACAATTATAGGTCCCAGGCAACTTATGGCAGTGAATAATTTACTCACGTCTAAAAACAGCACATTAATTCATTTTATATATTTGTTAGCTGAAGGAAATTGCAAAAATCATCCCCATATACAATTCTAAGAACAAATTTGCTATATCCATGGAAGAAATTATTAGATATCAATAGTGACTGTTAGTAAACAATTATAGTGCTAGCATTATGGTCACTCTGTCCTTTATAAAACCCTTTGCCATGAAGCCACCTAAATTTAGAACATTAATCTTGAACTCATGAGAAAATTAATCTTTTTAAGCCATAGTTGCTTTCCCATTTGAACTTAGGATTTCTGGACTTTCTTCATTTTTTTTTTCTTGTATACTTGCCCTTCATATTGTCCTAACTAGGATTTGATTATTTAATTCCAAGTTCCTCTTGCTGGTTAATCATATATCCAGGTTTTAAAAGTCATCTGTTTGACAACAATACATAAATTTATATTTCTGGCTCTAACTTTATTACTGAACTCCAGAGTTATAGCTCCAAATATATTATGGACTTTGCCAGCAGAACTCATGGTTTCTTTTATCTGCTCTATTTTCGTCAATATGAGTCCTCCTAATGGCCCAAACCAGCTGGGATATACTGTGAAATCCCCTTTGTTTACCCTTTGTACATGCAGACAGCATCTTCTTCTTCCTCTTCTTCTTCTTGTTTTTTTTTTTTTTTGATAATAGCTTCTTTTCTCACTCAATACATCCCAACCACAATTTTCTCATACAATACCTCCCCCCCCCTCTTCCCAGCTCTTCCCTACCTCCCCTGTCCCCAAGATCTACCTCTTTTTCCCTTTCTTCAGAAAAGAGCAGGTCCCCAAAAGACAACAACCAAACATGACAAAACAAGATACAATAAGAGATTAAAAAATCTCTCATATTAAGACTGGACAAGGCAACCTAAGAGGAGTGAAAGAATCCCAAGAGCAGGCAAAAGAATCAGAGACACACCTGCTCTCACTGTTGAGTCCCACAAAACACCAAGCTAACAGGCTGGCAGCATCTTGATTCCATCCATGCATACCACCTCCACTGATGCAGTTCTCATCATTCCATCAATTGTCTCTCATTGGTTGCTTCCATGTCCATTCAAGCATACCATCTCCACTGCTGCGGTTCTCATCATTCTGTCAATTGTCTCTCATTGGGTGCTTCCATGTCCGTCCATGTATACTATCTCCACTGCTGCAGTTTGGATCATTCCGTCAACTGTCTCTCATTGGATGCTTCCACATCATCTTCTGGCTCTTCTTGTTTCTTCCTCACCCATTTACAATTAATTTTTAACACAACTATTAAAGAGAGCATTAAAAAATGCTTACCAAATTATATAATTTGACTACTAGGAGTTTTACATGGATTCTGTTTATATTTAATATATTAAAACCTTACTGTGGCTCTGAAAACCTTCTGCAGTTCCAAACTCTCACCTCCCTGTTTCCTAATTTCTAATTTCTATCACTCTGTCATCCCTTCTTGCTCCTGGGAAGTATTAAACTTTACCTTGATTTAACATCCTCGTGTTTGTTATCTCTGCCTGGATTTCTCTGCTAATCATCTCTATCATTTTTGTTATTATTGTTTTGATTTTTTGAGACAGGGTCTCTCTATGTAGCACTAGCTGTATTCTGGAAATTACTATGTAGACCAGGCTAGCTTCCAACTTACAGAGAAGCACCTGCCTTTGCCTCTAGAGTTCTGGAATTAAAGGTGCACATACACCGCCATGCCTAGCTTATTTCTATATTTTAAAAAACATAACTGGCTTCTTTTAGGTATTCAGGTCTCAGCATAAGAGTTGTTGTATCTACAAGGATTTTTCTGATTATCTCATTTCAAGGCAATCCCATGTTTCTCAGTCTCCATCTTTCTCTTTTCCGCTTAATTCTCTACATAGGGTTTAATATTTGACATTTAATATTTGAAATTCTTTTTAGTAGTATACTTATTTCTTTGGTGTTTATGTATTTCCTATCAAACACTTCTTTACAAACTTTTCTGAATAGAGGGCATCTAAGATAGGGTCATACATTTTATTCTCTTTACTTGAAGTAATTAAACTCTTTAAGTCATCATGAACACTAAATTAGCAATACTGACCTCTTATCACCTGTAAGAAACACAGTTTTAACAGATTAGAAGTACCCAACTCTTCCAAAGGGTATTTGGTTAGAAGTTAAACACTGTTAAGTTATATTAACAATGTGAATATTGACAGGTTTCAATTTTAAGAATTTTTTTAGTGTTTACTTTTTCTTCAAATCAACTTGAGCTTTTGGGACCAGGCCAATTTGATACTGACAGGCACTGTCCTTAATGCATTTGAGCAGTAAGCTGTGGACCAAACAACTTCTTCATCAGCATTTCACTGTCTTGAACACCATACGTCACTTTGAGGAAACATTGCTCTAGTCAAAAGGTCAACTAAGACCAGAATGCTCCTGAAACTGTGACTCATATTCCATGAGGCCTCTCTCCAGGTCACGATTACTCCAGATATCTTATGCCTACTTTGGAAAAGTGCGCTCTGGGCAAGACAAACCTTAGAGAATGCTATACAACCTTGGCTGCCCTGTATCTGTTCTTACTTGGGGGTTTGGGATGATTCAGCTCCTCAATGACTCAGCAAAGAGCTTGTGGTTAGCCTTTATTAGCGGCTTATGGATGGCATCCATGCAAAACTTGTGATTAGTGGAGGTAGAAGCTAAGAGAAAGCATGCTGTATGTCCTTCTTCTACCTAATTATGTAGCTGGTTTACCACTTTTTGTTTAGTGTAGGAGGGGTTCTCTCCTGTATATACTCTTCTTCCCCAATATTGAAAAACCAGGCTCGTAAAAGCTTCGGCTTAATGGTATCTCTGCCTCCCTGTAGACTTTATCACATGGAGAATAGAATCAGCTGCTTGCACAGCATAGGGAAGGCTCTAGGGTTTCCAGTGCCTGCAGTAGCCATTCTCCTGCCAGTGAGGGCACCACAGAAGGGCTCTGCACTCTCTGATCAGAGAAATGCTTCTCTGCAACAAGAATGTGGCAGAAGAGTGCCTGACAATGGCTGATGACAGAATCTGAAAGATGCTGAGACCATCGAAGAGGAGGCATGAGGCAAGACTGAGGACTGCAGGTCTAGCTCCTAGAAGGGCATTAAAGAGCTGAGTGGCCTAACATCAAGAGCTCACGAGCTTTAGCTATAAATGTTAGGTTTAGGTACTTTAAAGCCATAAAATCAGACATCTGTCTTGAGTACACTGAGCAAGCCTATGGCTCTGAGAGCTTGGAGCCACCAGCTCTGGTTGTTAAGGAGTGGACAATAAATAAGTGTTGGTTAGGTTAGCTCAGCTTTTGGCCTTGGGACACAAGGGCCATCAATGTCAACAGAACTGCTCCTTACCTATCTATAATTTCCACTCAGAGGGAGCAAAATTATCTCCTGCCAGTTCTTTGTGCTGGCATCATCATTCTCATCAAGCAATTTTACTTACCTTTACTCCATGTGTTTGTTTCAAGATACATTATTTAATATATGTTGGTGATTCAGCCATAATAAACTCATGTTCAGTTGCATATGATTTATTCCGGAACAAAGCATTTCTAACTCATTTTCCCTTTGTCACAGGCTTTTACACAACAAATCACAAACAAAAAGCACAACATAGTGAAAAGGTGTGTTATAGACCTCTATGAGGATACCAGTTTACAGTGTGGAAGTTGAAATAAGAAGGCAAGCTCTCACACTGTTTAACCTTAGCCTGGAAATGGTACATCACATCATCTCTGTTTGAGTGTGTTTGGATTACTGTGAAAACACTGTGCTGATATGGGGCTTACAAGTATAGTCATTTAATATTTTGGTTGGGACACTAATTCTGTATATTGCTAGAGTAAAATGTAATGCTTTCAGCTGTGTCTCTATTAGATAGTGAAAATCATAATAAAAAGCAGGGATGGTGGTGCAGGCTTGTAATTTCAGCCCTCAGAAGGTAAGGGCAGAAAGATCAGGTGTTCAAGATTATCCTTGGTTGCCATCTTAGTTACTGTTCTATTGCTGTGCAGAGAGACCATGACCAAGGCAGCTCTTTTAAAAGACGCATTTAATTGGGTCTTGATTGCAGCTTTAGAAGGTTAATTCATAAACACCATGGTGATGAGCATAGAGAAAGGGCAGTAAACCAATGGGGCAGTAGCTGAGAGCTTTACATCCTTATCCACAGCAGGGAGAGAGAGAGAGAGAGAGAGAGAGAGAGAGAGAGAGAGAGAGAGAGAGAGAAAGAGAGAGAGAGAGAGACAGAGAGAGACAGAGAGAGACAGAGAGAGAGACAGAGAGAGAGACAGAGAGAGAGAGACAGAGACAGACAGAGAGACAGAGACAGACAGACAGAGAGACAGAGAGATGGGGGGCTGGGCTTTTGAAACCTCAGAGTTCATTCTCAGTGACACACCTCCTCCAACAAGGCCATACCTTCCTTAATAAGGCCACACTGCCTAATTAGGTCACACTGCCTCAAACACTTCCACTAAACTGGGACCAAGCATTCAAATATATGAGCCTATGAGGGCCATTCTCTTTCAAGCACCACATTTGTATAGGAACTTTATGGCCAGCCAAAAACCAAACAAACAAAAAAAAATAAAGAAAATTAGAATATACAATGTATACTTTCAACTTCATCCTTTCTACATGTTGAGTTTATCTAGAGTTCTCTTTTTCTGGCTTTGCTTCCATATAAATAAAAATAAAAAGAATAGTTTTGTGTTTGTATCTATGTATTTATTTATATTCTATGATTCAAATAGATTTATGAAGTTTAGAAAAAGATTATTAACGTTATACTTCAAGGCTCTTAACTATAAATGAAAGACAAAAAATCAAATATCTGAAGCAGAGGTGAAAACTTCATCTGTTTGTCATCGTTTACTGTCATCTATTTTCTTTTTAATCTACATGCTATTTATACATTTGTGTGTATAGCAGATATTGTCAAAGATCATTTGATTTATCTTTTAGTAATATCCTGATAGCTTTCCCTCAGAGCCAAAAGCCATATAATACTTTTTTTCAACATATGTAAGCATTTATTTTTAATTTTCACACAGAGCCTTTGGTTTATTTTGTTCCATTAGACTCACACTTTTATAGTATGTTACTTCATATTACTTTGAAGAGATAGGCAGGTATGCTTGTGTGAATTTAAAAATAACATTTAGCTTATTCAAGGTAGAGTAGTTCAGTACCAACAGCACTGAGAGTCTAAGTATCGATTGGCACACAAAAGGAAATACCCAAGTTGAAACAAATTTCCTATTTACAAAGAAAGGATGTTTTGTTTGACTCTTTTCTCTGAGGGAAATTTGCTATCAGTGTCTTTAAATAAATTTCAGTAAGTCCTAAAAAATAGAAGTAAAAAAATTGTGAGATCTTTGAAGCTTCACTAAGGGCTAAATAATTTGCAGGGTCACTTTTAATTAGTCTCTTCTCTCTTTTAATCATATCACACACACACACACACACACACACACACACACACAAGTGACCACATTACTTATGCATCAGCAAATTCCTAGCGTTGATGAGCTGGCGAAGGTATCACAATAAAGGTTACTGGCCTTCAATAAATATTTGAAAATTATAGTAAGTCTCAGATCTTCACAGTTTTATGAGAAGCCAGCGTAGCATAGTCAATCTATATATTCATTCCTGGGCTTTGTTAAGCTATCGAGTTAAAGCTTTAAAATGGTTTCTGCTACTTTGTAAGGAAAACATTCTCCTATCTGTTCATGTCAGGCAGCAAAAGAAGTATTTTCATCAGTGCTAAGCCTGCATTAAA